>NC_138059.1:19846038-21046038 GCF_964194185.1 Rhinolophus hipposideros
TTGAGAGTTAGTTTGGGAAAATGAAAAAAAAAAACAAAAAAGAAAACACTTTTACACCTTTACTCCTATGAAAAATATTCCAAATCCTACAAAATTAATTTAGAGAAGGAAGTACACTTACAAGTTCAAGACCGGCTATACATTTTATTTTTCTTTTTAAGTGAGCTATAACTAAACCTAAAAAGCCTCCTTTGCAGGTCAGGCTAAAGATTAATTTAAATAATTACTTAGTGCAACATACTTATTAATGCTTTCAATGCTACATGAAGGGTAAACGGCCTAATGATTAAAATATTTGTTCAGGATTATGTACTAATTAGTGGACTAACACCATTAATTGTTGGATACCATTCACTGTGCTGAATGAACCCAAGTCCTCCCATGTAAATCTCATACCACCACAGTGTGCCAATATTAGCAATGTTGATTTTTTTTTTTTTCTGATGAAGAAATGGCTTAGAGAAATGGCAGGCCTAAGATTTAAACTTCATTCAGTTTGATCCCAAAGCTTGAGCTTTTATCCTTCTTCATAATGTACACTATTTTCAAAATGTGCTACACATAGTATCACAAATAAAATTTAGCAGATATCCAGTAGTTTTCCACTAAAGTGAACACCATTTAGGATGTGCATTAAAACTTTGTCATGGAGATACACATTTAAATCAGAACTTCTTACTGTAAAAAGGTCATCAAATAGGCCAAATATTCATGTATCCTGCCTTATTTTTACCAATTAAAAAAAAAACACGTTACTAATTATAAATGGAATGGCTGAAGTAGACATTCTTTAATTATGTGATGTAATTACATTGTATGTAGGAAAAATAACTTAAGTTCATCTTTCTACTGAACACCTAATTATATAAAGTGAGTTTCTTGTCAGCTGGGATGGGTCTGTCTGTTCCATTGCCTCCTACCCTGCTAAGAATCCACAGAATCCAAATCTGTCATGAGCCAAATGCTCGCCACAGGGAACTCATTCCTGCTGGCACTGAAACAACCTCATATTAGAGGAGCTCAGCTTACCTTCATATTCATGACAAGAAGGTAAATGGCACAACACTTACCAGAATATTTTAACTTAAAGCTAATTAAATACGTAATATGACAACCCTTAACCTGAAAACAAATTACCTTTAGAATTATCTATTTAATATTAAGGGATATTTTGCTTAATATGGAGAACTATGTAAATACAAATCATCTTAATTATACTTTTTATTTTCTTTTTGACAAAGATGACTTGTCTTCTAGTTCATTTTCTAAAGTAGAACTACACATTTCTGAATGACTAAATGCAAATCAAGAGCTCATAGTAACTTTTACTTGTGTACATTTTTTTTTACTTTATTGACAGCATGTGCAAATATCTGCAAATACAAATATTGGGGTTTTCCAATTTTTTCTGAAACAGATGCTATAATTCATGCAGACTAACAATCAAAATTAAATAGTAATTTTAAAGATTTATATTTTTCACTATAGAAATTAAACTATGAAATGTCCTGGACAAATAGATTAATGCCATGCATAAGGTGATCTAAAAACTTCCTCTGTAGTAGAATGAGTGAGTGTGGTCTACTGTCAGGGTCTTTAATATTTACTAAAACCCCTGCATTACACAAAGGGTAACAACAAATGAGTGAAATATAGAATGTCAGATCACAGACCTGAAAAACTCCTTAGCAAATAGAGGCTGATGCCTGTGAGTCCTACTGATAGTGTATTTCTGGCAGGGTGGAAACATGCATTGGGAATTGCAAGGGAGGGGACCCATATTTTCCCTTCATCCCTTGCTTGTGCGATGTCTGGAGCAACTGTGCCCCTTTCATAGGGTCAGTTCCTGCTTTACAGGTCCAGAATTTTTTTATTTTTTCTTTTATTGTTAGTTTTAATTGAATTTATTGGGGGTGACAGTGGTTAGCAAAATTACACAGGTTTCAAGTGTGCATAATCAGGTCCAGAATTTTTAACTTCACAAGTTGATGCTAGTCACTATGCTCCATTAACCCAATCTCTTCCATTTGACTCCCAGGTGTAGGAACAACCATAGCTTCCGACTTTTTAAACTTTTCAGATGGCCTCCGTGTTTCCTCTTTCATCATGTGTAACTGATTCCATGTAACTACCCTAATAAAATCATGAAAAAAATCATTGTATTTTAATGATTTTTTTCACCTGTATCTGTTAAAGTGATCAAATATTTTTCTTTGCCTTTTACTATTGGGTTCAGTAGATTTTATTAATGTAAAATCATTTGTGTACTGTGATTATTTCTTACTTGGTACTATGTTTTTAATACACATTCTCTCCATTTTCATATGCCAGAAAATATCTTTAGTTTTCCCTATCATTCTATAATGGCTTAGCTTTTACATATTAGATTCACAGTTATTTGCCCTAAAACTTCTGTATATTCTATAACTTTTTTGTTCTCAAAGTAGAATGTAATATGTTCTATGAGTGCAGAGATTTCTGTCTCTTGTTCATAGCTCTCTCCAGGGCATGCATACCAGTGTCAGAAAAACAGTAGAAACTTGATAAATATTTGAATATTAGATAAATGAAATCTACTTCCATCCATACATCTGCTGTAGTCAATTTGCAGATCTTTTGTAAATAATCTGTTTTCTCTTAAGTAGTTTTTTAAAGATTTTCTTCTTCTATGTGCTTTATTCAGTTTTTTTCACAATGTCTGTTGGTGTGAATTTATATTATCCCTGCTCTTAAAATTCCTCTCTCTCTCTCTCTCTCTCTCTCTCTCTCTCTCTCTCTCTCTCTCCCCCCCTCCCTCTCCCTCTCTCTCCCTCTTCCTCTCCGTCTCTCTCCCCCCCTTCTCTGATTATAATTCCGCTAAAGTCTTGGTAATTATTTCTTTAAACATTGTAATGCTAACATTCCTTACATTCTTTAGAACTATTATTTGAAAAACACAGGCATTTTCCAGTCTCTGTTTCTCTTAATTTTTCTTTAATATATTTAATCTTTATCTTTCTGTGACAAATTCTCTTCATTACTAAATACTGTATTTTAATTTAATAATTACCTTGTCAGAGGCAGCCCAAATGAAAACGATTTTTCTACTATATATTGATTTTGTTTATATTGTTCACCCTTATCTGCTCTTCTTTCATATCTACCTGTATTGGTTTCACCATTTACTTTTTTCACTGATTTTTTTTTTAAATTAAAGTTAATTGGGGTGACAATTGTTAGTAAAGTTACACAGGTTTCAAGTGTACAATTCTATAATACATCATCTATATACCATGTTGTGTGTTCACCACCCAGAGTCAGTTCTCCTTCCATCACCGTAATTTTTGACAAAGAAACCAAAAACATACAATGGAGAAAAGAAGCCTCTTCAATAAATGGTGCTGGGAGAATTGAAAAGCCACGTGTAAAAGAAGGAAACTAGTTAGCTGTCTGTCACTGTTGCCAAAATTAACTCAAGATGGATCAAAGACCTAAACATAAGACCTGAGGCAATAAATTGCATAGAAGGAAACATATACACTAAACTTATGGACCTTGGGTTCACGATTTACTGCTAATGGTTTCCATAATCAGTTTGAGTTCCTAAATATGTATATTTTAAATCTTTGTTTGATTGCTTCCTACAAACTAAATTCATTTGGAATGAATTTATGTCTCATGTTGAGTTTTGTAGGATATATTGGTAGCACTTTATTCCTTTACGTTTTATGTAATTTTGGTTTTCGGACTCATTTTGAGTGGAAAGTGTTTTCTGTTCTTTTTCGCTTTTATTCTTTTTATTTGTATGTATTTTCTCTCTTTCCTTCATGATAGCCCTGTTGCATTTTTCTACCTTGCATGTCCGCAATCTAGAATAAAATCGTATATATTTGTAGCCATTTCAGAACATCATGAAACTGTAGAAATTGACTAAATCCTTCTTTTAAGCCTGTGTTTTGCTTTTCCCTACTTGTCCTAGATTATCTTATATCCTCAGCTTCTGATAAAATCCAAGTCATAAATAAATAAATAAATAAATACATAATAAAAACTTAATAAATAAATAAATAAAATAAAATCCAAGTCTGAGACTGGTAGTTATGTTGTTTTTCACCATCATCTATGAGGACTTCTACTGCCTTTTCCCTAAAGCAGTGAGTCTGGGTCTAGTATCCATATCTTATATACAGTTTAGTCTGCATAGTCTCCTGGCCCCCACTGCAGCTCTCTAGCTCAGAGTCCTACAGAGCAGTGGTTTGAGACCCATTTACTTCCTCTGGCTTCTGTTTTATTTCTGGCTCATGGAGATGTTTATCTTGCTTTTGAGTATATACACATAAATGTCTTTCTGACTTTCTATTTCTTTTGATATTGCTTTGCTTTTGAGCCGACAGCATAATAAAGTTAGAAATGATAGTTCTGCCTTGAGCATAAATGTTATGGCTTACTCTGTATTACCTTAAAATTTTGAGTTAGAGACTCAGTAAATATTCCTAAGAAAAATTAAAATTTTCTAAATGTTTATTATATATCTGTCATGTTTGAAGCATTACGAAGGTTACAACTCAGTACCAAAAACAACCTTATGAGACAGACATTACAAGCCTCATTTTCCTGAAGAGAGAACTGAATACAGTAGTTCTAAGGAACTTTCCCAAAGTCTCAAAATTGTAAGTTGCAGAAGCAAAATCAGAACCAGGCAGTCTGCTTCCACCGTCTACATACTTAACCATTTTGCTAAACCAAACAACAGATACTTTGGTAAACTTTAAAATCAATATTGTCATTAGGCCAGGAGTACATATCAATCATCTTGTTTTAGAAACTTTGTTTTTCATGTTGTGACAAAGTGGCATGCTTATTACATTCTTTATGACTGTTTACACCATAGCTTATGCCGTCATCTCTAAGCCCTCTTTACAGTAGATAAAATAAGGAGAAAGCAATTCTGTTTGCCTAAAGAAAAATAAGCTCTTTCTACTTAACATCATCTCCTGATGCACATTACTTGTGAGTTGGCTGACTATTCGAATGAACAAATTCCCCTTCCAGCTTTGTGAATCCATCTAAAGGATGCCTGAAGGTGAAGGTGAGTTATTCAGTATGTTCTGAAAGCATAATACTTTGTATAACTGCATTTCTGACATGCTTGGGTTGGACAGCCTGCGAGTTCATGTATTATACATGGAGATACAGCCTCCAGTCTTAGTAACTTTTTGCTGGGTGAATGACAGCTATAAACACATTGCCTATCACAGACTTTCATAAAGTTTATTATGGATTGTTTTCAAAGTAAGTGTCTAAATCTATACATAGTCTATGAGCTTTCTAAATCCTTGGGTTTATTCATTTAAGAAGACAATTATTGTACTATGTATGGCACTAAGACTGCACTGTAATATTCAACTTGTATCAAAAAGAGAAAAAAATGTGAGTCAGGAAAAAATATTTTCCAATTTTAGCTTTGCTTAATAATTAATTATTTGACCTTGGGTATATTACTACACATCTCAGAGGTCCCTTTATAGTTGTAAATTACAATGTTTTGATATAGATCTCATTCTAAAATACTTAGGTAAGAGTGTAATAAAAGTTCTATGCTGAAGGATAGAAGACCTTAAAAAGTAGATTAAGGTTTTTCAACAGTTATAAAATTCAAAATTATTATACATTTTATTTTAGATTTGTATGCAGATGTGTAACAAATATCCAAATCTGCAATGTGCAATAACATTTTACTTTCTTATTTTGAATGTTGACTGATTTCTTATTTATAGTCTTTAACAAATTCTAAGTTATTGTTGAGCTTTAAAGAAAGTTGGGAACTCTTTACATACAGGTAATCCATATAGGAGTCCACAAAATGGAAAATGTATTTGTATAGATGTTTTTATACTGATTACAAATCTAAGAACAATACTAAAACATACATTATATGAATAAAATTCATTACATTCCTTTCTACCACAGCAATATATGCAATGTATGAACTATAATTCATAAATTCTCATAGGTGTGTGTGTGTGTGTGTTTCTTATAATTCACAATGAAAATTTTAGTTATTTTATACATTTGCATACATGGCTGCTTTTGAAATTCATTTTTTATTTAAACAATAATTTTAAATATTATTTTTGTAGAGTATCTGTTTGTTACTTTCAAACAAACTATATATTTTATGATAAATAAAGTGAAGGTTCTAATGACTGATAAGTTGGAAACTCATTACTAGAAAGTATTGGAGAAGGGTTATTTGAGACTTTTTATTTATAGTCTCTAATCAATTCTAAGTATTTTTTTTTTAATTTAAGTTTATTTGGGTGACAATTGTTAGTAAAGTTACATAGATTTCAGGTGTACAATTCTGTAATACATTATCTATGTCTCACATTGTGTGTTCACCACCCAGAGTCAATTCTCTTTCCATCACCATTTATTAGACCCTGTTTATCCTCTTCTAGAGTCTCCCTCCTCCTTTACCCTCTGATAACCCCTAAACTACTGTCTATGTCTATGAGTTTTTGTTTCTTCATTTGTTTGTCTTGTTCTTTTGCTGCTTTCAGATTTATATACCACATATCAGTGAAATCACATGGTTCTCTACTTTTTCTGTCTGACTTATTTTGCTTAGCATTATAATCTCAAGATCCTTCCATAATTCTAAGTTTTTGTTGAGCTTTAGAAAAAGTTTGAAACTATATACAGTAATCCATGTAGAAGTCCACATAATGAAAAAAAGGCTTACCAGCATTTACATAATATAAAGGTAAGTATCTGAAGCAAGAAAACCAAAAAGCTGACGAGTAATTCCCAATGAAGAGTTTGTTTTCCAGGGAAAAAGTTATCAGAATTTTTGGTGGTATAAAATGGAAAAGAAATACCAAATGTGGGGAATTACTCAAGAAACTGAATGTTCCTGATTGATCAAAGGGGTATAGAAGCAATTCTTGTATTTAATCCTTGGCTGTACAAAGTCAGTGTATATAGACACCTTATGTGTGTGTATGAACATGTGTATATATAATACATGCTATATATGCCTTAGTTTCACTGTATACATAATTCATTGATTTCAGTTGCTGCACACAGACATACACACACACACATAAACAGGCAGACGCATGGTCTAAGAAAAAAATATATAGTGTCTTTCCCTCATTATAGTAGATTTAAAAGTTACCTCCATTGTTTTTTCCTGTTAATTAGGCAAGAATTCACGTAACACGATTAATTATAAATCTGCTGAGGCAAATTTAGAAGAATTAAATTCTTAAATCAAGGTTTTGGTCTGAGGCAGGATTAAGGAATATGTAGTTACAGGGCCTCAGAGCTGAGGAAAGATGGGATCAGAATTGAGGATTAAGAAATTTAGAAGAGGATGTATTTATGGTAAATGTTTCAAACAGTGGAGGACACTTGTAGTTATTACTTCTAAGTTAATAAGTGAATATATTAATTTCTCTAATTTAAAAGACACAGGATACAAGTTGACTTTTACTTCTTCCAAGGGCTATATTTATTATATTTGCTCTCGTCATTTTCCATAATGCTATTTTCTCTACAGTAGTATTCAGTTGAAGTGAGCCAACATGAATTCCACTGAAATATCCTACACAATAGTACAATATTTTTTTTTTGTAATTGGAAGGTTATAAATGTCTATTCAAGACATTATTTAATCCAAGTTACAAAACCCCCTGCAAGTTATATAATTTTTATTGTATTTCAAATGAAAAAATTAGGGGAAGAATAGATTGTATTAAAGGTAGTATAGTTATTGTTGAGAAAACCCAATATGTGGCAGTTTTACTTATCTGAAAGTCTTATAAATTGTTATCCTAGTGTTAGCTTTAGATATAGGGACATTGAGGTTTGGGGAAATAAAACATCATGGTCCAGTCTATACAGAACACACACCATTCAATCATAAAAATTTGTTATTAATATACAAAATACAGAATATTTATCTTTAGTTCACTATTTGAAAACAAAACATCAAATTCTTCCAAGCTTTTTTTCCCCCTAAAATATAATATTTATTTTTGGTACATGTGTTGTAATTTACTTTCCCTTCATTGTACAAAAGCAATGCATTGATTTTCTTTTAATTTTTTTTGGGGGGGCTGAGTAGAAGGATATCCATAGCAGAGCCGAGATTATTTGGTAGAAAAGGAAAACAAGGACTCTATCTAGGAATACTCGGGCCTACCAAATGTCGTCAAGCATACGAAACAACTAAGCTGCAGAGGAAAGCGGTAGGAGTATTAGCAAATTGTGGCTAAAAACCTTATACAGTATAAAATTAAAAAGCAGATTTTTTACAACCATTTACAATATTTACAAACCTGGTAAATTTACAAAATTTATAATATTATATTTATAGTTAAGTTAAACTATCACACCTTAAAACAAATTCAAAATACCATTAACAAACCGAAAAAACTGTATCATGGATTTGTAGATTCAGTGTTTAAAAGACGTTAATTGTCTCAAATGGATTATAAATTAAATGCAATCCCAAGCAAAATCTCAGATTCTCTTTTTTTGAAACTGACAAATTTTATCAAAGTTATGCATAGTAATAAATGGGACAATAATAACGTCGACAAGCTTAAAAAATAAGTTGAAGATTTGCAATGTCAAGCATTATTATAAAACTACATTGATTCAGGAGATGTGGTATCAGTGCCAAGGTAGATTGGAATAGAACAGAATAGAACACACAAATACTAACTCCACATTTGAGATTTTTCATCATTTTCCCTGCAATGCGTTAAAAGAAAGGTGGCCTCAGTAGTATATTGTGCCTAAATATCTGCTTCTCTCTCTCATTTCTATTTTATTAGCTTAGTGAAAGAGATAGCCAATACAATTATAATGAAAATATACATGAAAACACATTAGAAATAAAAAGCTCTACAAATACACAGTATTATAATTGACGTCATTGATATTCTGGGGATTTTTTTTTTTTTAAGTAGCATAAATTAGAAAATTTGTATAGGGAGGCATTAGTAAGCAAGAAAAGTATTACTGCAAATTTAACTATGATTTAATATATGTTGAGTTTTATGAGTTATTTTAATCTAATTTCCCAAGTGCTTAATCAACTGATTTTTTTTTTTTTGCTTTGGTTTCTTTAAATTTTAATTTAAAAAAAGTTAACATGTAATATATGTTTAAAATGTATAAATACAATAGTATTACAAGGCTTATAATAAACAATTCTTGTTCCCTGCTTCAAATTTGCCCATTTTTTTATTCTGCTCTCTGTTTCTCTCAGTGTTTATCTTTATATAATCAATATATATTCAATATATAACAATATATATTCAATACATAATATATATAATATATAACAATATTCAATATATAATCAATATATAACATACATCTTTTTAATTTTTTTTCTAATTGTTAAGTTACCTGCTATCTTTGACTTTTAACTGATCATGCTCCATTCACTTTGTCAAAACCAAAATTTTACTGGACAAAGTTAAACAAGGAAAGAAAGTTAAACAGGACTTCATTCAAGGATATTTTAATACAGCGCGAGACCCGAACTTGGTCTGAATGCATCTTCCCTGAAAAGATGTGCTGGGAATTTTTGTGAGCAAGGGTGGGGGGTTCATAAGCCATCTATTTACTCGCTGGCTTTATCCAAAATATGTAAGTTTCTCCTGTCTTCATAAAGGGAGTAGTTTACAATTTGGAGCAAGGGACCTGCAGAAGTTAGACTCCTACCCTGTCCCAGAAGCTGGGAGATAGGGGTGTTATCTTCACCATGGATTATATTTAAAAGAAATAGTTCCCAGGATCTTGGCAAAGGCGTCCCTGGGTTGTAAAAGAGGCAAGAAACTTTTAAGAAGGTTTATGTGTCAAAGGGGCAGAGAAAGAATTTACAATTAAGTTTTCTAAGGTAACTGCTGTAAGAAAGGGTAGTCGTGGCTTAGAGTCAGGAAGAAGCCTATCTAATATTTAATCAGGATAAATGAATCATGAAGACTGTCTTGGTCAATTTATCTACTTGTATCACAACTTTTGTTTCAATTTATGTAAATATAAAATGGTCAAGATGACTAGGATAGAATTAAGTTTATTAAATGTAAAGATTATATCTTCTTTTGCATTGTTCTCTACAGAGAAATTTATTTAGCTGTCTTAATATAATGGTAATAAACGTAGCTGACATTTATTGAGCCAGGTTGTATGCCATTATGTACAGTCATCTCTGCAGGTTTGCTTTCTACGTTTTGGTTACCTGCAGTCAGCCAGAGTCCAAAGATATTAAATGGAAAACCCCAGAAATAAACAATTCATAAGTTTTAAAATGAGCATTGTAATACATCTGTGTAAGGTGATAAAATTGCCCTCCCAATTCCTTCCCACCTGGTCATGAATTATCCCTTTGTTCAAAGTATCCATGCTGTATATTCTACTAAGTTAGTCACTTAGCAGCCTTTTTCGTATCAGATCAACTGCCCTAGTACTTGTGTTCAAGAGGCCTTTATTTTACTTAATAATGACCCCAAAGTGCAAGAATAGTGATGCTAGCATTCAGGATATTCCAAAGAGAAGGTATAAAACGCTTTCTGTAAGTTTAAAGGTGAAAATTTTCAACTTAATAAAGGAAAGAAAAATTGTAAGCTGAGGTTGCTCAGAGATAAGGTTAAGAACGAATCATCTGTGAAATTGTGAGAAAGGAAAAAGAAGTTCATGTTAGTTTTGCTGTCACACCTCAAACTGCAAAAGTTACTTGACAAGTGCTTAGTTAAGATGGAAAAGGCATGGAATTTGTGGGTGGAAGTCATGGAGAGAAAATATGTTCCAACTGATGGCAATGTGTTGTGCCAGAAAGCATTGAGCCTATACAGAAGCTGCCTATACATTCAGCAAGGGATCCCCTAAAAAGAGTAACACCAACCCATTTACTGCAAGTAAGCGGTGGTCACACAGACGCAGTTTGGACAAAAAAACAAACAAACAAAAAATACAGGTGAACGAGACCACATTCACATAAGTTTTATTATAATATATTGCTATATGTTCTATTTTATTCTTAGTTGCTGTTAATCTTTTACTGTGCCTAATTTATAAGTAAAACTTTATCATAGGTGTATATGTATGCATAGAAAAAAAGACACTATATATAGGGTTCAGTATATATAGGGTTCGGGCATCCATTGGGGGTCTTGGACCATTCCCCCATGGATAAAGTGTAACTACTGTACGTATCTCATTTGTACTTATCAAAAATAAGATATGAGTCCAGGACTTACTCTAATTTAAATAATTGAGTAAAGTAAGGCAGAAAGAACTTACTTTGAAATGAACTCACTATGCTCTATCATACAAAATGTCTTGATCTTCTCAAATTCATGATATACTTTTCAACATATATTTTTTGCCTTTGAACATTCTATGGTCTCTAAAAACCACCCATCTCCTTGAATGCAAAACACTCATATTCTTACTTTCTGACTTAGTAAAGATATTTTTCCTAATCTTTCCACATTTCTATGAAGAGAACTTCAGCCTCTCCCTTCCTCTTGCTTCCATGATACCCTTCACGTAACTCTTATAGAGCCCGTGTTTTATTTGTACATGGCTTCTCTCTCCCAGGGAAGTGTGAGCTATTTCTGCACATAAAATTTATTTCATTTATCACTATATTCTTGGATTTAAGAAGAGTCCTGGGCACATAATATTATATATCTATATCTATATCTCCATCCATATCCATATTATATCTATACCGATACCTATATCTATATATCCGTGGACAAAGAGTAGGTAATGCATCTTACCTAGGTTCATGTTCAAATGGTCATTTCCATTTAATATGAAATGATATAAACAGATGAATGATTCTCAGTAATCAATTTTAAGTAGCTGGGATTTTTGACACTGAGAGAATTCTAGAGAATTTCATTTAATCTATTTACTTTTTAAAATCTATATAATTATATATAAATAAATATTATTATTGTATTTTTAACCAGGAGGAAGGCTTTAAATAATGGCAACAACAGAAAAAAATATTAAACTAAATATAAAATTAAAAAGTTAATATATGATGTTATTTGATAAAATTCCTCAGGAAAACCATAATAGTAGGTACTTAAAATAAAGGCAAATTACTTTGCTAAAAATTAAAAATTTCTATTCAAAATGTGAACTATATATTGATTAAAGATTTCACATTTTTTTTAACTGGGAGCATCTGAGGATTTTAATTTGAAACCTATTATTCAATTTGTCACTAGTGTTTGAGTTATTTTGCTTTGGAGTGAATCAACAGGATCCTTTTCTTTTCATACTTAAAAGAAATCCTGCTGCCATGTCACAACATTGCCCGAACTAGCCCTGAATTTTAGGATCCTGCTAGTCACAGGTACGGGAAAAGCTGGTACACTGTGTGAGTTAGTAAACAAATAAAAGTTTAAATCTTCCAAAGAGTCAATAGACATCATATTTTTGATCAATTATTTCTTCTCTGATAATTAAGACATCATTTAAATGTTAAGAATGCAGCTCTGGCAGTGAGCCTCACTGTGTTACGCCTAGAATACAGTCATTTTGGGTGGGCAGACAGGAGATACAGTGGTACAGGAGATAAGAAGAAGAGGGAATTGATATAAGAGGGTCTTGAATTTTTTACCATTCTTTGAAATTATTTTGTTATGCAGTTTAATTTTGCTTACCTTTACATTAAAACACATACACTCTCATGGTTGTTGTTTCAAACCACATTTTCACTGAAAAAATGAGAATCAGATTTTTTACAGGAGAAAATAAGACCTTATCCTCTCAACATGTGATATTCACATTTTGATTGGTAAGCCACAGCTAACACCTAACATGCTCTTAACAGACAAAGTAGGATATTAAAGCATATGGTTTGGGGTTCGTTATTTAGATCTCGGCTTTGAGATCGTCCCTTCAACTCTTTCTCCTGTCTTGTTTCTCACTTTTTGTTAGTTTAATAACTTATTTTTTTTTAATATTACCAAAAGGCAAACCTTTTCAGATAAATATGGAACACAGAGGATGTCATTCAAATGACTTTGTTATACAACCTGCATTTTTAGATGTGATGAAAAATAAGCATGTTTTTTTTTTCATACTTTAAACTTTAAGTCATTATTTTGTACCATCAAATTCCCTGCAGAAGAAATAATCTTGGAAAGGTCCCTTTGATTGAAAAAATCAGATGACTAATATAATTAAGATGCGAAGTATTTATAGCTAAGCTTTCCACCTTTTTAAAGATGACTTTACAAGTAACTTTAGTGTGTCAAAACATTAACCTGGAAAAGCACCATTGAAAGTTATTTCCACCATACAATTTGAGGCTCTTTCAGCAACTGAGCCTAATGGACAGTGGGGAGGTGGCAGCAGGCTTTGGGGTACCCTGGGCCTTTTGCCTAGCTACCCCAGGTCCAGTAGTAGTGACAGACAGACTTGGTTTGCAGTGTGGCCTCTCTCTTGCACCTCCAGGTTCAAAAGAATCAGTGACCAATGGGAGATTACTTTGTACCTCTTACTAGGTGAATCCTGCTCTGTGGGGTCAGCCCCCACACAGCAGCTTGTATGCCATGATTATGGCCAATACTTATAGCCAGTAAGCCTGAGGGTCAATTCCACCCACTGATGTGCCAAGAGCAATCAACGTTCAACTATAGCAGAAGGGCAAATACAACACACACAAGATATACTCCTGAAGCACCCAGCTCAGGTGATCAGGGAGAATGGGCCACTGAGTCCCATAAGATGCCTACAACATAAGCCCACATAACAGATGTACCTGATACATAGAAACAAACATAGAGAGGTAGCCACAATGAAAATAAATAAATAAATAAATAAATAAGTAAGTAAGTAAATAAATAAATAAATAAATAAATAAATAAATAAATAAATACAAACATGTCCCAGTGAAAGACCAGGAGAAAACTCCAGAAAAAAATAACTACATGAAATGGAGACAAGCAATCTACCAGATACAGAGTTCAAAACACTAGCTATACGGATGCTTAAGGAACTTAGTGAGAACTTTAACAAAGAGATAGACAGCATAAAAAAGTACATAGATACCATAAAAAAAGAACCAGTCAGAAATGAAGAATACAGTAACTGAAATGAAGAACACACTAGAAGGAATCAACAGCAGATTAGATGAAGCAGATAATAAAAATTAGTGATTTGGATGACAAAGTAGCAGAAACATCCAATTGGAACAGCAAAAAGAAAAAAAAAGAATAAAAATATATATATGAGGATAGTATAAGGGATCTCTGGGACAACATCAACCATAACAACATTTACATTATTGGGGTACCAGAAAGAGAAGAAAGAGAACAAGGAATTGGAGAAACAGTGATTGAAAATGTTTGAAGGAATAATGACTGAAAATGTCCCTAACTTGACAGTAGAAACAGAGATATAAGCCCAGGAAGTACAGAGAGTCCTAAACAAGATGAACCCAAACAGGCCCACACTAAGACACATCATAATTAAAATGTCACAGGTTAAAGACAAAGAGAGAATCCTAAAAGCAGCAAAAGACAGATAACTAGTGACTTAAAAGGGAGGTCCAATAAGACTATAAGTAAATTTCTCAACAGAAAAGTTGCCAGCCAGAAGGGATTGGCAGGAAATATTAAAAGTGATGAGAAAAAAGGATCTACAACCAAGATTATTCTACACAACAAGCCTGTCATTTATAAATGAAGGACCGATAAAGATCTTCCCAGACAAGAAAAAGCTAAAGGAGTTCATTACCACTAAATCAGTATTACAAAAAAATATTAAAGGGACTTCATTAGGAAGAAAAAAGGGTGGGTGTGGAAGAATATAAATATTAATAATAAAATGGCAATAACTGATTATCTATCAATAATCACTTTAAATGTAAATGCATCAAATGCTCCAATCAAAATACATATGGTAGCTGAATGGGTAAGAAAACAAGATCCACACATACGCTCTTTATAAGAGATTAACTTCAGATCAAAAGAAACATAGACTGAAACTAAAGGGATGGAAAATATTTCATGTAAATGGAAACGGGAAAAAAACTGGAGTAGCAATATTTACATCAGACAAAATAGACTTTAAAACAAAGGCTGTAATAAGAGACAAACAAAACACTTCATAAAGGCATCAATCCAACAAGATAATATAACCCTTAAACATTTATGCACCCAACATAGGAGCACCTAAATATATAAAGCAAATATTAACCAAAATAAAGTGAGAGATTAATAGTAATACAATCATAGTGCGGACTTTAAAACTCCATTGGCATGAAGGGATGGATCTTCCAGAGAGAAAATCAAGGAGGAAACAGCAGACTTAAATGGCACATTAGAGCAGATGGATTTAATTGATACTCTTAAAGCATGTCATCCCAAAGCAGCAGAGGATACATTCTTTTCAAGTGCACATAGAATATTTTCAAAGATAGACCACATGTAAGGCCACAAGTCTCAATAAATTTAAGAATATTGAAATGAGATCAACCATTTTCTCTGACCACAATGGTATGAAACTAGAAATCAATTACAAGAAAAAACAAAACAAAACTGAAAAACATACAAACACATGGAGACTAAATAACATGGTATGGAGGCTAAATAACATGCTGTTAAATAGTGAAAGGCTCAATAATGAGGTCAAGTAAGAAATCAAAAGATACCTTGAGACAAACAAAAATGAAAACATTATGATGAAAAATCTATGGGACACAGTGAGAGCATTCCTAAAACAGAAATTCATAGCAATGCAGGCTTACCTCAAGAAACAAGAAATATCTCAAATAAACAATATAATCCTACACCTAAAGGAACTAGAAAAAGAACAGCAAACAAAATCCAAAGTCATGAGAATGAAGAAAATAATACAGATCAGAGTGGAAATAAATGGAGTCTAAAAAAACGACTGACACCCACAGAAATATAAAAGACTATAAAAAAAGTTTGAAAAGTTACATGGCAACAAATTCAACAATCTGGAAGAAATGGATAAATATTTAGGAACATACAATCTTCCAAGACTGAATCAGGAATAAACAGAAAATCTGAATAGACTGATTACTACTAACAGGATTGAACTGGTAATTAAAAAACATTCCACAAACAAAAGTCTTATACCAGATGGCATTACAGGTGAATTTTACTGAACATTCACAGGACAATTAACACTTATTCTTCTCAAGCTATTCCAAAAAATTCAAGACGGTAAAAGGCTCCCAACCTCATTTTACAAGGCCACCATTAACCTTATTTCCAAAGACGTTACCAATACCAATACCAATATACCTAATGAACATAAATATAACAATCCTTAACAAAATATTAGCAAACCCAGTTCAGCAATACATTAAAAAGAGCATACACCATGATCAAATGGGATTTATTCCTCGGATACAATGTTGGTTCAATATTCACAAATCAATTAACATGATACACCACTTAAGCAAAATGAAAGATAGAAATCATATGATCACATCAATAGATGTAGAAAAAGTGTTTAACAAAATCTAGCATTCATTTACAATAAAATCTCCTGGCAAAGTAGGAACAGAGGGAACATACCTCAACATAATAAATGCATATGTGAAAAACCCACAGCTAATATCATAGTCAATGGTGAAAGCTAAAAATATTTTCCTTAAGTAAGATCAGGAACAACACAAGTATGTCTTGTTCTTTACCGACTTTTATTCAACATAGTATTGGAAGTCCTAACCACAGCAATCAGACAAGAAAAATCAATAAAAGTCTTCCAAATTGAAAACGAAAAAGGAAAATGTCATTATTTGCAGATGACATGATGCTATATATATAGAGAGAACCCTAAAGATCCAACCAAAAAAATACTACAATTGATAAATTTATTCTGTAAAGTAGCAGGATACAAAATTAATATTCAGAAATTGGTAGCATTTCTGTACACCTATAATGAGTTATCAGAAAAATAAATTAAGAAAACAATCCAATTTTAACTGTATCAAAAATATGTAGGAATAAATTAAGACAAAGTGGAAAAAAAAGATCTGTACTGGGAAAATTGTAAGACATTGAAGAAAGAAACTGAAGAAGATGTAAATAAATGGAAGCATATGCCATGCTCATGTATAGAAAGAATTAACATCTTTAAAATGTCCATACTACCCAAAGCAATCTATAGATTCAATGAAATCCCTATAAAAATACCAACAGCCTTTTTTCACAAAACTCAAACAAATAATCCTAAAATTGATATGGAACCATAAAAGGCTCTAAATAGTCATAGTGGTCTTGAGAAAGAAGAACAAAGTTTGAGGTATTACAAAACCTGATATCAAACTATATTATAAGACTATAGTAATCAAAACATTGTGGTACTGGCATAAAAACACACACACAGATCTATGGAACCAAATAGAGAGAAATAAACCCACACCTATATGGCCAATTAATCTATGACAAACGAGGCAAGAACATACAATTGGGTAAAGACAATACATTCTAAAAATGGTATGGAAGAAACTGAACAGACACATGCAAAATAATGAAACCTTCTTACACCATATACAAGGAATAACTCAAAACGTGTTAAAGACTTAAATGTAAGATCCCAAACCATGAAACCCATAGAAGAAAACATAGGCAGTGAACTCTCTGATATTGTTTATAGTAATAATGTTTTCTGATTTTTTGCCTCATGTAAGGGAAACAAAAGAAAAAATAAACAAATGGGACTACATCAAACTACTAAGTTTTGTGCACAGCAAAGGGAACCACCAACAAAATGGAAAGACAACCTACTGAATGTGAGAAGACATTTGTCAATGAGATAGCCAAAAGGATGTTAATATCCAAAATTTATAATGAACTCATGCAACTTAACACAAACAAACAAACAAAAAGAAAAACAACTAATAACCCAAGGATCTTAATAAACATTTCATCAGAGGACATACAGATGGCCAGTTGACATATGAAAAGTGCTTAATGTCACTAATCATCAGAGAAATGCAAAGTAAAACCACAATGAGATATTACCTCACAACTATCAGAATGGCTATCATCAATAAATCAAAAACAATTGTTGGCGAGAATGTGTATAAAAGGAAACACTTGTGCAGTGTTGTTGTGATTGCAAGTTGGTAGAAAACAGTTTGGAGATTCCTCAAAAAATTAAAAACTGAACTGCCTTATGACCTAGCAATTCTACTTCTAGGTATTTGTCCAAAGAAATCCAAAGCACTAATTCAGAACTATATACGAGCCCCTATGTTTATTGCAGCAACTTAAGTACCCATTGATAGATGATTGAATAAAGAAGAGGTGGTATGTATATACAATGGAGCATTACTCTGCCACAAAAAAAGAATGAAATCTTACCCTTTGCAACAATGTGGATGGACCTGGAAAGTATTATGTATACTAAATGAAATAAGTCAGGTAGAGAAAGACAGATACCATATGATCTTACTTATATGTGAAATCTAAAGAACAAGTGAATGAACAAACAACTCAGAAACAGACTTATAGGTACAGATAACATTTTGATGGTTGCCAGATGAGAGGGGTGTTGGGGGTCAGGGTGAAAAAGATGAAGGGATTAAGAAGTACAAATTGGTATTTACAAAATAATCATGGGAATGTAAGGTAAAGCATAAGGAACATAGTCAATAATATGGTAATTACTATGTATAGTGCCAAGTGGGTACTAGACTAGTCAGGATCACTTCTTAAATTATATAAATGTCTAATCACTAAGCTGTACACCTGAAACTAATATAAAATAATATTGAATGTCAAGCGTAACTGAAAATTTGTGTTAAAAGGGAGGGAGAAGGTGAAGGGGAATATGAGATTCAAATTTCTAGGTATAAAACAAACAAGTGGTGCAGATGTAAAGTACAACATAGAGAATATAGTCAATAACATTGTGATAGCATAGTGTGGTGTCAGATGGCTGCTGGATTTATCATGATGATCAACTGTTTAGGTACATAAATGTTGAATAAGTATGATGTATACTTGAAACTAATATAATACTGCATTCTAGCTATATTTTAATTAAAAAATCTTTTAAAAAAAGCAGCAAAAACTAAAGTTATTTCCAAAGATGTCTAATAGTTTAAAGACTTTTAGTATTCATGACTTCCAATCCCTTGAAACATGATAATTAAATGGCCATATATTGTCCTTGCGAAAAAAAGGAGAGAAGATTATGTATACAACAGCACAAATACCTTAGTTATATTTAATTTTTTCCCACATGTTCTTTCGACTTGTTTCCTTTCTATATGTCAGAGCTCCATAACAATATGAGCAGACATATCTTACATTTTCCTTTTCACCTTGAATTTTTTTAAAGCAAATGAAACGCCTTACACTCTGCAAAGTGTTCAGCGAAAATCCTGACTATCAGCAAGGGACCCTTGAGAGACAATTTTCTAACAAACCTGCTGAATCATTTCGAGAAAAGCTTTGTGAACTAAGTGTGATATTTATCTCAACTCTAAATATAAGCTTTGCGCATGGTCATTCATTATCTTTGTAAATATGGGTGAACAATCTGCTTCCAGTTTAATAGAAAGTCTGTTGAAATGGCATCAAATTATAGATATGAATATATATCAGTCAAATTATAAAATACTATATTTTACATTCATTTTATATTGAAAATATCCATCAATCAGTAGGATGGGGAAGTATGACCATTAGATACATTTCCATAGTAGTCTGATAATTTTCATAGTTGAAATCAAAGCTTGTTAAGCATTAATTACCCACAAAACATTTTCTTTGGTAAAACAAATATGTGTAACCATAGAGTTCCCTGCCTTTTAGCATGGTAAAGTAATATACCATAAATGATATTTAAAACTGAATTTTGGTTATATAAATAAAACAAAATATTGTATTTTATTTTTCAGAATCACTTTGATATTTGGGCTAATATGGTGTCACTACATAGGATACGATGTCAAAGCTGAAACTCAATAAACTAAATGGATTCTAAGTTCTGCTTCTAATTTTGTGAAAAGAATAACCCTTGTTGTTTTTGGTATTTTATTTTCAGTTTTCTATATCAAGGGATATTATTAAACATTTAAAATTAACTATTCAGATGTATGTTGAAATTTCATGCTTCAAGTGTCCTAATTTTATGCCCAAATGACAAAATAATTGCACATGTTAGATAACCATGTAGTAGAAAAATGCTAGATACAGAACTGAAAGCTTGTTTGTGATTGGTCAGTCACACAAAGGTTAGCATTATGTTTAAATAATACTGACTTAAATAAGATTTAATTAAGACCTATTTAAATTAGAAGCACACACACACACACACACACACACACACACACACACATATATATATATATATATATAGACACTGCACCATTTTCTGGTTGTTCGCAATTCCTGATAACCTTCGGAAGACCTTGGTTTCATTCCCGGAAATTAATGTGTCCTCTTGGCAGACTCTGGTATCCCTGGTGAGACTTTAGGGAAAATGCAATGACACATTTGCTGACATCAGAAATAAAAAAAATAAAAATAAAAAAAAAACACACAAACAAACAAAAAACTTCATAAAAATTAGAGATAGTTAAGACTATGATAAAGATGACTGTCAGAAAATTATTTTGTGAGTTTGTACAATCAGTAATGTGCTGTCAACATATTATACGTTTATAAGGAGATGATACACATTTACAACTTTAAAATATTTTTCTACCTTGTTAAAATAAACTTTAAACACTGATAATCATAATCAGAAATAAATGACACTATTTAAAATGATGCCAATTCCAAATAAATATTACTTTAAATATTATTTAAAACATGCATAGTGTTGTTTTCCTAATATTTGGTATATCGTTGATACAAAATAAGTGTTTTTAACTCTATGTACCTGAAGGAAATATTTATAAGGGTTTTCAAATATTGACGTGGCCCACCGTTACTATGCAAACAATAGCCCTCAATTATAAGAAACTCACATATGGAACAGCAGCCTGTCCTGTGCACCTATATGAAAAAACCCTTTTAATAAAACAGTTATACGATGTACTTCCTATCAAGGGATAGTGATCAAATTACTTGAAATTCCTTTTATATTATCATAATAGTAGTTAAAGTAATAATAACCATCACGATGAGAATCACAGCAATAATGATCTCGTAATCTAGTAATTTAAGGACTTACTCCAATTCCAGGAAATAGTCTGAAAACTTAACTTCTTATTTTTGTTATTTATTTAATTCTCCCAACAATCTCAGAGGTAGGTAACACTATTAGTCTCTTATTGCAGAAAGGGAAGCTGAGGTGTAGAACTATCAAGGATATAGCCCAAAGTCACACAACTAGAAAGTGAAAATCAGCATATAAAAATAGGAAATATGTGTGTTTTCCCAGGTATCATGCACATGTATATGTATCCACGTGCACATACATATATTAGTATTATATATAAACACACGCATACGTATATATTAATTTACTCAGGATAAATTTACCAAGAAATTAAAGACAGTAGTCATTTTTGAAAGGGAAACTGAAGAGCAGGAATAGGTAAAGCGTTATCCATTTTTGTAATATTTAAAATTTCCACCAGGTAAATGCAAACATATCTATATCATCTATATCTACATCGGTATATTTAAGAAAGATTCTCATCATATCCTCTAATGATAACATATTCACAAATATTATGCATATGTTATATTAACAATACCATATAGTGTGTGTGTGCGAGAGAGGGAGAGAGGTGTGTGGGGGAGAAAGAAAAATAACTAAGGGACTAGAGAACTACATGAGTAACGGATATAAAGAACTTATAAAAGAGTCTCATAAACAGTAAGCACCAAGTAAACATTAGCTATTGTTGTTTTTAAACAGCTGGCAGAAATCTACTAGTTCTTCATACTTAGAAACATATGCTGGCCGTATTCTACCCATTTACATTATATTTGAAGTAGCTTTGTTCTGTAGAAAATGTATTTTGTCAGCCTTTGTGACTCTCTTTAGCATTAACATTTTTAAATTCTAATAAGTAACGAACTAATTCCCTTGAAAATTCTAATACTCTTGGCTATTTAAATGGAAGTTGGGGTTTACTAGTAATGAATGATCTTCCTAATGCTGATATGAAGTAATCGTTTTAAGAGACTAACCACAAGATGGCAGTGTTCTCAGAGGACCATTTGATTCCAGAGAGTGAAATGCCATACATATTCCCACTCTACCTGCACTGTTTATAAAGATCAAATAATTATTTCAAGATGTGATTCAGATGGGCAGCGATGTACAGGAGATATAATCTTTTCCTGAAAGGTAATCAAATATAATGAGAAATGTTTGGATTGATTATGAAGGAAAACAAGAGGCTACCAGATATTAAGAAACAAAGGAAACAGTAGCACATAATGCAGAATAATTCAGAAAGAGTGAAAAGAGAGAAAACATGCCAACTTATTTATTATTTATTATGGACAAGTAAAATAATTAAAAGAGCTATTAAGAGAAACTAAGGAGATGAAGGGAATGGGCACAGAGCATAGGCAATCTTTCATGTTTTCCCCAACTTACACAAGAGCACATAACTATCATGTATTCAGATCCCATCCATGCTGTAACTTTAAATAAAATGATTTAAATTATTTTGGAATTCACCAAAGAGTTCAATATTGGTTTTCATTGTTTAAAACCACTTCACTACATAACCATATGTCAATAACATTCATTTGTTTCACCCACATTATAACAATCTTCATTGAACCATTCTAAAAATAATTTAAAATTTAAAATATCTACTTTTGTATTTATAAGAGGCCTGAAGCATTCCAGAACTTGTTTCTTCAATTTTATTCTTTCCTTCCCTTCTGTTGGATAACTGACTTAAGAAATTTCTCAACTGGTTTCCATGGATAATTCCTACATTTGCTGTCATAATTTTACCCAGCTTTCATTTCCTCCATAGCCTTTTTCTGCTCAGGCATTTAGCCCTTCCTCTTTTGACTCCTTCTCTATCTACCAATAAGCTCAAACCAGCATAATATGGTACAGTCATGTACCACATAGTGACATTTCCATCAATGACAGACTGCATATATGACAATATTTCTATAAGATTCAAATGGAGTTGAATGTCCTGTAAGAAATGGAAGGATATGTGCTTCAGGAGAATTTTTTATTTTTTTTATTTTTTTTCTCTAACAGGAACAATATCTATAGGGCTTGGCACATCTCATACCTAGCACATCAATTTTGAGTGTAGTGATTACACTCATACCTAGCACATCAATTTTGAGTGTAGTGATTACATCCTAATTAGTCAGCAACTGACCTGTTTCAGCACAGAGGAGCCTGTCCCCCAGTGGTACATATTCAGAGGGTGCTGTAGCAGCTTCTAGTTCTAGCTCACTGGTCTTCAGAACATTGTTCTAAATTCTTTGTTGAGGACCTGAGATCCTGCGCAAGAACACAGGTCCATAGGAGCTACTTTAATGGGTGTTAAGTGTACTGCCACTTTAATAAAAACTTTCTGTGATAGTGTAGAGCCAGCCTGTCCATGTGCTTTTGAAATTTTTTCAGGTTGTAATGATGTAAAGCATAGACAAGTTTTATTTATTTATCAGTTCGCTGCCAGAAAAAGCTCTTTGAGCCATATAGTGTCAATAGAACCAAAAACACATTTCCAAAGTCAAAATATTGAGTCCTCAGTTCCACGTTATATTGAATCTTCAGCCTCTCCATGTTAAATACTCTTTTGTTTTCATGAATACCACACAGTTCCTCAATCTGACCATGGCTCCAACATGCAATAGCCCAAACCACATTGACCCTATGTTTCTTTCTCTCTCCATCTTGATTTCTTATTCCTACTGATCCTCAGGCCACCTTTCACTTCTCCCTGACAGTTCCTGTTATGGTGACCATGCCTTACCCAGACAGTTTTTCCTCAACATTTCTTATAAATCCTGTCCACATCCCTGTTCATGGAGCAGCATTGACAGCTTTGGTGTTCTATTTCTGACCTTGTTGGAAAAAAGCAGGAGGAGAGCTTGTGGAACAGTCTTTATAAAATCCACAGTAGCGTACAATAATGTCCTTGGCCTTCACATTCATTCACCACTGACTCACTGACTCACCAGAGCGACTGCCAGTCCTGTAAGCATCATTCATGGTAAGAGCCCGATACAGGTATACCCTGTATTATTTTTATATTGCATTTTTCCTGTACTTTTTCTATGTTTAGGTAGGAATGGATACACTAATACTTGCTTTGTGTTACAGTTGCCTACAGTATTCAGTGCAGTGAGATAGTGTACAGGCTTGTAGCCTAGGAGCAATAGGCTACACCATTTAACCTAGGTGTGTCATAGGCTACCATCAAGTTTTTGTATGTGTACTCTGTGATGTCTGCACAATGACAAAATCACCTAACAACACATTTCTCAGAATGTATGTCCATTGCTAAGCAGTGTATGACTCTATAAACAATTCAGGTATACCTTAGAGATACTGTGGTTTGGTTCCAGACTAACTGCAATAGAGAGAGTCACACAAATTTTTTGGGTTTCCCAGTGCACCTAATAGTCATTTTTGCAATATACTGTAGTCTATTAAGTGTGCAATACTATTGTGTCTAAAATGTACATACTTTAATTAAAAATATTCTATTGCTAAAAATTGCTAACCATCATCTGACCTTGTTGGAAAAACGGTGCCCTTAAAGATATTCTAAACAGGGTTGCTACAAACTTTGAATTTGTAAAATACTCAATATGTGTAAAATCAATAGAGAAGC
Source organism: Rhinolophus hipposideros (assembly GCF_964194185.1). NCBI lineage: Eukaryota > Metazoa > Chordata > Mammalia > Chiroptera > Rhinolophidae > Rhinolophus > Rhinolophus hipposideros. The sequence continues at coordinate 19,870,838 of NC_138059.1, forward strand.
ACAATAAAACAAGATATGCCTGTAGTTGACCCAACTAAGAGTCAAGTTGGTTTTGTTTTTGTTTTAAACCCAACTAAGAGTCAAGTTGTACTAAACACACATAAATACCTTGCTAAACATGGTTGACAGTATATCTGGAAATATTATCAAATTCCTTCTTGCTATTTCTCTCCGACATTTTTGTGCATCAGATATCACGTCTACTCAGACAACTACAACAGGCTCCTAAAACTAGCTTTTCTGCATCCACTTTTTTTGTTTTTTAAAATTTATTGAGGTGAAAATTGTTAGTGAAATTACATAGATTTCAGGTCTACAATTCTGTGTTACATCATCTATAAATCCCATTGTGTGTTCACCACCCGGAGTCAGTTCTCCTTCCATCACCATATATTTGATCCCCCTTACCCTTATCTCCTACCCCCACCCCTCTTACCCTCTGGTAACCACTAAACTATTATCTGTGTCTATGAGTTTTTGTTTCCAATTTGTTTGTCTTATCCTTTTGTTGTTTTGGTTTATATACCACATATCAGTGAAATCATATGGTTCTCTGCTTTTTCTGTCTGACTTATTTCGCTTAGCATTATACTCTCAAGATCCATCCATGTTGTCACAAATGTTCCTATATCCTCATACACTGTTGGTGGGAAGGCAGACTGGTGCAGCTGTTATGGAAGGCAGTGTGGAGGTTCCTCAAAAAATTACGAATAGAATTACCATATGACCCAGCAATCCCTCTCCTGGGTATCTACCCCAAAAAATCTGAAAATATTTATCCATAAAGACACTTGTGCTCCAATGTTCATTGCAGCTTTGTTATGGTGGCCAAGACATGGAAACAACCAAAATGTCCTTCGATAGATGAATGGATAAAGAAGTTGTGGTATATATATATAGGAACATTTGCATCCACTTTTGACCCCACACTTTCTGCTAAGTTTCTGTTGATATTTTATTTCTAAAAATAACACACATTCATTTAGCTGGCATTTTTGAGTGCTCACTAGCTGCCAATCCTGACTTCATGGAATTAATCAAAACAAATTAGATCATATCATGTTCTTCTTTAAATACTCTTAATCTGATTTTGTATTTTAGTAAATGATGGTGTCGTCCATTAAAATTCAGTGCACTAAAAGGTGGACACCCAGTTTGTGACCATTGATCTTAGTATACAACAGGGGCTCAGGCTCACCTTCTTGCAAATAGCATATGAAAAAATAATTTTATTTAAATATATATATATATATATATATATATATATGATATAATAATCTTTATATATATAAAGATTATTTAGTTAGATTTCATTTCATATTGGCAAACTTGAAGCACATAATTTTGAAGAAGGTTGTATTAATATTTCTATTTCTTCAGTGACAAAGCAGATACTATTTTTAAAATTACTTCTACTGAGCTGAAGTGAAAATTAAATATAGATAGTTATCAAATATTGCTTTAAAAACACACCTTGATGCATTTTTATATTGGACCCGCATCAATTTAGAAATAAACTACTAAGGTTTAAAGAAAAAAATAAAAAGAGGAACAAACAGAATTCACATGTCTTGGAGAATTAATATAAAGTTTGATTCATCATCTTGTCTTCCTTTTCTGCCTAGGGTATAAGGAATAATTTTCCAAACTTTATTTTAGCAGAATTGTTCCCCTTCTCCCAACACAATGCCATTCAGAACTCTACAATTCAAATAGATCAAATGAAGATTCTCTGTCGAAGAAAAAGGGTCCCTAGAACTTTGTTCATTGTTCCACCCTCTATAACCTACAGTTATAGAGAACCAAAGACCATTTTTAAAAGCATGTCTTCAGGGGAAACATGGCACGAAAATTAAGTGATTAGCTTTTTCTCTGGAGTTGGCAGTGATGGGTGAGTGAGTGGCTATTTTCAACTGCAAATGAACCAGCTATAGGTTATGCTTTTACTGCCTCAGCAGTAAAACCAGCAGAACCATTAAGGGAAACATTATAAAAACCACTATAAAGATTTTAGTTATTCCAAACATAATACAGAAGATTGTGAATAGCATATCAATTTGCTCATGAGAATGTTTTTAAATGCCTTGTTTTGTTGTGAACACTTGCATAATTTGATTTATATAATTAATTGTAATTAAGAACTTTAAGTAGGGAAAGTGGCTAATAAGCAGTACTTTCAAAAAGAAAAAAAAAGAAAACAACAACAACAAAATATGCAATTCCTTATGACGGTTATGCCAGCCATAGGATGATTCAGGGCCAGATTAAAAGAAATAAAGAGGTCTGGGTCATTTTCAGATAATTGGAGGAATGCTGAGAGGCATATAAATTCTGTTTAAGATTATTAGACCTAGAAGCAAAAAGCCTGATCTCAAAGTCAAGCTTTTAATTGCTTGTTTTAGCTGGTGGTGTGATATTGCAGCAATCACCTTTTCTTTCTGGTTCATGTCCTCAGCTTTATGCGGTGGACACCTATGGTTATATCAGAAGTAGGTGTGAGTGATGATAATGCATGTGAAAATATGTGAAGCTCCATGAAGGATTATACAGAAATGAAAGTCAACTAGTGACAGAAAATATGCTAGAAATAATTTGTTTGAAAAACTTTTGGATTGTTCACAGTTCTGAAACTTGGAACCAACAAAGACTGACAAACCCCACTTCAGATATTCCTACTTTAGTTTTGATAACATGTCACTAGCCTCTTTAAACTACAATATTCTGTAAAGTATCTCGGTGCCTATTGTCATCTTATATTTTCAGCTCTCTAGAGAAGAAACAGCCTAGTCATTTCTTAAGTTTTTGATTATCCAGGGTAGTCTCTGTTCCACTTATAAGAGATGATAAGGACTCTTTTATAATGGAAGAAAAAAATGACCCAGTAACTCACTGTTTCATTTTTTCTAAAATGTTATATAGTCATTCATTTTTTTAATTTGACATTATTAAGACTAGAGCTCACTAAAACGAAACTTTTTCAGTCAAAAAAGGAAAACTAGGAGAGGTAACTTCCAAAATGCCTTCAGTAATCTCGATGATATTAATAGGAAAATCTGAAAGTAACTTATTATATGAGTTAAGTATTCACAAATGGAGAATCTATTAAGATTTTCATACTGTATGGGAACAAGGAATTTGGGTGATCTACTAAAAAATAAAAGGACAATAAAAATCAAAGCAAAACCCAGATACTTCTTTACTATGAACTTCCATTCTCTCAGTATGCCTCTTCCTTAATTTTATCTGCATCATGTCATTGTAAAATTGTAGCATGAAAATGTTGCTAACATATTATCTACTCAGTTTTGAGCATACTGATATTCAATTTAGGTTAAATCATTCATATAGATATGAGATGATTGGAACCAGATCTTTATCACATAGTAAGGACTTGGAAGGAAATGAATACTACTAGAAAAATTTACATGTTAAAAATTTAATTAAGCTACAATTTTTTTAAATGCCTCAATATATTTTGTTCAAACTTTTAAAGTGGAGTAAAAAATACCAAATTGATAAATAGAGCAATTTAATAAAAATTATGATATTTTTTCTTTAAATGTGTGTGCGTGTGTGTGTGTGTATGTGTGTGTGTAACATAAAGCAGTTTCATAACTCTATATTCATCTAAGTACTGTGCTCATTTTAAAGAATTTTGGAAACTTCACACTATTTTTATTTCCTATGCTTTTAATTCATTTTTAATCAAATATTTCTTTACATCATCTTTTTATGTTAAATATTCTGAAAAACCTGAATGATTAAAAAAATCTACGAACTATGAATCTTCAACAAATAAAATTATTTGGAGTAAACTAATTTTTGATAAAAATGGTGAGAAGGCATATTTGGCTTTACATGTATTCAGAAAAATACTTAAAAATTTAAATCCTTCTCATTCACTTTATTATTTGTTTCTTTTATTACCTTTATAAAAACAATGCCTTCTTTTCCTATAAAATTCCATTAAAAGGAGATTTTTGAAAATCGATAATCCTCTTCCGGAAACAACTACTTATAACATTAACATGCAGCTTGGTAATATCTTTCTGTTAATAACCACTCAGTCATCATTTGTTGTCATTAAATAAATCACTGATTATATATATAAAATATATACCGTGCATATGTATATATGGCAGAAAACAAGAGCAAGAAAAGAAGAGGGAGAAAGCAAGAGAGAGGGAGAGATTAGGACTCTCTAGAGGAAATCTGACTTTAAGAGTAAATATGATGTTTCTTTTTAGGCATTTTAATTTTCCACACCTGTGAATATCAAAGAAAAATTCCCATTGTTATAGTAGGAAAGCCTATGAATACATTGCTATTTTTCCCTCAGAAATGCATTATGGAATTATACTGTTATGCATTATAATATATGTAAAATATATATCCATTTTAGAGGCTCTGTATGTTTTCGTGTACTCCCTTTTTATGAAGTGCTAAAATTCTAACTTTCCATTCTTCCAAATAGCATAAATAAAAAAATATTTCATTAAAATAATGTAGAAATCTGATTGATGTGCTCTGATGTTCATTGCAGCTTTATGTATGGTGACCCACACGTGGAAACAATCAAAATGTCCTTCGATGGATGATTTAATAAAGAAGATGTGGTATATATACACAATCAATACTACTTTGCCCTAGAAAGATGAAATAGTGCCATTTGTGACAACATGGATGGATCTTGAGATTATTATGTTAAGCAAAATAAGTCAGACAGAAAAAGTCGAGACCCATATGACATCACTGATATGTGGGATATAGAACTGAAAGCAACAGAGGAACAAGACAAACAAATAAAGAGACAACAACTTACAGACACAGATAATAATTTAGTGGTTACCAGAAAGTAAGTGGGGAGAAGGTGGTGGAAGAAGGTAAAGGAGGTCAAATATATGGTGATGGAAGGAGAACTGACTCTGGATGGTGAATACAAAACGTGATATGTAGACGATGTATTACAGAATTGTAGACTTGAAACCTATGTAAGTTTACTAACCATTGTCACCCCGATAAGTTTTAATTAAAACTAAAATGAATGTTAAAAAGATAGGCCAGAAAATATAAACAAAAACTGTTTTAAAATGCATGGAAGTGACAAAAGTAATGAGAAAAATTTAAATCAAAATAACATAATTAAGCATTATTTATTGACTAAATCATTATTTTAATAAAATAGCATATCTGCTACCATAATTTTAATAAAATATAATTGCTTTAATAGTGATGTATACTTAGTAATAAAAACAAACAAATAAAAAAAACTGCAATCACATAGAAACTAAGGGGAAAAATATGACAAATTGGCCTCATAATAACATAAGCCAAAATAACCAACTTTAATATTAAGTGAATTTTATTCCAGATACCAGTTTATTTAGTTTATTTACATATTCAGAAAGACAAAAATGGAGCAAAATATAGGTTTAATATTTGACAGTGCCCTTGTGATATATACTCTTTGGAAATATTCATATAATTTTCTTCCTTGATATAAGCTTCTTATTTGTGAAGCTTCTTCTTATTTCAGTCCTGACAGACTGAAAAATTTCCAACATAACCCTTGGATAACCTTAGGCCCCACAACTACTGCTCCCACCTTTCACCTTTTTGCTAAACCCAATCACTGCAACAATAGCTGCTAAATTGTAAGAACAATCTGTCCCTCTTCTAATATTGATTTTGAACCACTCTTATGGAAACTGGCTGAACTTCAGCTGACCCTCTGGCAAAAGTCTACCTCTCCTCCCTTAGACCAATCTTTCTGGTTTGTTGTCAGGCCATAGCATTATGAATAAAAGTTTATGCCCAGAGGTGCTCTAGTTAATATGCTTCTACAGCTTTTGGTGGGACTGCAATGGGACCTGATCTGCTGCTTTCAAGCTCGGTCACTTTTTTAAAGCTAGAGTGTATAGGATATACCAATTTTGACAATTAAGTTCGTGAACTAACTGCAACGATGTTGCTAACCTTTCTTTGATATCAGAGAGATTATTTATTATGAATTTGTACCACTGGACAGTTAACCAAGTTTACTATTTGGAAGTGCTGAAAAGGCTGCATGAAAAATTTAGACAACCTGAAATTTTTGCCAACAATTCATGGCTCTCGCATCACGACAATGCACCAGCTCACAGGGCACTGTCTGTGAGGGACTTTTTAGCCAGTAAACAAATAACTGTATTAGAACACATTCCCTGCTCACCCAATCTGGCCCCCAATGACTTCTTTCTTTACCTGAAGATAAAGGAAATATTGAAAGGAAGACATTTTGATGACATTCAGAAAATCAAGGGTTAATACTATGACAGCTCTAATGGCCATTCCAGAAAAAGAGTTCCAAAATTGCTTTGAAAGGTGGACTAGATAGGCACTGGCATTGGTGCATAGCTTCCTAAGGGGAGTACGTGGAAGGCGACTGTAGTAATATTCAGCAATAAAGTATATAGCACTTTTTCTAGGATGAATCTAAGAACTTATTTGTCAGACCTTGTATATCCTTGTAATCTTTTGTCCTCAACAGCTGTTCAATAAAACTCCCACTCGTTATTCAGCATCTGTTCACACATGTACAAACATTATAATGCCAGAGCTCTTAACAGGATTTTACCAATAATGATTTAAAATTTTATGGCCACTTTGGGGGATTTCAGGTATGAATAAAGTAATTCACTTCTGTCACATCTTATATATAAAGGGTTCAAAGACTCCAAATATCCCATGGACAGCATACTTATTTATTTATTTATTTATTTATTTATTTATTTATTTATTTATTTATTTATTTATTTTTGTATATGAAGAGTCCCCTAAAAGACAGGAAAATTGTAAAATTTCTTCCCTGAAAGATTCCTCATAAAAGTAAATAAAAATATAAGAAATCTAAAATCAAAACTCCAGCTCTCCTTCCCATCTTCTGATTCAACTCTAGATTTAGATTGGCCACCCACCACAACCACTGTTCCTTGACTTCTTCTTCCCCATTCATACACATTTTCTGTCACTGAATAACAAATAACACAATTATTAGCTTAAAATAATACCCATTTATTATCTCACTGATATGTAGATAAAGAAGTTCAGGTGGGCTCAATTGGATGCTCTTTTTATAATCTCACAAAGTGAAGTTGCCTGCCAGGCTGCAATTTTATTTGGAAGATTTTTTTTGGGGGGAGCATTCCCAAACTCATTAAGGCTATTGGCAGAATTCTGTTTCTTACAGATGGAGAAGTAAGGCCCCCATTTCATTGCTGGCTGTCACCTGGGGGACTGTATTCCATTTCTAGAGGCCACCTACATTCCTTTCTCAAAGTGCCTTCCATTGCCAGCCCAGCAATTGCACATTCATTCTCTTTCATGCTTCAAATATCTCTGATTTTCTCTTCTGTTACTAGCCAAAGAAAATTATCTCTTTCAAGGGCTCTTACAGCTGGTCCACCCTAATAATCTCCCTATTTTAAAGTCAACTGGCTAGCAAACTCAATTGCATTTGCAAAATTCCTTTCACCATGTAAAATAATGTATCACAGAGGTAACACCTGGAGGTCATGTGGGCCATCTAGAATTCTGCCCCCTACAGCATTGCTTTGAAATGCCTGCTCCTTCAGCATTTCCACCAAACTCTCTTCCTCTTTCTCTGCAACAAGCTCTCATTGGACAATATCCTCCAGCAATGCCATACAATGTAGTCAAAAAGGATGATCCACTTTGCTTGTCTTACAACATTAACTCTCAGTTTAAATTAGATTTGTATAATTTAGTTATGGACATTTCCAACCCTCATGAGGAAGGATAAAAGTTCACAGGAGAATATAAGATTAACCTAGCAGCTTATAAAACGTCTTGAACTGAATCCATCATTTTACAGGGACAAGAATTATAGGTGGGGGGAAAGGTGGTTAGAGATGGAAAGAAGGCAGGATGGATTGAAAACCACCGTGTGTGTGTGTGTGTGTGTGTGTGTGTGTGTGTGTGCTGTTTTATGGCAAACTTTGGCAAAGTTTGACCAAAGGTGAATGGTGAATACAAAAAGAGTATAAAAGTAGAAGACCTCGTAGTATCTGACACTGAAATTTTTGCTGTCAACATTGACTGATCAATATCCAATGCTGTAAAGGGGGAAAATGTAGCTCCCAGATTTTAGAGGCCATCTCACTTCTACCCTCAGAGAATATCCCATTATTATTCAGGGAGAAAATATTACAAGGTACCTATCTACTTTCTTTGTGGATAGTCTTAATCCTGAAGTGGCAAGAGATTGCTGAGTGCTTTGAAGATACTTAAAACAAAATTTTTAAACAGCTTTATGGAGTCATAATTGACATACATAAATGATATGTTTTTAAAGAGCCCAATTTGATGTTTTGACCTATGTATATGCCCATGACACCATCATCACAATAAAGATAATGAACATATCCATCACCCCCAAACGTTTCCTTGTGTCTATCTGTAATCCCCCCAACCTAGCCCGCCCCAATCACATCTCCATTCCCAGTTCAACCACTGATCGGCTTTCTGTCACTTTAGATTAGTTCTTATTTTCTAGATGTTTACACAGATGGAATGATAAAGTATGTGCTCTATTTTTTGGTGTGTGTGTGGGATGTCTGGCATCTTTCACTCATCATAATTATTTTAAGATTCATACATGTTGCTGCATGTATCATGAATCCATCGCTTTCTATTGCTAGGTAGTATTTCCTTGTATAGATATATCACAATGTGTTTATCCATTCATCTGCTTATGGGCACTTGGGTTTTTGAGGCTATTACAAATAAAGGTGCTACAAATAGCAATGTGAAAGTCTTTGTATGAACATATATTTTCATTTCTCTTAGGAATAGAATGGCTGAGTCATATGGGAAGTGTATGAATAATATCTTAAGAATTCTCTAAAATGTTTGTACTATTTTATATTTCTACCAGTAGTATGTGAGAATACAGCTGCTCCATATCCTTGTAAACACTTATGTTCAGTCTTTAATTTGAGACTTCCTAATAGGTATATAGTTATATCTCATTTGTAGCTATTTGTTATATTAGTTTCACATGTACAAAACAATATAATGATTAGACATTTGATTTAGAAAAAAAGAAATATTAAGCTCTAATTAATAGCTCTTCTGTTTAAGTATTTAGATAAACTCATGTGGAAGTACCTGTCTAAATCAGTGTAGTCAAATATACCTGTAATTATTGTAAAGAAGTGGTCATTTAAAGATCAATTATCCTGCCTTCACTTGAAAGACAGAATCTAAGTAGACAAAGGACAAACTCTGACTGGCAGATTGACATCTCTCTGCGTAATTACCTGTTCTTGTCAACCCACAATGTTTCTTAATAAAAAAAGGAGACATTTCTATGCAACTGGAAATATAAAATGTTTCTTTTTGATGCTGTCTACCCTCTTTACCATAAACTTTACTGTTTTTTTCTGTGATTTGTCCTTGGAGAAGCAAACAGGTTTAATTTTTAGAGATAGAAATCTCAAGTAACTCACAAATTCTGCATTTCCCTCTCCCACTTCTTGCCTCTCTGGGCTTTCTCACTGTTGCGATGCTTTATTGTCTGATGAAGCTCTGTAGAAGAGACCAGTTTTGCATAGAGTGTACTGCTGTTAAGTATGGACCAGAAGGTCTCTTTTTGGAACATCCAAGAAAAAAATTCCAAGATTATAATTTAATAATATCACAGATTGATTATTTAGTATCAGATGCCTCCTCTACCAATATCTAAGAATTTAAATCTGACCACGATAGCATCAGAGTTAAAGAAAGAAGGTATAGGACATATAAAGGTCAGTAAACCCTGAAGGATCTCAACTGATCTGGCTATTTCTTTGCTGAAACTGGCCCAAGGCTCATTTAAAAACAGTCTATTGAAGGACTGCAGCTTATTGACTATTCCCCTTTGTCATATATATTGTGTATTGAGGTATTTCTTGTTGTTCAAAGATTTGATGTTATTCTTGACTTTCCCTGGAAAATCATTTTACCAAATGATGACTTAAAGGATTGCTCAGTCTTACAGAACACTGTTGACACTGGAAGTCTAACGTGTCTGAATTGGTTAGCTCTATATATAGCCTGACAAAAACTGTCACAACTACGTCCTTGCCCTGGACAGACTTATTAAAGATTGTATTCTGTAACATAAAATACTTCTTTTCAAAACCCACTTACTATTGAGCTTCCTCACTGCCATGAACCTTTCTTCTTATTTGTACATGAACAATCATGAGAAGACGTGGTGTTCTAACTCAACAAGACAATAAAAATCAGAGATGCTTTGTTTTTATCAACACCATAGCAAAAGCCTACCCTCCTGTTTATGCACAATTGCAGCAACCTTCAAGTTAAAGGAGACTTCTGCCACCTAAATTCTTAAGATCTCCACATGACTTCTTAGTCCCTTTTATCATTCAGACATTGTCCTGCTATGAGACAACTCATACAAAAATCCTTCTTCACTTCCCTGTACCTATTTCTATGCATGCCTGTAGGATTCTAAACCATACCTATCATTTTTCTTTCCCAGTGGATGGTACACCTTCGAACAGTCATACACCATTGAATAGTCATACATCAGGAATTTTTCTGGCTTCTACCTCCTCAAAATTTCTTCGTACAACCCAGATTTAGAATGTACTTTTGCTGGCTTCTATTTGAAAGTTGAACAAAGGGGTTTTAAGTTGGATTTGCAAGCACAACCAACTAAAATTGCTCAAATTAGCCTTTCAGAGGCCAAGTCTGCAGTCATTTGCCAGATTGTAGCTTTTACTAAGACCATCAATTAAAAAGAGGGCAGAGATCAAATATCTATATGGGCATCAGATATCCCTTTCAAGTAGGTAATGGTTTTATATGTTTGGAAGCAACATAGCCTCCTTGTTGCAGCTGATATACCTTTATTAAATGTGGTACCATATAAATCCCTGCTAGATGCTTCCTCCAAAGGCATTGGCTATAATAAGTATGAGACACACACTATAAAGCAGACTCAAGAAACAAAGAACATTTATTTAGATAATTATTATATTAAACAAACTTCTTTAAAACCCACATTCAGGCTATCTACAAGGTTCAAACATCAAAGCCCAAACTATTCGGTTGGTGCAGAAATAATTGCGATTTTTGCAATTATTGTTAACCTTTTAAACTGCAATTACTTTTGCATCAACTTAATAACTCTTGACGATTGTCACTGAGTTTTGAGTCACTTCTAATCTCAAGCACTTGCTCCCCCAGTACCACACAGCAAAAGATCATATAATTTTTTTTTCTCCAGTCAATTGGTTTTTGGTGGCAATGAAACAACTTCTTGATCTGCCCTAAAATGTAAAATTGTATTCTCCAGTTAACAAATACTACTTTTCTTTCCACTTTGGGGGGGGGTGGGGGGAAGAAAGAAAGAATCTTCATAGATAAGAACTGGTGAAAAAAATTCAGTAAGATTGTAAAGGATGTCCCTGGTGCAGGTCTCTCCTTTTCCTGTGAAGGATGTCCCTGTATAAATTGGATCTAAAACCTATAGACTTTTAAATAACGAAATTGGATTGATTCAGATACAAACCTCCTTACTCTTTTTACAATTGTATATCTGTTTTCTGTTTGGCAAAATGTCTTTCCTTTCTATAAAGCAACTGTTCTGACAATAAATATATTGAGAGATATTTACCCATTTGTATATTGAGACAAGAACCTATTTTTTAAGAAAACGATAAGAAATTTTGACAGGCTCTGCCTTTCACCCAGAAGTACTCTTGTCCCTATTATCTCAATCCTCATAGAAAATAGAATGAGTAGGTGGCATGTTGAAGTTAAAAGTTGCAAAACTACTCAGGGGACTTCAGTTGCCTTGTTCCAAACTCTCATAACCTTCATATCTACTCTAACAGAAAACTCACAGATACCCCCATGTGAACTCATCATGCAATTGGGAATCCCACCCACTGTCATTTGCTCTGCTGTTTAATAGTCCATTGTGAATTAAATTATATGGGTTTAATGCAGTATCTCCCAGCATATCATCAATGTGCCCCAGTGGCCTTTCCTAGGAAAAATCACAGGAATCCCTGCATGACCTTTGGCCCAGAGTCCTGGTTTAGTGGCTGCACTACCAAGGTAAGAACAATATTGAACCATATTGGAAGATCCTTATTAAGGATTGTTAACTACAAACAGTGCAAGGAAACGCCAGGAAATCAATCTTTGTATTCACGTTTTCCAGTGAAACAGATACCATACGCCCACCTCCTGGTTTCCTATGCCAATAGACATGAAACTGAAAATATCTCAAGGTTCTCTAGAAACAATCAACATTATGAGGGAGACGGCTTTCCCAAAATCTTAGATCAAGCAGCAGACTGTGAATATTTACAGCTTTGCCCAAAACATTTGGATTAAGACCCCCAAAAGACAAATCACCAATTCTATATTTGTTTTGTGTTTTTCTTACTTGCTCTTTAAGGATATGATTATACCACTGTGCTGCCTTAAGACTTTTTATTGAAAAAATGAGATTTTAAAGTTTTTCTTCTACTCTTGATTTGGAGGGAAATCAAGAGGATGCATGAAGTTCATGAAAAATTGTAGGTATCAAAGTTTCCGTATCTACTGACTCAGGGTAGGGACAATAATTGTTTCTCTACCTAATAAAAACAGTAGCAGATTCATGGCTAAGAGGTATTATCTAAGACTTTCTGGTAATTCTCAAGTTAATACTTGTTTTCTCTACTGTAGATTGTTGGGTTTTCTCCAGAGAGAGGCTTACATGCTTCTAGCCACTCACTAATACATAATTGAAATACAACTCCAAAGAAAAAAGTCACAAGAAGCCATGATGACAGTCATCACCAATCAGTTCCAGATGGCCATCAGCCGTCTACCTAGAGCAGGGGTGTTCAAACTTTTTTCAACTTTTTTCACCAAGGGCCATATGAGGTAAAATACACACACAGCCGGGCCACTCACTCGAGGTGAAGTACGTATCTCCTCATCTGGTTTATTTAAGTAAACTAAATATATTTTTGGAATTTGCTGCAGGCCAATTAACAATGGATCATGGGCCGCAGTTGGCCCGCGGGAGGCACTTTGGACACCCCTGACCTAGAGTTTCAAACAAACCTAAGTGCAATCGAGAGATGAGACTCAGTCTCCCTATTAACCAAGGGAGATATCCTTATGGCCCTTACATTCCCTTGGCCTCTGCATCTGTTCCTCCCTAACTCTTGCAACTACTCTGCCCCAAATCTCTCAATAAAGTTAAATCGCACAATCACTGCTAAATCAAAAGAACGAGTCCTCATTGTTCACAACAATTTTTGACCAACTATTCCTGATATTAGCCAATCTCTTGCTAAACTTTTAGAAAAGTTCCTTTCTTACCCAAGGTACAACACTCCTAATTTTTAATACTGCAACATTGTGAATGAAGGCTTATGCTTAGCAGTGCTCCTGAATTCCTTCCACATATTAGTAATTCAAGACTTGACTAAGATTACTATTCCATCTTTATATAATTTTCAGTTTCATTTATTTACTCTTTCTTTATTATTACCATTTACTGTTACATGAGATCTTTACATGAAATTTTCCATTTTAAATAAACAGCATTTTGCTAAAAACAATTTTATCTATTTGCTTTACTTCACTTCTTACGCCTATCCACAATGTCTCCAATGATTTTTATTCTCTATATTTATTTATTTACTTCAAAAATCTTTGGTATTTATTTCCTTCTTCATTTACTCTCCATAGTATTGCTGGGGTTCTGTACACTACCAAGGATGTACCCTACCCTATCAGTCATGGTACAGCTACATGGTACACCTATATGGTACACCTTATATGGTACACCTATATGTACCAAATCAGCAACCTTACATGAGGCCTTTTCAATAACTAGGAAACATAGATTTGAGACACAAGAAGCATGTAAAATAGAACTTTTACCATGCTTCTATTTCCAGATGAAAATTAAATCTGCAGATATGCTATTTTTGATCTTTTGTTACATAAAGAGAATATGTATGAGTTGCTGAAATAGACCTATGTGGAATCATGGTAATATTAAAGTAGAATAATGATTTATGACCTTTTCTGAGAATTTGTTAAAAACAACTGAACCACTCTTCAGAAAAATGCATATAAGCCTTTGCTTTTACCTACAAACTTACAGTTTTGGAGAGTTCACAGTCTTTTCGAAATCAGTTCATATGTGCCTGGGTAACCACAAGAATTTCTTCTTAATTTGCCTAGATGATCCTCCCACATATTTCTGTCATATACTGTGCTTCTGTTTTGCAGTTGTCTTGTGAGCCGTTTTTTTAGATCCTGGGTTGACAATAAATGAATAGTTTAAGCAGTGACACCCAGGAAGTGCCCTATGTGTGTTCACTTTAAATGACTCAATTAATATTGCAATGAATATTTATTGATTCTCCCCAGAATTCATGGCACTATCACATAAAGGCTATTTGTTTTAGTATTCTCCTGTGAACATTTGGGCAGAGATTGATGAAAGACTTTAGTTAATTTAAACAGAGCTTCTTTTATATAAACCCTTCCTGCAAAAATACAAGTATGCACATTTAGAAGTCCACATTAACTAATTAAATCATATGGCAAGTTTGAGATAATCTGATGGATGATATTTTAAAATCTGCTTTGTAGAAAAGGAAATATTTGAATAAGAGAAGAAATTCACATTGAGCCCCACTCACTTATCTCTGTCACTTTTAATTATCTTTATCATTGTGCTCCATTTTGACTATGTCAGTTATAAAAACTAATACAAGAAATTGAATCTAGACAAAGGCAAAACAGAGGATGGCACATTGGCAACTATTGTTCTGTTTATATGAAAGGTATTTAGATTCCCAATTTAAACCCAAACTGTACACTGTTGTAATTCCTACTTGTCTGTTTAATAGGGAGAAACCCAGTGTCTAAATGAATAAGGGGCTGACAGACATTTAAAAGCAAACCATCTTAGGGGTAGGGTAAATAGCACATGTATCTTAGTACAGCATGAATTTTGCATTAGTAATAAGTGACAAAGAAGGAGGGCAAAAAAGGGATCATTTGGGGCACCGGGAGATCGGACCTCTTTTCTTGCATATTAGTATCCTTATGGTGTGCAATGAATGTGATCACTAGGGAAAAAAAGGCCTCCTGCCTGTAAAATAGCTCTTAGTAAACATATTATGAAAGAAGTCTAGATCAGGAGAGGAAAAATGGGCCGATGCTATATCAAAGTCGAGACTATGTACTTTAGTCACATGGATATACCTGTAAGTCTACCTGGTTTAAACATATAAGACATTTCAATTTCTTTTTTTGAGAGAGAGGTGGATGGAATTTCATTAGTTGTGGGGGGATGTGAGATCCAAAGATATATAGCTTATTGCTTATGTATATATAAAATCAATGAATAAATAGTGTAACAGTTTTAATCTAATGTTACATGATCAGATAAATAAGATATGTATTAATTACTTATATGTCACATATATTGTATAGGTATATAAGTATATGGGATTATTTTTGCTATTCAAAGAGTCACCATATGGATGGAAAAATAATTATCAATTTACCCAATTAATTTGTTAACACTCATACCAAACACTCCTGAGAAATAATAAACATATGAAAAAATAACTTAAAGAGTACAGAGCAGTCATTGATATACACAATACACCAAATCACGCCAATGCAATAAGAGATGTTTTGGTAATATGGTGAATTAAAAAATAGTAAGTTCACATTCAACTTTTGACACCTAATACCTGTGCAAATTTTGACAACTTAAATTGTCTGATTCTCACTTTTCTTATGGGCATAGTAATTTCACATAAGGTTACTGTGGAATGAAATAAAATTGTAAATTTTGCAGGAAATATATTTACTTCTTCTGTTTTGTAGAAAGATAAATTTTGGAACCTAAACAATATAATATGTAGTATGTATAAAAATAATATATATCAGAGGATAAATAATGTATCTAGATAGTATAGGTATATATATAAATCTAGATACATTATTTATCCTCTTTAAATATCTGTGTCTATGATAACCACATAAATAATGGTATAAAAGTGTGTAATTTTTGAAGACCATACACACACACACACACACACACACACACACACACACACACACACACACATAGTCCTTAGTCACTCATGAGGCATATTACTTTGCAGTTATTACAAATTAGGTACAGGCTAAGAACTATTGTATGTCCTTTTGTTTGTTTTTATTTTTCAAGATGAATTGGACTTTATTCTCTTAAAGACTGAAATCTAGGAGAGAGGCCAATATTATGTAAATGTAAAATACACATCTTTAATTGGACACTGTGATCATGATTCTACATCCAATTGTGATGGATGGATACTATGATGGTGGATACTAAACTCCCCCCCCCCTTGTAAATAGCTAGAAAATTGTTTTCACATATTGGAAAGGTACCAGAGAACATTTGCTCCTGAAAGAAGGGAAGTAAACAAAGTGAGTATTAACTCTGCCCCAGCTTATAGCCCAGAGGCAGTCTCAAGAATATAGAGGGGAGAGAGAGAAACCAAGCAAAACCCAACATTCTCTCTGAGATGCTCATTGAGTAGAGGAGACACATATCAATGTTCAGGAGCTCATTGTCTGGTGGTGATTTTGACTTTAATCCATGGTTAAATTAATAATTCACTATGGGTTTTCTGTTGAGGAGAATAAATTGAAAATTGCCATGCTTTTTAAATGAAGTAGAATCCACAATTTCAAGTGAGAGTTGGCAACCTTCAATCTTTTTGCTTAGTGTATGTTTTGGAGTTGTTTTAATTTCGAAATTAATATTTTCTTCTGAATACTTTTCAGTTTTTTATATTCCTTAAAACTTGGAAATTTAGCATAAAATAGAAATTTAGTTTTGTTTAATTAGGATATGACAAAGTAGTTTCACAGTTGTTTCTAGATATATTTTTCTGATTTTAAAGGTTAAATACTGTTGAATTCAATTGTACTGTTTACCAGAAATCTCTCCAAATAGCTCTTTCTTTTAAATATTTCTAAACTGATATCAAATATTATAATACAATCTTAAAATATAATTTTTGAAGGGTTACATAAAATTAATATTACAGTCGGCCCCTCTTATCCATGGTTTTGTTTTCCACAGTTTTAGTTAACTGTAGTTAACTGTGATTTGAAAGTATTAAATTGAAAATTCCTGAAATAAAAAAATTGTAAGTTTTTCTATTAAATTAATTTAATAAAATTAGTAAAATTACACCGGTTTCAAGTGTACAATTCTATAATACATCATCTACATATTGCATTATATGTTTACTACCCAAAGTGGAATCTCCTTCCGTCACCATATACTCGACCACCTTTACCCTCTTCTACCTCCCCTCATTCTTCTCACCCCTTACTCTCTGGTAACCAGTAAACTGTTGTTTGTGTTCATGAGTTTTTGTTTGTTTGTATTGTTCATTTGCTGCTTTCAGCTTTATATCCCACATATCAGTGAAGTCATATGGTTCTCCACCTTTTCTGTCTGACTTATTTTGCTCAACATGATAATATCAAGATCCATGTTGTTGCAAATAGCAGAATTTCATATTATGGCAGAGTAATATTCCATTGTATATATATGCCACACCTTTATCAAATCATTTATCAAAGGACACTTCAGTTATTTCCATGTCTTGACCACTGTGAATAACGCTGCAATGAACATAGGGATATGTATATCTTTACAGATAAACATTTTTAAATTTTCTGCTGTCACCATATACCAAAATTAATTAAAAATGAATCAACAACCTAAACATAATATCTGAAAAAATAAATTGCATAGAAGAAAACATAGTTACTAAACTTATGGACCGTGGGTTCAGAAAGGATTTTATGAATTTAATCTCAAAGGCAAGGGAAGTAAAAACTAAAAAATAAAGGGACTATGTCAAACTGAAAAGCTTCTGCACAGTATAAGAAACCATAAACAAAAGAGAGGCAACCAACTTAATGGGAGAAGGTATTTGCAAACACCTCTGATAAAGGACTAATATTCAAAATATATATAGAACTCATACAACTCAACAACACGAAAACATAAATCCAATTCGAAAATGGGCAGAGGACTTGAATAGACATTTCTCCCGAGAAGACATACAAACAAACGGCCAACAGATATATGAAGAAATGCTCAACTTTTACTAGTTATTAGGGAAATGCAAGTCAAAACAACAATGAGCTATCTCCTCACACCTGCTGGAATGGCCATCATCAAGACAAATAGTAACAAGTGTTGGAGAGGCTGTGGAGAAAAAGGAACCCTCATACATGCTGGTGGGAATGTAAATTGGCAGAGCCACTATGGAAAACAATATGAAGGTTACTCAAAAAATTAAAAACGGAATTACCATAAGTTTTAATTTCTGCACAGTTCTGAGTAGCATGATAAAATTGATACCTCCTTGCTCCATCCTTCCCTGGATGTTAATCATCCCCTTGTCCAGCATCTCCCTGCTGTATATGCTATCTGTTGACAGTCACTCAGTAGCCCTCTAGGTTATCGGATCAACTTTAGGGGTATGGCATTGCTCATGTTCGAGTAACCCTTATTTTCCTTTATAATAGCCCCCAAAGTACAAGAATAGTGATGTTGGGCATTCATATATGCCAAAGAGATGCTTCCTTTAAGTGAAAAGTTGTGTATGTATAGGAAAATTCACAGTATATATACAGTTCTGTATTAACCATGGTTCCAGGTATCCACTGAGGGTCTTGAAACATATTCACTGAGTATAATGGGGGAGTAATGTATACAATTTGATACTAATTCATTTCAATTGACAAAAAAACATGTAAAACAGAAGTAAATAACACAGAATAAGTCCTGGTCTCAATGCGTTTGGTAGGGTGACAAAGGAGTTCTAAATGAATAATGATATTGATAATACCAGGTAATTTTAAATAATTATAAATTATAAATAAAACAAAAGAATGCATAATAAAAGTTAGAAATAACTGAAGGCCAATGTTTTAAATTTGCTGTGTACTATTCATATAGTGAACAAATTGCCACCAGCACACAGATCACAACATGATCAGCACATCAGAAGCTGTTCCTTCGCCGTTTTTTAATAAGCATCTATACAGAAAAGTATTTTTACTTGTTTTTTACTTTATATAAAGAGATTCACACAGGATGTCTAGTTTTCATCCGATTATATTTGTTCAACATTTTGTTTGGATGATTCACTGAGATTTTGCAATTACTGTATACTGTTATACTGTGTAAACATATCAATATTTATTTCAACTATAGCTAAACATAGGTTGTTTCCAGAGTCTAACTATAATAAATAGCATAACTATGAATATCATGTTCAATAAAATTTGGTGATGGGATCCAATTAAAAACAATGCTCAGAATCTCTTTTGTGAGTAGGTAAAATCGGAATAAAATTTATATAATGTATAAGCTGTTGTTGCATAAAATTATCTCAAAACGTAAAAGGTTAAACTTTCATTTCTATGCTAATTAATTTTGTGGAAAATTCAGACATGATAAAGTAGGAAGATATGCCCTCTGCTTACTGATATCTGGGATTACAACTTGAAAGACTCAAAGGTCGGGGATAACTGGTTGACTTAGAGCTGCGATGTTTTAAAGTCTCAATCACTCCCATTAATGGAATTTGGGATGGAATGACTTGAAGGCCTCTACTGAAGATCACAATATATAAAAGTGGACTTTCCATGTATCTTGGCTTCCTCATAGCGAGGCAGCCTCACAATAGTTGGACTTATTACATGACAGCTCGAGATCCACGCATGGCTCTCCCAGCCAAAAAAATGGAAGTTGCAATCTGAGATGTCACACAACATCAATTCTGACACAATAGGTCAAACTAGCCCCTTGATACAGGTAGCCAAAACACAGATCTATCTATAGAAGGGATGCCAAAAAAATAAATAAAAATAAAGGGAGGGGGGTATTTTAAAACCTCCAGACGCCAGCCATAAGAAACATATTAATTACAAAGATGGGAAAATAAGTCTAAAATATCTAAGTGGAGAGCGTGTTTTAACTTTTTCAGAAGGAGAATTAAACTCAGATTGCTTAAGTATACTAAGAAATGAGGAGGAGGCAAAGGCAATATTTTAAAGAATATTTTAGGCCATTATGTAGTCTATAAAGCATTTGGATCCTATTTGAAGTTCCAAGAAGCTATTGGAAAATAGATGGCATTGCTTTGTTTATGTTTTAGCAATATCTTTTTCTTTTTTTTTGGCAGCCATAGAGATAATGATTTGTATAGAGGCAAGGACTCTAAAGCTTTTTAAATAACATAAGTATATGAAGACGTGGGCTAGGATATTGATAGTAAACATGGAAATGTAGAACAGTGGCTAGATGAATTTGATGTTATTTTTGGCTAACTCTTTATTACTTATTCAACATTCACCACATTCATCATAATTTTCATTGAAATCTACTCTGATCTTTCTGTACCAACCTATTCAAACCCAGGACAATTTAAGAATTCCTGTGCTGGCTTAGGATATATATATATATATATATATATTCTGTAATTGATTTATACTATTATGTTATAATTATCCACGTGAGTATTTCCACAATAAAGTTTATAATCACTAAGAGCAGGAATTTGGTTCTATGTGAATTTGTATCCCTGGGTCAAGCTCAGTACTTGGAACTAAGTAAAAATTTAGTAATTGAAAAAAATTGATAGTCTTCTGAAATGTTAAAACATTTTAGTTAATGATAGCTGCAATTGATATCTATCTATCTATATCTATATCTATCTGTCTTTATATATGATTAATGTATATTACAGATGAGTTATTTAGGAATTAATTTATACAGTATTGTATGTATGTTTCTCAATAATACCTTATATTATTTTTTCTAAAAATATTAATCAATTAACTAGGAGACATTTTCTTTACATAATTTTAATTGTTTCTAAAATAATTGCCAAAATATATTTTGCAGTTTTTGCTGCTTTCTATGCAGTTGAACATGTCATTTAGTGATTTGAATATCTAAAGATAATAAATGTTTAAAGTAATCACTGACAATTAGAAACCACTATTTTACAATAATTTAACACTTTGGAACACTGATATCATGCCATTTTTAAGAGAAATGCAGACAAAATCAGATGTTGATATAAACTGAATTTATGTCTCTACAAGGTAGGTATTTAATATTATTTTAAATTTAGCCATGCAAAAACAATGTCTAAAATCAGAGAAAAAATGCCATCCATTTTAGAGTGAGATGGTTTGGGCCACTGAGTGCATACAGTTAATTAGTAATGCTTAAAATAACTTCAACACCAATCAAAATGGAAAGAAAAATATTAAGCATGCTATTTTTCAGTATAAAATAAGTGAGTTTGCATATACTTCTTTCCATACTTTCAGTGTTTTAGCAAATAAGAGATCCGAGAAATTCTCAAAGCCATCTCAAGCCCATCATTTACTAGAAAAGAGTGCAACCGTTTCTTAAGGCACTGCTGTCACCATGAAAATGCAAAATTAAAAACAAAGTGGTGTATTACGCAGCCATAAAGAAGAAAGAAATCTTACCATTTGCAACAACATGGATGGACCTAGAGAACATTATGTTAAGTGAAATAAGTCAGATAGTGTTAAGACAAGTACCATATGATCTCACTTATATGTGGAATCTAAAGAAGAGAATAAGTGAATGAACTAATCAGAAACAGTTTTGGAGACAAAGAGGAAAAACTGAGGGTTGTTAGATAGGCGGGGGGTGGGGATAAGGGGGAAGGTGAGGGGATTAGAAAACAGTTGGTAACCATAAGATGGCCACGGGATTTTGAAAATTAATTTGGGGAACGTAATCAATAATGTTATAAAGATTTTGTAGGGTATTCAATGGGCATGTCTTCCAATTAGGAGACCACCTCAGGGAAGATGTAGATGCCTGATCACTGCAATGTCCACCTGAAACTGAACAATAATGAATGCCAACTATAATTATATATATATGTATATACATATATGTATATATATGTATATATGTATATATATGTATATATGTATACATATGTATGTATATACTTACAAGAGGCGGAGTACAGCATTGGGAGTGGAGACAGTGGAAATGTGATGGCTTGGTGCGATGTCAGAGAGATAATGGATGGGGGTCCACAGTGTGAGGGATATAAATGATAAACGTCTAAGTTTACTTTGTTTTGTGCACCTGAAACTAATAAAAAAATAAAAGAAATAAAAAAAAGTATTGGGTAGAGGGGATTGCTGGACATTTGTGAAGGAAAATTGAGGGGAATATATTTGGGTAAGAAACCATCTTTTATTATTTTATGCATTTACCTATTTATTTTTTCATACTTTTATTGAGAATCCTCCAAGTGCTGTATACGAGGCCATAAAAATTAAAATGACATAGATCCTTCTAGTTTAAACCCATGTGCTATACACATAACAGCTATAAATACCAAACTATGTCTGCAGCTCTTTGACATTTCTCCCCTCTGGCCAGTATTCAGGAGTTTTATCTTACTTAACTTCCACACACAAATCTCAGACACATGCTAACATTAGACAGAGGAGATTCACATATGAGCCTCAAAACAAGACACGCTTGCATTTGATCACACCGTTTTTGATCCTCTATCTATACTCTTAACTTTTGTCTAATATCTGCTTCCAGATGCCTACTATCATATCTGAGACTCTGCTACTCATTGCTATACCCCCTGCTTCTAACTCATATATGAGTATGTACTCATTTCCAGTCATGAACTTGGCCCTACATTAGACCTATTGAGTTTTCATTAATAATTCCCTATATCTCTAGATTTCCTTTCACCTCAATTTTGACTATATCTGCTTAAAAGTGTAATCCTTTGCAAAATGGACATGAAGTGTTTGAAATTTGTCCACTCAACAAAAATTAGAGTTCCTTCCAGGGCTTTTGCACCAACAGAACAAATTTGATAATGAAACAGAAAACAAACACAGTCCAGAGAGATTAATGTAGGGGAATAATGTAGACAGCAGTCAGTTTAGCACTCAATTGAATGGAAGTTAAACAAGTGACCACCACCAACAGGCTAGTCATTCTTATTTAAGGGCTTTTTCCCCATTGTAGTGAGACCATATTA
This sequence comes from Rhinolophus hipposideros, assembly GCF_964194185.1. Lineage (NCBI taxonomy): Eukaryota > Metazoa > Chordata > Mammalia > Chiroptera > Rhinolophidae > Rhinolophus > Rhinolophus hipposideros. The sequence continues at coordinate 19,894,036 of NC_138059.1, forward strand.
ACATATTATTTATAATTTCCTGCCAATATTAACCATTTATTCATTACATTGCTCAAATACAGCAGATCCTCTCAGAAGCCAAGATGGGAAGGGTACAGAGATTAAGAAGGCATGACAGCTGCTCTGCAGGGTCATTTGGAAGAGACAGAAACATAAATAAATAAGCATAATATAAATCAATGACAACAATATTCAAAATACATGCAAATGTACTTGAAATTACAGAGGAAATTTTTAGAGGAGCTTGGACTGACATTGTAGGAGTGAAAAATGAGTAGAAGAGTAATATACTGAATGAATAGAAAAATAAAGGACATCCCAGGAACATTAATCAGAAAGTTCAAAAGAATAAATACATGGACAATCATGACAGGATTATATTTTAGAACTGTTAGAGGTGTGAGAGGTTTATAGAAAAAAATAGAAAGGGTCAAACATAAAACTCTAGAGAATACCACCAATTTAAGTTCTAGGAAGATGAGAAATAAAATGGTTTTGAGAATAAGAGGTGAGATAGGGGAGAGTGATACAAAAGTATAAAAGAAAAACAGGATATATGTTTTAGAGAAAAGAGCTATTTTAAAACTTTTTTCACTCTACTCCAGGAAAAGAAAGAAAGTTAGAATAAAAAAAGTAAAACAAACAACAAAAAAACTAGTGGTGGACCAGAAGACCAACAAGAATAATTGCAGTCAAATGTTTATCAAAATAAGCCTTCTCACCTGAATAGTAAGGCAATGGACTATGCCTGCGCTCATGGTTCTTGCAAAAACAATTTTCCAATTCCATTGTGTAAATGGGCTATTAGCTAACTGACTCCACACTTTGCAAAGCTGATACTCATGCTGCCACTTTCTCTGTACTTATTTACTTTGTAATGATCTTAAGGAATTCATCTTGAATGTAAAGCAGTTAGCTTAATATCTGTTACCCAGTAAGTGTTCTACAGTAACTAACCTTTTTTCTAAATATTACAATAAAATAAGTAACAATCCCCTTGCTGTATTTATTATTATGATGGTTATCATTATTGTGTTGATTTGGGTTTTCTATTTCTATAAAGATTATTAATTCTCTTAAGCCTTCAAAATTCCTTTCTTTAGAATGACCTACTATATGCTAGAGTACGTTAATTTACCAGTGGTCCTGCAAGTGTTAATCCCCATAATAGCAGCTGCACAAACAACTGAGAACTTGTTAGAAATGAAAATTCAAGGACACCATCACACACTCATTGAATCATAACCTCTGGCAGTGAAGTCCAGAAAGCTTTGTTTCAACAAGCCCTGAGAGGTACTAAAATTTGATATTAATGGAATAAAATTATCTACCCCTCCAGGAATTCACAGTATACTCTTTAACCAGGATGTCAAGAGAACATTGACTTGGACCAGGGCAGTAGACTTACTTTAATTTGGATTGTCAGAGTACAGACTTTGAAGTCAGATAGACCTGATTGAAATCCCAACTTGGCCAATATTGGATCTGTTGCCCTTAGCATTTTTATTACTGCTCTCTTGGGATGTCCTCTCTATCTCTCAATGGTATGGAAATAATTGACATAATAAATATTGAATGTCTGGCACATAATTGCCATTCAACAAATGCCACTTTCTTCCACATCAGAACCACAATTATTGAGTTTATTATAATGTTATACACTCTGCTTTTACTAAGGGTTGTACAAGAAAGAGTTCCCTATGGGAACTATTCCAGCACCTATTTTACAATTCTAGCTGAAGACATTGTCCAGTATGTCATTCAAAGTCTCCTATATAAAATTGTACAGAAGAAATGTCTTTAAACATTTGGATCTGGAAGTAAAATAGGAAAGTAACAGAAATCTATGTTTAGAATGTTTCTTCAAAACAGAATTCATAGGTATTATAAATGTTATATAAATAATTAGATCAAATTCAATAGAAAGTATAATTAAAATGTGATGATAAAGTGGGTAAAATTTCCAATTTAAAATATTATTTTTAATTAAATTTATTGGGGTGACAATGGTTAGTAAAATTTCATTGGTCTCAAGTGTACAAATCTATAATACAAAATCTATATTCATTTATCAAACTGAAAACCATCAATACAACGAAGAGGCAATCAACAGAATGAGAGAAGATATTTGCAAACATGGCCTCTAATAAGGGGCTAAGATATTATACATAATATATAAAGAACTCATACAACTCAACAACCAAAAAACAAAAAAAAATCCAATTAAAAAATGGGCAGAGGATCTAAACAGACACTTCTCCCAAGAAAACATATAAATGGCCAACAGAGATATGAAAAACATGCTCAATTTCACTAGCTACTAGGGAAATGCAAATCAAAACCACAATGAGATATCATCTCACATCTGTTAGAATTGCTATCATCAACAAGACAAATAATAAGTGCTGGAGAGGCTGTGGAGAAAAAGGAACCCTCATACACTATTGGTAGGAATGTAAATTGGTACAGCCACCATGGAAAACAGTATGGCACTTCCTTAAATAATTAAAAATAAAATATTCTTTGTATTATATATACATATTTTCATCTATATAAATCAGTAATAATCTAATAGTTCAACTATTACTTTTTATTTTTAATTCTATAAAGTTGTATTCACCAGGCAAATAAATGCCAATGTTATCGTTTTTCAAACATTTAGTTCAAAACAGAAAATGATGCATAATTTTTTAAAGAATTTTAAGGAAGCTAAATGCACATTAAAAATAATATAATCCAATATTTTCATTTTAAATGAAGAGACTTAGATCCAAAAGCCTTATTTCTTTGGTTGAGGTCAATTATTTAGAGTCAGAAACTAGCTTGCAAATAAAACTCCCTGGTACTGTTCAATCTCACCGAAGTTTTCTTCTTTGTTAGAATGAAATGTAAAATATCAATTCCATAGTTATATTAGTTTTAAATTAAATAAAGATTTCAAAAAGGCAATTCATCAATTTTCTAAATTCTCTCCTTTCAGTAAAATAAATCATAAGAGTGATGATATACAGCAAATTGAAACCCCACAACTATTCCCTTTGCTTCCATGGAAGTTGAGCGCTCTGATTTGGGAAATATGAGCCTCTTTTTTTCTTCTTTCCCCCAGCTTTATTGAGGTATAATTCACCAATAAAAAATAACACCTTTAGGTTGCAACACAACTTTTAGGATGTAAAATGTGATTATTCAATATATGTATACATTGTGAATGACTACCACAATCAAGTTAATTAATACATCCATCACCTCACATAGTTACCATTTGTGTCTATTACTCCAGAGTAAAGGAGGGTTCCACTGAGAAAGTGGAGGTATCTGATACAGAGTAAAGAGACCTTGAGGTACATGAGCAGTGGACACTAAGAAGACACTTGGTCAGGACTGAGGGGAAAAAAAACAATTAGAGATTTTGGTCATCATGAACTGGTATGTCAGTTGGTGGTCATCAAGTGTCCTTTTTATCTTGCTGATTCACAATCCATTGCTTTCTTCCATATTGTCCAAGATGGCTGCTCCAGCTCCTGTCATCATGTTTGCACTCTAGCCAATGGGAAGAAGAATGAGGAGGGGAAGAGTGCACCCCCCCACCCTTTTAAGGAAATGATCGGGTAATAAAAGCTATTCTCATATAGGGTAAGTGAACAGTTTAATAAAAGGACTGTTGACAAGAGTGTGAGCAAAATTAGGAGAAAAGTAACTAAATACCTGGGACTTATCAACTGGGAAAATCATTCCCGCCACTAAGCCTGAAGGGACAAGAAGAGGGAGGGGTATTTATCTGAATCTACAGACAGAGCTGTAAGTATTATAAAACATCATCATAGAGGAGGTTTGGCTTTTGGTGAAGAATGTACCACGCGATCTTACAGTCTTGCACACACAGATAATTTTTTTCAAATGACTTTAAATCAAACTACTTTAAATATAAATCCCTACTTGGAAGATCCTGGAAACAAAAATAACTCCAAATAAATCAGCAATGCATTTGATAATCTTAGAGTTAGTTGTAGCCCAAAATCTCACCGCTCCCATCTTTGGTGTCTGCTTGGCCACGCCCAAATGGAAGTCAAAGGTCAAGGGAGCCCATTTATGTATTCTATAAAAGTCCATTTTCCAAGTAAGAAAACATGATGGATGAAAAAGGGTGTAGAATTTATTTGGAGGAGTAAACATGGCATACCCAGGATATTTACTCCCATTTACATGTAGTACGTAGGTGTACATGTTATTGGCCTGAATTAAGACAATGGAACATGGAGAATGTGGTCTTTTAACTGGTTGGCTCTAATGACTGCTAAAAATCAGGATTCTCATTACCACCGAAGGTCAGAAGAGATTTAGAGAGGCAATTAACAATCTCTGAAATGTAGACTATTTCCTGATATGAAACTATCATGGTACATTTGTCTATCTGTTGTCTTTAAAGAAATTACATTTTTTAATAGTGACTACTTACTATTGTTCTATTGTTAAAACCATGAATGCTTTCCATTGGCTAGCAAAGTGTCCTGCCTTTGGATCTAACATATTTCAAGTACAGAATACAGTATTAACTTTAGTCACTATTCTGTACATTAGATGCCCAGACCTTATTCATTTTATAACTGAAGGTTTGTACCCTTTCACCAACATCTGCCTATTTCTGCTACCCTCTAACCCCGGGCGACCACTGTTCTATGGTTCTATGAGTTTGACATTTTTAGAATTCACATGTAAGTATAATCGTATGGTATGTCTTTCTTTACAATGGAATATTATTCAGCCATAAAAAGAAGGATATCTTGCCATTTATAACAGCATGATGAACCTTGAGGACATTATATTAAGTGAATATGAGCCTCTTTCTCCAGTCTGCCTGGATCACTATACTGCTCTCCCACCTTCATGTCATTCCGATTCTCACCATTTTCTATGCTCTTACTTGGATGCTCCTTAGGATGTCTCTCTCTTTAAACTTGCAGGTTTTCTTGTAGGTTTTTGTAATGTTGTACATGTTTTTACATAAACTGCTCCTCCCTTAATTTTTATAACAAACATATCTCTTTGGAAGAAATCAAAGCTTTCTATGCTTTACTTTCGTGACATGCCACAACATGCATTCCCTATGACAGCTCCTAGACTACAGTTTCTGCTTCAATCTGTTTACGGTCTTTATTCTGTGCTTTTCTAATATACTAGAATTTCAGGCCAAAATGGAAAGTTCTGACCTATGCTAATTTGCAAATATTTTAATCAGACATAAAATCCAGGTTTTCTCATAGGTTAATGTTCTTTTTTCTTTATTGTACCTAATCTTCATAAAAATGGGTATCAGTTCAAAACTGTAAGTATGTTTTCAGTTGAATTTAGCATGCATCTATGTCAATGATACCACATTTACTATTTAATATTAATGAGATCATTTTTTTTTAAATAGAAGTAAATCATTACACATCCTCTATGTGTCATCGACCAGAAGATGGCACTTTTCTTTAAAACTTGTTTCTCTGGGCTTCTTCATAGAAATGTCTAAGACATATATATTCAATCACTAAATATTAATATTAATTTATTTTGTGTAGCAAAGAACACATGCCATCAACCTAGAGATTGTAAAATGACAATAAATTAAAATGGGGAAAAATTGCCTAAAACATCACTAATTTGTTCATTTATGAATACTTATCAGCAAATATATAAAATATTTTTATATGACATGAGTATCAATTTAAAAGACTATTGTGATTGGACATCACATAGTTAACAATGAATAAGATAAACTGCTATTTAAACATATTTATGAGCATAGCAAGTACAAAATGTTACTTTTCAACAGTTGTCTGCTTACAAAAACATCTTTATAAGCAAATTGGGGCAAAATATGAGAGCCCTAGAATGTGGATATGTAAATATCTAATCAAAGAAAAAAGACGGAAGAATTACTTGACCTGAGAAAATGGAACAATGACATATATAGTTTTGATCCTTGAGAAAAAGCAATAAGTATGTAAGTTTGTGAGGAAAAGACCAGTTAGATTAAACGTCAGATGACTAGTTTCAGTAAATTAAGATGTGGTGGAAATTCCCTGATGAAAAGGCAGAAAGGCAGAATGGGAATTTCTTGTGTGCAATTTGAAATATTTGCTTCCTTGTCATGTAAACTTACAACTCTTCTGAAAAATATTCTGGGTGCTTGGTGAGCATTCAAGAAATCAAGGGTTTATCTTCGTTTTCTTCTGGTTAGAGACAGAAAACATGGAGCCATAACCCAAAGCTAACCATGAAAATGTAAGCTTCTCCATAAATCTTGAAAATGGCTTTGCATTTCCAAATACAGAAATAGAGGCAACGATAATTCTACCTAGATCTAAAAGGGTAACAAGGGCCCAGCTGACATCTGTATTCTTTCAAAAAAATTCCTGAAGGTTCTAATAAAGACAAGTCACTCACAGCATGTTATCAGGCCATATAGAAAAGATCGGTAAACTAGGATTTAGGAAAAAAGGTAGAATGGATTGAGGGTGTCAGAAACCCATTCCTGAATTAAATTAAATGGTGCTAAAGATGACTGACATATAGTAATGAAGAGAATGAAGAGGACTTTCCTCCTAAAGGGATAATTTAACTTATTTAATCTCACATATATTTTGATACCTAAGCTATTTATAAGTGTTCATAATTAAATTAATATGATAAATTTTACCCTAAAAAGTTTTACCTTTCTTTCAATTATTTTTTAGAGATAATTTCCAGGAGACCAGTTCCTATGTCAAGGTTGTAAAACATTTATGGTTTCTAATTCATCTTCATAATCTCCTCTTCCTCCATATGAAGTAGCAATAATGAGTCACCTGCTTGACTAAGACCTGCCTACATTGAGTATTATAATGCATTTTTCTAAATAAGCATAAAATTATACTTTGTGTTTATTTTGCATTTTATTTGATGACTAAACATTAATCACTCACCTCTTGTTGTTTGTTTTGTTTTTCTCTTTGCAAATTGCCTATTTATCTCCTTTGTGTACTTAATCTACTAAGCAATTATGTTCTTTTAAAATATATGAGCTTTTAGTAAATACAGAAAACAATTAATACATTATATTAATTTTATTGCTAGTTCCCAGAAATTCAGGTTTTAAAATAATCATACCCATAACTAGGATTATTAAAATGTTTCCTCCTTTTAATTAATAGTTGTCTTCAAAGTTAATCTGTTTAATCTTTTCAAATTAATGTTAGCATTAGGATTGAAATGTGGATCATTAATTTATTTTTTCATATTTTAAGCAAGATCATCTACTTAATACATCTTTACTTAGCCATTTGTTTGCAACGTTTTTTTTTTTATGTGAATTAAATGTTATCATGTATTTCTGACTTTATACTCTATTCTATTTATTCATATATCTCTATTTGGATTATTATATTACAACTTTTATAATGATGGTATGTATTTCCTTAAATAACAAGTAAATTTACAGAAGATAATGTGGGCATTTTGTTGGCCCAGAGAGTAGCCAAAGAGTAAAATCATTTTTCCTGAAGAACATTTTCATTTAATTTTTTTCAGAAGTACCTCAATTCAAACACTTAATATATGTTGGGAGAATCACCAGGTTCTAGCATTATTGGGATAATTCAGTAAAATTATTATAAATTTTGAAATGAAGGGAATAAAAACTGCAAAATGAAAAATGTATGGCCACGGCCAATCAATATATGTAGAGATGCCATGCCTTCATAATGACCAGATGATTGCAAATCAAAATTAAGAGATTATATTTTACAACTAGTCAGTTGACAAAAAAAAAATTAGAAATCTTACTATAGCAAATGTTTTCATTTGGCCCACTGGACATATATCCAGTGAAAGTTGATACAACTTTTAGAAAACAATTTTAGAAATATTGAACATGCCTATCATACCTCTGAGTAGTAATTCCACTTTTAAGTAAATACTTCCTTGTATGTATATATCTATAAATACACACACGTGCTTACATGGTGGAAAGTCCATGAACTTAGTTGTCTGAAATTGTGTGTGTGTGTGTGTGTGTGTGTGTGTGTGTGTTTTGCAGGGTCACTGGTTCTGCTCCCCTCATAAGAACGCAAGATATGGTGAGATGAAAAAGGAACAACAATGGAGCCATAGATAGGGGAATTATACCACTATAGTCTCTATGGCGGCTGGTCGAGACACAAAAGCAAACATCCTCCAGAACCCCAATGAGGGGTCTTCCTGCACCACCATCTTGCTGGCAGCTGGGTGAGACATAGGAAGTAGGATCCACACGATTTACAATCCGCCATCCACTTCTCTGCCAACCAACCAACAAACCAACTACCGTAGCCACGGCAGTTATATCAGTGGCCAATGGCTAACTGGTTATAGCTGATGTCCTACTACTTGAACCAGCACCTTTCCAAGTGAGGTTGAGAGCTTGGAAACTGCTCTCCTGGCTCTGTCCCCACAGTGTGTGTGTGTGTGTGTGTGTGTGTGTGTGTGTGTGTGTGTATGTGTGTGTGTTGTACGCAGACACATCAGGGGACATATATGATAACATTCTTATTATTACTTTTGCAATATAAAAAAAAATCTAGAAAAAATACATGTAAGTGCTTCCTGACGGGAGATTGGATTAATAAATTAACATATGTGCATAATAGACTATTATGCAGTCATGAGCAGCAGAGATATTGAACTGTACATGATACCATTGATCAAACTTTGTAGTATAGTGTTTAATTAAAGGAGTCCCAATGGAGACGATTCAGGTTTAGTGACTTTGTATATAGTTTGAAAGCAAACAAAAAAATAAAACAGATACATATATCATGTAAATATGTACATGTATGTGCTAGATTTAAAAAAGAAACAAAACAAGGAAATAACAAAGATAAAAATTACAATAGTGGTAACCATGAAAGACATGCAAGGAGATGGTAAAAGAGAACACAAATGTATATATCAATGATTGGTTATGCTCCGGATTGGAATACATGGCTGATCATTTCATTATTAAAGAATAAAGTAAAATAAAACACAATGAAATGAAATGAAACAAAATATCACCGTTCATAGAATGAAGATATCTTTCAGGAAGAAAGAATTTTAATTAAGCCAATTCTGTACACCTGAAGTCCTTAAAAAGAAAACTCATAAAGTATCATGCAGCTTTTGTAAATTAGATTTTTAGTGGTTTTCTTTCCACAATTTATGTTGTAACAATATGTCTTGATTGCACAATACTCTGATGAATATCTGCTATAACAACTAGGGAAAGACTGTCTGATTACTTTAATTAAAATATTCCCTTCAATACTGAAATGAAAACTTAGTTCCATTTGAAATCATCTTTGGCAAAAATGCATTAAAAAAGAGAAATACTCACTGCACCATATTAGATTTACATCAGTTCTGGGTATTTCCAACCATAAAATAGTAAATTGAAAAAATTGCTTCAAAGCCTATCATTTACTATATTTCAGTGATAAAATCTAAGATTGTGTTTAGAGCAATACTGGATCAAGTGGATACATAGACTCTAATACAGTTTTCTAAACTGGCCATGTGGCATGATTTTTTTATTAAACCTTGATGTATTAACATAAATATTTACACAGTTGACCTCTTGGCTCGGCTTTTAAAAGAAGTTCCTCAGTATAATCTTTATGTTGCACCATTCTCAGCTGACATTTATTATGTCCCAACCTGTATCTCTTCCACATAATGAGCTTGTAAAACAGCCCTGGAGAAAAGCATGCATAAAACTGACGCCAGTAACAACTGCCCCCTTTTTAAAATTTTACCCTAGAGTCAGGTCAGAATCATACAAATTATTCTGGTTGTAAAGTTTTTCTAATAGTATATTTGGAGAGAGAGTTTATTAAATGAGACTGAGAATGATCGCATAGAGCATAGTCATTAATAACCTGGAGTTGAACCTTGGTTAAAATGTAGGCATTCTGCTTTATTTGCTGTATGCTTTCAGAAGTATTACTTAATCAATCTCTCAGTCTGTGTTTTTGTCAAATGAGATATTAATCATATCTAACCTCTTATGATTGTTGAAAGATCAATATATATACAATAAAGCATTTACCTTAATAAGCGACAGAAAACAATTAATAAATGTTTGTTTTGTTATTATTTTATCAAAACCAGCTGACTAAATCTTTCATCATCACAGTGTGTGGGAGATGCATTGTACTATTTTTTAATATATAAAACAGAAAACAATGTGAGTCTCTTTACTACTGACAGTTATATCCAAGCAAGATTTTCCAATAACTTCAAAATATTAACTTTTTTTTCTTCTCAGTTTTTAAATGTCTAGTACAATCTAATATCTGTGTCTTACCTATTTTAAATATTTTCTTCCTTCAAGTTTAGACCTAACTCAGGCTCCAAAGACCACAGGGGATAAACAGGAAATGGGTAAGCTCTTTTTCATTATTTATTTGAGCTCGGCCACTCCTTTGCACCTATTTCCTGTGCTGTCAGAGAATGGTGAGGTTTATAAGAGGTGGGGGAAGAGGAAAAAACAAACAAACAAACAAACAAACAAAAAAACAAACAATTGTACATATCAGTAGTTCCCTCTGGGCAAACAACCTCAGATATGGTAGCTCTCCAAATGCAGTCTTTTTCCTCAAAAAGCTTTTGAGGATTATCAAGAAACCCAGTCTTCGACAAACTGGCATATTCTATTTCTTGGTCATGGATTATTCTAAAGGCTACCTTCTTGCTTCTTCCCTCATGGAATCTGGCCAACCACCCAACACAAACTTTTTTACTGGAATTCCCACCTCCTTTATATCTTTGAATGAAAGCCTTTTTCAAAATTATCCAACTCAGCATTCATCCTTGGTGTCCACATATGGCCAATAGGAAATAGAAATCTTTGTCATGCTATTAATGATGGCTGCATTCTGCTCTTCTCCTTTCTGAAATCAAGGGTAGCTTTAGCCAACCTATGGTGTTTGGCTTTTTTTTTAAGGTGAATTTGAATCAGTTTATATGATATGACCAAACCTAAGGAAACTGTCAAGCAGCCTTAGTTTCTCTGAAGCTTACCTTAGTTATTTTGGACCATGAGTGAAGATGCTCACTTCTCTCCCCTTAGAGATATGCAGTGCATATGGACTGCAAACTTTTGGTTCTTCCAAGGAATCCCCATTACTGTCAACTCTTGACCAATCTCCTTGATTATTTTTGTAAACTCAAGAAATGCATGGTGAACTAAGAGTTACATAGTAGGTTTCATAAATTCTTAGATTGTCTTATGCAAATAGTCTTCAACCTACCATTGTATGGTCAAGAGCCAAAAAAAAGAAAAGTCACATTTAACATCCATTGGATCGTTATTCACGGGAGAATTAATGGCTTGATCAAATTATACTATCACTAAATAGTACCATTAAGAATCATAACCTGCCTACAGGTCTTTCAAAAGAATATATTTTTGGATGCAATATATATGTATGGATATATAGATATAATCTGCATTTTCATAAACACCTTCCTATACAATGATGTCCCATGGATAAATGCACAATGACAAGAATTCATAACATGCCTTTGTGCTGCAACATTTTTTAATAATTGAATTTATGACTCTGTGAAACAAAAATCAAATTTTCATTGAAATATTTTATTATGGCTCACCTTTCCAAATATATTGAATCATACACATAACTTCTTCTCTATTTCTTTTTCATTTGACAATAAAAATAAAAGTAAGATGCACTTTAATGAATTTGCTCTCTTCAGAAACAGAAGACACAAATAAAAGACTGGATTGGCTTTTCTTAAAGTCACTGGAACATTAAGTAGCTATACTCAAAAAGAAATAAGAAAATCACAGTAAAAACCTAGCTTAGATAGCATCTGATTTATTTTTAGAAGATGAATTTTTTTCCTTAAGGCGATGATTTCACATGCTTTACCTCTAGATTTTAACTTGTTAAATTGCCATCAGATTTCCCTCTTGTTGGATAAATTGAATCTATTTATTTGGACATTGGTTCCTTAATTTTATCAGCAGATATCTTAATTCTTGCATAACTTGCAGCCACCTCAGGGATAGAATTATGCTATATAGGTGGGCTGTTTTTCTAAATTGTTAGCTAACCAATATCTGTCTTTGGGAAGCTTTCATTTTCTATTACTTGATCATGTAATTGATTATTCTCACAGCTCACTCCTATTCCCTCATCATCTGTATACACACAAATCTATTTCTAAAATTCTAATGCCAGAGGCATCATTTTATCATTATATATCAATCAGAAAATTCTGCTTCAAGAAACAGGAAAGCCACAGGGCTTGAGTGTTGGCTAACAGAATAGAAAAGTACAGAATTAATTTGGTTTCATTCAGTAACTCAATGTATGTGTCAACAAGGGCCAGGTTTCTTTTCATCGCCCTCCTCTTTCTTCCTCAGTGTTCATTTATTTTAAACTTCCTTTCCTACATATTGGCACAATAGTTTACATCAGGCTTCACATTAACACACAGAATGAGGAAGAAATATGATCTGAGCAAGTCTTGAAATGGTACTGATTGAAAGATTTAAGGTTGAATTATCAATTGGCTTAAAGTAATCAGAGCTTTTCCCCAGAAATGAAATCAGTCAACATTTGGACATTATTGGAAGAACTGGAAACCCAGGGAAAATATCTAGATACTTTGTAGGTTCATGTGGGAAGAGGAGATGGATGCTACGTAGGTACTAAGCAAATGTTCACCACACATATGATGAAACAGATCAACCTGAGAAAATATATTATTTGCAAAGAGCATCCTAGTATTTTCTGAATAACTATCCTTTAGTATCCCTCCCCCCAGAATGTTGCTCAAAAGTTTCCACAATTGTGAAGTTTATGTCCAAAGTCATTTAGATAATCACATTAAGTGCAAGTTTACAGTGTATGAACAGTAAACAAGTTCAAAAGAAAACTGCTATAAAACCTACCTCTCTCTGATTTTTCACTTCATTGATATCTTATTTACCTTGTATTAAGAAATCATCATAATCAAGGTGAACATTTATTCAGTGAAAATACAGAAAAATAACCTGAAACAAATTTATGTTGTCATTCTGAGATTTTATTTATGTATTTCTAACTTACTAAGTGTGAATCATTTTCCATTTCATGTATGAAATTTTTACAGTGTATCATTATAGTCATACACTAAAAAACATTTTAAACTGTATTACATTAGAGGCTTACATTTTTCATTCATAAATGATCCAGTTTTCCAAACTAACTTTTTGGGTCAAATCTTAAAATGTGCTATTATTATGACTAAATAGTAAAATAGTGCTCGTGTTTCATTTATTAATGCAACCATTCATGTGTGAATTACCGCATTCCTCACTAGACTTGATGGCTATCAGTGAAACTTTTATTGATTGATATCATGTCCTTCACAAAAAATGGACCCAACACCAAAAAACTAGCATTATTATTCAGAGTTTATCACAAAATATGGGGACAAAAGTTATAGCTAAGAATTTAAATTCACCATTGATTGAGTTTGAGCAAATTTTCACAAAAGTTTTTACTAGGATCTTTACACATTTTAGGACAGTATTTCTAAATGAAGAGAGGTGTCTGAACTTAAAACTTATATATATATATATATATATATATATATATATATATATATATGTGTGTGTGTGTGTGTGTATATATATATATATACACACACACACATACATATATACATATATATATATATATATATGCACAAATCCATTTCTAAATATATATAATAATTATTGCTTTGGACATTTGGGTCTTGATAGAGAAGAAAGTGGATATTTGAAAGGACAATCTACAATGAAGTGAGTATGTGTACCATTCTAGCATTATTTCTGAGACATACTACAGTGGGGCCTGTTTTATCTCAACTGTAATTAATTATATGCAGTTTCTTAGATTTCTTATGTTCCCTGTGTCATTTTGTCTTTCCTTGTATGATCCCTAAAGATGGAATTCACTAATCCCCTCTCTATGCTTTAACCTTTTCACTGTGTTAATTGATTTCAAGTTTGTTCTCCAAAATGTGTCATAAATCCTCAGAAAATAATTACAGAATTTATATTTTTAAGTAAATACAATTAAGGTGCTACATTTTATTAAAATAAGTGATTACTTTAAAATAATTTAAAGTATAAAAAATGTCCTATTGTTATTCATTCTTGAGAAACACAAAAATATAGAAAAATGTACATCTGCTTTTTTTAACTTCCTTTCTGGAACACTGAGCTCGTGGGCTGAAGTCAAAGCCACAGTCAGCAGCATGGAAATATCATTCAACTAGAGACAAATGTCACAGCAAAAAGGTTAAAAGCTTCTTTATTTACTTCCTGTGGGTATCCTCATGCAAGACACTTTTGAATTTTCTGTGCTACTGTTTACTCAGTCTGGGCATGGAAATAATAATAGTGCCTTCACATAAGATTGTGGCAGTTATTAAACACAATCTTACATAAATTTGTGTGCTAAAAGTGCTGTCTAACACATGGGATTAATTAAAAAGTATGCATTATTAATTGTTCATGGACTACTTATGTTTGTTCTTTAAGATGATGTTTTTTAAGTGCTTGAGGAATTGAGAGAAGGCTAGTGTACATGAAATGTAGACAGAACAGCAGAGAGTAAGTAGTACAAGATGACGTCAGAGAGGGAATATAGATTGAGACATGCTTTATACTGAGGCAAAGGAAACTATTGAACAACTTCAATCAGGATCCGTAGGGACTGAGATTTTAAATAAAGATATACCTTTGGAGAAGAGCTTTTAGAGCATAATAGGAATAATCCCTTTCACTTAATATATGCCAGAGGCTTTTCTCTAAACTGCAGAAAAACATCAATAACCAACCAAGACGTTCTTAGGTGCATTAGATATGGCCGATGCCACACTAAATTCTGCAGATGTAACAGGAAACATTGTAGCTTCCTAGAGAGCGTACAGCCTACCAGACAGCATTTCTCAAACCTCAGAATAATGGACATTGTGAGCCAGGTAATTCTTGTTGTCAAGAACTGTCCCATCCACTACAGAATATTTAACATCATTGGCCTCTACCCATTAGATGCTAATAGTAACACCCCATCTCCATATGTGACATCCAAAATTATTCCCAAGCATTATTTAAGCACAATCTTCCCTGTGCAAAACATCGTACTACAGACACAGAATTACGCCCCCAGAGGAGTGCGATTAAAAAGTGGGTACTAGGTTCTGTAATTATATAAGTGGAGAGACCAATGCTGCATTCCTGTTCGGGGGGCCTAAATAGATGTTCCTTTCCTAGTGCCTCTTAATTGATTGACATATAAAATAGCTACATGGGAGCAGATTTAATTGGGTATAAAATATCCTGTTATTATCATTACTTTTTCAATTTTTATAATAATGCGGTCTTATACAAAGCCTACTTTGTGCCCTGTACAAGGAGAAGGAACCAAAGATGTATAAGAAAAAACTATTTACTGTAAGTTGTAAATGGTGTTCTATTTCAGTTTGAGCTAAATTATTTTTGGACCTTTTGTAGAGGGGCAGCTTGGGGTACTGAGGGATTATGGATTTACAATAAGAGGTCTTCATTATGTGCACCATATAAGGGGGGTATATTGCGCATTTAAGTTTATATGCCACACATTGTTTTTATGGTACTAACTTATTCTTTCTATGTTCTTTTAAATATCCAAGGGGTTACTATGATTTCTTATCATTTTAATGGTGCTACTTAACTATTTTTAAAATAATTTGAATTTAGACTATTGAAAACATTATGATTACTCAATACAAATGCCTACTCATAGTATATAATTCAGTACATATTCAGACAAAATGTATCTAGAAGAATATATTTGTTCAAATATATTTGAAGCAATATCTTACTGCCTTTTGCTAAGTTCCCTTCCTATCACTTGGTAATGCTGAGTAATCCACAAAATATTCACTATGTGTATAGTGTGAAAAAAGAACATTATTTAATAAAATTTCCTACACTTAAGTAAAAACCTAGATACATTCCTGTGAGAATTTAAATTTATATTTAATGTCATTACAAAATCCTTAAATACAATTTGATAATAAGAACTTTGTATATCATTAAAATACTATTAAAATCTGCTTCTTTTTAGCTTAATATAAAAAATAAAATGGTTAGTCTTTCAGCTTAACTGGTCAAGTAAGATATTAAGAATGATACATGGTGAATTTTAAGATCAGCAAATACAAATTAATTTTGATTAAACCTATTTATTATAAACAAATTAAACAATTTAGCAAATTACTTAATATTATTAGACAAAATGAGACTGAACTTTTAAGAAGGCTTGTATGGTTTGATCTGTTGCTCTAAAAAATTAAAAATTGTTCTAAGAGGAATAAAATTTTATTTTCCCATAGAAACACTCTGTACTTTCTTCATAAAGCAATTCAGATTGCATATAATTTGTTACATCTTTATTTTAATTACTAATTTATTTGTATATATTACGTTAAATCTTGAACATTCTGACAAAGACTCAATAGAGTCCTAGAGAACATCTTGATCTACCCCTCATCTAAATAAGGTATATGGCTATATATAAAGAGAGCTTTTGAAAGAAGTTTTATGACCCCTTTTTACAACTCATTGGGTTGAGTTACAACTTTCACAGTAAGAATGTCTTCTTTTATCTACACTTAATTCTTCAGATTTAGTTTGAGTTTGTTTTTCTTTATTTTCTCCTCAGTAGAAATGGAAAACAGCTGGTCACCTCCATCAGCTCAATTTTATCCAATTTATCTCAAACTGCTAAAAAGTGAAAACTCAATAAAACAATCATTATTTTTGTCTCTTGATGCTGAATTGCCAGTTTGTCTTTCTTGACAAGTTAAATAAATAGAAGTTATGTGGCTGAATTTAGTGATATGATTGCTTTTATACAGTTATTTAACTATTCACGATAACCCTTGGCCTTCTTTATTCTAGGTTGAACAGTTAAAATTCCATTAACTTTCTTTCTTTTCATAGAGATCTTATTTTCAGACTTCTGAATCATCCCTGTGAATGGTCTCTAAATTTAAAAATAAAAAAATAAAAATCTCTTTTCACTTGCAATTATATCAATTCATCCAACAAATGTTTATTTAATGACTACAATGAGCTAGGTATCCTGAATTTGTAGAATAAATTGCTGAACCAAAATAAGACCTGTTTGCTAGTCTTGAGATGCTTGCATTCTATTGCAGGAATAATAAAAAGTAGTAAAGATAGTATGCATTTAGTATATGCTATAGCTGTTCAAAGTATGTAATTTATATTAACTAATTTATTCTTCACAACAACCCTATAGGGTTGATGCTATTATGTGTACTGAAGATAGACAATAAACAAATAGACAGATACAATAATTGCAGATAGTAAGAGCTATGAAGAAAATAACATAGGGGTTGGAGTAGGGGCTCTCCTACTGGCTGTCTTGAGAAAGCCTCACTACTGAGGTGACCATTGCCCTAAGATGTGAGTAAATGAAGAGGCCAGCTGTTCCAGCTATGTGTGGAAAGAGTGTCCCTGTAACAGCAAAGTCTCTATGGTGGGAAAGAGTTTACCATATGTGAGAAAGTGAATCAAACCCTGTGTGCCTGCACTTGGAAAGAAAGGTGAATGGTGGACTCAGAGATGTGCAGACAGTGTCAGGTGATAAAGGGTGTTTAGATTTTCTGATTGTAGTTGCAATGAAAAAACACTGAATGGTTTTAGGAACTGGATTAATACATTTTCTTTACATTTTTACAAAGCTTATCTGGAAAGAAACGAATATAAAGAAAAGTGCAACAAGTGTACATTTTGTGGTCATCTGGATATAGCGTGTGTTTCATATGTAAACCCATGGTAATAAATGAGATAGTTTGAATGAACATCCAAGTAATTGAAGAAAACTGAGATTTGGGGGGCACCGATATTAGTGATGGAGAGAGGAAGAAAAATCAAACAAAAGAAATGAAAAAGAGGGCACAATGAGGTAAAAAGAAAACCAGAAAATTTAGTCACAGATGCCAACTGAAGACAGGGAATAGTTTAACTGTTGAATGCCCTGGAGGAGTTGATTAAGACAAGAACAAAGGGGAAAAAGGTACTTCGGGCTTTAAAAGGAGCAGTCATGTTGACCTTATTACAAGACAGTTTTGTGGGAGTAGTAAGGACTAGAGATCGATAGGAGTGGGCTGAAGCAAAAATAAGATATGAGAAGGTTGAAACAGTGACTAGGTGTGATTCTTATATTTTCTTTTACTAAATTGTATTTTACTGTGATAAGAACATTTAACATGATATCTACTGTTTTAATAATTTTTTAAGTGTACAATACGTTATCGGCGATTATAGATACAGGGCTGGACAGCAGATGTCTAAGGCTTATTCATATTGTTTGACTGAAACTTCAGTTAATTAGAAACACGCCATTGTCCCCTCTCCTCAGTCCTTGACAAACAACATTTCACTCTTTGTTTCCTTACATTTGACTTTTAGATTATTCACATAATTGGAATCAAGCATTGTCTTTCTGAAACTGCATTGTTTTAGTTAGCATAATTTCCTCAAAGTTCATCCACGTTGTTGCATGTGGTAGAATTTCCTTCTTTTTCAGGCCAAATAGTATTCCATTACATGCACATAGTATATTTTCTTGACCTATTCATTTGTTGGTGGATGTTTAGATTGTTTACACATATTAGTTATTGTCAGTAGTGATGCAATAAAATAAGAGCATTAATTTCTTTTTGAAATTCTGATTTTAGTTATTTTGGATAAATACCCAGAAGCAGGGTTGCTGAATCACGTGGTAGTTGTGTTTTCAATTTTTTGGGAAACCTCCATACTGTTTTTCATAGTGGCTGTATCATTTTGCATTCCCACTAACAGTGTAAAAGTTTCCAATTTCTCTATATCCTCGTCAAAATTTGCTGCCCCCCCCCTTTTTTTAATAGTAGCCATCCTAAAAGGTGTGAGGGGATAACTCATTTTGATTTTGATTTGCATTTCCCTGATTATTAGTGACAGTGAACACTTTTTCACTTTTTCAACAAATACCTGTTGGTCATTTGTATGTCTTCTTTGGAAACATCTCTATCCACATCCTTTGCCCATTTTTCAACTGAGTTATTAGCTGTTTGTGTTTTTTGTTTTTGTTTTTTTTTTGTTTTTTTTTTTTTTTACTATCAAGTTGTAGAAGTTCCTTACATCCAGAGGGTGCCAAAAAAAATATGAATACACATTTTAAGAAAGGAAAACTATTTAAATTGTAATAATATATACTGATAACAAAAGATGAATACAAGTCATGCTTGACTTCCACAATTACTAGAGGTGCTCAAAGTATTTACCTTCAGCATCCAGACATTTCTGATTATGGCAGACTACTGCTTGAGCAACGTTGACCAAATTGCTAACATCTCTTAAAATGTGTATACAATTTTTTGGCACCCCACCATATATTGGAAATTAACCTCTTATGAGATATATGAGTTGCAAATATTTTTCCCATTATGTAGGTTATCTTTTTACTCTGTTGACTATTTCCTTTGTATGCAGAAGCATTTTAATTTGATGGGAAAAGGATAGTTTTCAAAAGACGGTGCTTGGAAAACTGGATATCCACATGCAAAAGAATGAAATAGGACCCTATGTTTCACCATACACAAAAATCAACTAAAAAATGTTTAAATGAGAAAACTAACTTAAAAAAAATAATCCAAACTTGAAAACAACCTACGTAAGTGTCCATCTTTGAATGAATTGATAAAAAAGTTATGATACACACATCCAACACACACACACACACACACACACATTTTATATTCATCCACATGAAACAAGGAAATTCTACCATTTGAGATAATATGAATGAAACTTGTCTTTAAATGATGAAATGAAACTTGAGGGCATTTTGTTAAGTGAAATCAGTCAGACAAAGACAAATACTGTATGGTTTCATTTATATGTAGAATTTAAACAAAACAAAACAAAACATTTATAGAAAAAGAGATCACATTTGTGATTACCAGAGGCAGGAGGTAAGGGAGGGGGTATTGAAGGAATATGGTCAAAACTTCCAGTTATAAGATACATGAGTACTAGGAATGTAATGTACAACGTGATGACTATAGTTAACATTGCTCTACAATATATAGGAATGCTGTTAAGAAAGTATATCCTAAGAATTCTCATCACAAGAGAACATTTTTTTTTTGCTTTTTGTTTTTATTGTTTCTATTTGAGATGATAAATGCTAACTAAACTTATTGTGGTGATCATGTTACAGTATATGTAAGTCAAACCATTACACTGTATACCTTAAAGTTACACAGTGATATATGCCAATTATATCTCAAGAAAAAAAAAACCAGGACGAAATCATTTAAAGACAAATATAAAACCTGAAACAACAAAATTCTAGAAGAACACAGGGAAAAATTTCATGGCATTGGCCTTGGCAATTATTTTACGGATATGATACCAAAAACACAGGCTACAAAAACAAAATTAAACAAGTAGAACTGTGTCATTCTTTAAGAAAAATGCTGTATAGAAAATTAGGTCCACATTAAAACGGCTTTAATATTGAAGAAACACTTTTTTTTTTTAAATATGTATGATACTATATTTGTTTGATGATGATAAGCCAGTAAAAATGATTCAGTAACCTGGAAAAAGTTATTTTCAGGATCAAGTTTTATATTATTATACTTTCCAATAGAAAAGCCATAGCTACATGTGATTTCTTAAATTTAAATTAAAGATTTACTTCCAAGTTGCACTAGACATATCTCAAGTGCTCAAAAGCCACATGTGTCTAGTGTGTACCTCATAGAAAGCACAGAAAAAAAAATTTATCCACACAGAAAATTTTCTGACAATGCAGTTTTAAAGCATGAGAAGGAAAGTGACTAAATTCACAAAAATACAATTTTGCAACAAATGAACCTTCTATTTTCCCTCAAATTTGATTATTGCCCCAAATGACATTTATATTTAAAATTAAATAATAAACTGTATAAAATTTCAACAATATACATATTTTGGATGATAAAATATGAAAACACAACCAATAAGAGTCTGTGGTTTGTTTAGGTACGAATACTTCAGCTAGACAGAGATGCTTATTAGGCCTACTAAGTCTTTAAATTAGTTTCAGAATGGCAAAGAATATACTCATGTTCATACATAAATATATATGCACATAGGAGTATACATACACACATATAATACTTTTGTAACCTGTCAGCTAAAAAGGTACAGTTCTTTGCCTGTGGAACTATCTCTAGGCTACTAGCTTAATTTTATTTGTAGGCATAGCTGTATTCCCTCTAGGCTATAAGAGTTATCTTTGCATTCCCAACATCTAGCACATTACACAGACGTTTAATACTTATAATAAATATATTTAGTAATCTTTATGAATTGCAAAATAAAAGTAAAGTAATTGTTTCTTCTTACATCTTGACCATTAGCTCTGCAATTTAAAAAAATC
Source organism: Rhinolophus hipposideros (assembly GCF_964194185.1). NCBI lineage: Eukaryota > Metazoa > Chordata > Mammalia > Chiroptera > Rhinolophidae > Rhinolophus > Rhinolophus hipposideros. The sequence continues at coordinate 19,915,560 of NC_138059.1, forward strand.
TGTTCCTCTTTATATCCTTTATTTTCAGTATAGTGATTGATGTATGTTAAGGTTTACTAATTATTTTTTGTTGCTGTTTTATTACTAAATGAGTATCAGGAATTCTACATTTTACTTGTGAGAAAAAAAAAAAAATTCTGAGACTCCCTAAATTAAATTACAACAGTCCTGAGGGTAGAAAGAGATAAGAGATGCTAATCAGTTAACAACTTGGGGCAAAATCAACAAAAAGACTCCTTAAATTCCAGAATGCTTGTTGAAACTTTGAATTAACTTCCCAGTGGCTATTTCCATGATCATCTAAAGGGAATAGCCAGGCACCACTGACCACCAGGTGCCTCAGCTTCTTGCTAACACTTGAACTGTAGAGGGTTGCTCACAACTATTGCAAAGGAGCAAACACTTGTTCCTTAGAAACTCTACACCTGTCACAGAACAAGCCGTGTTTTACCCTCTTCTATTCCTTTCATCTACAGCCAACGTAAAATCTTTCCAAACAACTTACATCTTTCTTGCCCAAACTGTTTCCATAAAAAAAACCACACATCAATTCCAGGGAAACTGACATGTTTGTCTTTCCCACCTAGCCCACCTGCTGGTGGTTTAGAGTTCATGTCCCATGATCTGACTCTTTTCTGCCAGGTATTTGGTTCAATAAGCCTTTTCTTTTAGAAAAGTTTTCGCCATGAACATTTTTTTTTTCACTACTTGAAAATCACATTCTGTATAAATTCAAGTTATTAATAATTTTCCTACCTACTCTCTGTTTAGTGGCAAAGACGAGTGAAATAATCATTTTTTTCTTGAATTTGTTGTTGAGAAAATCTTAGCCATACAAACAAAACGAACAATTTACATGAGGCTGTGTGGTGTAATCAAAAGAACCCCTTCCAAATATGAACTCATTGCTCTTGCACCTACTAGAAACCTAAACTTGTAAGTTAATTGGAAATAAACTCAGACAAAAAAATATATATTTATAAAATAAATCCATCCCCCTTATTTTTTTTGGGGGGGCTCTAAAAAATGTCAGTGTCTTAAATTGTCATCATTGGCATAAAATATTTCTATGCTTTCATTCTTCCCACTTCATTGGGTTAGTTAGTCTCCTTTGCACAATTTTTTTTTTTTTTTTTTGCTTCTGAATTCAGGTAAATAACGGTATAGGTGGAAAGGCTAAGAATGTACATTTCCCCTTATTTGTTATGCAAAATTTCAAAATTAGGATTTTTTTTTTTACTTTGGATAGGAGGAAGAAAGGAAGGGATAAATGAAATATTTCAAGTATTATAAAACAAGATTAGCACAATTAGTATTTGAAAATGCAGCAGCTAGCTGAGTGTCTTGATAGGTACTTTGTTTTTAATTAAAATTTTTTGGGGTGATGATGGTTAGTAAAATTACATAGGTTTCAAGTGTACAATTCCGTAATACATAATCTATATATCACATTGTGTGTTCACCACCCAGAGTCAGTTCTCCTTCCATCAGCATATATTTGATCCCTTTTACCCTCTTATACTACCCACCTCCCCTGTTACCCTCTGGTAACCACTGAACTATTGTCCGTGTCTATGAGTTTTTGTTTCTTTATTTGTTTGTAATGTCTCATTGTTGTTTTCAGTTTTATATCCAACATATCATTGACGTCATATGGTTCTCAGCTTTTTCTGCCTGATTTATTTCATTTAGCATAATAATCTCAAGATCCATCCATGTAGGCGCAAATGGCACTATTTCATCTATTCTAATGGCAGAGTAATAATCCATGGGGTATATATACCACATCTTCTTTATCCAATCATCTATGGAAGGACACTTGTTTTTCCATGTCTTCGACACCATAAATAAAGTTGCAATGAATATCGGGACATATATCTTTATGGATAAGTGTTTTAAGGTATTTTCTTTCCAATTCTTTTATCTCTCCTTGGGTGGTTAAGAACCTGTTTTTGAATAGGGATACAATTGTTGAAGGACAATTGGTTAAATTATTATATGTTTAGATATGTTAGAAATTTTATAAAGTTATCTGAATCAGTCTGGGCATGGGACATAGTGTGCCACCTATATTATTCACTTGAACAACATTTGGTTAATAATCAGCCACTCAAGGGGTTTCTTCCTGCAGTATTCTCATATTCTTTATCCCAGGGACAACAGTTGCAGAGGTGAATATTGTACTAGTTGTCACTCTGTTCTTCACTATCAGGAAATTATTAAAAAACAAACAAAAAAACACACACACAAAAAAAACAGAAAAATAGCATTTCCATTTAGGAGTGTCCTTCTTGAAACAGAAAAAGATAATTGTATTTACCCTCAATCCTTGAGTAAGGATTATGTCAACATTCTGTGTGACAGAAGACCAAGTATGTGCAGAGCATTTCTGCTGCATACAATAACTATGATGATTGTATTGAAAAAAAAAGCACTTGTGAATGTGAGACTTATTGCCTGAGTTAGCCATTTTTTATCAGAACAATGTTTTTTTTTGTTTGTTTGTTTTAGTTTGTTTTGTTTTTTTCTTGAGGAAATAACTTGGAAACTAATTATTCAGACTTGGGTATTCGACTAGCATTTTCTTTAAAAAAAAAAGAAACTAATGAATATCTATTGTGAAAAACCAAGCTATGATATTTATTGCCAACAATAAGATTTTAAACTTTCAAGAGAAAATTAGATTTGGGGGAAACTTGTGTCACTTGGGAGACTGACAACCTTCCAACACTTAGAGTCTCTTTTGATGAGGGCAGTGGTGATGATGATTGTGATTTTTTTGCTAATATGTAATGAATTATATCAAAATATGGAAGATCCACATAACTAAAAGTAGTATTGTTTTCCTTATGACCAATTCATGATATTGCATTGCATAAAGTTAAAAAATAAAATGGCAATGCAATATGTTAGAAAATTATGCACAAGTAAATGGTCAAAGTGTAAGATACAGTGTAGTGGAATACAAAATTATTCATAATATTTAAGATTTGGGATTCCACATTGCAACAAACTTTTAAAAAATTTCCACTTGTTAAGTGTTGGTTTAGTATCAAAGAAAACTTTTCATAATTATTTTTAAAATATATTGAAGTATGCCTCTCTTTTCCTACTATCAAACTATATGAAGCCGTGTTATTTTCATATATTTCTACCCGTAATACATCACCACATTGAAATTCAGGCACAGTTATATCAACTACCTCACATGAAGCAGGGGCACTTTAAAAATAAGAAATATTGTCAATGGTATTGTAATAGCTATGTGCAGTACAGATGGGTAGTAGACTTGGTGGGGTTATCACTTTGTGAGGTATGTGAATGTCTAACCACTATGTTGATCTGTACACCTGAACCTAATTTAAAAAAATGTTCTGGAGAGGAACAGTAAAAAAAAAAAAAAAAAAAAAAAAAACTTACAAAAAATTGACATGCTTTTTTAATCATTGTTTGTTTTAGAAAATATAGCTATTTTTCATAGAAAATGACTATTTATGTTAATAGGTAATGAATTTATGTTAATATGTAATAAGTTAAAATAAATATTTTAAAACATTTTTAGTTTATAACATAATAAATATCAACAGATATAATCCACAGAAACAAATGCTCTTCGAGGTCCTCAAAAAATTTCAAGTGTAGAAAGCGTTCCTAAGAACAAAAACTATGACAACCACTGCTTTATTGCTGATTCTCCTTAGAATCTATAAATGCCTTAATATTTGATGTGCAAGTGAGCTAGTTTGCACAAAAATCCTCAAGTAAAACATGAGTCTATTGTCATCTTTCATGGTGAGTTTCATACTTTTAAACATAAAACTTGAAAGGAGGAAAAACATGTGATAATATTACATTTCAGTGGATACTAAAATTTGATGTTAGATACTTATAAGTCTTAATCAAGTTTTGTTAAAGATTTTTATTTTTTAACTCTGGTTAAATCACTTAAGCTTGATAATGTCGATTGGCCAAAATAATTCTCCAGCTAATCCACCAAAAGAAAATGGTTTATTTGGAACAAGAAAAGACAGGGAACCACCAGGGAGTGTAAACACACTTGTGCCCAGAGGGCAGTCTTCTATGGCAAAAAAGGGGGCTGAGCGCAACATATCTCCCAGTTTATTGACATCCCTCCCCCCCAGAGGTTACCATAGAGTACAACAGGAAATCAAGACTAGAGAGTTAACAAAAGGTCCAGCTCCACCCATAGTCCTCCCAGCTCTATAGTTAAGCATCTTAAGATGTCAGTTTACTTCCAACATTACATTTCAGTTTCCCATTATAATTTTGCACTCACTATTCTTACAGTAATATAATGTGTCAGGAAAATTGAATTAACAAAAAAATTGTCAAATACTTTTTTATCTGTAGATTCCACAGAAATTCTAAAGGATAATTAAAAAAATTATATGCCAGTGACAAATAAGAAAAATATTAGGATATGGAAAAGCAAAGAAAATATTAAAATTGAAAATGGTCTCTCTTGCTTAATTAATTTAAAGATGAGAGAAAAAATGTACTGATGTACATTTGATGATGTACAAATTAATTATAGAAAAAAGATTGTGCTGGAAAGATAATGACTTTTGGGGTAAAATTAAATAAAGTAGTATTGCATGTAAAATTTTCCAGATTCAAGACCAACGTTATATAAATTACTTTTCAAGAAAAAGTAACAGAGAATCTCATTACATAAACAATAAGAATTAAAACCATCCATAAAAATACCAGGGTTACTCAGAAACTTCTCTAAGTTTCGAAGGGAAACTTTTATAATTTCTATATCTAAAATCTACATTACAATTAAATATAATTTATCTTAAGAATTCTGATTTAATATAATAGCCTATCTTTTATTTGTTGAACTTTATTATTTTTTTTATTTATTTTAAATTTAAAATCATTTTAAGAATCAGGTATAAACCCAAAACTATTTCAAGGACTTCTTAGGGCATTGTGCAATGTAAGTGTATTTATATATGTTTTATATATTTTCATAGAGCTAGTCAATTAGATCTTGGGAGTAAAAGTGATAATGGTAATGCTACCAACATTTCTTGAGGGTCTGTTATACACAGCCATGGAGCCAAGTATTGTCTGTTATCTCTAAACATACAACTACTCTGTGCTATAGGGAATGAAATAACATTTTTACAATTGACACTCATTACTTTTATTTATTTATTTATTTATTTATTTATTTATTTATTTATTTATTTACAGAAAATGTTAGTCGAATACCCAAGTCTGAATAATTAGTTTCCCAGTTGTTTCCTCAAGAAAAAAATAGTGTTCTGTTAAAAAAAATGGCTAACTCAGATAAAAAGTCTCACAGTCACAAGTACTTTTCTTCAAAATGACCATCATAGTTATTGTATGCAGCAGAAATGCTTTACACATACTTGCTCTTCTGTCACATAGAATATTGACATAATATTTACTCAAGGGTTGAGCGTAAAGACAATTTTTTTTTTCTGTTTCAAGAAGGACACTCTTAAACGGAAATGCTTTTCCTGACAGTGAAGGACACACAATGACAACTAGTACAATTTAGGTCCACTACCTTAATTTGAACTAGGCTACCAGCAGTTTTATTCACCATTTGCACCAATAGTGTAGATGCCAACACAGTGGAAAAGGCAATTAACCTTTTAGTATTATTACAAAAACGGTTTTGAACCTGTGGACATTTTGACATGGGGGTCTAGGATCATCAGTCATAGGCAGACCACCCTAAGAACCTCTTTGATAAAGGTGTTATAACAGGAATTTGTGTACTAACAATCACAGAGATTTAGTGTTAATGTACTTCATAACATAGGGCGAATTATAAGAGGCCACGAGAAGGAAAATTTCAGGTCTATAAAGTCTCTATAACTATCTCAAATATATATATATATATATATATATATATATATATATATATATATGTATATATATATATGTATATATGTGTATATATATATATGTATGTATATATGTATATATATATATATACATAGTGACAGTCTAGAGCTCTATGAGTTCACTTTCATGACCTCTCATTCCCAAGAAAGGTTTTGATAGAGTATTTCTTAGTTTTATTTGTTGCTTAATTGGTGTACACTTTAGGCTACAGCATAAAACAACAGTAGTTTTCCATTAATTATTCTATTAATGTTCTTTCATTTCAAATCTTAAACTACCAGATGTACAATAAATATGTCAATCCATGTCCTGATGGGAAGTAAGAAACGGACGATGAGGACTGTCAAAGCTTAGAAAAAGAGACGTTTCATTTTGGAAGCAAACAGAAGGAAATACATGAGCTAATGTACAATTTCATCTATTTCATCGCAAGTTTGCCTTAGGCTGAGTCTGTTTATCTTTAATTCTAAGATCAGACAAATATAACTGTGCACATAGATTTGTTTTGCATATGTGTGGCTTACTGGAAATATTGATGCTTAGCAAGGCATATGATTTATCTAAAATAAAATGTGATTATTCCTTTCCAATGTAATTCCAAACAAGAACAAATTGAAATAGTTTTTCTCCCCTGTTTAAATATAAAACAACTGAAGTTGTCAGTCATAACTATATATATATATATATATATATGTATATATATATATATATATATATGTGTGTGTATATATATATATATATATATATATATATATATATATATATATGATGCCATTATCAACATCTTTAAAGAGGGACTTAAGAAGTAACAGTGGCTTATGAAATAGTACAGAAGGAAATTACTAAATATTTTTAATTAGACCATGAAACATCTAAAGTAATGAAACTCAGTTAATAATATCTTCAGTTAATAATGTCTTCCATTCTAAAACAAGCAGTCTTTGCATTTTCACTCTCTTGGCCCATTTAGATCTTCATTCCTGACCCACAATTTGCTACAATGCGATATTTTGTCTCAATTGTATCCATGCACTTCCATTGGAACACTTGTTCATTCAAATGCAAGCAATTCCTGACAGAAATAAAACACTCTATACAATATATACATAAAATCTAATTCATAAGTGATCATGACATAAACAGAGTCAAATCAATATCTATATGTATATAATGATATTTTATATTTTCTTATTACCAACTAATTCACAATAATAGATTTATTTGTTCTATATGCAAACTTTGATTCTACTACCTATATCTATTATTTTTAATAATCATTTTCCTCTTCAGATCTATATGCATGTTTCATCATTTTTCCTATTAAACTAAGTAGCTATGCTTGAGAAAAGAGTTGTTTACAAAAACACATAATAATTTAAAAATGAAACTATTTTTGCTTCACATATAACCACAATTTTTACTTAGATTGCTCAGAAAATTAATAAAAGATATTGAAGTTGGTATTATGTGAGTGATAAAGAGTAAACTATATTTTTGCCAATTATAAACTATATCATGAAATTTTACAAAAAATCATGTATTCATTTTTTATTCTGTAATCACTGATATACAATGGTAGTGAAAAAGAGCAGTGTTAATTTTTTCAGTTATTCAGTGTGTTAATATAGTTTCTGATTCTAACATTAATTGAAAAACATAAAATAAAAAAAGCTCAAGTAATTCAGAGAAGCAGTCAAATTTACTGCTATCTTGTTAATGATTTAATTAGAAAAAATGTGAAATTGTTTTCCAGAACAGAAAAGGAAAAATTAACAAAATGTAAATTTTAATAAGTTAATGTTTGCTTAAATGGGCATTGTGTTAACATGAATTTTTCAACACTGAAAAGCCATCTTCATCATTTTACCAAAACTAATTTATTTAATTTTAGATTATTACTTAATCTTTACAAGGATTTTTCAAAGTGAAATTTCAGTCTTTAAATATTCCCCTGATAGCTCACCCTTTCAACTCTGTCTCTCTCACACACAAACTTCTGTGAAAGACATTGGAACTGAAACGTGAATGAGGTAGCAGCTATATATATTACAAAGCTGAAGTGAGGGTTGAATTGCATTGTATTATTTTATCCACATGCCAGTAAACTTTGTTGCATGAAATGGGAACACTACCTAATTATAATACTTGTAGAGAATATTTTGTGCTTCCTTGTTCCTTCTAACTAACTCATTAAATCCCAATAGAAATGCCCAGATCCCTGTACAATTCCTCTCATAAACAATCACCAGATGGTGGATGATTACGGTATTTTCTAATTTAGCACGAGATTTTTAGAGATGTGCCCTATCAAATTTCATGTTTTGTTCTGTGGAACCTGTTTTTTTCAGTGTTTAAAACAAAAATCCTGCTTTTAATTTCATACTTTTGAATTTTTTCTAACTATACCATTTTTAAATTATGATAATTAATTTAGTTTACATTTTCTTATTATAATGTTGAAAATATTGTACAATATGAGATTCAAACTATTTTGGCATACAGTTTTAAATATATTGTATTCAATAGTCAGTGGATATTTTTTGAGCATGTACGTTATATCAGACACTATGGTTCAGATGAGGGATATTGAGAGTTTTTTAAATGTATTTTTATATTACAGTTGACATACAATATTATATTAGTTTCAGGTGTACAACATAGTGATTGGAAATGTATATACCTCATGAAGAGATCAGTCTAGTACCATCTGACACCGTTCATAGTTATTACAATATTCCTGACTAATACTGAATTATTATATTCCCTATGCTATACTTTACATCCTGTGGAATATTGAGAGTTTTCTCCATTTAAAGTTTAAGATATTCTATTCTGAGGTAACTTTGTCCAATCAGAAAAACTGTCTCATTCAGACGATTCTGCTTGTGACATAGGATTTTCCTGGAACAAGTCCTCTACCATATCAGTTTCTGGTATTAGAAGTATTAGTGGTATATTGCAAATGTGTCCTCTATTTTTTACTGAGGCAGAGTCATTTTTTAGTTGGAGGAATAATATGGTGTCAGCTTTAAATATCCCCGTCTATGGAATTCCATCTGTATTGCATCTAAAAGAAATGTCTTACTGTTTCAGGCAGGTGGATAGCAACATTCTGTGTCTTAAATTCATTGCTGAGTTAAGCTTTTCCTTGTTTTATAGTTATTGATCATTTTATTTAAAAAAGGGAAGCAAAGGATGAAGCTATACTCACACAGCTATCCAAAATTTTATTGGAATTCATCCTTGCTCACTGACAAATTAATACAGATCCAGACAAAGGCAGTCCAAGTATAAGCAAAGTAATACAAGAGGTATGGTCTGTATTATACAGCCTATATTCTATTCTAGCCTTCAGAACAGTTCAGTAGAGCCAAGAGAGTCAAAATTGAAAAGGAATGTTTTTAAAGTATCTGATGGCAGTCATACCTCTATAGCTGGGTGTGTTAATAGAATGTGGAGATCAGAGAAGTTACCCTCACATTATTTTTTTGTGGAATATGACAAATCACTTTCATACAATTAAATATTTTATCCTTTTCTTAAAGTAAAGAAACATGCCCTGTGTTACTGTTGACCTCTTTGCTACATATATATATATATATATATATATATATATATATATATACACACACATACATATATATAGCATTACCTCATAATCATCCTTACTACTCTAAAGATTGTCTACAACAGCCATTGTGTTTTTTCATTTGTTTGTTTTTTATTTTTATAGAGATTATCTTTTTTTCCTTTCTTCTTGAGCTAAAACCAACAAAAATTATTGAGAGAAACAGGTTGTCGGATATAGCTCCTCCAACATAACATGTCTAGGTTTTAAGGTATAAATGTATGTTGATTTGAAACCATCGTTTCTGAGATAGGGAAGAAAAGAGATAGAGATAGGATTTTACTCCCTGTCCTCCAAACATCAATGAGAGAAAATGCAAAGCATCTTTAATCCAGCCCAGGAGTGACTCCGAAACATTTTATAGCTGTCACCTGCTGAATTATTTGTTTTATGTTAGAACAAAACATGTAAAACAGAGCATGATATAGTTAGACACCAATTATAAAAGTATGAGAAGCACTCTATAAATACAAGAGGAATAAAATGTGCAACTGGAAACTTTATAGAACCAGACACGCGGGGTTTGCGCCTTAGTGTTTGTAAAATCTTGGACAATATTCTGAAAATATACACAAAAAATATTTTGTTTGATATTTATGGGTTATGTCTTAAAAGTATATTATACTTCCTGACATTAATTTTGTTGTACTTTTCTGTTGTCTCGATTAACTTTCAGAAATTTGGAATGGTGTGATACTGAAATATTAATATTACATTTATTCAATGGACTTTAAAAGCTATAATAATAATCATAATCATAATAACAATAATAATAATAACCTTGTTGCCAGTGTTTAAAAATAAAGAGATAAATCCACATAAATAGAGAAGTTAGCAAATAACAAATCTTTGTACTTGTATATGTTGCCCTATTCATTGTTCTTTTTCTGTTAATGGTATATGATTGCCAATCTTTAAAGTTCTTTAAAAGAAAATTTTGTTTTTCTAACTGATACTGATATAATGCTAATGAGGGATATTATTACACTCTGTACATTTTTCAGTCATCCTTAGATTCTTGAACCAAGGGTCAAAAAGGGGAAAATACAGACTTTGGTTTACTTAATATATTACATTTTCTTAAGTGAGTAATTCAAATAATCATTGTAATAGAAATGCTAGGCTCATGTCTGATTTCTATAACTTGTTTTTTAAAGGAGAAACAAAACATCTAACCTACCAAATGGAACCTGCTCTAAACCTACTAAATGGAAACTACAGTAATACTAAGACTAAATTTCAGGAATAAATTTAGAATGGCATAAATTCTGTAACCACCAGTGATATAGTGACCAAGGGAACAGACCAGTCTCTAAGTAAGTAAGCACTTAGACATGTCTGGTGTCATTACCTCTTATGTGTACCTGATAGGAAGCAGGAACTTAGCCAAAATTTCTAGAATCATCTTTATTTACTTTTTTAATTAAAATTTATTGGGGTGACAATTGTTAGTAAAGTTATATAGGTTTCAGGTATATAATTCTGTAATACATCATCTATATATCATGTTGTGTGTTCACCACCCAAAGTCAGTTCTCTTTCCATCACCATATATTGGATCCCTTTTACCCTCATCTACCACTCCTTTCTCCCCTTACCCTCTGGTAACCACTAAACTATCTTGAAGGGTCAAGAAGGACTTTTAGATTCTATGGAAATAGGAAACATAATTTCCCAACAAACCTAACAAAATTAAAATCCTCATTCCAGTTAGGTGGTATCATTATCAGTCAGATGGATATTATGGAAATGGAAGTCAAGGGAGATTCCCTCTGACTAACAACCTGTCATACATAATTCCTATTCTGTACAGTCATCATCATGCTATTGAATTCTCATAGAGTTTTCTTCCAGTACAGGAAATAGCATCCTTTGATCATACCTGCTGACATCTCCCTTACAATCCTTTCATTGTGACTGTTGTATAATGATGTACTCTCATTGCTTCTAATTATTTATATACCCTATCTCTTTATAGCTGTAGCTAACCTTAACCACTCATGGCCTAAGATCAGCTCCAAGGCTCCTATGTATGTATATTTTAACACCAATACCCATTGTTAATTATCTCATCCAACTAATGTTTTCCCATTAAATTGGTGAGTAAGAAAATTTGTGTTAACCAGATTCTCTTTCCTCAACAAGTTATTACACACATTCCAGTATATTGAATATTTTCCTGGTATATTGTAACAAGTGGTTTCTCCAATATTTTATCTGTTCCAAGTTTAAGATGCTGGAAATAAGATTATACATACAAGCAAAGAAATTCCATTGAAAAGAGGCTGAGATAAGAGTGGTAACCATGCATGACATATCTAATTCATTTGGATAACTGATGGGAAAGATTGAAAAATATCCCTGCAATGATAAATTGAGGCCAAAGAGCCACTGCTTTTGAATGTCATACTAAGTTGTTGTCAGATTTGTGAGTATGTAAATATTGCAATCAGAACTGTGCTTTAGAAAAGTTAACCTTTCTAAAAGGTAATGTAGATGTGATGGAAAGAAACCGAGGAAAGAGAAAACCAGTTATCACATGTCCACATATCCAAAAGAAATAATAACATTTTTAATTAGAGAAGTAGTGAGTGATTGGATTAGAGAGTTTTGTGCTAACAAGGCAGATTAATTTCATACATGTGGCAATAGGACAGCTTGAGAGATTAATTTGTGAACTATAGGAAACATGCTTTAAATATCTATTGTTCATTCTTAATCTCTCTGCTTCACCTCTAGGAAGTTGTAATATTTTCTGCTGATCCTCATACCATACTAAATTAGACACGTCCCTATATTGGACCTCCATCCGTATTCAGATAAAATCCTAACAACGGAGTATTTAATTTATCCAGATTTCTTGATAAAGGCATTATCCCAAACAATTGTATGAATACATAGATTCATAAGAAAATTCCCTTTTAGGCAAGTGTAAGTATTGAATCAAAATTTAGTCACAATCTTAATTTTCTCAAAAGGCCTAGACCTCATTAGACACGATTGAAAAACAACCCTACTCTTTAAATTAGCAGTACCATTAAAATTACAGCAATACCTATGCCACAATTAATGTGTCCTTTGGAAAACAATTTAGTGTTTAAAATTCATGATACTAATTAAGACCCATTTTATTTTGTTTCTATGTTTATCTTTCCAATTAACTACTTTCAAAATAGTTTTAAAATTCTGTCTTATATAAGAAAGATGTTTTCAAGAAAACTCGATATTAAGTTCTGAATCTTGGTGAACATTTTGTTGAACCTTGTGGATGACATTCTCACATTTCTGTGATCTTAGTTCATGAAAGAAAAAGCCAGAGTAGAATGCTTCATCAGCTAATCCTCACATTTTACTTTCACACCCATGGGAGACATTCTCATTTGAGATGACAGCTGTAAATTTTTATAATCACTGTGTGATTTCTAGCACTTGCCGTTTACTGGCCACTTTGTCAGCTGTATTGACACTCGATAGCCAGGATATACCTAAAAGGACTTTTCAGAGAGAATGGTACTTTTTTCCTACTGACTTGAAGCAGTCCTGTGGTAGGACACTCAAATTCTGCAAAGCAACCTAACTAAGCCCTGTGAAGAATAGTTCCATTGCAATCAATTATATTGATCAACAAGAACACTAGAGTATGGCCCATGCATGGTAAACAATGCACATCATTTGCCCTGAAACACTGTGTTAAAGAAGGGCCACAGAAAATTAGAGCTCTCAAAAAGTTCTTCGTTTCTCTTTCATAAATTATATACAGCTAATAATGAGTCAGACTTTTCTCTTTGCATTCTAGAATAATCTGCCCCTTTTTGACATCAAAGTAGAAAGAGAACATTGCGATCAGTCAACTTTCAAGTTTTATCTCAAGAGGTATTCTCATACTTAACTGTTTACTATTTATAATTAGGTACTTTTGTAGCTGAAGTGTGAGGAAGAGACACAAATATAATGCCTGCCCTTAAAAATGTTATAATAATTAGCAAATATTTTCTCATAGTCTCTCACTTGTCTGTGAGAGACAGTTCATCCACTTAACAAAAACGTTCATGGAGTAAAAGTGTATAATTTTAATGAGGTTCGGTTTTTGAATTTTACTTTCATGAATCATGCTTCAGAGTCAAGTCTAAGAATTTTTGTCTATTCCAAGTCCTCAAGATTTTCTCTTATGTTTTTATTTTCTTAACATTAGACTTAAACTTACATTAAACTCCATGAATGATTTGAATTTACTTTTGTATAAAGTATGAGATTTAGGTCAATTCATTTTCTTTTCTTCTTTCTTTCTTTCTTTTTTTTTTTTTTTAACCTATATATGTCCAATTGCTCCAGCACAATTTGTTGAAAAGCCCATGTCTTCTCCATTAAACTGCTTTGCACCTTTGCAATTAGGCATATGGTGTGAGTCTATTTCTGAGTTCGCTATTCTGTTCCATTAATCTTTGTATCTATCACTCTGTAACTATCACACTGTCCTGACTTGTACCTGGAATATTTAAAAACTCCCCCAAACCAAAATTCAATAAATAACAATCTGATTTTAAAAATGAGAAAAACATTCCATCTAAGGGAATACACATATGATAAATAAGCCCTTGATAACATGTTCAACACCATTAGTCATTATGAAAATGCTAATTAAAATTTCACAATGCAAATTAAAACCACACATTAGAATGTCTTAAATTAAAAATATATGTAATGATAACTCCAATGATAACAAGGATGCAGAGAAACTACTCATACATTGCTGATGAAAAAATAAAATATTAGAGACATTCTGGAAAAGAGCTTGGTGGTTTCTTTAAAAAATCTAAAAATAAACTTACTTTATGATCCAGTAATTGATATTGGGCATTTATCCCAGAGCAGTACAAATTTATGTTCACTTACTAAAACTTTGTACTCAGATGCTTGTAGAAGCTTTATTTGTAACAGACCCAAGCTGGAAACTACCCAAATGTTTTTCAATGGGTGAACAGTTAAACAAACCATGGTACACCCATACCAAGGAATACGACTCTACAATAAAAAAAGAACAAACTAATGATATGCAAACAATTTGGACAACTATCAAGGAAATTGCACTGCATGAAAAAAAGAAATCTCAAAAGAATACTTGCAGTATAATTCCACTTATACAATATTATTAAAATAACAAATGTATAGAGATAATGAACAGATTGTTGTTTCCCAGGGTATAAAGAGTGAGAGTAGCTGAGCACAATGATGGTAGCTGAGCACAGGTGTGTCTATAAAGTGATAGCATGAAGGAGCCTTTTGGTAATGGTAAAGTACTGTGTCTTGTACTTCAGTTACTTAAATCTATATATATAATTTTATTGCAGAGAACCACATAACACACACACACACGATCGTGCACACACTAGCACATACATACACACAACTTCGTGCATGTATAACTAATTGGTGAAATCTACAGATTGCACAAAACCAATTTTCCTCATTATGATACTATATTATAGCTATGCAAGATGTTGAAATCAGGGAAAGCTTATTAAATGGCTTAAAGGACCTACATGTACATTTCTCTGCAAAGTCTGTAAATCTATAATTATTTCAAAACAAGTATTTAAAAAATACTAGAATAATAAGATCCCATGCATCAGTACAAGAACAGTCAAAACCAACTAATCTACGAGTATGTTTATATACGTCAGAAAAGTGGATGCTCCTATGAAAGGAAAAGTAGGAGTGATATAGACTCGGAAGGTGTAAAAGCAAATATTATGGGTTACTGGAAATTATTTATATCTTGATGTGAGTAATGGCTTCATTGGTGTATGCTAGGGGAAAATTCATCAAGCAGTGTCCTTAAGATTATTTGGATTCATTCACATTTCTGTGTGTATGTCATCCCAACAAACATAAATACAAACTGTTTATATAAAGTGATGTGGCTAAAAACAGATATATGAGTATAAATAATACATAAAATAGCAAAAAGTAGTGGTACTAGTAATGCATACCTAATTAGCTCTACAGAAGGGAACACAAAAACACCTCATTGGCAAATTATTTATAGAAAAGACAAGATTTGTTGTGCTTATAAAACTTGTAAGATTACATAGGAAGAGAGCAGAAGAAACATGTTACTTGAAAGAGTTCCTGGAAAGGACTTAAAAAATACGTAACAAGAACCTTGGGCAGAACTAAAAGAGTGGCCCATGATCTCAATGTCAATGATAAGTGTGATGATGATGATGACGGTAATGATGCTGATGACAGTATTAGCTGATATTTATAAGAATATTTAGTTCAACATTTAGTAAATACTTCATGTAATTATCTCATTTTTTATCCTCTAAACAAGTATATACCATTTTGCAGAGTAGCTATGTACCATTTTACAGAGTAGCCCACTCCCTACTGCATGGGACTTAACTTCAGTGTAATTGTAAAGTTCTAGGTGAACTTTGTATGATGATTTAGTTATCATTTTCCCTGAAATAACACAAAATTTAATCCAAAACAAATAGAATATAAAAAGAGTACGTAGTGATGGAAAGTGATTGCAAAGAGTGCTACCTCTAATCATTTTAAAGAAGGGTGCTGTTTAAAATTTCCACTGCCCTTGTCATGTAGTATACCACCAAAGTTTGGGGACCATGCATACCATTAGTAACCAATTTGGAGATCTAGAAGGATCCAGTACACTAGTGATTGCCACTCTATTTGTCAGAGACTGTTTTATTGAAGTTTGAAATATTTGAAGTCAATAAATTTTGTATCTAAAAGGAACACTTCATGGATGCTCATTTTAGGATTATTGAACACAGAAAGTCACATAACACAAAGGACTAGTATTATTTAAATCCTAATTTAACCAATTCTATTAGTGTGATGTGGGAGGATAAAAATGATGTTTTACTGGTCCTCAAACACATTTATTAAAACAGGTAATATCAGAATCAGTAAAGAAAGGAGAGGTATATTCCAACTTCAATGGAAATAATTACAGAGTCACATTGCAAAGAGGTGTGAATTTAGGGAGGAAGACAACTGTAGCCATTTTTTAAAACTAGTTTCTCCCATGGGAATAAAAGATTGGATTTAAAGTCAAAGTGAAAAAAACAGAAAAGAAACAAAGTTGAGACTTAAGAATCAAAGATTATTAGCATAATATTTAGGTTAAAAGTGAAACCTGTATAACAAGGATACACAAAAAAATAATGGCTCACATAACATTGATGTTTACCTCATTCTTCTGTAAGAGTTTATCGAAAGTAAACTCTTCCTCAAGTTCATCAATGGACTACGTTTAGTTAGACAACTCTATCATTCTCTGGACCTCAAATGGCTACGAAATTACAAACAGCAGAAAACAGGAGAAAGACTAGGATAAGCAGATTGTTTATTAGATTTAAACATATGACATAAAACTGTGCCCATTACATTTTATACATGCCATTGGCCTACCCTCAGTCATGTGGCC
This sequence comes from Rhinolophus hipposideros, assembly GCF_964194185.1. Lineage (NCBI taxonomy): Eukaryota > Metazoa > Chordata > Mammalia > Chiroptera > Rhinolophidae > Rhinolophus > Rhinolophus hipposideros. Next base: position 19,932,551 of record NC_138059.1, read on the forward strand.
TAAATTTATTCACGTGGCTATAAAATGCTGCAAAGGACCCTGAGAAATATGTTCTTTGGCTGAGCATTCAAACTACTAGGCAAAACTCAAGTAGTTTTATTTTTTTAAAAAAAGCAAATGGATATTATGAACATTAGTAGTGTCCATGAAAATATTTGTCACTTAAAGCTATAATGAAGTTTGGTTTAATTTGGGGAAATAGTCTCCATAATGTTCTGGAGGATGGTGGTTTCCTAGGATATTAATTGATAATACATGGCTGATGGCTCCCCTAGTAATATATTTGGGAAATACTAGTGTAAAGGGAAAAAAAAAGTATATATTTTCTGCATAATTCCTTTAAGAATTTAATCTGTTACTGCATTACAACCTTCCTAGAGAATGATACTGTGAGCAGTATTTTCTTGAGAAAAAAATTTAGAGGAGTATTTAACAAAAGTAGTATTTTGGAAAAAGACATACAGAGATATTACAATCAATTTTCTTATATTTTAATAATGTCTGAATGACAATAGCTGATTTATCCCTGTATTTATATCACATCTTATTATTGGACACATGGTGGATATACAGCCCTTCCAATCATTTAACATCATATTTTGTTTTGGAGGAATTTGAATAAATGCATTCATCTTTATGGAAGTATGAAAATATGCTTTTGCAAACGTAGTAGGCAATACTAGATTTCCACAAGGAGAGAAATATATTTATTATCATTGTTCTGTTATCATTATTATTTTCTGTGCTATTACTTGCACCTTGAATGGTACCCCGTATTTAAAGAGCACTCAAAGAACATATGAGTTGTGATCAAACAACACTGTGAATATTTAAATTAAAAAATGTATTACAGTAAAAGACACATTGTCATTTATCCCCCCCAAAACACTCCCCTTCCCTTCAAACACATTTCTCCCAATGCTCTTGCCACTTTCTGAAGCAGTTCTGGAAGTCCTCTTTTGTGAGTGTCTTTAGTTGTGCTGTCATGGCTGCCTGGATGTCCTGAGTCATTCTGACTTTTGGGGAAGAGCCAGAAGTTATGAGGTGCCAGATCCAGTGAATAAGGTGGGTGAGGACACACCACAATGTTTATATTTGACATAAATTGCCATATACCAGAAATGATGTATAAGATGGAGCATTGTCATGATGGAGGATGATTTAAGACACACTTTAAAACACACCTTCCCTCAACTATAGCTCACACCCAACTGACTGCCCAAAACAAGTTGAAACCTTTCACACACTGTTACTAAGGTGTGAGGTGCTGCTTCCCATATTGAAGAACCCTGCCTTTCCGTTGGATGGCATTTGGCAGCATCATTCACCATATTTTGAAAAAGGCTGGGTGTCACACATTGCTTCTGGCATGACAATTTATGTCAAATAAAAACATTACGGTGTGTCCTCATCCACTTTATTTACTGGATCTGGCACCTTGCAATTTCTGGCTCTTCCCCAAAGTCAAAATGATTCAGGGCATGGAGGCAGTCACAGCAGCACAACTAAAGACACTCAGGAAAGAGAACTTCCAGGACTGCTTCAGAAAGTGGCAAGAACGCTGGGATAAGTGTGTTTCAAGGGAGGGGGGAGTACTTTGAGGGGAATTAATGGATATGTGTCTTTTACTGTAATATATATTTTTTAATTTAAAGAGTCACTGTATATGAAGTAAATTAATTCTACTTAAATACATACCATAAGCTACACTATTGGGTGTTAATTAACAATTTCTTAATTAATTGAAAACGCTGTTTCAGTGTGACAAAACAAATGTATATCCACACATGGTTTATTGGTTTGTATCTCTGAGTTATTATGGTTGTGGTATCCAAGCCTCTGGGAATTTTATGCACCCTCTTAATTCTCCTTAAATTGTATTTACTGTGGGGTTTAAATAATGATATAGAACTCTTTTGAATGAACAACAAAGAAATTAAATGCTTTGTTTTCGAAAAGGGAGTATCGATTCGAGTAAGTCATAGCCAAGTTATAAAATACTTTCCATTTTATTGCCTCTTATTAATTGCAGCATGTGTCCATAGCACTCAGGGACTTCACTAAAAATGCGCTTTTGCTGAATTCAAAAGAATCTGATTTGAGTGTTTATAAAGTGCCTGTTCATATATTTGAATAAATTAGTTCCGTGACTAGACTTCAAAAAGCGTTATCTCATTTTGGCCTTGATCTATTCATTTTCCCTGACATTCACCCTGAATCATCCATCATGAGTCTCATAATTTGGTCTTTACCTAATATATATATATATATATATATATATATATATATATATATATATATATATATATGGTGGGTTGGCCAGCTGAATATTTTTGACCAGGTCATTGTAAATATAAGATGTTTTCCTTCCACAATGTCTTTTTGAAATATCTTTGTTCTTAATCTTTTATTAGCATTGGTCTTTTTGCTGCCAGAAAATCTCCTTTCCTATCATTTCTCTTTTTATTCCAAAATAAGTCATAGGAGAGGTTTTAGTCTTAGGCTTTTGATAGAAAATAGATGAAAGGAAGAGAAAGTAAGTTTTTAAGCAATAATACATTTATGTAGTAAATTACAAAGTTGAAAAAAAAAAAAGACTGAAAAAACCCATACATATAAGTTTGAGAAATGCCTCTAAGGACTGAGGAGAAATGGAATGGAAGACTAGAATATAGGAACAATGAAATTATCTGTCATATTTTTTTCTTTTATTAAAGAAAAGAAGCCTAAAGTAAAATGACCAAATATATTTTTGGTCATTCTAGATGGTGAACTAAGAAAATATATTTTCTATATTTTTCTATATTTTCTATATTTTTCTATATTTTTATGCATTTTTAACTTTATTGTCTGAACATACTGAAATTACAAAAGCAACATCTATTTCTGTATGGTTGTTAAATTTCTACTATTTATTTAAATTTACAAAATTCTGAGAAAAAAAAATCTAAGAATATATTAACACTTAGTAGTTAATCATTTTAAATATTAGTATTTTATTCATCTTATTTTATTTAAGAAAATAATGAAATGCCATTCCTGTGATGACTGCTTATTCCTGTGATACCACTGCTACCTTACTAGCCTGACACACATACTACGGCAGCACCGCCAGGCTGTTCCATCTTTTTTTCTGCTGCTTCCCACCCCAATATACATCCCCACTTTTGCAACAGAGATATACTCATTGGATTTTGGTAATTTTCTGAAAATTTTCTTTTGCCAGTATCGCCACCACTACTATGAAAAAAATTTCTTTTGTTTTGTTTTGTTTTGTTACAACACATACTTGAATGTTCTGTGCTTTGAGTACAACATTACCACCATCTGGACTAAAAGTCCCTCCATTATTTTCTCCATAGAATTGCCTTGACCTTATATCTCATTTCAGAGTCCGCCTTCTCCAGAAAATCATCTCTGATAATTAATCCTTTCCACTTCTTTCCCATTCTACCAATACAAATTCCTACTGATACAAAGACATTGCTACTTTAAAGAGACTGATGTGACCTGAAAACTATAAAGCATACTCGCAGAAGCCAGAAACACCTAAATTGAGGCCCACTTTAAGTACTGTACTATACTATAATGAATACCCGCAGATATTTTAAGCAAAAAAATAAATAAAAATAAATAAAAAATAAATAAACATATTTATAAATATAATAAATAAATAAATATAAATATATATATATATATATATATATATATATATAATCTTATCTGGTGTTTGTTACTTAAATGGTAAGTAATTTGGAAGAGCTACTCAAACTTTATGGTATTTACTGATATTTTCATATAAAAAACTGAAGAGAACATAGTTTATAGAATTGTTGTGAGGATTAAACAAGATGAAGAATGTGACATACCTATCATGTGTCTGCCTCCTGGAAGAGCTCATTAAAGAGTTCTTTTTCTTCATGGACAATAACCTTTCCACCTCCATGACCACCTGAAAGAGATCTACTCTTAGAAATCCCTGATCATTGTCTAAAGAGTTACTAACAATATGTTGTGCAGGATAAAAAAAAAAAAAAATATATATATATATATATATATATATATATATATATATATATTATATATAAATATAATATAAAATATAAAATATATATATATATATTATATATAAATATAATATAATATAATATAATATAATATAAAAAAAAATATATATATATATATATATATATATATATATATATATATATATTACCCCAAACATGGACACTTAGGTTAAAGAGTGTTATGGACTGCATGTTTGTGTCCTGCACAAAATTCCTATGTTGAAGTCCCCATCCCCAAGGTGATGATATGTGGTTATCGGGTCTTTGGGAAGTTATTATATTCATGTGAGTTGATGAGGGTGGGGCCCCTTTGATGATATTACAATGCTTAGTTCAATAGTGGTGCTAGACTGATAAAATAAAATAATATATTTGAAAGATCATTGTGAACACTAAGATACAGAATTATACATTATTATTACTATTATTTTTATTAATTATATTATTAAGGTGCCTTCTTAGGTCATGGCTAAGATATAGGATCCTAAATAGTATAGAAGGCTTTGACTAAATTATTCTTTTTAGCCCTGAAGCTTCCTTTCACTTGTATTTAATGTCACCCACTTCTTTGCAGATGTACAAAGAAATCGTGACTTTTGATGATTACTTTCATGACGTCACATCAAGATTCTTGTGCATCCTTTACAGGAAAATAAACTACATAGTTTTGTAAGAAATGGGATGACTAAAATTTTCAAATGTCTCACAAAAACAAAAAAAGACTGTGAGATGGAATTGTGATTAGACATTATTTCTAATAATTTCTACCCTAGCAGAGCTTATAGAAAGTCTGGAACAACACCTCCTTCTCCAAGAGGGACCAAGGTGCCTGCTCCCCAAAAATGTGAGTGATCTAGGGCTGTTCATACATCCAGGGAGGAAAAGAAGAGTCTCACAAGAAGAATTTTGAACACTCTGAAAAAACGTAAATTCTGTACCAATATTGTTTTTGTGTGAAACACAAGAGACAATAAAATAATCTTTTAAATGGTCTTTCAGACTTTATGAGTTTTGAAAATGTCTCAATTTTTATTTTGAAAAAAAACCCTAAAATTATGCTTCTCACACTAATGGCATTAATTATCTTACATTAGACTGCTGAATGTATGTTTCACGTCAAAAATAATGCATTACAATTACGTTATGTATAATTGTAATGCACATTATTTATTTAATGAACAGAATAAGAGTACTGTCTCATCCTAATGTGTAGTCATCACATGATTTTTAAACAAAAATGCTCTCTGAATTTCAAATATTTGCGTTCTATATTTCACTATTAGGTTGAGGAAGCTTATCAAGGTAAAATTCCATTATGATGCAATGCAGTCCTTCTACTATGCTATCTTATTGTTATGTACGGTTATCTTTTAATGGATCATTTCTTTGATATTACATTTTCATTCAGAAGAATTAGAGTAAAATTTAAATAGATGGTCAGTTTTTCCAATGTGTTAGAGTGCCAAAAGAAAAAAAGGAAAAAAGAAAACCTTTGAACTCAGCAGAGGAAAAAGAGACACATGTGCTGTCACCCCTGTGCAGTGAACTGGAAATAATTCTCTTCTTGCCAAGAGGAATGAGTTTCTGTCTCATTCCTCTTCTACTATTTTCCTCTCTTCCCTCTTCCCTCTTTCTTTCCTGCTCTCTTTTGCAAGATCCTGAACATTCAGTTTGCATGAGTGGTTTAAGGTTTTAGGAGGCCTTTGGGGGATGAGATGAAAATAGTTAAGATTCAGGACTATGTAAGTTAATGGAGAATTTTTTAAAAAAAGTTAATGAAATCTTTGCTTTAACTTGTTGTGTCTCAACATTTCTGAGGTTGAACCCACTTGACTCACTCTGGTAATGCAAATTACGCTTCTATTTGGCTTTGAAAGTGGCTGTTTCTGGGTTAGAAACCATAGGAATGATCCACAGTATAATTTGATTCATTTTGGAGGGTTCAATTCAATTACATTATTGGAGTTCACTCAGTATTGGCCATCTGCCCATGGTTGAAATAACTTGGTTAAAGGAACATTTCTTTGTAATGATGTTTGCTACAAATGGGTTTAAGGGAGAGAAGTACACTCTTAATTATTTATGTGTTTGTTCCACATTTGGTTGTTCTTTGTGTTTTTTTTATGACAGGGATCTAAAATTAGGCTAAGCAAAATGAAGTGCTTAAATAGCTTGATATTTGTTTATAGTGTTATTGAAGATGATGATAGATATAATTATAATGATAACACTGATAATGACGATGATGATAACAAAGAAAAATAAATGACAAACTCAAACATAAGAGGAAAATACTGACTCTCTCTCACTGACCAGTTTTAACTACTAATAGGAACCATAATAACCCTATATGATTCCATTTAGATTTGAAAACCCAGACTCTCTGTGTAGATTGCTTACTAATTAGAGTTTGTGTCAATTTGTAAATCATAATGATATTTTTTTCCAAAATGCCCATTCTAATTTCCTTAATTTCTATATTAGTTTCCTAAGGATATTGGAATAAAATACTACAGACTTAAAATAACAGAAATTTTTCTCTCATAGTTCAAAAGTCTGAAAATCCAGGTATTAGCAAGGTTGATTCTTTCTGAAGATTCAAGGGAGAATCTGTTTGGTTATTTAATACCATAGCAGCAAAACCTAGTCTCTCCTGACTGATAGATCTTATAATTTACTCAGCTGTGTATTTATTATTTGTCTTCATGTCATCATAACCTAAGCTCCATGAGACAGGAAATTTTGCATTTTTATCCCTACTATATAACCTCTATCTAGAGCAGCCTAAGGCACAGATGACATACACACCTATTTAAAACGTTTTGCTGAAGCCTATCTACTCATTGTCCCTCAAGCACAATTGATAAACTGCCACATATGAAATCTGGTCGTGCTATCCTTTAACTCAGAGGTTTGTAACCATTGACAATTTAACCCAATTAGAGTTGACAGATAAAATACAGGATGTCCAATTAAATTTGAACTTCAGGCAAACAACAAAGCATATAGCACATATCGGTACTTAAACTAAAAATAAAAAATAAAAAAATTCTGTCTGAAATTCAAATTTAACTGATGTCCTGTATTTTCTTTGTTATGATATTTATGTTTGTTTGCTAAGTCTGGCAATCATACCCCCATATGCCATTTGTCAATATCTGCAGACATGTGACAATACCCACACACAAAGTGTTAATTTGCCCACAATGTCAATTGTGCTGAGATTACATTGCTGTGTGACACAGATTTCTTTCTTGCTCTTTGCCATTTGTCTTAAATACAACTGGCTCCAATAAGCTCTGTACTTTTTCAGAATTTTACGTGTCCACATTCTTCCTGTATTTTCTTTTAATCTTAGGTACTTTTCCACATTTATGTATAAATGATAGTTAAAGCCCCCAAAGTTTCTAAGATATCTGAAGGCAAACAAAATTCTATGTTTTGTGTTTTTTTTATATCAAAAACTATGCCCTATATATACAGATATTTAATGCATACTGAGTACCGGAATGAGTAAATAAGGACAAACATGAATTTCAGGACAGTACTAATTTTCTTTTGAGTCTGCCCAGCCATTCACAGGTTACTTCATGTGGACTAAGGAATGAAGTTATTCTATTGCCAGTTGAAATCATCTAATGACAAACAGTCTTTTGCACTCCTAAATTTATCTGGTCTATAGATTTTTCTTATATAGAATAACAAGTGTTTAGCATCTTTCCATTGTATTTCATATATATTTTTACTTGGAACTATCATTATATCATAAGGAGAGAAATTTAAGTTATAAGATCTTTCAAAACTGCTTGCCAATATGAATTTCAATTTATACAAACCCACTCTAGAAATTTATGCAATACTGTAAACAGAGAAAATGATTTAAAAATTAAAAATTCATTTTCATCTTCAGTCTGACAATATTGATGATTTAATTTCGGGGTGGGGGTGGGGAAGGGTCTGGCATTTTTCCATTTTAATATTCTCAAGATACTTTTTTCTGAGATGAAGCCAAGAATAGTCAAGAGTTTCTTGATAGAATTTGGAGCTATATCAGTTCATAAAGCTTAATCTGATTCAAGTAAAAATATTTAAATCTGCATATAACTACAGATATACATATATATGGCTTTAATGCAGTTAGTATGTATGCTTTAGTTATGTATATGCTATATATCTCATGTTGCTTTTCAGTAAGTATTACAGATATTGATATATGCCTTCTATATTTTGTTGTAGAAAAATTAATAAGAATAATATGAGTACAAAGGCTACTGATTTTAAAAACAAATACCTATGGACATTTTGATAATAAATACTAATACTACTAGAAATGTATAAATGCCTTGTGTAAAGAAATATATTAGTGAGATATAAAGAAATGTAAATACTGCGGGTGCCAAAAAAGTATATACACAACTTGTATTCATCTTTCATTATCGGTATATGTTAACTATTAAAATGTTAATACTTTTTTTTTCCTTTCTTAGAATGTGTATACTTTTTTTGATACCCACTGTATAAACAAAATAAAGACGTTTTGGATAGATATTAACAGATACTAATATATGAGGTGTATTCAAACAATACAGTGAATGTTTAAATAAAAAAAATATTACAGTAAAATACACATTGCCTTTAATCACCCACAAAGTTACTCCCCCTCACTCCCCACACACTTATCCCATCATTCTTGTCACTTTCTGAAGTAGTTCTGGAAAACCTCTTTTATGAATGTCTTTAGTTGCGCTGTCATGGCTGCCTCGATGTCCCGAGTCATTTTGACTCCAGTGAAGAGTCACACAGTGCCAGATCCAGTGAATAAGCTGGGTGAGGACACACCGTAATGTTTTTATTTGACAGAAATTGCAATGCACCTGAAGTGATGTATGACACAGAGCATTGTCATGATGGAGGTTGATTAAAGGCACACTTTAAAACACACTTCCTCTCAACTGCAGCTCACACCTTACTGACTGCACTGAACAAGTTGAAACTTCACAAACTATTACTAAGGTTTGAGGCACTGCTTCCCACATTTAAGATCCCTGCCTTTTTGTTGGATGGCACTCAGCAACAGCATTCAGCAACAGAAACACTCCGTGTCACACATCACTTCTGGTAAGGCAATTTCTGTCAAATAAAAACATCGCAGCATGTCCTCATCCACCTTATTTACTGAATCTGGCACCATGCCTACTTCTGGATCTTCCCCAAAGTCAAAATACCATGAAAGGTAAATGTTTTGAATCGATTCAGGATATCGAGTCAGCCACAATAGCACAACTAAAGACACGCACAAAAGAAGACTTACAGAACTCTTCAGAAAGTGGCAAGAATGATGGGATAAGTGTGTTCGAAATGAGGGGGAGTATTTGTGGGTTGGGTGATTAATGGCAATTTGTCTTTTACTACAATTTTTTAAAACATTCACCGTATTTTTTGAACACACCTCATGTTTTATTCATTTCAAAACTGAAACATAACCACCAAGAAAGAATGGAAGCTCAAAGTGAATAGTTAAGTATCTCTTCAACAGTAGGAAAAAAACTGAAGTCTATAACAAACGAGAGTTATAATGGTAGATAGCTTCAAAAACTCCCATCGTTTGAAAAAAAAAAAAAAGAAGGTCATCAGTGCAACAAACAAACTATGAATTTAAATGCAATTTTCCAATTTGCATTTTGTTTCCTTTCAAATGCTTTAGTAGGTTTAATTGTAGGTTTGCTTGTCTGGGTAATAAGTTTCTTTTATCCCCCTGTTTGTTTCCTAAAAATTGTCTTTAAATGCATAAAGATAGCTACTGGTTGAATAGCTGAATTCAGTCTAACTTTCTGCCCTATAAATAATAATCTAGTCCAATTTACTTCTTTAGTAAAATTAGCAAATTAATTATATTTACTATTTACTTCATAGTAAATGAATTTAATACCAAAAGGAAACACACTTTAATATTAGTTACATTTTCTCTATGAAAACTGTATCAGAGATCATAATTTTTCATGACTCAAAAAAATAAAAAGAATTCTGCTTTTGGTTAGATATGTGGGGATAGACATATTTTCCATACTGGTGCTAAGTAGAAATATGAAAAATAGACATTATATGTAAAACAAACATAAGAAGACACTGACAGGTAGAAAGAAAATGTTAAATCAGTCAAGGAATTCAGGACCCAAATAACATGTTCATAAATTCCCTAGGTTCCAATATTCCATACTATGAACTAAAGAAGTTGAGAACATGATACTTCCAACAGAAAGACAACAAAAAGCTCCGAAGAAAAGCCTGGTCTCTAGTAAAAGACCAAGAAAGGGGCAGTCTAGAAAGATGGTCAATTTTTACATAATTGTAATCTAGAAGAATAAACTAAACCCAAATTAAGAAGAACAATGATAATCATGATGATAAACAAAAGCAGTGAAATGAAAAACATAATAAATGTTAAAAGCCAATAAAAGAAAAAAGATGGTACATATACATTGAAAACAAACACACAAAATAACAATAAAATTGACAAACTTTTAAAAAGACTGATTTTTAAAAAAGAGAGGGGACACAAATCACCAATAGTATAAATTTTTAAAAGGGAGCTTTCATTGCGGACTCTACAGACATCAAAATGATAATAAGCGAATAAAGCAAACATATCTACACACTTAAATTTGCTAACTTAGAAAAAAATAGGACACATCCTTGAAAAGCATAAAGTACCACAATTTACCCAATATGAAATAGACAATGTGAATAACCTTATAACTATTTAGTGAAATAAATCTCCAGGCCCAGAAGGATCACTGGAAAATTCTTCCAAACCTTTAAAGAAGAATCAATGTTCATTCTGTACAATCTCTTCCACAAAACAGATCTCATTTGATCTTATGAAATTAGTATTACCATGATGCCTACTAAAGACTGAGTGCAAAATATAAATAAAACTATAGACCAATATCCAACATGAATATAGGCGGATTCCTGTAATCAAGTAAAGTTTAACTCAGAGATGCAAGATTGGATTAATTTTCAAAAATCAATCAACTTAAGAATCATGTTAACATACTAAGGAAGAAAAACCCCATGATCATATCAACTGATACTTTAAAAGCATTTGACAACATTCAATACCCACTCATGAATGAAAAATAAAACTCTCAGCAAACAAAGAATACAGAGAACTTAGTCACCTTGATAAAGAATATCTATGAGAATCTACAGTTAATATTTGCTTAGTGTTGAAAAATGAAATGGTTATCTTCTAAGATCAAACAGACAAGTATGACCACTCTCACCATTCTATTCAGTACAGTGCTAGAACTTCTAGCTAGTTCAGTACAGCAAGAAGATAAAATAAAACACACACCAATCATAAAGGGTGAAATAAAACTGTTTCTATTTGAAGATGACATGAAAAATCTACAGAGGAAGGGAGGCAGGTGGGGGTGGGGGTGAGGGCAGGGAGAGAGAGAGTGAGATACAGAGAGAGAGAGAGAGAGAGAGAGAGAGAGAGAGAGAGAGAGAGAGAGAGAGAGAGAGAGAGAGAGAGAGGTAGAGGAAGGAGGAAGAAATTAAGGAAGGAAAGAAAGAATAACTCTTCTAGAACTAATTAATGAGTTAAACAAGGTCATGGGATACAAAACAAGCACACAGAAACAACTATATTTCTATCTATTGGCAATAAGTACATGACAACAAAAGTTAAAAATAAAGCAACACTTAAAGTCACTCACATATTCAACAATGGACTAGGAATTAAAATATATAAAGAACTCTCAAGAGCAAACAAAGCAATTTAAACAGGAGTAAAGACATGAAGAGACAGTTCAAGAAACAAGATGCACAGATCATGGTGAGTACTAAAAATATATTCAACTTCAGTTACTTTGAGGGAAATACAAATAAACCCATACATGAGATATCCATATATACCTATAAGAATTGCTAAGTTAAAAAAAAATAGTGACACTATTAAAGATTAGAGACAGTGTGGAGAAACTGCATCATTTATACCTTTCTTGTGGGAATGTAAAATGGTACAGCTATTATTGAAAAAGGGTTTGAACATACAAACGGCTAACAGAGATATGAAGAGATGCTAAATTTCTCTAGCCATTAGGGAAATGCAAATCAAAACCACAATGAGATACCACCTCACACCTGTTAGAATGGCTATTATCTACAAGACAATTAATTACAAGTGTTGGAGAGGCTGTAGAAAGGAATCCCTATGAACTGCTGTGGGAATATAAAGTGGTACACAGCCACCATGGGAAACGGTACGGAGTTTCTTAAAAAAATTAAGAATAGAATTACCATAAGACCCAGTAATCTGCCTCTGGTTATCTATCAGAAGTATTTGAAAACATTTATTTGTAAAGGTACATGTACCCCTGTGTTCATCACAGCATTATTCTCGGTGACCAAGACATAGAAACAACTAAAGAGTCCCTCAATAGATGATTGGATAAAGAAGATGTGGTGCATATACAATGGAATACAACTCAGCCATAAGAAAAGATGAAATACTGCCATTAACAACAACATGGTGGATCTTGAGAATATCATTCTAAGTAAGTCAGATGGACAAATTCAAGAACCATGTGATTTAACTCATATGTGGGATATAAAACTAAAAACAACAAACAAGACACACAAACTAAACTTATAGAAACAGACAATAGTGGTTACCAGAGGGACGGGGCATGGGGGAAGATATAAGGATGTAGGGGGTAAAATATATGGTGAGGAGAGGAAATTTGAGTCTGGGTGGTGAACACACAATACAATATACAGATAACATATTACAGAATTATGTACCTGAAACCTATATAATTTTATTAATGAATACATATCACCTCTTTAAATTTAATAAAATTTAAAATAAAAAGAGTTTGGACGCAGAAACAAAAACAAAACAAACAACTGAAAAACTAAACATGAATATGCCATGCAATTCAGTAATTGCACATTTATGTGTTTATCCCATGGAAATGAAGAGTTGCAAATACACAAAAACCTGTCCATGAATGTTTATCTCAGCTTTATTCATAATAGAGAAAAACTGGAAACTCAGATGTGGGAGAATGGTTAAAAAAAACTATAGTAAATCCATATCGTGGAACACTACTCAACAATAGAAACAAGCTATTGATGCACATAACAATCTAAATGAATCTCCTAGAATTATGCTGAGAGAAAAAGAAAGACTCAAAGGGTTGCATATTGTGTAGTTCCATTTATATAACAATCTTAAAATGACAAATTATAGAAATGGAGACCAATATTAGTAGTTGCCTTGTGGGGCAGAGGCAGGAGGGAGATGAACGCGTGTATAAAAGGGCAATGGGAAGAATTATTGTGGTAATGAAAATGTTTTGTGTCTTGACTGTATCCATGTCAATATCTTGTTTGTGACAGCATACTACAGTTTTGCAAGACACTATCATTGGAAAAGCTGAGTAAAATATACATGAGGCCTCAAGATATTTAATACTCATCCAATGTTGCTATATAGGGAGCTAGGCTGCCAGTGGTATAAGGTACAAGGTGTGCTGACCAGAATCAGATTAGATTTTATATTGTAAGGCACCTTAAATTTTTTAGACATTTTTTCATCTCTTCTCCCTTCTTTTAAACCAATTATCTTTAACCCAAATTTATTGAGCTATAATTGACAAATAAACATTGTATATATTTAAGGTGTATATACACTTTAAATATATACAATACAATATGATATTTTGATTTTATGTATGGAGCAGAAAATGATTACCACAATTAAGCTAATTAGCACATCCATCACCTTACATACATACCTTTTCCTGCAAGTATGGGGAGAACACTTGAGATCGACACTCAGCAAATTACAAATACAAAATAACCTTTGAACAATACAGGAGTTATGGGTGACAAACCCCACAACAATTGGAAATCTACATATAAATTTTGACTCCCTGAACACTTATCTACAGACTGCCTCAGTATCCAGGAGACTGGTCAAGGAACTCCAATGGATACCAAACTAAGGATGTTCAATTCTCTTATATAAAATGGTTTAGAACAATGCATACAGTCTGCCATCTACATTCATAGATTCCCAAACACAGATCAAAAAAAAAAAAAAACGTTTTCAATCTGTGGATGGTCGATTATGTGGATGTAAAACTCAGGGAGAAGGCCAACTGTATATTTACTGGAGAAAACAAAAGAAAAGAAAAACATGTATCAATGAACTTGGCCAGTTTGAACCTGTGTTGTTCAAGGATCAACTGTATACCCTATATTGTTATTAACTACAGTAGCCCCTTTGTACATTACATATCCATAACTTAATCATTGAATTCTATTTTAAATTCAATGTATTGTTACTGATGAGTCATGAGATTTTAAAGTCTATATGAGAGACAGACTTTTTCGAATATGAAAATATTTGGTTGTTTCCATGAAAGAAACTAGACAAAGGCACAATAAATACAAGGCTTAAACTGTATTATGTTTAAGTTATAATTTCATCAGTGACCACACTGTAACCTGAGTATGCCAATCCTAGGCTTGTGGTACTTCACTAATGACTCTACTCTAAATTCAGTGAGTTGCTTCGCCAGTTAGAAAAGGAAGAGATAAATTGCAAACAATTAGTGGGATAAAAGTGAGAAATGGAAATATGAGAAGGTGATTTTACCTCTTAGAACTGACCTTTTCTCAGGAGCATGCAAGGGAAGGAAAAGGAATCATAGTCTCAGTGGGAAAACATGCAGAAATATTCCTTTGAACAACAAAAATGTACTGAAAACAAGAAAGATGACTCAGGGTAATTAGGTAGAAATACATATGGATAAAGAGTTTCAGTAGCATTTATATATCTCTAGGACACCACTGATTAATATGGAATTGAGGAGTCTGGCTTCAGGTTAAAAAAAAATAACTATGTGTGATTTTTTTCAGTGAGAGGCAATTATAAAGCCTTTACCTGGCCTCAAGATGGTATCTTCCTGGAACCACAATGCAGTCTCTGAAGGCAGCTGCAGTGATGGGCTCAGGCCACCTAGCCATCATGCTCTTATACCCACCTGCAATCCTAGATCAAGCACTTTCACTCAGAGACCTCTTTATCTGGAGCCTCCTGCCAAAGCCTTCCTCAGAAGCCCAAAGGAAAAATATTGGGAGAAAGGAGGAAACCTGAATACACATTTCTCCACCTTGACTCAGTATACTCAGTACTTTTCCATGATGCTAATCTACCTGACCCTGGATCTAAACTCCTTCCCTTATCCATTTTCTCATGAAATGCTATGGAATGCTGTTTTAAGGGGGAAAATTGAACAGCGGAGGAGTTTAGTCTCTTGCTTATACAATCATAGTAAGTGATTAAAGACTTGATTTTTACTTTCATTTTGGCTTGTTTTAACTGGCTACTCCCACACTTGGCAGCTCAGCACTCCCTTAGCTCAGCAGAGCTCCTGATAAAATAGACTGTTTCACTTTATTCCAGTCAGGTTAATTCTCTACCCCAGTTTAGGATAAACTTTAAATATCGGGGATTTACTGTTTTAAATTGAGTTAAAACATTTTGATCCTCTAGCTCCAACATAGGTTATATTTTATTACTTATTATCATAATAAATAAGACATTTTTTGTCTCCATTATGATGTGATAATATACCATACTTATTATTTCTAATATATGGTAGAACCTTTTAGGATATTGGCTGTGAAATGAATAGGTGTCAAATTTTAGTAAGAATTATATGAAAATTCCATCTAGAAAACCATAAAAAGGATGAATGTCATTTTTATATTAATGACAATTTCTTTTCGTGGGCAGGCTGCCTGGTTGTTACAAATTTGTTTAAGAAAATCTCAAGTACATTACATATCTTTCACTAAACTCTTTCATACATTATAAAAGGGCATGAGTTATTGTGGTATATTCAGGTGATTTTATATGTTAATTTTTTGAGACAAAGAAGTATCCTTACGTTAAAAATTCAGGTTCTATTATATATACCATATGCTTATCTATCTAATGATAGTTGGTTTTCTCTCCACTACCTTAAGTGGGAAGGATTCAGGCCTTTTACTCTATGACTAATATAATTAACTTCATAATATTCATTAATATTCTTTCCTTCAATAGAAGATATCTTATTTCAATTTTCCCAATACTTAATACAGACCTTGGCACAATGTAGGTCACCAATATATGGACTGAATAATTTAAAATAAATGAATTCATGTATTGATTATATCTCATTGGAGATTAAAAGCAACAGGTAAGGTACATGTTAGAATCTTGGAATCCATGAGAACATAAAACAAAGATGAAATTCTGACACTGAAGTTCTAAATCCTGAGCAATATTGCTCTGACAAATTTTTTCATTACAATGTTTAATTAGGCAATTAGCAATTTCTATAGAAAGAGCCAACTCTGGAGCCAGGATGTGGGCAAAGGTTGACTATGTTGAAAGTCAGTGCTCTCACTAAATTATATCATTTAAGGAAGAATCTAGCTGGGTGTACTGGAAACTGAAAATATATATTCTCTTCACCTCTACTTAGCCATTAAGGTAAATAACAAATACCATTTAATACTCTTTTTCTTCCCAGATCATTATTATTGCTGATGTCATCAATAACATAATAAAAATAGAATCTTTATTCATGTACATTACTAAATACTGTATGATATGGTTAAAATGGTATCACATAGTTAAAGGCTTATCTATAATATAAGGTGAAAGAAGAGACCAACAAAATTCAGAAAATAAAGCAATCTTATACTTGTACTTTTATTAAAAATATTTATATTTATACTTATCTAAAAGTAGCCACATATATACATATAAGCAAACATTTTTTACCACCATTATAACTTAAGAATATTATTTTTTCAAAACATTAGTGTGTGTTCCTAAAATTCAGATTCAATATAAATGTAGAACATGTATCTCATCACATCTGGTTGCTGATATTTTAGATATAAAAAGAAATGATAAACTAATAAGTACATTTTTAAAAACACAGAAAAGAAATAGAGACACAGAGAATTGGGTTCCTTTACATCTTTTCTATACTCAACAGTACTCATATGTTAGTTCACAATCTCAGGAGTTCCCCTAGTGTAATCCAAACTTGGCCCCCATATACAGAGGGCAAGAAGAAACCAAAGAAGAGGCAAACAAATCCAGATTGTTCGGTGGCTGTTTTAAAAAGCAAGGAAACTTGTATTTTTAAGCTTGCCTTGGTGAAGGAAAATAAGTAGATCTCTGCACCCGCTTGCCAGAATCTTAAAAGTTTACATAGAGGCCTTATTGGGGTTCAGTCACATAATCAGTCTAGATGTTGTCAACAAAACACTGCTCTCTCAAAAGCAGAGTCCTTGAAATGGCTGCTACTATGGAAATAGTTGGTGGAACATGCTTTCCAAAGACAGGGAAGGGCTAAGGAGCCTTCTATTTCCCAGGTCCAGCTTGAGGGTCAACTGGAGGTCACATCCTCTTGATTACCTCCTTCATATTCATTAAACCCATCAGTAGCTAAACAGCTTCATAACAGAGAGTTTTCTAGGGATTTATTGTTAATTTTAAAATGCTTTTAAAAGGCAATGTAATTTAAGCTTTTAATAAATATTAATTGGAAAGCAAAGTTTTAGAAACATGTTAGCTGAAATCACTTCAAAATATTTAAACAAATTTTCTAAAATAACTGTTTCCTAAACTGGTTTCAATCATTGTCTTCCAATTTTTTTTTGCTTATATCTGAGATTCATAATAAGCTTTATGAGCTTTTATCCCATTAACAGATTATCATAACTCAAAATGGGTAGTGTAAACAGATACATGTAACCTGAACATAACACAATGAGGAAAGAGCATTCTTCTACAGTACAGCTATTCTGGCATGTTCCACAAACTAAGTTGTTTGTTTTAATTAGCATTAATGTCTAGAAGACATCATAAAATAGATGTTCATCAATTAACCAAAAATTATTTCAGAACATATTTTCTATAAAAATATAGAATAATGTACAAGTACTCAGCATAAGAATACTCACAAATAAAATACACATAATAAATACTGAATGATATATGATAGGTTTCTCATTATAAATAATATTGGAAACCCTTCAGTTGTCCTCTATCTAGTTTAGTCAAAAATGTCTTAAAATACTTTGCCATTAAAAGACTAAGAAAATAAATGGATGTGTAGCTAGATAGAAATTTACAACTAAGTTCTGTAGGCTAGTTAGGTACAGCTTCTTGTTGAGTTAGAATGCTAGTTAACTAATAACAGTTCTGGTACTAAATTTTATTAGTATTAGTAGTACTAAATTCTAGTACTGGTGGCACTAAATAGTTCAAGTATTAGTACTAATACTAGTGCCAATCTCGTTGGAAAACCCCTCTACCAGGGCATCTTATTAGCTTTGGATACTGTAAAAAGGAGCCGTATTTTAGGTGAATCCATTTTAAAGGTCTCTACCATCTGCTTTTATGGGGTATGGTTGTAAAAGGGCAGAAGACAGACACTGGTTTTCTTATGTTAACTGCAGAGAATAGACTCTGTTGGTGCTTGATCTTGCTGCAAGTTTACTGTAAGTAGTCTTTATAAATTTTAAAACATGAGACATTACGCTTCCACGATTATCATTTGCCAGATTCATTCATCTATCCAGTTGCTCTTAATCCCAGAAATGGATTCTCTTTTTTTCTGACACAGCTGTTCAATTTTGTGATATATTTCTGACCTTTTTTGAACATACTCTAACCACTATTTTAATATGAAAATTGTAATGTTTCTTTCTTTTCTTTTCTTTTCTTTTTTTACTGGATTAAAGAAAACTTTGCAAGTTGGTTAACTCTGATAAAATGTCTCCCATTTAACAAAACAATGAGTCTACTTTATGAAAAGCTAGTAAGTGCTATATCTTACGGCAGCATTTTCAGGTTTTCTGTTTAATAACTTTATTTGTAATAACATGTAGGTGACAACAATTATAAAAATGATAACAGCTAACGTTTATTGAGTGTTTACTCCATGAAATGTTCTATGTCTGGGGCCTAACACTCAATATGCATTTTCTCCATTTTGAATTGTGAAATATAGACTATTTGGCAAAACTGTTTGTGTGTGTGTGTGTGTTGTGTGTAGCGGGGGTTATCGAGAGAGAATAAGGGAAAGATTAAATGAGGGAAACTTAATGAGCATATTAAGTTTAAGAATTTGAAATAAGTTATGGTCTAGGTATGCATTTCATATCTAAGCATACCTCAGTTTTTGTTGAACACATAAGAATATTAAGATTGTCAAGTAGCAATTTATAGAAACAAACATTCTGTTAAGAAAACAAAGTGAATGTATCATAAGAAAAAAAATATTTGTCACAAAACTCAATAAAGGAATCAGGACATGAAGAGACACCAGACATTTAAGAAGCACCGTCTATGTTTCTATATCTCTTCACCATTGCTTTCTTGGCATTTACCAAACCGCTTACTGTGCTGTTCACTGGCTCTTTCTTCCTCTACTCCCGTCAGGATTTAGTAACCTTCATTATCACAATTTTCCTGTTACTGTTCTAGGAAAAAACAAAAACTAACTTTCTGCCTCTTATCTTTCAGTCTTAATTCTAACTGAGGTGGCACGGGGATGGTGAGGTGGGGAGAGAAACAGAGAGCTTGGTCCAACTAGGATGGGTACACACTTTTGATCAAAGTAAATATGGCCAAAGAGGAGTGAACAAGGCCACAACTCTTTTTGATGGCAGCAGAGGAGAGAAAAGCAAATTTCAATGTTGAGAAGATATCTAAGGAGTTGGGTGAGTATTCTACTCCAATGAGAACAAATACAATCAATGAAACAAAAGAGCAAAGGGTAAAAGTGGCAACAATGATACAGTCTAAAATGAATAGAGAGATCAGCAAATAGCAAGCATTTGCTATTAGTGATCATAGTTTTAGGGGAATAAGGTGGGGACAGTTGGTGGATGGATATGAGTTAGGAAAGGAATGTCAATTACGGAAGTAAAACAATTTCCAGTATTGTGGCAGTTAATAAGAAATCTATTTATTGAGAGTTTAACGATATTCACTTTTTTCACAACTTACTCTCTTAATTGGACGGGGCAAGAAAAATAGCACCCAGTGTCAGAGGAATTATCTGGTAAGGAGAACACAACAAAAGTATTATTTACTTGTGTGTTTACATTCATTGAGTCCCTTTTAGGAACTCTGCTTTGCAAAACATCAGAGTTAGCTGATTGTCACTCAAATACCTTAGAACCACATATTATTTTACGTCTCACTGTGTGATTTTATATACATTATTTCATTTGATCATGAACATTATGATCTAACTGTGATTGATTCTATATTTACAGATAAGGGAAACCTAAGTAAATCAAAGTGCCTCACTAAAGTTACTTGATAATAGATGCCTAACAGGCATAGACCCAGATCTCTTCAGTAATATTTCAATTTTCATTCTTCAGGACACAAAATGAAAGCAATTCCAAGCAACAGATATGTTAATGGATTTATGATGAGCATCCTCTTCAAGCACTTTTGCAATTACCAAATTTAGCTCTAATGAAAAGATTGTAAGATTTAAACTCAAACAGAACTGAACTTCACCACTTGGTACTTGTATGGCCTTAATCAAAGCATTCTGTGTCTATAAGTTCTTTTTATTCATCTGTTAAATGGAATTCTGGTACTTATCTCTCAGGATTTGAAAAAACAACAACAACAACAAAAAATAAAAGGCCTCTAACACATAGTGGGTGGGCATTAAATGCATATTGTTGAACAGAAGCACAATTCACCAAAACAGTCAAGTTTCTTGCGTGCATTACTCTCAAATATCAATGATGCTAAGAAAAAAAAATGGCTTGAGATATTAGGAAGGTGAAAATGCAAAGATAATGTGAAGTGAAACTTACACAGCTTTTTAATCACTTAATTTATCCTATCCTACAGCTGGCATGCTAAACAAAGTGCAGGTGTTGGCTTCCATACAGCCAAATAAAACAGGAGTTAGTGGCATGTCCCTATGAGTGCTGAATGTAATCTCTAAACAGTGAGAATTTATTTAGCCAAGTCATTCACAAGTAGTTAAAGAAAGGGAACAAGTGTGTCACAGTGCCTTGGAGACTCAGTATTGCTTGCACAGAAGATGATGAAGACAGCAATACCAAAATGGGATTTTAAAAAGTCACCTAGAATATACACAATTTATCAAAAGTTACAGCTGTGAAACCTCCTTGTTAATTAGGCTTTGATGACTTTATTTCATTCACCTGCAAAATGTTTCTACTCACCTTTCTCTCAGGCTTTGAGAAACATAATTCTTTCAAAAATCCTTTGGTAACCCATAATAATTATGATGATCTGACACCAGTATCAAAAAGGCAGAGAAATTCAAAAAAAGTGTTTTGATGATGAAATAGCTAGAATAAATTGAAAATAATGTTGAAGGCTGGCTATGAAATATGGCAGTACCCATATGGGTTAAATTTGCCATTATACCACCAAACGAACTCGTAATTGTTACTGGATTCAAGCGTATTTTGTTCCTGTTCATCTGTTCAAAGCAGCATAAATATATCTTTCTCATCTGATTGACCTATTTTATGATCATTTCTTTTCTCTAATCCCATCACAGAAAACAGATGCAAGGTTGGAATACTTTTCCACTCTTTCCTCACCACCAAATCTTCTTCTTCAACTATCTTTAGTGCATATGCCAGTGTGGTCAGAAGGCACGTGCAATGTGTATACACACACACACACACACACACACACACACAAATTATAATCTAAGCATATTAAGGGATGAAGAATAATGATAATAATAAAATAATTAAGACAATATTTGCTAATATTATTGAGTCCTTGTTGTATACACCTAACGCGTATTACCATATCTAATCCTCAATCCTATGAAGTGAAAGCTGGGACATCGTATCTTTTGAGATGAGAAGTTTGAGGCTTAAAGAAGTGCTCAGTAAGTGCTCAAATTTATAAAACTGGCCATTCAACACATGGAGCAATTCTTCCTACAGCTACAATTACCGGGAGCCCAAGAGAGAAACACTTACTAGAATTCAGTTTTAGATCACAGGCATACAAGAAGAGGTAGGGAACTAAGATTTCAAAGAATGGAGTCTTTAAGGGTGAAAACAAACACACTGACTGGTTTCTTTCTTTTTTCTTTTAGAGGGACATTTTTCTCAAACTTTCTTGGAAATCATAATCAACAAAAGTGTGTTAATTTTGGTACATGGTGAGAGATAGCAGTCTGATTTCATTATTTTGTGTGTGGTTTTCCAATTCTTCTAGCATCATTTATTAAGGAGGCTTTATTTTTTCCATTGTATGTTTTTGGCCCTTTTGTCGAAAACTATCTGATCATATTTATGTGGGTTTATTTCTGGGTTTTCGATTCTATTCCATTGGTCTATGTGTCTGTTTTTCTGCCAATAACATACTGTTTTGATTATTGTTGTTCTGTTAACTCAAAATGGATCAAAGACCTCAACATAAGACCTGAAACAATAGACTACATAGAAGAAAATATAGATACTAAACTTATGGACCTTGGTTTCAAAGAGAATTTTATTAATTTGACCTCAAAGGCAAGGAAATAAAAGCTAAAATAAATGAATGGGATTATATCAAACTAAAAGGCTTCTGCACAGTAAAAGAATCCATCAACACAACAAAGAGGCAACCAACTGAATGGGAGAAGATATTTGAAAACAACACCTCTGATAAGGGGCGATTATCCAAAATATATAAGGAATTCATACAACTCAACAACAAAACAATCCAATTAAAAAATTGGCAGAGGACCTGAATAGACATTTTACTGAAGAGGACATACAGATGGCCAATAGACATATGAAACAATGCTCAACATCACTAACCATCAGAGAAATGCAAACGAAATCCACAATGAGATATCACCTCACACATGTCAGGATAGCTATCATCAACAAGACAAATAATAACAAGTGTTGGAGAGGCTATAGAAAAAGAGGAACCTTCATACACTGTTGATGCGAATGCAGATTGGTGAAACAGCTATGGAAGGCAGTGTTGAAGTTCCTCAAAAAATTAAAAATAAAATTACCATATGACCCAGCAGTCTCTTGCCTGGGTATCTACCAAAAAAATCTGAGAGCATTTATCCATAAGATATATGTGCCCCCATGCTCACTGCAGCTTTATTTATGGTGGCCAAGACATGGAAACAACTAACATGTCCTTCAATAGATGATTGGATAAAGAATTTGTGGTATATATACACAATGGAATGCTACTTTGCCATAAGAAAAGATTAAATAGTGCCATTTGTGACAACATGGATGGATCTTGAGATTATTACACTAAGCGGAATAAGTCAGGCAGATAAAGTTGAGAACCATATGACTTCACTGATACGTGGGATATAAAACAGAACACAACAAAGGAATAAGACAAACAAAGAAACAAAAACTCATAGACGCAGACAATAGTTCAGTAGTTGCCAGAGGGTAACGGGGGATGGGAATAGTAGAAGAGGGTAAAGGGGATCAAATATATGGTGATGGAAGTACTCTGGGTGGTGAACACACAATGTGATATATAAATGATGTAATACAGAATTGTACACCTGAAATCTATGTAACTTTACTAACCATTGTCAGTCCAATACATTTTAATTTGAAAAAAAACTGTACACTATATGCACTATACATATTATAGTTTTGAAACAGTTATTTTGGAACAATACACCTTAGGAAAAAATTGAACGTAGGATGTCACCCTGTCTTTTCTCAGATATGTATATTTCTAATTCAACAGATTCAATTAAGTCACACAGTTTTGTGATAAACACACTTTTCATATGACTCAAGTTGTTGGAAACATATATTCTATCAACTCAGAATTTGGTTGTCTACAAAACTCAACAATTTTTTTTCTTTATTTTTCTTTCTTGTTCTTCTCTCCCTCGTTCCCTTCCTCTTCCTCCCTCTTCCTCTCCAATTTGGCTGTCTGCAAAACAGTCCTGAAACTTATTAATAAAAGACTGTCAAAGTCTACACCAATGTTTATATATCTATAAACATGTGTATACATTTTGTGGCACCCCTATATATCTTCTCCTTTTCACTCTGTACCACAATGCAAATATAAATGTAAATAGTAATATAAAATAGAGGTGGGAGCAGTTCTTAGGAAAACTTACTAGAAGACTAGAAGTGAACTCTTCTTAGTCCTCCCAATTTATGCTTAGTAAACTGTTCACGAATTTTCCTGGGAGGCATCATATCAAATTTAATATATATTTTTAAAGTTTTAGCAAACAATTTTAATTTTATGAGTGTTATTTGTCTACATTTAATATGTGTATTTATAAATTATATTCTTTCAGACAAGTCTTGAAAGGATGTAACTCTTTTAGAGTTATCTGTCTACATTAAGGGATTATACAAATGCTAAATACTGAAATCTTAGATAAACAAAATCCAATAGCATAAATTCTTTGGAGCCTTGATTGTGCAATGCAGATTCACATGTGTATAAACTTTTGCAATGTGACTTCCTTCCTTCTGGCGTACCCCTCCATTTTCTGTGTGGCCTACTCATCTTTCAAGGTTTTATTCAAATGCATAAACTCTTTGAAGCTTTATCCCCAGAACATAATTAATAATTCTTTCCTTTGTTATCCAACTTATTTTACTTAGAGCTCTATTTATTCTACTTAATCCATTTTTTTTCTTATATGAATGTCTGTTTCCCCAACTGGCTAATAAACTCATAAAGGACACAGAATAGTCCTGTTCATCTCTATATCCAAGTCACTTACACACTGAGAAGACACAGAGGCTTGATGAAGAAGCAAGAATGATATTTTAGGGAACAACCTAAAGCCTTTCTTGAGAAAAAATGGTATAAACTTCTATCTTCATGAGCCCCCTCAGCAGGAAGGAATGAAATCAGTCTTCTGGTGTTTTATTATTTTTCTTTTTCATTTATTAAGACTTAGCCAGCTCTAATAAAGAGAATGATTTTCTTGAATGATCTAATGCTAGTTTGTGAAGATAGGAACTTGACTATAATAGGTGACAGATGAAAATACCTTCTAAATCAGGATTTTTAAATAAATGAGCAAAGATTAAGGTTTTAATGATTTTCATTCTTGAACATATACAATCAAAATATCAAAATTAATCATTTTTTTGGATTCATAAATGAATTCTAGAAATAATTATTTTTAAATAGTTATAAATTTTCATTTTTAAATATTAGACATTACTTTCAAAGACCTGTTATAAAAACCATGGAAAGAGTATAAATATAAGCACTAATTTTCCCCAAGCAAGTCAAATTGATCCTAACTAGTATCATGTTCTACTAAACAAAAAAGTAGAATTGTTAGTAGTAAATATCTCTTAACCCAATATATATATATGATTAACTGATTTTTTTTGTACATGAAAATAATGTTACATAAATAGGATTTACTATTGTGTTTGTTGTAAACTTCAAAATCTAGGACTATTGTTGAATTGTTTCTCTTTTTTGAAATGCAGTAAAATCAGTAAGTCCAGCTATAGTCATTTATATATGTCACAGCTTTGTTCTGGGAGAAATATTATATTATAATATATAATTATATTATAATTATAATTATATTATAATTTAAGGATAGCAAATGTTTTATAATTTAGTTTTATAGCTCTGACATTAAAAATACCTCATCATAAAATTATTGTAAACATTTTGCAGAATTCAGCAAAGGCAAGAAATATAATTTAGTTATACTAGTGGGAGAATTTCTGGACACTTTATTTGTATATCATGCATTAACATACAGGTGGTGCACAGCTAGCTAAAGGACTTCATCATAATACAATAAGCTCATGACTTGCATTGAGAGACATTTGGCAGTCACAGACGTTTTTATTATCTCTGAAAAATATTGACATCTTTTAATATTGGTCTTGAGATTTACTGATGTCACTGCCAATAAAATATTATTTGGTAAACTCAATTGAATTATTGACATAAATGATAAGAGACATCTTAATTCAGTATTTAAATGATTGTCTTTAAAAGATTATGCTGTCAAAATTACTAAATAGTCTTGAGAGTTTCTCACAGATGTAAATGCTAAACTCCTTTTTACTCAATGAGATATAAATTTGATGTGACTGTCCTCATTGCTTCAACATATTTACCAGATATGGCTTCTGTTTTCTACAAATACTCTCAAATCTAATTATGTTTTCTTAAAAAATATGAGCTTCATTGTTCACTGTAGTTTTTTCAAAATGTTATCGTGACATTTCTCTTAAAAATTCAACTCTTACACAGCATATTGTTTCATGATATTCACCTTACTTCATACATTCACCTTTCCAAGCAAAGATACCTCAAAATAAAGAAGGCCACCTTTCCCCATACACTTGCATTCACCTTTCTAAGTGTAGATACCTCAAAATAGCGAAGATATCCTTTTCATTCTAATCAATAAACTTTTAATATATGCCAAGTAGTTGGATAGGGACTTCATATATAAGTCCCTCCCCTCCAGGCACATACCCATGCATTTATAGAACTACTAAAATTTAAAGTTGGTTGATCATTCAAATGAAGAAAAATATTGTATAAAAACTTAACACATTTAAAAGAAGAGATAGTCTCCGTATTTGGAAATTTCATGGCAGCTGATCTTACTTGTACAATCCAGAACTGATTTACACTTATATCATGTCTCTTCACTGTTACCTCTTATGCTTTTCTCATTCTATCTAAAACCATGATAATATGATTTCTCTGTCAGGCTTTCCAGAAATAGATTGACTTTATTTACCCGTTTTTTTTCTTCCTTAACAGGCAGAGAAGCACATTGTTAGACAAAGAGTTGACTAGGGACAAGTCCTCAGTGTTAGATTTTAGCTCCTTATTCTAATTTTATCTCTGCCTTTGGTTGGCACACTGCTAGTTTTCTCTTGGTATTCTATCAGTCCATCGTACACTCTATTTGTTTTGCCAAAATGGCTGAGTCTTATTTCTCCGAACTTCAACAGCAGGGTCATTAGCATTTAGTGGTTTTATGTGACTGTTTCAATGACTTAAAATTGTGTCCAGAGCTTTTGTAAAATAGGTGTTCCAATAATTCAGCCATGGGCTTGGATGTACATGCTAAAAACAGGCTATTACCTTAGTGGAGAAAATAAATTTAATTTGCAGATTCCACAAGATAATTGGAGAACTAAATAGGAATACAGATAGAGCTGTTTCTAACAAATACCCTGGTCTTTATCTGGACAGTGCTGACAAGGACAGCACTGTCTTGCACACACTAACATCGCCAAGATTTTAATTTCACTTCCCCTTAGACATGTGTTGCAGATTCAAAATCCATGAAGGGTATGTCTCATTGACTAAACTTAGATAATTTCTTCTCATGCTACTGCCAAACAATAAGGATAAAATCTATTTCCTCAACATATTTCTGAAGAAAAATATTTTTCCCTCTCTAAGAATCACACAGATATGAATTTGCAAAACTAGGAAGGGGATTCAGATGATAGACATTTTTACATAAAATCATCTACTACTAAATTCCAGAAATATATACTTTAATAAACTTTCAGAAATCTTATATTCTAAGCAGAAATGGGAAACATGAATTAATAAACCTGGACCTAATGTGTAGTCCCATTTTACTATGCAGTTTTCAAGAAATAAGTCAGATATATGACATGACTTGCTATAAAATCATGAAAGAATCTGAATTTTGGTAATTGTTTTAAGACTGCCAAGCTAGTAGCTGCTGGATTGGAATTCCACATTAGTTATTTTTATTCATTAGACTAGTAAACAAACCATACATTTTCAAATTGTTTCTTATGCTTTTATCTAATTTATAAGAAAGATAATGCTTATTGTAAGCAAGAGTTATCTTTAACTTTTCAGTTTAGCAATAGCAAATTCAGAAGACCCTGGATAAGGTTTGCCAGCAGTTATTTTTAGATTGTATCCTCAACTTCCTTGTTTCAATACATTTCAAATTATGATACATTTTTCCAAGTTTACCACAGTTGAAAATTTTACTGTGAGACTGAGATTGCAATATCCAGTCTTATTCACTAGAAGAATATACCACAGAGAAATATTGGACATTTACTTGAAACTGCCCTCCATATTTTAACTCTGGGATAAAAAAAAATATGATTTATTGTTAGGATGGGTTGTCTAGTTAGCTATATAAATCCATTGTCACTATAAACTCAAAACGGGTTCCAATACTATTTCTTGTTAATTATATCCTAACATCAGTGAATAAAATCGACATTTTCCCACTGTTAGTTATTTACTCCTGAAAACCTTGGACATTATTGTTTAAAATACTTGTCAATTTCAAGAGCTAAAGTTATTTACTAAAGTAATTGGAAACACTAGCAAATATGGACACATTATGGACTGAGAAGGTAAAATGTAGTTTTAAGCTAATGGAGAACATCTCTACGTTTAATTGAGAAGAATGTCATAGAAATAAGAGCAAAACTCTCAAATGAGATTATCTGAATCAGAACTGGCTCTGCCATACATGAACACTGTAGTCACTGGTAAGTTACCTAACAATTCTAAGGTTCAGTTCCCACCTAAAACAAGGATAACTGCTCTATTTAAACTATTGGGTTGCTGTGAAGAGTGAGTAAACTGATGTATGTTCAAGCTCAGTTCTCATCAGAAACAATGGAAAATAGAGAATAATTGAGTGATGTGCTTAAACTGCTAAAATCTAACAAATTAACTAATCCAGAATATAGCATCCAGTAAAATATTATTTAAAATTTTAAATGAATAGGTTTTTACAGATTAAAAACAAAACACAATGCCAAATAGTCACTGAAAAACTAATTAATCTATTATGATAGAAAAGTATAAGGAAGAGGTGGATTCCACTGGTGGGGAAAATTGATTGTGAAGGAGTAACAGGTAGTTTTTGCGGTGATAAAATGACAGAAAGTTTCCATATCTTGGTTTACATGTTCAATCTAGGTACTTCCACATTTCTCAAAACACATCACGTTATACACTTGAGATCTGTGTATTTCATTGTATATAAATTTGACCGCAATAAGAAACAATCCATACAAGCATACAGCCAGAAATTGACATGGTAGAAAGGTCCTAAACCAGACGTTTCAATAAAAATACTTCCCCAAATATGCAGCACAATCTGGCTCTAAAGCCATGGAATAAATAATATAGAATGTGCCTTGATGTTTTTAAGGCAAATTCACCTACTAGGATCCATAACTTACAAAGTCTCATATTTATGTCTGAATATATGTCTGTAAAGCATGGGGGTGGAGGACAAGGTGTCACTGTACAGATTAGGGTTAAGGAAATGAAACAGTTGATGTTGTACCACTACACTGACCCATGCTCAACGTACTCTGAGGTACTCCTCATTTGGGTTACTATCATAGACACTAAGGTCCACTTTTCAATGAAAACTGAAGATTGCATGTTAGTAGAGTTACATTATGATACCAAGTACTTACTGTATGTCCAGAGCTATGCTAGATGCTTCACATACATCAGTTTACTCACTCTTCACAGCAACCCAATAGTTTAAATAGAGCAGTTATCCTTGTTTTAGGTGGGAACTGAACCTTAGAATTGTTAGGTAACTTACCAGTGACTACAGTGTTCATGTATGGCAGAGCCAGTTCTGATTCAGATAATCTCATTTGAGAGTTTTGCTCTTATTTCTATGACATTCTTCTCAATTAAACGTAGAGATGTTCTCCATTAGCTTAAAACTACATTTTACCTTCTCAGTCCATAATGTGTCCATATTTGCTAGTGTTTCCAATTACTTTAGTAAATAACTTTAGCTCTTGAAATTGACAAGTATTTTAAACAATAATGTCCAAGGTTTTCAGGAGTAAATAACTAACAGTGGGAAAATGTCGATTTTATTCACTGATGTTAGGATGTAATTAACAAGAAATAGTATTGGAACCCGTTTTGAGTTTATAGTGACAATGGATTTATATAGCTAACTAGACAACCCATCCTAACAATAAATCATATTTATTTAGATCTGAGTGGTATGTTTAAATGCTGCCATAATCTGGACACAATGTGTCTTTATTTTTTGTCTGAATTTAATAGTTTTTCCTTCAATTTTGGTATTCAGCAATTTTACTATATTGTCTAGGTTTTGTTTGTGTTTTTGTTTGTTTTTAATTATTTTTCTTTGATTTACTAAATACCTTAGATATGTAGGTTAATGTTTATAACATTTAGGAAATTCCAAGATTTATTTTTTCAAAGACATTGTATGTACTATTCTCTCTTCTTCTGTAAAATCAATTACATATATGTATACCTGCTTTATATTGGCTCACATGTCATTAGGTCGCTCTCTCTCTCTCTCTCTCTCTCTCTCTCTCTCTCGCTCTCTCTCTCTCTCTCTCTCTCTCTCTCTCTTTGGCTTAAAACAACAGAAATTTATCTCACAGTTCTGCGAGTCTGAAATCTGAAATTAGTGTCAAAATTAAGGTGTTGGCAAGGCCTTGCTCCTTCCAGAGCTCTAGGGGAGAAGATGGTCTTTGCCTCTTCCAGCTTCTGGTGGCCCCTGGCACTCCTTGGCTTGTGGCCACACCGCTCCAGTCTCTGCCTCTGTGCACAGGCCCATTGTTCTGTAGAATGCTGTTGATTTGATCTGTATGATGTGTCCTCACAAAGAGATTTGGTTTTGCGTTTTTAACAGGTACTACATAACATTGATATTATTCAGTAAAACCAAAGATAATGGGTCTGCATCCCTGGAACCTGTGTTTTTTTTTTAATTCAAACAGCTCATCTTGGCTCTTCAGATTTGAACGTTTTTATATCTGTCTTCAAATCTATTAATATTCTCTGATCTCCAAACTGCTATTAAGTCCATCTTAAAATAATATCCATTTCAGATACTGTAATTTTCTATCTTAGATTTTCCTTTCTTCATTTTCTCTGCTGAGATTGGAAATTTCCAATAAGGCAATTCATTTTTTTTCCATTTTGTTTGTTAAATCCTTGAACATATCTATACTGACTGTAATATGCTGACTGTAATATTATTTTGCCTGTTAATTTCAATCTCTAGGTCATCTTGGTTCTTTTACCTGCTTTTTACTCTTGAATATATGTCATATTGTTACGTTTCTTCACACACCTAACAATATTTCCATTGTATGCTGAACATTATACATTGTAAGGAGACTGGATGAATTATTTTCTGGCATGCAGCTAATTATTAGAAGAATCATTTGATCCACTAATGATCGCTTTATTCTGGTAGAGTTAGTCTATATTCATTTGGTCATAATCTTGTATGTCTGATCAGTTCTAAGGCCCATAGTATTTTCCAGATTTTGTGGAACCCCACCCTGTACATGCACAGCAAGCTTTTACCCAAAGACCCACAGCTAAGCCACACTGCACAACTTCTTGCTATCCAATACTTACCCCAAACTTTCAGATGATTTAGTGGCCTGAAATTCTGATTGCTCCCTATGCAGCTGGAAAAGACTGCTGTACTCGGTCTCAGCTCCATATTTCTGTACCACAGTCCATAAAATGCCCCAAGTAGAAAGCCAGGCCAGATGTGAAACTTTCCTTTTATGCTCTCTTTGTTCAAAAAAAGTCTTGCACTGTCTATTGCGTGATGCCTGAAAACAAGTGTCTGATATATGTTTACCTAGCTTTATAGTTGTTTCTTATGGAATGGCAAGTCTTTATAAGTTACTTCATCATGATGAGAAATACAAATTTTCTTCTATGATCATGGAATGGAAATATTCTTTAATTTTAAATAAGCTAATTAAAATCCTCAGGGCCTTTCCCATAAACTGTTATCAATCTATGGATCTTAAGTCCCTTACTTCTTCAATTATTTAACTAAAATTGAGAACAACTTTAAACTCATTAAATTTCACACATAATTTGGAGCAGTTGTTCTATTTTATGATCTATCTTTGTGAAACCTGTTCTGTTCAGCAATACAAATTTTCATTATAAGCTTTGGGTCTCACTATTTTTTAAATTATATTATTGTGTCTTTTTGTGTTTACCCATATACTGATAAGATATGAAAAGGACAGAGCCAAAGACAACAGTTCAATTGAAAACTTTTCTATAATACCAGCTGTCTACATTGAAATTGACCTGACAATCACCATTATTTCTATTTAAATTCTATTTTGCCATGATTCATATAATATGTATACTCATACATCTGTCTTAAAAAGGAACAATATAACATACTGAATCAAATAATTTAATGAGTTATAAAGACTTTTAAGATATTAGTTGTCTAAACTTACTAACATTACATAGACATCACTGGAAAAAAACGAGTGCTTAATATCATGTTTACGCCAACTAGATGGCAAAAAACTGTCATCAATTAACCATCTTTAACTTCCTTCTTTCTCTAATGCAATCCTGTTTAATGACAGAGAAGACATACAAAAAGTTCCAAGCTATAGGGACAGAGAGAACAGGAAATGCAACAATAATGGATGGAAAATTTTCTATTTTATTTAGAAGGAAGTAGATAACATTTAGTACCTAGCATAGCAGAAAATGAATGTATAAGTTAACTAACTATAGATAAGCACTACAAGACATCTTTGGTCAGGTTGGTCATAGGTTTCTGACACCATGGTTCTCACCCTAACCCTACCCTTCCCCAAAGAAAGTTTAAGTATTTATCACTGGAAAATCTGAAGGCCTAGAGGAAAAAAAGTTCCAGATACTATTATTTGTTTACCCATGATGAATAGTAGGCCAGACTACTATCAGATCATTTATCGGTGTCTCTCAGTTGGTAAGCCTCCTCCAAGAATACAAGGCATCTTACCAGCTACTTAAAATTCCCACTATTAAATATTAATGATCAGTCATAGATCATCAAACTTCCTCTCACTTCTAATATGTAAGAGGGACACTAAAACAACTAAATAATTTTTAAAATTTCCTATACATGAAGACACATGTTTCCTGATTGAAAGCACACACACTGGGTGCCCACTGTCATAAGGGAAACAAAATTTAAAACAAGGCACATCATTAAGAAATTTTAGAATACTATACACGTAGGGGATCAATATTTCACCTCCCCAACATGCTTCCTTAACTTAGGAAATGACTGAAAATTTTTGTCCTGAAAATTAAGGGAATTATCTAAGAAAGAGATAGGTAATCTAAACAGAAAAGTATAAAAAGAGAGGGCCCAGGATGAGACCTATTTCTCCCAACATAGGGAGAACCCAGTGTAATAGACAAGGAATTGCAGTGCCAAGAGGAAAGTCACAAAGGAAAAAGATCTATTTATAGAAAGAAGTCATGTACCAACTGATAGGTAAACAGAAGCAATGAAGTTGAAAAATTGTTCAATCACTATATTTAAGAAATGTAATAATATTGAATTTACATCATTAATTTTATATAATAAAATATATTTCATTTATTTTCTTGTAATTTATATATTTTTTTCTTTCATTAATAACTATTTAATAACATATTAAACATCCTTTACTTACCAGTAAAATTCACCCATGTTGTTGTTTCTTAAAGACGTCTTTAATTTTTGGACACTTCATTTGTATACTTGAGAAAAATGTGTGCCTTCCTGTAAGATGAAAAAAAAAAAATGATGGACTTCAAAAGGATATTCACAATGTTTCAACTAATGGATCACAAAATTCCAATAGCATATAATAGAATTAAGATTCAAACCCTAAAATTTTTGATGATAAAGTAAAAGTTATGTCCTTCTGGACCAAAATTAATATCCTGATACTGTTTTGAGAGATAACAAGAGGACTATGGCACATAATACAAAACTTTATTTTACTGAAAAATAACATGTGCCCACACATTCGTATGTACACATATAGAAAGATAGGTAGAGAGACAAAAATATATATATATATACACATGTATATATACTTACATATATTTAGAGATTTAATATGTGTACCTGATAAAATGTGTTGTAATTAAAATAGCCTAGCTATTTAAACAGTATTTTGAAAAATTAATACATTAATTTCATAATTTTAGAAAGGAAAACCAGGATTAGAGTTAATCACTATATTACAATTTACATTGTTTCCCCCAACTTGATTAGGTTCTAGTACTACTGTATTAATAATTTTAAAAATTGAGTTGCTGAGTTTGGCAAAATGTCAATCTAATTGTTATAACCAGGAATTTCTAGAAAGTAAAATTACAGGAATTTATACAGGGAAAGAAGGGTATCATCTCAAATCATCACACTATCAATATTAGAAATTCTATAAACTATAAATATAATATTTAATGGATGTGCTGAATGCTACATGAATACTGTGATTTTATTTCTACTTATGGTAGTTTTGTTATAGATAATGAATAAATATAATAGGTACTGATTGCCATTGTTCCTGATCCATGTTTCTTCTTTTGTGTGTGTGTATGTATGATATAGTATACCTATGTAAATACATACATATTTACATAAATATAAATGTAGGTATGTGTGAACACACACACATATATATATATATATATATATATATATATATATATATATACACGTGTGTGTGTATAGCTGTGTTATGTTTATGTTCCTAATCAATGACTGAGAAAATTCAATGTTTAAATGTTAATTACCTCTGTTTTATGTACCATAAAGTCATGTGTTTTATAAGTAAAGTAACAGTAGTTTGGGGTCACAATACCTTAAGCTATTCTGAGCCATCTTTATAAAAATCCATTAGTTTGAGGTTACTTAACATACACATATTCTAATATTAGCATAAAATTTTGTTCAATACGTAAATAATAACCATGTACTCTATTCAATAAATTGTAAAACTCACGTTAAGGATTTTTTTTAATTATCTGCATATTTGGTTGCAGTTCTGCTTCCGTCCTAACATAAATAATAAAAATATCATTTTTAAATAAAAATAAATAAATATTTATTTAAAAATAAATAAATATTTATTTTAAATAAAAATAAAAAATATCATTTATGAAGTTTACTTTATAAATATGGCCCATTACAACATTGGAAAATGCTTAATATCAGTCTGTGCCACCCCCCTCTCTAGTTTCTCTTAACAGAATGCTTGCTTATTGTTAATTTATTTATTTTCTTTTATTGAGTACTTGATGTAGGCATACCTATGAACTAATAGAAGTTTAGATCCAGAAATGAATACGATAAAGTATCTAGGCTCAAAATGCAGAGAGATTAATAGAGACAAGAAATTTTGTACAAATACTTGCAAAGAAATATTTGAGTTCTCATCAAAAATGTTTGGGGTCTCATATAGACCATTGCTATGAACTGAATTGTGTCCCCTGCAAATTTCATATGTTGATACCCTAACTCCCAATGTGGTGCTTTTTAGAGATGGGGCCTTTGGGAAGTAATTAGGATTAGGTGAGGTAATGAGCATCAATGGGGCTCTCATAAAGGGATTAGTGCTTTTGTAAGAAGAGACACCAGAAAATCTAACTCTCTTTCCTCTTGAACCACACACATAGATGAAGTCATGTGAGCACAGAGGGAAATGGAGGCCTTTTGCAAGCCAGAAACAGTCTTCATCAAAACTCAACCATTGTGGCACTTGGATCTTGGACTTCCAGCCTCTGGAACTATGAGAAAATAAATTTACCTTTTCAAGTTGCCCAGTCTATAGTATTTTGTTATGGCCACCCCAGTGGGTCATAACAAAATTTTTGTTAATGTCTTCCTAAGACATTATTTTGTATTAACATCATTTTGTTAAGGACTATTAACAAAAATTATATCATAAACATTGTTGCTGAATTTTGCATATATAAACCAGATATTTATAAATCTTTAAATAACCTCTCATCTACAGGTCCATTAATTACAGTTCTATTGCTCACAGGTCTAATTACTTACCACTCCAAAGAAATTATTTCCTAGAATCTGAGATCTATAAAATGCTTAAACAATCCTCTGCTTCTTGTTTTTCAAACCTGAGATTCTTGCTTTCTGCTCTTCCCTGGAGCATTGCTTCTAGGTACCTACTAATTGATGTCTTACTCCAGTTACCCAGAAACATATAGCTTCACCCCAGCACACATTGACTCGTGATTAAAAAAAAATCTCTTACTTGTTACTTGTTGGAATTGAAGCTGCTTCCCATTCTTTTCATATATGTGTATATATGTATGTGTATATATATATATATATATATATATATATATATATATATATATATATACACACATATATATATACATATATATATACATATATATATATGTATATGTATATGTAATTTAAGAATAAGAGCACCATTGCTCTCTTAGAGAAGACCCCAAAACTACTTTTTGTATTTCTTATCTTCAGTCCTAAAATCAAAACAACATCCTCTCCTATATTTGGTGTAGTTATCAACACAGATCACTAAAATTCAGATATCTCCCTCTCCCTGTTGTCTACATTAGGTTACTCAGAGAAATAAATAATATACATAATAGAGTAGAAAAAAAACATCATATATATCATGTAGCAGATATTTCAGCAAGTCACAAAGATATAAAATAGATAAAAGGAGAAACAACATATTTTTAATGTGCCACAATTTCTTAGAATTTAAATCAAGAGAAGTGGACAATGGAAGATTTCCCTCCAATGTGTGAGGTAGTTAGAGCCTTTAGATTTTGAAGTAGGAACCTAATTTTTAAAGGCCCATAACTACAATATCTCAGGGGAAGAAACAAGCATGTGTGTAGGAGGACCAGTGCATACTGCAATTGTGACTGTTATATTGCAGTGGTGCTGTATTTTACTCAGGAGTACAAATTATAAATAACTGTACCTAGTGAAAGGATTATCTGTCTTGATTTCCTAATACCTACCGTTTGTTGGCCTTCTACATTTTGATTCTTAGATTTAGGTCTTATTGCCTTGTAATTAATATTCAGAAATAGGTTGCATATTTATACACCAATAACAGACTATCAGAAAGAGAAATTAAGAAAACAATCCCATTTACAATTGCATAATAAATAAACAAATAAAATACTTGGGATGAGTTTAACCAAGGAAGTAAAAGACTTGTACTTATAAAATTATAAGACATTGAAGAGAGAAACTAAAGAAAATACAAATAAATGGAAACATATACCTTGCTCATGGATAGGAAGAAATAAATTAGCTAAAATATTCATACTATCAAAAGTGATATATAGATTCAACACAATATCTATCAAAACACCGATGGCATTTTTCACAAAACTAGAACAAATAACCCTAAAATTTATATGGAACCCAGAAATAAATGCATGCCTATATGGTTATTTAATCTATGACAAAGGAAGAGAGAATTAAAGTGGGATAAAAACAATCTATTTAATAAATCGTGCTGGGAAAACTGGTCAGATAAATGAAAAAAAAAAAAAAAAAAAAAGAAACCGGACAACCTTCTTACACCATATACAAGAACAAATTCAAAATGGATTAAAGATTTAAATGTAAGACCCAGAACCTAGAAGGTTTCTTCCTACAAAAAAATATAGGAAGTAAGCTCTTAGACATTATCCTTAGTAATACTTTTACTGATATATGTCCTCAGGCAAGGGAAAGAAAAGAAAAATAAACAAATGGGACTACATCAAACTAAAAATTTTTTCACAGCAAAGGAAACCATCAACAAAATGAAAAGATATCCTACTGAGTGGGAGAAGATATTTGCCAATGATACATCTGATATGGGGTTAATATGCAAAATTTATTTTAAAAAATCATATAACACAACACCAACGAAACAAACAATCCAATTTAAAAATGGGCAAAGGACATGAATAGACATTTCTCTAAAGAGGACATATAGATGGCTAACAAATATATAATAAGATTCTCAACCTCACTAATCATCAGAGAAATGCAAATAAAAACCATAGTGAAATACCACCTCATTCCTGTCAGAATGGCTATCATCAATAAATCAACAAACATAAGTGATGGGGAGGATGTGGAGAAAAGGAAATGCACTATTGGTGG
Source organism: Rhinolophus hipposideros (assembly GCF_964194185.1). Taxonomy (NCBI): domain Eukaryota; kingdom Metazoa; phylum Chordata; class Mammalia; order Chiroptera; family Rhinolophidae; genus Rhinolophus; species Rhinolophus hipposideros. The sequence continues at coordinate 19,970,703 of NC_138059.1, forward strand.
GATTGCAAATTGGTTTAGTCACTATGGAAAATGGTATGGAGGTTCCTCAAAAAATTAAAAATAGAACTGCTTTATGACCAAGCAATTTCATCCCTGGTATTTACCCAAAGAAATTCAAAACACAAATTAGGAAAAAAATATATGCATCCCTATGTTTACTGCAGTGTTATTTACAATAGCCAAGATAGGAAACAACCGAAATGCTCACCAATAGATGTTTGGTACATTTATACAATGGAGTATATACATGTCAAAACTGAAGAACAGGATAAAAGAACAAACAAAACAGAAACAGACTCATATATACAGAGGAAAAATGGATGGTTGCTAGATAGGAGGGGGATTGGGGGATGGGTGAGAAGGGGAAGGGATTAGAAAGTACAAATCGGCAGTCATAATATAGTCACAGGGATGTGAAATATAGTATGGGGATTATAATCAATAATGTTGTAAAGACTATGTAGGGTGTCAGATGGATACTGGATTTATCTGAGGGATTATTTCATAGATTGTATAAATGCCTAACCACTGCACGCACTATACACCTGAAACTAATATAAAATAATATTAAATGCCAACTACAATTAAATACACACACACACACACACACACACACACGAGGTATGATCGAAAACTATGCTGAATGTTTAAATTAAAAAATAAAAATTATAGTAAAAGACACATTACTATTAATCTCCTCCTAATATTCCCCTTGATTCAAACACAATTATCTCATCATCCTTGCCACTTTCTGAGGCAGTTCTGGAAGTCTTCTTTCATGAGTATCTTTAGTTGGGCTGTCGTGGCTGCCTCTATGTCCTGAATCGATTCAAAATGTTTACCTTTCATGGTCATTTTGACTTTGGGGAAGAGCCAGAAGTTGCATGGTGCCAGATCTGGTGAATAAGGTGGATGAGAACACACCATAATGTTTTTGACAGGAACTGCCATATACCAGAAGCGATGTGTGACATGAAGCGTTGTCATGATGGAGAGTGATTTAAGGCACACTTTAAAACACACTTTCACTCAACCATTGCTCACACCGGACTGACTGCATTGAACAGGTTGAAACTTGTCACACACTGTTACTGAGGTTAGATGCACGACTTCCTCTATTGAAGATCACTGCCTTTCCATTGCATGGCATTGTGCAGAAGTATTCACCATATTTTATGATCACAATGGAAAGGCTCTGTGTCACACATTGTGCTGGTACAGCAATTTCTGTCAATAAAAACATTGTGGTATGTCCTCATCCACTTTATTCACCAGATCTGTCTGACACCTTACAACTTCTGGCTCTTCCCCAAAGTGAAAATGACCAGGACAAGTAAATGTTTTGAATTGATTCAGAATATCAAGGCAGCCACAAGAGCCCAAATAAAGACACTCACAAAAGAGGACTTCTAGAAGTGCTTCAGAAAGTGGAAAAGATGATGGAATACGTGTGTTCGAACTGAGTGGGGGTTATTTTGAGGGGGGTTAATGATCATGTGTCTTGTGCAATTTTTTTTTTAATTGAAACACTCACCACATTGTTTGAGCATACCTCATACGTATATTTATATTATAGTCATGGGATATAAAGTACAGCACAGGGAATATAGTCAATGGTATGTAATAACTATGTACGATGTCAGAGAGGTTGTAGACTTGGTGGGGTTATCACTTTGTGAGGGGTATAAATGTTTAATTATCATATTGTTTTGTATACCTGAAACAAACAAAAAAATAAAATTTAATTAAAAAAAAGACAAAGTGAAAAATTGAAATGCTGGAAAACACCAGTAATATTCTGAAAATAAAAGAGAATAACAGGTGTGTATGAATATGCACATACACTATATAGTTGGATATAATTAGTATGCAATCTATACTATAATATATATGCTCATATATTATTGGATATTATCCTTATTTAAAATTTACCTATTTCTGAAAGACAACTGTATTAAAATGTGATGAACAGAACTGGTGATACAAAAGATACATGCCGATGTCTCAAAAGATGCAATTACTAAAAGATTAGCAGAAACAAATATATCTTTATAGATATAATCCCAAAGATATAAATGGGGGAGAAATTTCAGCTTCACCTAATATTGCTCATAAGTTTAATATATGGAAAAAAGTCATGCTTTGATAGTATAACATAGTAGGAATGTAGGCTGTGAAGACAGACATCAAGTTTCAAATAATAAGATACACAGTTATTGGCTCTGGGATCTTGAGAATGCCTCAGAGTCTTCATGTGCAAACAGGGAAAATTGCATATCCCATACTGGTGTGATGGAGATTCAATTATATAATCAACACAATTGTTTAGTTAACTCAGTGTTTAGAATATAATAAATATCAATAATTTAGGTTATTTTTTATACTATGCATTGCATTTGCTTTTGAAATGTTTTCCAAAATTTGGGATAATTAGAGCTATATTTGTTTATGTTTCCTAGTATTTTTAGGGAAAACTAAAATTATTATTTAGAATTCCATATATATATATATATATATATATATATATATATATAATATTAATAATCTTCTGATCCCACTAAGTCTTGTATTATAAAAAACTAGATTAAGTGAATAAATTGTCTTATCCATCAATCTGTTAACAATTATAAATTAAATCACAGTTATAGTTATAATTTACAGTTGTAATTTATAGTTACAATTTATTCCTGTGACTGTAACCACCCAATTTTTTGATGTTCATTCTCAATGTGAGCTGTCCTAAAGAACTCTTTGAGTTAATTTAATTAATAATTAAAATCCTATATTAGAAATTTATCACCCAATGTATTTTAAACACTTGGAAAGCATGCACAAATACAAACAATAATAGCAGAAGCAGAAATAAAGCTAATATTAGTTAAAAGTATAATAATTAAAATTAATAAATTTATGAATATTTAATGTTTTATAGCCTACAAATTCTTTGATAAATCCTTTTAAAAATGTTCTTCCAAGTACTTTACCAAATTAAGGTGCAATGAGAATGACTGTATTCATAAATATAAAAGAAGCATCTTATGTCAATTACTATTATTTTAACTCTTTGATTTACAGATAGTACGTACACAGAATTGCCTACAAAATAGATAAAATATATTATTTGCTACTTCAAGTGTCCTTCTTATTATTGGAGAATACTAAACAAAGTACTGCATTGTTCATAGCATAAAATTACATTAAAAATTATATAAAATAAAATTATTTCATACAAACTTTATTACTATTTCCAGAGTTTCATTTTAATATGGCCAAGTTATTACCCAATCTGTTTAGAAATTCATGACTAGCTTTATCTCAGAGAATAAAGAGGAAAAATACTATTTTTAGGCAAAGTACTGAACTAATAATTAAAAATTCTCTAGAGAATACTATGTTAAGTGAAATAAGTCAGACTGAGAAAGGCAAATACTATGTGATCTCACTTATATGTGGAATCTAAAGAACAGAATAAAAGAGCAAACAAAACAAAACTAGACTCACAGATATAGTAAAAAAAATAAAAAAGAAAACTGATAGTTACTAGATGGGAAGAGGGTGGAGATGGAGGAGAAGGTAAAGGGATTAGAAAGTACAAATTAGTAGTCACAATATAGCCATGGAGATATGAAACACAGTTTGGGGAATATAATCAAGAATGTTGTAAAGATTATGTAGGGGGTCAGATGGGCCCTTATCTTATTCGGGACACCACTCCATGGACTGTGTAGATGTCTGACCAGTGCGCTGTACACTTGAGGCTGAAGATGAATAACATGAAATTTCAACTATAATTGAATACACACACACACACACACACACACACACACACACACACACATACAGTCATGGGATGTGTTGTACAGCATGGGGATATAGTCAATGGAATTGTAACTGCTATATTTGATGTCAGAAGGGTAGTAGATTGGGGGTATTATCAATTTGTGAGGGATGTAAATATCTATTACATTGATCTGTATACCTGAAACTAATAAATAAATAAATAACAATAAAAACATTTGTTAGGCAAAAAAAAAAAAAAAATCTTTATTGTGATAGAAATATATAAACAGTATCCATAATCTCCTATTAAGACATTTAAAGCACTGTTTTCAAGCACTGTTTTCCTAATTCCCAAAGTAGAAATCTCAACTTATTTAAAAGTAATCTAACCCTATTAGTGAATGTTCATCTTGTCTGGCCCCTTGGTGGATAAGAACGAATGTAGGTTATTATACACTGTGCCTTTGAATGGAATTGCAAGTATAAAATGTAACAGTTCCTTAATAGGATGGAAAATTGACAACATACTTGGCCAACTCTTTTCATCTAGAAGGTAATAACATAAATAGGTTGGCAAAAATTACTTCCTTTCAGTGTTCTGAATTCTGCAAGCTTACATCATACTCTCCGTAAAACATTATAACCCACATCTTTACCTCAAAACATAAAGGTAGGGAACAACTTATTCTAATATCACAAAAAAAGTAATGGGAACACAGAAAAACCTCATGCATTTCAAAAAATTCCATTTTTCGATGTTAGTTTTGTGTTTTACATTCGATTTCATTTTGTTCAAAATGAATTCCTGTTGTAATATGTTGCTTTCTCATTCTTAATGTTTGAAAACTTAGTTAGCTAAAGCCAGCACAGAAAAAAAAAAAGTTGCTATGCAAATAATTCATGTATAATTTGAAAAGTGTCATATTTATATTCATGAATTTTTATTCAGAATGCTGTTAAAATGGGAATGGGGATGGTAGAAGAGTAGGTAAAAGGGATCAAATATATGGTGAAGAAGAACTAATTCTGGGTGGTAAGCACACAATGTGATATATAGATAATGTTTTACAGAATTGTACACTTGAAATCTATGTAATTTTACTAACCATTGTCACCCCAATAAATTTAACTAAAATAATTTAATTAAAATTTTAATTAAGATTAAGTTAAAAATAATAAAAATAAATCCATGGAATTATTAAAAATATAATACTATATACATAGTATTCTATATACATATGTATTTAATGTTTTCATTTATTTATTTTTTCATAAGGGGATTCAATCTACATGAAAGTAAAGGAAGAGATCTGGGTAGTTGTATTTCTCTTAAGTCATGTGAATGTATCCAGTACAAGTGAATGTTATCTGAAAAAAAATATTTTAAAATGTTCAATTAATTTAACAGTTGTTTTTCATAGATTGAAAAGAGGAGGCCTATCAACCGCAGCTGATGTTTTTGTAGATTTATTTTTTTTCTGGGGTAATGCACAGTAGATTTTTTTAAAGGAATATCTTTATTTTAAAAGAATTAATTATAATTAAAATTAGTATCCTCTACTATTCCTTATTCGTTGACACCTGGCCTAGTCAAATTAACTTTATCTACCTTAAGTTAACCAAATAAATTTAAAATAAATTTTACCAATATTTAATATAGTCATGATTTCTTACATTAATACTTTCATTTACCATGTATTTTAGATGTCTATTATTATTTTAAATCAGTGTCCACAGTGGTAAACTCCATGAACATTGGACTCTTCAGCCGCATCTATCCCAAATCTTCTCCTACTACAACTTATAAGGTGAAAGTGTCTTCCTATCCAAGGCTGACCTTCTTTCTATACTATCAACCAGTCCTTGTATCCTGTCTTCTCTCTTCTCCAGGACTTTCTCAAAGGACAATCTCCATGATTGTCCTTTCTTATACAGAGGCTGCCAAATAAATGAATATACATTTTAAGACAGGAAAAACTGTATGAATTATAATAGTCAATATATACCGAGAACCAAAGATGAATACAAGTCATGTTTATGTTCCGCAATTACGAGAGGTGCTCAAAGTGGTTACCAACTGTGTCCAGACACTTTGGATTACGGCAAACTACTGCTTGAGCATACATAACATCTCTTAAAATGTGTATATATTTTTGATATACCCCTGGTATATTGGGCCTATTCTCTCCACTGACACCTCATTTTCAGAATATAAACATAATTACATTCCACCATCTTGTAAACTCCTTAGGTTCTGAATCTCTCTTTCCTTTTTTTTTTGTTTTTATCTTTTTACTTAACAGCTAATTTTTAAATAATATTTCCTAATTTCTATAAAAATGCATGTTCATTGTTAAAAATTAAATATCTCAGAAAAGCTCAAAAAAGAAAACTATGAATAACTCTACCAACAATAGCCATCCTTCACCTGTACATATAAAAGTCATTTATTCTTGCCTATGTGCATGAATAAATATTTTAACAGACATGGGACCATGTCACACATACTGTTTGAAACAGCTAATACATCATATAACGTTAAATGTTATTTGACAACTGCAGAAAATTCTGTACTCCATACACAGCAATCTTGGTTCCGTCAGCAACATACCAGTGAAACTATTTTTTCAATGTCACCACTGTTTTTCTAATTTCCCCATGGAGGAGGAACTTTTAAGAATATTCTATCAATCGCTAGATTTATTTATTTTTTTTTTTATCATTTACTCTCTTGATTTTCCTCTCTGCTACTGCCTCACCACCTCTCTCTTCTGTATTTAGTAGGCTTCCGTGCTTGGTCATTCCATACCCTCTTTGCTATTCAGATAATTCCATTCACATTCATGGTTACAGTTACCATTTTAAGATGATGACTCCTAGATGGTTCTTTGATCCAGACTTCCTCAATCACCAATCTGTGTGTGTGTGTGTGTGTGTGTGTGTGTGTGTGTGTGTCGAAGTATACAACTAAATGTCTAACAGAACAGGCAACTGCGGCTCAATCTAACAAAAAACAGATTTAGCATCTTATTAATAAAAATGCTTTTCTGGGAATTCAGGCCATACTGCTGTGGGTGTCATCCGTAAGTCAGTTCACTTCCATCTCAGTACGCGGTATTTGGGTTAGACTCTGTTTTGTGACTATGCATATATTTACTGCCTCTTCTCACTGTTTTGTTTAGAACGCATCTCACTGTGATCATTGAAAAATCCACTCAAGTGGTCTATTCATATCCACATCCACTCTAGATAACACCACCATTTCCTAAAAAGCAAATTAAATCATTGTTGTCATGCTTAAAACCTTATAAGGACTCAACTATCCTTTGTATAGCTGCAGCAACCTGAATGTCTTCCTGACCTTGTCTTCATTTCTTTCCCACCTCATCCAATCCACTTCTTTCTAGTAAAGCCGACATTTTAGCTGCCCTTGATTCCACTCTGTGACTTCATCAGACTTTACATATTCTATTCTTTCTGCCAGGAATACCCTTTCCTTTTTGTTCACCTAGTGACTTTCAAATGTTCAAGCTTCATCTGACATCTTTGCGAGCACTCACGATAATTTAACTTTATTTTTTTACTTCTCAGCTTTCTTATCATGCATGTATGATCATTGATATTTATATTATTGTTATGTATATCATTGATCTACATCTATCTATCTATCTATCTATCTATCTATCTATCTATCTATCTATGATCTATACCTATCTACATCACAATATATGAGGTGTGATCAAAAGATATGGTGAATATTTAAATTAAAAACATTTATTACAGTAAAAGACACATTGCCATTAATCCCTCTCAAACACTCCCACTTGTTTCAAACACATTTATCTCACAGTTCTTGTCACTTTCTGAAGCTGTTCTGGAAGTCCTCTTTGTGAGTATCTTTAGTTGAACTGTCGTGGCTGCCTCTATGTCCTGAATCAATACAAAACATTTGCCTTTCATGGTCATTTTGACTTTGGGTAAGAGCCAGAAGTGGCATGGTACAAGATCTGGTGAATAAGGTGGATGACGACAAACCATAATATTTTTATTAGACAGAAATTGCCATATACCAGAAGCGATGTGTGACATGGAACATTGTCATGATGGAGGATGAAGTAAAGACATGCAAGAAACAGAACTTCCAGAACTGCTTCAGAAAGTGGCAAGAATGGTGGGATAAGTGTGTTCAAAGCAAGGTGGGTTATTCTGAGGGTGATTAATGGCAATGTGTCTTTTACTGTAATATATTTTTTTTAATTTAAACATTCATCATAGTTTTTTGATCATACCTCGTATTAATACTGATTCTACTTTTACTCTCTAACTCCAAAATTGATATCTCTATTGGGTTCTACTTGATGCCATATATTTTGTCATTTTCCATTTTTGTATTCATAGTTCCTGACATGTAATAAAATTACTAATGATCACTAATTTTTATGTAGTATGAATTCTTTGCACGTATTACAAATATATTCCTACAGCATATTGGGACATTCTAAAGAAGACCTATCATTTAGAAGTTCCATCCCCCACAAAAAATTTACTTGCCCAAGTTTAAATGACTAGTTATTAGCAAATATGGGATTTGAACCCTAGCACTGTGGTTCTAGAGCCTCTTTCGCAACAGTCAATATATTAATATGTTTGAGTAATGAAAAAAAATAATGAATTAATGAATGAGTGAATAAAAACATGAATTTTACATAAATTCTTCAGTTTTTTTCTTTCCTTTCCTTTCCTTTCCTTTCCTTTCCTTTCCTTTCCTTTCCTTTCCTTTCCTTTCCTTTCCTTTCCTTTCCTTTCCTTTCCTTTCCTTTCCTTTCCTTTCCTTTCTTTTCCTTTCCTTTCCCTTTCTTCCTTTTTTCTTTCCTTCCTTCCTTCCTTCCTTCCTTCTTTCCTTCCTTCCTTCCTTCCTTCCTTCCTTCCTTCCTTCCTTCCTTCCTTCCTTCCTTCCTTTCTTCCTTCCTTTCTTAATATCTCAACCAGGGGTTTTAAGTGATTCCAGACTTGATATTTGCTATATAGTTCCCTGTCTTCAATGCAGATAGCTTTATAATTAGATCAGAACTATTTGTCTAAAATTGGAGTACTTTTGTACAATTATCAACCCAGGGCACAAAAGAGAATTGTATGAGAGAAGAAAGGCAAGGGCCTTATGTAGCATAAGCCATGTCTATCTCTTACTAGTGCACTATGCATTTCAAATAATCATATAGTAATATTCATTATTATGCAGCACAGGATGTGGAATACAGCATAAGGAATAGAGTCAGGGGAACTGTAGCAGCTGTATACTATTTCACAGGGTTAGTAGATTGGGGAGGGGGTTATCACTTTGTGAGGTGTGTAAATGTCTAACTATTACATTGTTTTGTACACCTGAAACTATTAATAAAAAAATAAAATAAAAATTAAAAAAAATCATGTAGTGAAGCTCTGTAATAGGTATACACAGTGTAAGAATGTGTTCCTAATTTTTTCCAGCCCTAATTATTATCTATTTTTGTACAAATTTCTAATTTAAAATTTAAAAAAATGGACAGTACAGAGCAGCAATAAAAATATAACCCACAATAGTCTAGAGAATTATCATTTCAGCCATTGTAAATAAATATATTCTTCCCCATAATAAAGCATAGAACATTTTCTCCAGTGTTAAAGCATGCCCAGAATGAACAGCCACATTTTTATAGTAAAGCTGTGATAGGAGAAACTGAAACCTATTGAACTTTTCCATAATCTAGTCACCATAATTTCAGAACTAACATAAGCAACCATATAATTTAGTAATACAACGACAATGTTGTGTTGATGCAAACAAAATGTTAGAAAAAAATGAAAAGGTCATGTTTCCCCAGGTAAAGTGTATTATGCCATCAAGATATCTATGCCAAGCACCTGCAGCCCCCCAAAAATGTTTCCTCTAGAAGACATGTCTGTTATGACCTAAGGTAAGTGATTTCCTCTTGGTAAAAAAACAGGTACAGAGAGAAGAATATGGAAAAAAAAATCAGACATTAAGCAGCAATGATCCAAATAAAAATGTCATGTTGAATCTTTCTAACATGAGGGGGGGATATGAATCCACAAGACAAGTGATAAAAGGAGTATATAGAATGGAAAACATAATCTTGCAAACTCGGGAATTCTCAATGCCAGTTACACTGCTTAGAAAATCAGAATCTTTCATAGGTATTAAAGAAAAAATATTAAATTAGGTGGAAAAATCTGTGCCCGTATGTCTCAACAGCACATTTATTTTAGGAAGCACCTATGTGTTCAGTCACCAACATGCAAACAAGTAATGAATTTGGCCACGTAGAAGGCCATACAGGCAATAAAGAAACATAAAACAAGCAGAAAAATTTATTTACAATATCATTAGAACAGTGGGAAATAAGGTGATGATTTGGACTGTCTTCAGATTTGCACTTTCCCCAAAAATGCATACAATAGCTTACTTTAGAACCAAGAGCCAAACAGGCTGCACATATTGCTGATTATTCAAACGTTAAGCAGTGGACAAAATTTACATGAGAAATTTAGATACTCAAGAAAATATAAGACTTATTTTCCTTTGAACTTTACCTACAGCTCTTGAAAGAGGAATACAACCTCATGTTAGACAAGGTTAATTCAATAGTTTGGCATTCTCAATATACACCAAAAACAAGAACAGTTAGGTGCAATTTAAACAGTACAGTTAGGTGAAATTTAACATAAATGTATTCCTATATTTCTCCTTACATATCTCCTGCACCTCCTACTAACCCTCACTGAACTGTTCTAAAACTCTACAGATAGACATGCACTTTTCTTGACTATCCAGAAACTATATCCACACAGTTAACCTGGCTTCAGCTTACTTCATAGCATCCCAAATTAAAAAAAAAAAAAAAAAAAGACAAAAAACAAACAAAACAACTAACATAATAATAATAATAATAGCATAATTTCTCATCTCTCAATGAAGACTTACATGTAGTTAATGAAGCCTGTCTCTTCATATACTAAAAAAGTACTTTTACTAAGGTAATTTATTAGTGATAGATTTATTTCTCCTGGTGACATTTTGAGATAGCAGAACTTCATGTGGAGATAGAAATCCTGAAAGCACATTTAAGTAGAAGTGCATAAATAGTTAACTGGTAAAACATGGTGTCATTTAAATTTTCTTTCAGTAACACTACTTTACTCTCTCCTTAGTTCATTATTCTGCCGTACTTACCAGAATCAATGATTTTATAGATACCCATAAAATATGAAAATAAGGGATAATTCAAAGTTGCAAAATCAGATGTCTAGCAGGAGGATATGGTTAAAAAAAAAAAAAAGGAAAGTGGAATTGAGAACACATGTCCTATCCAAGAAATGATTGCCAAGTGGAAATATGGATCCTGTCTTGCAAATGAATGTTCCAATTTTTCTTGAGAAAAATTTAGACTCTTAGGAGAAATATGCTAGTGTTGAAACATTGGCAATTGATTCATTTTTTTAATTATATGTAGGATAAACAGGAAACTTTAATAATCCCAAATTCTGGGATGGCCACTATAATGAAATAGAAAATGTATAGACTGATGTATTCTGCTGCTCGCTCTTGTACTTTAGGCAAATCTCTCCAGGGCTCAGTTTTCTCAATTGTGCTAGCCTAAATGTTCCCTTCCAAACCTTTAATTATTTACATTTTGTTTTATAAATGCCTTTATTCTGCATTTCATTTAGTCATAGGATATGTAGATGTTAGAACCAACATATTATTAGAAAAATATCGTGTATTTATATATTATTTTTTCATTCAACAACATGGACAAAAATTGTGGTATAACAAGATGGACAGTATATCTGGAGTATTTTGAGGGAAAGGGAACGTAAGGTGGGGTGTAACAGGAGGGTTGAATAGCGTTTGGAGGGCCCTAAATATTTTAGTTTTTATTCTGAGTGTGATATAAAGCATTGGAGGGCTTTATGAGGTGAAGTACATTTTTCTGATTTAGGTTTTAAAAATACTGGGAGAATCAAAACTTTTTCCATAAAATTATAAGATTGCCTAATTCTTCCTTCACTTCTGTCAGTTTTGAAGTCCTATATTTGTAAGACTGACTTTGCTGACTCAGACATATGGAATGTCCTTCTCTACCTCTGGAATTATTTCTTGTTTTATGACCTGCAGCTTTCTTATGTTTATTATTTGTATGGTATATATTTTACCATACTTTTGACATAGAGTTCAGTCTCTATTTTATATTGTTAAACAACTACTGAAATTCAATTGCAACTTTTAATCTGTCTTAATTTAATGTATTCAATAATAGGTGAATTTTATGTCTACTATCTTGCCATTAGTTTTTGATTTGCCCTTTCTGTTTTCTATTCATTTGTTCTCCCTTCCCACTAGTCTTTTGGATTAAATGGACATACTTTAATTAAACTTTGATATCTCTTCTTTCAAATTTTTAGCTCTACCGTACTGCTTCGCTAGCAGATGACTGGTAAATTTTTGCCCAGTATGCAAAGCCAACAGGCTCTACATTGCTAAAAAAAATCCAATTATTGGGGCATAATGTAAAACAACTGTATGTTTGAAAATTTGAGTTTTGCTGAGCTAATTGATTTTAGTCCACTCTGAAGAAATAAATGACATAAAATCAAACACAGGGTCCATCTGTAACCTATTTCTATAACATGGCTAAATAAAAGTAGAAATTTTAGTTGTATTAAATGATCAATAGTACTGAGAAAAAGGAAGCTTATGGACACTTAATCTTTTACAGAGATAGCACATATGTTAGCGCTCACTACTTTCTCTACCTGCCTCTGCTCCTTTCTCTTCCTAACCATATACAGCATCCTCGGAAAGCCAATCAGTACACTGACTGCACCCCTTCCTCAAAACATCGTTCCTTTCAACACAGTGGCCCATTTGTTATCTACATCAAGAAAGACTTCAGGATTTGGTTGAATTACAGAAAAACACCGATTGATCTATCACACACAGAGAGCATAGAAATAACAGAGCTTTACTTTTTTATGTTGTACACACTTGCAGAAGTAGAGTGAACACTTCCCAAAGCCATTTGTTTTTATATCTGAAGTACTTCTTTTTTTCTTTTTTAAAAATTTTTGAATCATGCATGTTGCTCTAGACTGAATGTTTGCATTTATATGTTGAAATCTAATCCCCATTGTCAGGGTATATGGAGGTGGAGCCTTTGGGCGTTAATGAGATCATGAAGGCAGAGCCCTAACGACTGGAATTAGAGCCCTTATCAAAGAGACTGCAGAGACTCTTTCCATTTGGACTCAGTCCAAAGAGACTTCTTCCATTGAGCACACAGCAAAGACAGCTGACTATAAGCTAGGAAGAGTAGGCTCTCACCAGGCACAGAATCAGGCAGCACCTTGATTTGGACTTTACAACTTCCAGACTGCGAGAAATAAATGCATGTTTTTATAAGTTACCCAGTCTATGGTATTTTTTCTAATACTTAGTCTAAATGGGCTAAGGCAGATTTAATAAACAAACAAATCAGTGTGAAAAAAATTTGTCATGTTTAAATGAAACCTAATTGGATATATTCACATCAATAAATAAGTGCCATTAAATTAGGTATAAAATTGATTTCAACTAATGTATGTGAGAAAAATGTATGCATTTACAAGGATTCTGCACATGTTGTTTTGGAAATATCTTTGCATACTTCCTCCACTTTAAAGAAAATGTAATTGAAAAAATATAAGCAATTAATTAGAGGTGTGGTTTATTTGAGAATAACACAGATATATGTAAAAGTGGGAGTAGTTGACTATTAAGCAACAGATTCATTAATAAATATAAGTTCATGCTTAAAGTAAAATTTTTATTTCATGTAGCTATTGTTTTTTTGACATTTCTCTTGAGCCTATGTTTTGCTTTGATGAACTATTGTAGGTCCTGTTCATATGGACTAAGGGAATTTCTGTTTTATGCTGAAAAAGACGCTTCCTTCTTGTTCTGCTATGGTTTGGTTACATTATTAGAGAAAGTTTACTTGGTATCAAAGGTTACTACTTTTTTTCCTGTCTCAAAAAATGACTTAAAAATCAGTTCCTATAACATCAATATGATTCTGGACTTTTGACAAGAGCAGTAAGAGGATGGTGGAAAGTCAATGGGAATTGCCAGCTCGATGCATCACAGATGGTTCTGTAACTTCTTTTGTCTATGCTAGGGATTGCCAAATTACCATGAGATTTACTTTCCATCCTTTTTTCTCTCAAAGCAGCTCTAATTTCGTATATTTTGTAATTATTTGGCTTCCAGCAAACACATTTTAGAGGAAGAATTTGGTTTGTTTAAGAAGCATTACTAATTTGATAAAGCAATGTGTAAAATACAAAATTGTATACCTAAATTGGATAACTATATGAGTTTTTTTTACATTGAATAAGCAATTTATTTGAAAAAGCCGTAAAACATAAATTACAATGAAATTTATATTCAGGTCAGTGACTTATATTAACTTAGTATACATGGAATGACTTGTTTAAGCAAGGTTAACATGGCTAACACAACAACAACAAAAAGTACAAATTACTATTTTTTAATTCAGAGGTACAACCTTTAATGATAATTTGAGTCTCTTTCTATAGTTACACTCTTACTTTTGTACATGTTGTTGATGATATATTACTGTAGAAATAACCAGTGCCATGTTATATCTTGCATTTAAGTGTCAGAACTTTGATTTGAAATGAGACCTTACAAAATATTTAATAAAGACATGTGTTTTTTGCTTTGTGTGTGTTTGTGTGTGTGTGTGTGTGTGTGGTGTGTAAGAGACAGACTTAGTGCAAGCCTGACCTTCTTCCAGCTAAGATGGAATAGTTGAGGGAAATTTTATAAATCTGACTTGAAAATATCAGAGTGGCCAAGGAAACCAATATTCAGAAACTACGATCTAGGAGAGGAAGTAAGGCTTTATTCAAACTATCTTTCCCTTTAGGACTTTTGCTGATTTTGACATGTTTTGAGAAACCAAGAATCAAGAGAAGTGGCTATGGAAATCCTTCATTGCCTTTGGTAGACTCATGGGACTTCAAGAAAAAAAAATACTGGAGTTTGAACTCCCCAGGCCTTCAGGAGAGAATAAAAACACAAAGAAATGATTCTTATTCTTTATGGTTTTTCCTCCTGGCATTTTTAAAACTCTTTAATTGCATAGAGCAAAAAGTTAAAAAGCTAAACAAAAGCTTCTTAAAAGTACAATGGCATTTGACATAGACTCATGTTACTAAGAAGGTGGTCCTATTCATTACAAAACACTCTCCATTTATGATGCGTGGAGAGCTGTATGTAGCTGAGCATGTGAAAGAGAGGTAGATAGATCCTTAACAAAATGTAAACCAGCCTTGACTTAATGCAAATCTTGAATGGATTAAAATAATCTCCTGTTCTTTCTACCTATGAGTATACATGGTATTTTACCATGTATAATGTGCTCCCATGTATATATGCAGCTACATTTTTGGCCCAAACCTTCAGGGTAAAAATATTTCATTTTAATTTTTTAATTCAAATGTTTATTTGTTTACATTTAGTATTTGTTTTTTTATATCATAAAGGATTTTTAGCATTTATTTTTAACATATTATGATATAAGAAATTTTATGTAACAAACAATTACAAAATACAGGAACAGATACAAGGTACAAGAAATTTTATGTACTGGTAACAAAGTTCATATATTTACGTATCATGCAAGGCCAAGAACTTTTCATTGTTGCAAGTTGGTTGTAATTTTAACAAAACTGATTATTGTATTGCAGGGAATTATTTTGCATACAGACATTGTTGTTGACTTCTAGAGTTACACTTTCAACTCATAAGCATAAATACAAGAATTAAAAACATTTATATAGATATGGAATTAGTACTGCCCATGTATAATGTGCACCCTTATTTTTACCTCACAAATTTGGGAAAAAAAACTGTGCATTATAAATGACAAAATATGGTAATAGGCTGATCTCATTAGAGATAGATTAATGACAAAAGGTAATTCTCTAAAAATTTTCACTTACACTGTCAAAAATTTGACTTAAAAAATGAGGCTAATCAAAAAATTGGGACAAGAAATAGAGACAATAGAAATAGGACCAAAGTTATTAGAATTGACAGAAAAGACTTTAACTACGAAAAATATGCTGAGGAAAATAGGTCAAATGTGCAGAATTTTATTCCATAACTGTAATTCACAAAAAAAAAAAAAAATAAAATAAAGTGAAATTTCTTAAACCACAAAATACAATCATGGAAATTAAGAACTCTTTGAAAGTCTAACAACAGAATGGATACTGTACAGAAAAGTTTTTGTAAACTGGAAAATGATTTATTAGAAAATAACAATGCTAAATATTGGAAAGGAAATATAAAGACCATAACAAAAATATGAAACTACATATAAAGTTTTAATATATGTGAAATTAAATCCCAGGAATGGAAAGAACAAAAAACTGTGGCAGAGGTAGGGGATTGTGGAGAAAATATTTGACAATTTACAAAAAGTGATACATATTCTAGTTACATATTAAAGAAGTTCTATGAAAGAAAAAGAACATACTTAAAAACCACCAGTGCACATTATTATATGATTGTTGAAAATCAAAGTTGCATTCGATCTTAACATCAGTCAGAGGAAAACAGACATTAGTTTAACAGAAGCAGACTGATAACATGATGACATATTTCAAGTTCTGAAATACTTCGGTACCCAGCAAAAATAATTCATAAATTAAGGAGAAAAAAAGTCAGACAAACAGAAACTGGAGAATTTGTTACCACTACACATCAGCAATTGTAGTAAATTTTCCTCACCAAGGTTTATTAGCCAATTTGGCCTTTCTTGAGGGACTAATTTCTTGTGAAATTATTCCAACATTTCAAATGAGTTCCTCTGGTGATATTAAGTAGCCATCTTGAGAACATAAGGGATTATTTTTATGAAATCTGTAGATTTCCCTCAGAACTCATTTTCTGATTCAATCACTGATAGTGCATTGATAGACTTAATTTGAAACACTCCAAAGATTTGGTCACTGACTTTCACAGTGTTAGGATCTTAGTAAAGAGAGGTCTTGCTATCTAGTATAATTTTTAGCCAATTTTTTTTAAGATTCAATTTTATGTCTTTTTACATGTGTTCCTACCTTTAAAATTTTTATTCTATTAAGAATTAGGGAATTTGATCATTCTTTATTTTACTGACCATCCCTATTTGAAGTTCTTAATGATGTAAAGAACACTTTGTGTTCTCCAAAACATTCTAAAAGCATGGACTACCCCAAAACATACCAACTACCAGTATATATATTTTAACCCTCTTATCTCTATCTAAGTGAAGAATTTTGTCAGTTAGGTATAGCTAGTCAGTAGATTAGGCTAATGTGAAATGATTTTCATCATTTGAGCAGGTTTTGATTCAGAAAAAAAAAAGATCATATTCTAAGGGTGAGTTGAATACCATTGATCCTGATATTTTCCAGTTCAATGTTAACATATGTGCCATGAACAAAAGAATAATTCATCTTTTCTATACAAGATGCTAATAAATCTGAGGTATGGGTAGCTTGTGAATGGAAGTTAGAGTCATGGGTTTTGCCATCTTGAGGTAACAGATTAGTAGCATTACAATATAAATGGAACTGCATGAGGGAGAAAGTAATAGGATTTTATAGGAGGTAAGGCTACTTAAAAAGAAAGTTATGTATTTCCAGTGAGCGAAAAGATTTTACATAATGAAGACTCTCATATTTAGGGAAGAACCTAAACCAAAATGGCAGAGGCTTCGATTAGTTTAGCTGTTAGGCCTATTTCCATGAGAGAAAGTCTTTTGCTACTGCTTCAAAGAGAGGCTGTATGCTGTAAGTATGTGATAATCCTCATCTAATTGAGTCAGAATGTAGGGGCTTGTCTAGGCCTGTCATGCATACAATGGTAGAAAGGTTTGTAATAATCAGTTAGGCTACACTTGGGGGTTGTTGAAGAGCTAATTTTAAATCACAAAGGACTATGTTTATGTTAAGACATCCAAGGAAGAGGTGAAATTATACAAAATTTAGGTTAAGTCATATAGTGGCAAGGGGATTTAAGAAACATTGAGAATCTGTTGCCTATAGTTGCCAGAGAGATCCTGAAATTCAATTACTCTTAATTTCTCCACTAAGAAAAATTTGAATTGGTTTTAGCATATTTAGAGTAAGGGATTTCACTTCTCAGGATAAATTATGTCTTAGGTAACTCACTTTACTTTGACAAAATTGTTCCTTTTTTTTTTTTTTTTGGACAAATTTATGTCTTTTTTGACTAAAAGTTTGAGTAGGTAGATGAAATCAATCTTGGATGTCTCTCTTCTCTAGAAAACAACACAAGATCATGTGCGTATTGGGTGAAAGTAGAATCATCAGGAAATTTAAGGGCCTTGAGAACTTGA
The DNA here is from genome assembly GCF_964194185.1 of Rhinolophus hipposideros. Taxonomy (NCBI): domain Eukaryota; kingdom Metazoa; phylum Chordata; class Mammalia; order Chiroptera; family Rhinolophidae; genus Rhinolophus; species Rhinolophus hipposideros. Next base: position 19,988,957 of record NC_138059.1, read on the forward strand.
TTAAGGACATGAATAGGAGAAGATTGCCTTAGTAACCCTGGGGATAATAATAACCCAGGTTTATTGTTGATTTTCCCAGGAGAAAGCAAACAAGTGTTAACCATTTTGATCTAAAGGGACACTAAAGATAATATGTAGGTTCTGGAGACTCCTGATATAAAAAAAAAAATGTATTTGGGTTTAATGCCATGGAGAATCTGGGGAAAATTATTCTAGCTATGGCTCTGAAACTCTGAACAAATCTATGTCCTGAACTGGGGGAGTAAAAGTGTTAGAAGTGTTAGAAGAATTAGTGTTAGAAGAATTAGTAAAAGGTAATATGAGTCCTATATTAATTAGTCTTTTAGTCCTTTAACTGCCATTTTTAGAGACTATCATGTAAATGTAAGAAGAAGTTATTAATAAATAGGCTGAACCCTAATAAAATTCTGACCTTATAAGTAGACGTTCCCTCCAAGAATTCTGACTATTTTGTGATTTTCAGTTTGGGCTTGAGTTAGACCAATTTTGGTAAACTATGTATGGCCTATGGGTCACTATGGCAGTTTGTCTCTTTTTGTAAGTAGATTTATTGGAACACAGTCATAGTCATTGACTTACATATTGTTTTTGGCTGCTGTCACACTACCAGGGACAGGTTAAGTAGTTTTTACAGAACTTGTGGCCCACAAAACTGAGCTGTTTTGACAATCTGGCCCTTCACAGATAAAGTTTCCTGGTTCCTAACCAAGAATAATGGGAGGAAGATTTTGTTAACTTAAATTAAGTAGTAACTTGTTAAAGTACAGTTAAGTTTAAATCTTTTATACTCAAGCATTTTCAATTAAAAAATAAAATTAAAAAAATGAAAAGGAATTCTGGCCTTTATAATGACCAGGATGTTTCTAGCCGAACTTCCCAGAGAGAAAGAGAAAATTGAGGGAATATAGTCATTTTTAAAAATTTGTTTTTCATTTGTTTCAGGTATACAAAGCTACATAACAGTTACGTATTCACACCCCTCACAAAGTGATACCAGCCCCCAACAATTTACTACCCCTAACATCATATGGCTGTTTCAATACCACTGACTACATTCCCTATGCTGTATTTTACATCTTGTGAATAGTTATATATACACACAGTTAATTTATACACACACACACACATATATATGTGTGTGTGTGTGTATATATGTATATGTATATATATATATATATATATATATATATATATATATATATTCTATCTATATATGTGTGTGTGTGTGTGTGTGTGTGTGTGTGTGTGTGTGTATAAATTACAGTTCACATTCAATATTATTCTACTTCAGCTTCAGTTGTATAGTGCAGTGGTCAGGCATCTGCACAGTCTATGAAGTTATTCCCCCTGATAAGTCCAGTGCCCATCTGGCACCCTACATAATCTTTACATTATTGATTATATCGCCCAAACTGTATTTCATACCCTGTGACCATACTGTGACTACCAATTTGTACTTTCTAATCCTTTCACCTTTCTCCCCCATCACAACCCACCTCCCATCTAGCAACCATCAGTTTTATTTTTTTTTCTATACCTCTGAGTCTATTTCTGTTTTTTTGCTCTTTTATTCTGTTCTTTAGATTCCACATATAAGTGAGATCATACATGGTAGCTGTCTTTCTCAGTCTGACTTATGTCACCCAGCAATTCCACTCCTGGGTATTTAACCAAAGAAAACCAAAACACTAAATCAAAAATATATATGCATCCCTATATTTAGTGCAGTGCCCACGATCGCCCAGATATAGAAATAATCAAATGGACAATTGGATAAAAAAATTGTCGTACATTTATACATGGAGTCTTACTCAGCCATAAAAATGAATGAAATCTTACCATTTGCAACAACATGGATGGACCTAGAGAATATTATGCTAAGTGAAATAGGAAAACAGTCATTCTTAAATGAATTTAAGAAGTTAGCCTTTATCAGGAATGCAAACTGATTTTATCCTCCACACATAAATACTGAATTAACTGAAAATAAATTATTAAATGTGATAGCAATTATTCTAAGGATCTGTGCATGCATTGTTTTTATGGCCTCCAAGTACAATGAACTACTTTTCATGCTTATGTAAAAGAGTTAATATACCTTTGAATGTAATTAGATTAACATTATTTAGGAATCAGTTATCATTCAGTGACTTACTGCTAATATGGTTTTGTTTTCTATTGATTTATGCTATTACTTAAAATTACATATATTTTTAATGTGAAGATTTATTAAGCCCTGGTAGTCAAATAGATAGTAATGACTGTACCCTCACAATTTAAAATCTCTTATGCTAAAAATGATTTGATTTTTCTTTCACTAAAATTAATATTGACAAACAGATAAATTTAAAAATCTGTATGTCTACAAATTATTGAAGACATTTTATGTGCTAGGTAACCCTACACATATAAATACTATGGCAATACTGTACATATAAAATATCTTATTCAATTATTAAGTATCTCATCTAGTATATGTAGTTTTTCCCTCTTACAGGTAAATAAACTGAGACTTAAGGAGATTATAAAATGTATCTAAAGTTCAATAGCTGGTCACTGGTAGACTTCAGATTCTAAACCAAGAAGCTCAACTCCAAAGTCCGGGCACTTAACACTCTATTCTATTTTCTTCTCCGCAAAGTGAGGATGAGGGAATCTTATTAATGCAAGGACATGTTAAAATGTATTAAAATAATCCACAGGTGCTAATAAATAAGTCTGAAAGAAAGAGGCAGGTTTATTGGAAAAATTCAAAGGGTAAGAAAGCAAAATAGAAGGTAATCAGATCATGAATTAGTAACATAATTAGCAGTTTTATGCTGAGACCCTCTTTTCTATTATTAATATTGGATCAGCGAGAGATGGAATCTTACCATTTTAGATATCACCAGCTGAAACATAACCCTAATCATTAAGGCCAAGGCCAAATAAATAATTCTAGACCACTGACAGGAAATGGAACTGGTTTGAGAGTAATGCTTTCCATCTCATGTTTTATAACAGAAATTGAAAATCATCACCAATATTGAAAATCATCCCATCTCCAGGGTGTGTGTGTGTGTGTGTGTGTGTGTGTGTGTGTGTGTGTGAGAGAGAGAGAGAGAGAGAGAGAGAGAGAGAGAGAGAGAGAGAGAGAGAGAGAGAGAGAGAGAGATACAGGGAATAAAAGAAAGGGCTAGACAAGATTTTCTATTTTCACTCATACATCCTAGGAAAAGGTATTAAGGGTTCACACTTGATTACCTTAAAAAGGCTAAAGATAAGACGCAAATCAGATTCTGATCATAGCATATGGTTTCATCTAAAAAATGCAGTTAGACTTTAGGGACTTCCAGATTATGATTAGTTTTTATAAATAAAGAACATATAAAATTTCCAATAACTATATCTTCTTTAACAAAGATAAATTAATTTTGTCTCATTGGCTTTCTAGTTCACTACTATCAGGACAAGTGGAGAGGTATCCAATAAAAAATAATAAATGAAAGCTTAAAGTTTAGAAAAAGTTAGAATAAAATCAATTCTCTTCTTCCTTATCCCTTGGCTTCAGTCTGTCTCCCGGATTCTCAAAAATCAAAGAAAAAATGGTTTCCAAACAAAAATGATATTTCTAAACTTGTACTTATGTATGTACTAACATAGGCACTTAACTCTTTTGTGCTTTATTCTATTCTACAAAACACTTGGACCCCTGTATAATTTTAACCCTATTCAGAACATTTTTTCAGTTGAATTTGTGTCTGGATAGCTTACTATTAGAGGGATGTGGGTTATAGTTATGTGCCAAGGTTTATCAGATGAGAGTAGTGAGGTGTCCAGAAGTCAGATCTAATGTAAAAAGAAAGGAAATATATATGTACAGAGAAAAGAATGGGACCTGTTTTCAATTGCTGAAGGTCTGCCACAAAGAAGGAAGAGATAATCATGTCTATAAACCTGGAAGATTACATTTTCAAAGACGAGTATTATATAGAAATATATTTTGAAAATATAAGAAAAGTTTTAAACTGAAAATTTTAAATATACTACATTAGGATTTACTGAATGCCTATTCTCTAAACACATTTACATATTATAATTTTAAGTAATATGATAACTTGTCTTAAGCTCGGGTTACGAATTTGGAATAGAGGAGTTCATTATTCCTACCAAGTTTCAGTACCTCAGTAGATTAAGATACCATACCATCCATATGAACATATAGTTGCTTTAAACATGACATGAAAACTTGGACAAACAATGGATTGTTCATTTAAAAGATTAAGTAGTCATTCTGTTTTCCTACTCCATTATGCAGTATAACATTGATACTAAGATAACAAATTTTGTAGTCACACTCATCAACGATTACACGATAGCTCTAATACAAGCTGTGTGATCTTATGAAAATTATGAAGTTTCCCTAAACTCATGTCATCTACTTTATAAAGTAGGAATAATGTTCTTATGGGATTTTGAGAAAATTAAAAAAAGATGGTGAATCAAACACATGGCAAAGAATAAAAACACAATAAATATAGCTAATTTTATTAACTGGCCATATGCATTTTCTGTGCATACTGTCAGTTCTCACACTACTCTTTCACTAGCCAGGGCACTGAGTAGGCAGAGTAACTATATTCTGTAACACTGGTAGGTAAATATATAAATGAGTCCACAGCCTCATCATTGTTTCGGTACACAGTTATAAAATTTATATCCATAATAATTTCATGGCAAGCATGTTCCAAAAACTGGAGTACTCTGATCTAAATATTTTTATTTTTATTAGGAAAATCTCAAATCCTAATTCATTGTTTCACTTGTTAGTTCACATAGTCTAACATTCAACAGATGCTTGCTTAGAGATCATTTCTATACTTGAAAATAAGTACATAAAAATAAATTAGATGAGACACTGCAATTAAAATACAGTAGGCATTTATTTTACTACAGTGAGTTACAAGACCCTAAGGTGATTTGCTTCAGTTTCATCCTTCTTAAATCTTCAGTGCAGCATTCCAAATGTGACACCATTTTTTAAATTAATTTTTTAAAGAAATTCCAAGTTGAATAATCCAACGTTCTAATTATAACAAATAGAAGCAGAAAAACACATAGTGGGGTGCAGTGAAATGATTCTCTAAAGAAATGGAGTTGAAATACTGGGGAAATTACTATACAAGAAATATATAAATCAATAAAGCATAATTGATACATAAATGATCTTTATATCAGGAATTATTTAGGGCAGTGCTGTCCTTAGAAAACCTACATCAGAAACACCCTAGGTGGTTCTTTATTTTTAAAGATTTTATTGGGGAAAGGGAACAGGACTTTATAAGGAAACAGTGTGTACGTCCAAGACTTTTTTCCAAGTCAAGTTGTTGTCCTTTCAATCTTAGTTGTGGAAGGTGCAGCTCAGCTCCAGGTCCAGTTGCTGTTGCTAGTTGAAGAGGGCACAGCCCACCATCCCTTGCGAGAGTCGGAATCCAACTAGCAACCTTGTGGTTGAGAGCCCATGCTCCAACCAACTGAGCCATCCGTGAGGCAGCTCAGCTCAAAGTGGTGTTCAATCTTAGTTGCAGGTGGCAGAGTCCACCATCCCTTGAGAGAGTCGAGGAGTTGAATCAGCAACCTTGTGGTTGAGAGCCCCCTGGCCCATGTGGGAATCAAACTGGCAGCCTTCGAAGTTAGGAGCTCGGAGCTCCAACTGCCTGAGCCACCGGGCCAGCCCAGCTGGTTCTTAAATACTGGATTTTTATGGCCAGCTCCAGACCCCCAAATTAGAATATCTTGTGTCCCGGGAAGAAATTTAACATAAGAAATTAGAGAAGTTCTTATACACTGATTCTGGAGTGTCAATGTTTTATGGCAAGTGAAAAAAAGTTATCAGTCTAACTTCAATTTCTGGTCTCATCTGAACAGCGGATAAACTTACAGCAAGCGCCAGAGCCACTTATTACAATAGATTTTGTTTTGGTTATTGTAATTTTTAATATAAATTTCTGCCTCATTCCTCTTTACATATTCTGTTTCTTTGTGGATACTCTATTTTTCTGTTTGTTTCAAAAGTGTTCATGATTGCTTGTCGAACTATTTAAAGTCTTTGTCAGATAATTCCAACATCTGTGCCATCTCAATGTGGGCAAATGATTGTATTTTCCCATGTAAACAGATTTTCCTGGATCTTCATATTTTTAATATTTAGAATATTTTTTCAATTGTGTCCTGTAATTTTTCAATATTATATTATGAGACCTGAGACTGTTGACATTTATAGTCTGTTGAGAATGTTGATATTTTTATATTTCTTAGACAATTAACTTGGCTATATTCCGGCATTAAGATAATTGGTCTTTTGTGGGTTGTGGTTCCAGTGAAAGTTCAGTTTTCAAAGTCATTGTAATGCTATTTGGACAAAATTATATTTTAATAGCTTTTTAAAATATTAAAAATACAAACATCAAGTGCAGACTTGCATTGGCAGACACTGAATATATATTACAAGGTCATTGAATTCAAGTCACAGTGGTGTCAGAAACTGGCACTTAAGGTAATAGAGAAAGTCAAAAACCCAGAAAGATACAATACTTTTTATGAGGATATATAACACGACAGTGGTTATGCTTTGTGACTCTTGCTGGGTGGACCCAAGTGGGGCACAGGCTACTGCTGAACTTGACCTGCAGTAGATCCCTTCTCAGGTGGCCCTGGGGAAGGCATGTCCAGTGGCCAGCTTCAAAATGCACTGGAGCATCACCCAGATGCCTCCAATACAACACACCCAAGAAGCAGATTGGGCAGGCACCAGACCCCAGCTGAGGCAGATTCTGCTCTGTAGGGTCAGTGCCTGCACCACAACTCCTCCACTGTAGTCACAGCCAGTCCTCACAACCAATGAGCCCGAGGGACCGTCCCTCCCATTAACAAGCAAATAACAACCAAGGTCCAACTACAATGGGAGGGTACATACAACCCACACTAAGAGCACACCTGGAGTGCATGGCGCAGGTGACCATGAGTACTGTGCCACTGAGCTCATAGCACATCTACAATATAAAACCACTCTACTAAGACTGGGAGACATAGTAACCATACTTAATACATAGAAAAAAAACGCAGGGTGGCCACCAAAATGGGAAGACAAAGAAATATGTCCCAAGTAATAGAACAGATCAAAGCTCCAGAAAATGAACTAAATAAAATGAAGAGAAATGGTCTATCAAATGCAGAGTTCCAAACACTGTGTATAAGGATGCTCAATGAATTCAGGGAGAACTTCAACAAAGAGATAGGAAACATACAAATGAAGATAGAAAACATAAAAAAAGAACCAGTCTGAAGTGAAGAATGCAATAACAGAAATGAATACATTACAAGGAATCAAGAGTAGATTAGATGAAGGAGAGGATCAAATCAGAGATTTAGAAGACAAGGTAGCATAAACCACCCAGTCAGAGCAGCCAAAAGAAAAAAAAAAAATCCAAAAAACTGAGGAGAGTTTATGGAGCCTCAGGGACACCATCAAGTGTACCAACTTTTGCATTACAGAAATACTTCTTATATTCAGAAATATAAGAAATACACTTCTGGACTGCGTATAGTTATGCAAGCAGAAATAAGCTTCCATCTTGCTTAAGTCACTACAATTGTGATTTTATAAAAATTATAACTGAATTTATCTAAACAGAGTACCATGACTTGATTTCTCCTTTAGTAATTGATTTTTTAACAATATTTAGATAAGGAAAGATAACGATGATTTGTACTACTGTTGTCATAGAGGAGATGGCAAGAAGCATTTTTATTTGGGATATATTTGTTGGGAAGATTTTTGGATTTTGCTGATGGTCTGAATTTAAACTCTGTCAAACAGTGAATGATTTAGTGGTCACGCCAATGTGTTGGGCCTGAGAAACTGTGGGAATATTGGTACTATTTATAGAGATGGAGAAGGATTTGATGTGATAATTATGGCACAGAGAAGGGAATGGAAATACAAATCTATAATTATCTTTTGGCTTTGTTAAATTTGAGATGTCTTTAAACATTCATGTGAAGATTTTCGGTAGACAGTTAGGCATTTGGGCTGGAATATTGAGGTTAATGTCTGGGCTGCAAACAAAAAAAAAAATTATCACTGTATAATTGATAATTAAGCAAAGGGGTTAGATGTAATTATTTTGGGAAAAGTACCAAAAAAAAAGGTCTTTCTGCTGAACTTAACTTTGAAGACTTGGGCAATTAGAAGAATGCCAGAGAAGAAAGGGCTAACGTGTGAGACTAAAAAGGAACAGTCAATGAGATAAGGGAAGAAAATGCTATTGCTGCCAGTGAGAAAACTAGAGAACAAAATTTTGCCAGAAAAAGAAAATGATCAATTGTGTAACACTTCAAACAATTATGATAATATGACCATACTGAAATGACCATTGATAGACATTAATAATTCAGTAAACAGTATCAGGATTATGAGCTAACAATTAAATGCATTGTTATATCCATTATTTATACTTTAAAGCAGAATTAATTCTAGGTCAATCAAATACTTAAATGTAATGTTATAACTCAAATATTTTGAAGGTTATCTAATTTTAGCCTAGAAAATTAGCAAAGGGTTTTCTCCCATTAAAATCTGCTTTGGCAGATACTCAGAATCATCACCTTACTTTGCATTCTTGTACCTACCAGAAGGAGGTTTCAATTGATTAAAAAGTGTCTGGACATAAAAGTGGCATTTTATAGCACTCTGAAAGAGTATGACTTTGCATAATGGAAACAGGGATATGTAAAATTGATAGGACCAGCACAGTAATACAAGTGAGAAACGAAAATGACTCAGACAAGGGTAACTGTGGTAATTGTGGTGGAGTTTGTGAGGTGTCTGATTCTAAATTATTTGGAATAGAAAGAATATAAAAGGAACTGCTCAAGTGATAAAGATGGAGATTATCCCTGGGCCCAGCAGCACAGAACCCCACCTTCCAGCAATAGACACCAATTCAGAACTATAGTTTCTCCACTTGGTGGCAAGTTTATTACATGGGGACCCTTCCCTCCCAGAATCAATTTGTTCTCACAGAAGCAGACACACTTTGGGTGTTCCTTTACTTTTTTTTTTTTTTTATTGTTTTTTAATTAAACTGTTTTTATTTAACTTTCTTTTATGGCTACTACAAACATGGCTCTAATGGAATATGAACACAGTTTTGTTTGCATATCTAAATGTCTAACTATTACATTGTTTTATACACCTAAAACTAATTAAAAAAAAGAAAAGAAAAAGAAATAAAAGGCATAAAGATCAAGAAGGAACAAATAAAACTGTCCCTACTTGGGTGTTTTTTACTATTTTTGTGCTCATGACTTCAAGATATTTGCACAATAATGGGACTGTAATGGGAAGTTTAAATAATTAAATGGAAATTCTCTGAAAGCAGTGTAGCATTCTTGAAAAACAACAGTTAATATTTAGGATCCATTAGACCAGGGTTTGATAAACTCTCCCCTGTTAAGAGTCAGATAATACGTGTTTCAGTCTTTCTGGGCCATGAAGCAAAATAGAGACTTATACAACATGAGAAATAACAAATAATACAAAAACTGTAGTGATGAAATTTTAAAATGTAACAAAATAATAACTATTAACAATAATAGTTTTTTTCTCCAAAATACAAATATATTAGAGATCAGAATGGAATTATTTCTCAAGGGGAAACATGTTTCCAATTGGGGTTCAAAGTCGGTGTTTCCTGCCTTAAAAATTGACTGCAAATGCTCATTTGCTAATGTTGACTTGTAAAGAGATGTTACACATTCCATCTTTGAAAATTTATTTTCACACAGATGATACATGGGTGTCACACATAATGCTGTCATGTCATAACATACTCACTATCATTTGTAGTGCCATGAGCAGCAGTACAAAGAAAACAACATGTATGGTCTTTGTCTCAACTACTCAATTCTGCTGTATAGTGGGAAAGAAGTCTGAGACGAAACTTAAATTAATAAGTATGTTTGGGTTACAATACAATTATATTTATCGATACTAACCTTTTAATTTAACTTTATGTATCCTAAAATGTTATTTATACTTTGATTTTTTAAAATATTACAATATATAAGAGCGATACTTAACCTTAAAGCAACCAAAAACTGATGGGAAAACAAAGAGGATAGTGTATTTGGCTTGCAGGATGGAGTTAGCCAAACCCTGCATTAGAGGAAATATTAAAATAGGCACTTATTCAAAATCCAGGAGGGTCAGAAACGCTGGTTGAGAATGTGGTGCAAAGCCTAGTTAGTACACCACCAGATGTTGGTATGGTCCTGAAGAGAGAGACACTTGAAGAATACTTTAGGGTCAACTTGTGAAACCTTGGGAGAGACATAGATGAACTAGGTATCAACTAATCCTTACTAGAGCTGCAATCTAGCACCAAATAAAACAGTTCTTGACTAGAATAAATTGATATGTCCAGCATATTTCTGACTAGTAGTGGTGAGTATAAACTGTCTTTAGAGGAAGATAACATCATCTTGGGCTTCTATATATTTTACATACAGTTTCTGTCATTAAATAAAAGTGATTAGGTAAACTAAATCACAGGATTATATTAGTGAACATCAAGGGAAAAAAATGACAATGGAAACAAACACCCAAGTGATTGAAATACTGGAATTAGATGACAGGGACATTAAGTGAATACAATATATAAGTTCTAGAACTAAAATAAATAAATAAATAAATAAAAATAAAAGTTCAAAAGTAAGTGGAAAAATAGATATTTTCTACAGTGAACTGAATTTGAATCAAGACTTGTACTGAAAATTGAATTATGTTAAGAATTACTGAAAAGTACAATATAGTAACTTAAAGACTTATGTCATAGATTTAACGGCAGAGTAGACATGCCAGAAGATAGCCTTGCTACACTGAAAGATGTCTTCAAGAGAAAACATGAAAATGGAAGTACAGGGCAGAAAATACATAAAGTTACAGAAAATTAGAGAGATATGGGAGTCAGTAAATAAGTTTCACCTGTATGTAATTGAAAAGTTCTGACATACATACAATTAGCATTCATGAAGGAAAGAGGGAAAACAGGAGCAATACTTGAAGAGATACTGGCCAAGAGTTATCCAACAGTGATGAAAGATACACATTCAGGAAGCTCTGTCAAAACCTGAACAAGATACAGTAAAAGCCACAATGAAGAGTATTATTATAAGACTTATGAAAACTAAGGATCCAGAGAAAATTGTAAACTAGCCTGGGGGGAAATGTGAGACATGTTATTTTCAAAGAAGCAATATAAGATATACCACTGACTTCTCAACAGAAATAAAGTTAGAATACAAGGGAACAACAACTTTACAATTCTTAAGGGAATGTACTGTCAACTTCAAATTTTATATCTAGCAAAAAATATTGTTCCAAAGTAAATGTAAACTAAAGGTGTTTTCAGACAAACACAGAAATTTTTTTTTACTGATAATTCTGTAATAAAAAAAAAATACTGAAGATTGCTACAAGCAGAACAAATGACTCTAGAGGAAGAAAATTTAGCAATGATTTTAGAAAAAGATAAATTATACATGAATATTGACAGAATAGTAACTGAGGAAAACAATTATGGTAACGTGTTTGAGATTTATAATGTATATATAATTGAAATGCATGGCAACAGTTAAGATAATGAGGAGGAATACATTAAATTTATAATGAATTAATGATTCAATGTAATTTAAATTAAAATCCTGACAGATTTATTCTGTATGTGTGAAACTGAAAGGTGATTTTAAAATTCATATGAAAATGCAGAAGGTAAGTGAGAGCCAAGGAAATGTTGAAAAAAGCCAAAAATATGAGGACTTACAGTTCAAATAGAATGTGTTATTTCGGTTCTCTAGTAAACAAGACAGTATTTTATTGATACAAATAACAAGAAAAAATCAGTTGAACAGAATAAAAAAATTCATACATACATAGATGAACATATATACATAAATATATGTGTGTGTGTGTATAAACACACACACAATATATGATTGTTGATTGAAATGTGTAGGTTTCCTTTTTTGTTGTTTTTTAACTAGAAGAAAACAAGAGTCTATCCTCACAACCACATTATGTGCAAGGGTTTGTAGTTTAAGTCACAGGTATTAATGATAATAAATAAAGAGGAAGGTAAAAGTTAAAAATTGGGCTAAACAATATTAAGAACTTGTTTTTATTAGGAGACATACTAGAGTTGTGAGAATAAAAACACTATGCATAAAACTTCCTTAACAACCTTCATTAAAGATAACACATTCAAATAGTGAATGAATGAAAGCTTTTCATTCAAGACCAGGAATAAGAAATGGATGCCTGTTTTTCACCACTGCCATTCCACGTTGTAGTGGAAGTCTTAACTGCAGCAATTAGGCAATAAAAAGATATAAAAGACATCCAAACTGGAAAGGAAGAAGGAAATCATCTCTATTTGCAGGTGACATGATATGGTACAAAATCAACATGCAAATATCACTTGTGTTGTTATATAGCCATTGTGAACACTCCAAAAAGGAAATTAAGAAAATAATTCCAATTACAGTAGCATCCAAAAAATAAAATATCTTGGAAAAATTTAACCGTGGAGGTGAAAAAACTTGTACATGGAGAACTACAAAATATTACAGAGAGAAATTACTTAAAGGGTACAGGTTGTTCTTTTGGGATGATGAAAAAATTTTAAAGTAGAGAGAGATAGTGATTGCCAATGTCATGAATGCATTAAATTCCCCTAACCTACTGTGCATTTTAAAGTGTTTACTTGGTTAATTGTATATTATGAATTTCACCTCAATTATAAAGAAAGAAGAAAACATCAGGAATAGTATCTACACAGGGAGGGAGGAGACAGGTAGTAAGGATGAAAACTAGTGGTAGATACTGTTACTGTTTTGATTCGGGTACTGGTTTCAAAGGTGGTTCACTACTGGAAAATTGTTAGGCTGTATGCTTTTTATTTTGTATACACACACACACACATATATACACTATATATATGTATACACTATACATATAAACACACTATATATAAATATACAAAATATATATGTATATATATATATAATTTATACACATATATTGTACATTAATTAAAATGCAATTCTCAAACCCGACTAAAACAGTTAAATCTGTTTTTATAAGATGTCATTCAAAATATCAATAAAAAAGAAAAATAAGTTACTATACTCAGGAAATAATATAACAAAAATGTTCAAGACCGAGAGAGAAAATAATATAACTCATGAAATATATGAAAGAATTCTAAAATGAATAGTGTTATATGTCACATTTGGAAGTAGGAGACTATGATACCATAAAAAAGTCAATTAATCCTATAACGATATATTAAATACAAATCCAATGAAAATCATCAGAGAGCTTTTGTTAAAATTCATGAGATTCTAAAAATTTCTATGAAAGAAATTTCTATGAAATTGTATGGATTACAATCAAGGGACTCTTGAATTAGAAAAACAATGTGGCAGGCAGAATTCTAAGACAGTCCTCAAAGACTCCTCTGATGGGACTGTCCTATACATCTCCTGGAATTTGTGAGTATGATTACTAGTCATTTCTATTTTTAAGATATGTTATAATGCTATAGGACTCAGTTTTGTTAAAGTATATTATCTGGAGTGAGCCTGACCTAATCAAGTGAGCCCTTAAAAGTGACTGCAGATTTCCCAAAGAACAGACTTAAAGTACGAGAGGAGTATGTTGAACAGGAGACACTCCATTGATGTCTTTGAGGATGGAGAGTGCCATGTAACAGGAATGTAGATATATTCTAGGAGTAAAAATTGGGCTCTATATAACAGCCAGAAAGCAAGCAGTAACACAAATCCTACAAATTTAAGGACTTATTTACTGCCACAACACTGTGTATTAGGAACAGAACTCAAGGTCCTGATGGCAAAGCAGCCCTGATTATACCTGGAGACTCTGAGAAGAAAATCAAGTGATGCCATGCCCAGATTTCTAATCTACTGAACTTTGAGGAAATAATTGGGTAAAGCTGTTAAATCTGTAGTATTCTTTCCTTTAAAACAGCAGTAGGAAACCAATAAAAACAAGACAGAATACTTTGCTATATCATGCATCAGATTATAAACCCACTGGAATTAAACAGTTGAATTTGTATCAGAAAAGAAAAGGAGTCTACTGGAAACAAATAGTGTTCCCCTAGCAAACATGCATATATGGAAAGGTGGTGGTTGATGGAAGGAACAAGCAAGATCAGTGGAGAAATAATGAATGATTAAGTAAATGGTTTTAAACTAATTAGTAATCTGAGTAAAAACAAGAGGGAAAAAAAGTATTGAATCCTTATCTTATACCAAGCCTACAAAAATATTCTAGATTAAAATTTTTAAAATGAAAAGCAAAGTTCAGAATTTTAGAAGTATAGAAGCAATACTTTTACGTCCTAAGGAATGACTAGATATCTTGAGATATGAAAAGCATAAATAGTAAAGAACAAAATTATAAAGTAGAGAAAGCCAGATACTTGGGCAATCTATTTCTAAGGCAAAAGACTAACACAAACTAGACAGCATTGTTATGATCTGGGAAAGTAGGAAATATGGACATATATTATTCCAGTAATCTACTCATAGATGTATATTCTAGAGAATCTCTCTGACAGGTAAACATAGATATACATAAAAAATTTGCAGCAGCTTTGTTATAATAAAACAATTTAAAATAAACTAAACAACTTTACAAAAATAAAGTCTAGTGTATTTACTTGGAATTCTAAGCCTTGGAAATGAAGGGGTTTGAATTCTATATATCAATAAGATGTACATACGTACAATGGAATATTATCCGGCCATAAGAAACGATAAAATACTGCTGTTTGTGACTACATGGATGGATCTTGAGATTATTATGCTAAGCAAAATAAATCAGACAGAAGAAGTCAAGAACCATATAAATTTACTCATATGTGGAATACAAAACTGAAAGCAACAAACGAAAAAGACAATCAAACAAAAACTCATAGACACAGTTTAGTGGTTACCAGAGGTTGAGAGGGGATAGGTGGGGTGGCAAAGAGGCTAAAGGGGGTCAAATATGTGGTGATGGAAGGAAAACTGACTCTGGGTGGTGAATATGCAATGTAATATATAGATGATGTATTACAGAATTGTACACTTGAAACCTATATAATTTTACTAACCAATGTCACTCTAATAAATTTAATTTAAAAAAATAGATGTATCTTAGGACATAATGTAGAACAAAGTATCAAGTTATAGAAGAATACAGGTAATGTCATACATTCCATTTAACAAAATTAAAAACATGCAAGATAATATTTATGGGAAAATGTATATGCTTTACAAGTATAGAGAAATCCATGATTTATGAATATCAAATTAGGATAGTAGTTATATGGACATGGGCAATGGTGGTTGTGAGTGATAGAGTTGGGGACAGAAAAATACAGATGTGGTTTTCATTACATTAAGTAATTTCTTTTCGTTTCTGAAGGTGAATTGTTGGCACATTGATGCTTTAGATTTTTATAAAACAGCATGCTTTACATATTTGTATATCTGCAATATACCATTATTTTTAAGAGAATAAATTACATTGCTTTTATATTTTATTAGTTTTGAAAAAATGTTAAAGTTTATTATCTTATTTAACCATCATAAACCATCATAAATCTTTGTGGGATCGGTCACTCAGACATTTTTACTTTTTTTTTTTTTTTAGATAGATAAAACTCAGTTTAGAAAATGTCAGTATCGAACCAAGTCTCCTGATAACATATCAAACAAATTTCATCACACGGAGTTACCTCTTTTTAAAGGAGAGAGATTAAATACTTCTTTAATGTTGACAAAGTTCCAGGATACTTATATATTATCACAATAAATCATGACAGCAATTCTGTGAGGTAGGTATCACTACATCACTATGAAAATAAGGAGCCTACGATTTGGAGAGGCTGTCACTTGCCCCAAACTTCTCTTCTTGAGGCAAAGCAATATTTAATCTCTAGGCTATTTGTATAACCACAGCAGCCATGTTCATTTTACATCTTACTGACTCCCCTAAGCACCTGGATTCTCATTAGGATTTAGGCATTAATGGAAAAGTAATATTTCATAAATTAAAAAGAGCCAGTCACTTGCTTTCCTGCAAATAATGTCTAAATCTATTTGAGACTGCTTTCAAAATTGTTCTATGAAAACAAAAATCATAAAAAAATTGCAAAATATCATAATACTTGCTATCCTCAAAATTTATCCATGGAAGAGTTTCTTTGTTTCCTTCTTTTAATTTTGTTATTCTTTGCAGTGGGCAACATTTAACTTTGAAAACTTCTGCAGTAAAAGTTATTTCCTCACAGACCATAAATCCATACTACTGGAGACCAATTCAGTTACCAGTTATGCAACGTTACACTCCATGCTGAGTTCTGGCTACCTTTTTGGTTCCATTATGCTGCATACTGAATCCTAAGTTTAGTTTCCTTGAAAGTCAGACCTTTCATGTCAGATTTATTAATTGACCAAAGCACTATAAAAATAATGCTTTTAATCTTTTGCATATCAGTTAAATTAAGGCCGCCAAACACCTCCTGTCTGCTGACCTTCTTTCTTCCTCACTTAGGTGCTCCCCCCTTGCTTTAATAGGAGAGGTATAGGGAAATATCAAAGTCATTACTTTGACTTCAGCTATTCCACTTTGTGTCCTAATCCTTTTTAAGCCTGCCATTCACAAACTTCCTGGAAACTCAAAAAGTCTTTGAAACTTAAAAATTGAAGTTCTAACATCATAATGCCCTTGAAAAGCTGGAGACACTGAAAAATCCTCCATCGAATTAAGAGTATTACATACTATTCGAGATATTCTCAGATTGCAGTGAGAAGAAAAATGAATTTGAACAATTACTAAGATTTCAAATTGGTGGTATTTTTCACAAGATATACTTATTTTCATAGTACAAGTATATTATCTGCTTTCTTAATTCTGTCATTTTGTTCCTCTTCATAGATCACCTATTTAAGTAATGAGTCAACATTCCACTAATAAACACTATGTTTAAGCTAATTTTGGGGTTTTTGTAACGTATTTTTATAAAGCATCAACAAATTATACTAAGCAATTGTGTAATATTGCTAAATCATGATACATTCCTTAATATCTCTTTATGGGTATATGGGGCAAAACCTGAAAATGTCGTTTTCTTTAACTTCTGTGCAAAGTCAAAAAGTTTACTTATTTCTTTCAAATATTTAAGAGCATCCTTATAATTAAATACTAAAAGAATGAACTATGCAATTTATTTTGTTTACTATCCCTGGAGTTAATGTTATGTGAAAGGTAAAATTTCTAGGTCCAAGGAATGTATTTTCAGTACTGTTCATCCATAGAAAAGCTGATCATATATTTTAATATAATTTTGTGTATTCACTGTTACACAGATATTGTCAAAGAAAGTGTAATAAATCTCTGCAAATATTTTAGCATTTCAGGTACAATAATTCTGCATATAAGCCATTGTGGGTCAGTAATTAGTTGCTAAGCAATGAGTCCCTTGGTAAAAAAAAATATATAAGGTTGGATCAAAAGTTGGATTTTCAGAAAACAGACATATAAATAGTGAAATAGAAGAAACAGGAACGAGTACAATTTATTATTCTGTTCAGAGAGTGCTTTGAGAGCTCCTGGAAGCCTGAATTTTAAAAATCTAGCTTAGAAATAGAAGAGATATCATTAAATAGATATCTTTAAATATTTAGAGACTCTGAATGCAACCAAATGGCTTTGGGAATTTTGACTCATATTATTTTTTAAAAATAGTCTTCTTACTCTGTTGATGGTTTGTTTTGCTATGCAGAAGCTTTTGAGTGTGATATAGCCCCACTCATTTATTTTAGCTTTTACTTCCTTTGCCTTTGTGGTCAACTTCATAAAATCCTCTCTGAACCCAAGGTCCATAGTTAGTACCTATGCTTTCTCCTATGCAATTTATTGCTTCAGGTCTTATATTTAGGTCTTCAATTCACTTTGAGTTAATTTTGGTATGTGGTGGCAGACAGCAGTCTAGTTTCATTCTTTTGCATGTGGCTTCCCAATTTTTCCAAATTTATTGAAGAGGCTTTCTTTGATCCATTGTATGATTTTGGCACCTTTGTCAATAATTATCTTCCCATATGTATGTGGGTTTATTTCTGTGTTCTCAATTCTGTTCCATTGGTCTGTGTGTCTGTTTACCTATCAATGCCATGCTGTTTTGATTATTGTTGCTTTGTAGTAAAAATTGAAGTTAGGGAGTGTGACACCTCTTGCCAAGAAGATATTTGCCAACACCACCTCTGAAAAAAGGATAATATCCAAAACTCATACAACTCAAAAACAAAAAACAAATAATCCAATTCAAAAAAGGGCAGAAGACCTGAACAGTCACTTTTCCAAGGAAGACATTCAAAAGGTCAACATATATATGAAAAAATGTTCAACTTTACTACCTGTTAGGAAAATGCAAATTTAAACCACAATGAGATATCACCTCACACCCGTTAGAATGGCTATTATCAACAAGACAAATAATCAATGTTTTAGAGTTTATGGAGGAAAAGTAACCCTCATAAACTGGTAGAAATGTAAACTGGTACAGCCACTGTGGAAAACAGTATGGGGATTCCTCAAAGTATTAAAAATAGAATTACCATATAACCCTCTTTCGGGTATCTACCCCCCAAAATCTGAAAATATTTGTCTGTAAAGATCTATGTACACCTATGTTCAGTGCAGCATTATTCACGGTGGCCAAGACATGGAAAGAACCAAAGTTGTTCTCTGATACATGATTGGATAAAGAAGATGTGATATATATATACAGTAGAATATTATTTGGCCATAAGAAAGGATGAAATGCTGCCAATTGTGACGATATGGATAGAACTTTTTATTATATGCTAAGCGAAATAAGAGAAAAAAATCAAGAATCATTGGATTCACTCATTCATGGAATATAAAATGGAAAACAACAAACAAACAAGACAAATAAAATCTCATAGATACAGAAAATAGTTTAGTGGTTACCAGAGGGTAAGAAGGTAGAGGGGTGGTAGATGAGGGTAAATAGCATCAAATATAAGGTGATGGAAGGAGAACTGACTCTGATTGGTGAACACACAATGCAATATATAGATGATGTACTACAGAATTACACACTCAAAACCTACATAATTTTAATGATCAATGTAACCCCAATAAATTTAATAAAAATTTTAAAGGTAATTATACATTAATTTAAATATTGCATTTTGGGTCATCCTAAGATCTTGTTCAATGTCACTAAATCTAGGATATATTTTTAAGGAACCATATTCTTTTTATAACTTTATAATGATTTGTTAAATGTCATTTATTCTAAGTCCCCTGGTAGCAACTTCATAATCTTTCATTGCTATTCAATTTCAGAGACAAAGTTTGGACTTAGAATCTCATTGCTAAATGAGTATTTAAATTGATAGAATGTAATTTATACTTTTGAAAGTACATCAAGTTAAACTTAGTTTGGCTTTCCCTAATGTGGAAATAAAAATAACTATCCATTATTAAAATTGAAAGTCATGTTGGCTCCATAAAAAAAGGACGTATTTATACCATATGAAAATGCATGATGACATCATGTAATACTTGATGAATAAAGGTGTAATGAAAAGGTGTTTTAGCATTATAAACTACCTATGGTAGAATAATTATGCCAAATGCAAAAGATCTTCAATTTAGCTGATATTCAAATTGAAAGCTGATATATTAGAGTCCAGTTTTGCAATTATTAAGTTATAACAGTAATTTATGCTAAATGTAGTAAAAAACTTAGTAATGGGTAATTCATTACATATTAGAATTATTTAATTGAAATTATAATTAATCACAATCCATTATTATAAAACAATGACTAATCATATAAATATATTATTTATTTAATATTCATTGAATGTTTAATTAATTATATTTTTAACTTTGCTGTTCACTGTTATTTCTTTGGTCCACGAAAAGTGAGTCATTGTTTAAAAGAACTTTTAACTTTTTCAAAACGACAATTTATCAACACTAAAATATTGTTAATTGTATTTTTATTTGCTTTACAATATTGTTTATATTTAATTTCTATGTTTGATTTTGCAATTGAATTACATATGCACTTTAAGTAATTTTATAGTATGATATAAAATTGACATGGGCAGAGATATTTTCTTTTCTCAAATCAACTTGATTTGAAAACATTGATTAAAAAATTTATTTCTACAACTGAAAAATCTTAAAGCATAAGAACTGATTTTGAATTATTACATTTTAAAATGATCTGCCAATAATATATATCAAAGCAATTATTATCTAAATAAGAAAACATGAAGAGTAGGTGAGTATTATATATCTTTGATCTTCAGAAATTCATAATTCAGTAAGATAGCATTAAAATATGTGTTTCCCTAATTTATAATAAAAATTCTTCGTTATATATAAATATCATATTCCCTATATATTTCATTGGGATCATAGCATACATACATTTTGATCTTTTAGTGTACTTTGAAGATTTTTCCATGATTTGCTTCTCGTTCTTCCTTTCCTTGTACATAATATTAACCAATCTTTGAAAGTTTCACACATAAGATACTTATAAATTTATATTTCACTTTTTTCTCTTTTTCTTCTTTTATTATATTGTTGTATCATTTCTACAATTTCATAGCATATGTTATTTACATGATCTTCTGTTACATTAATTACCAAATTTGTTTTATATTTAGTCAAATTATGTTTCATGCTGATTTTTACTCATTTTATGTTAGTTTCTTGGGTCATTTCTTGATTGGTTAAACGACACATTCTAGTTACTACCAAGTTCTGTAGGAAAAATTCATTATGTTTATTTTTTAGAGCCTGTCACAACAATGGCTAGATATAACATATTTACCAAATTTTTTCTTAAGCTGAAAGTCTTAACCTGAAAGTTGTAGCACTATTTTTCTGTGCCCAAATTATTTTTTAACTAGAAGAATAATATATTTAAGATATATGTTAGGAATTTTGCTTTTGGAGGGAAGTCATTTACTCCCTGCAAGTGATATTTTACTGATCTATTTTTGTCATGATAATTTGCTCTTTCTAGAGTATCATAAAGATGGAGGGCAATAACCCCACACTTCTTTCACTTAGCATACTTTTTAAATTGATCCATGTTATTTCAAATATCAATTTGTCTTGTCAAGTAGTACTGCACAGTATGGATGTACACAATATGTACATATATATATATATATATATGTATATATATACATATATATACATATATATATGTATATATATATGTATATATATACATATATATATATATATATATATATATATATATATATATATATAAAGTGTACATGATTTTATATACTACACACTACAAAATAATTACCAAATCAAGATGATCAACACATTCATTACCTCACATAACTTTTCTGGTGTGGTGAAAACGTTTAAAATCTACTCTTAAAAAATTTCAATATCATATTATTAACCATAATATACATGTTGTAAATTAGATCTTCAGAACTTATTCATCTTATAACTGAAATTTTGTACCATTTCACTTAGTATTTCCCATTTTTATCTCCCCCAGGCCCTGGTATTCTATTCTCTCTTTCAATGTAATGGACTGTTTTTTTTATTTTTTATTTTCACATGTAAGTGATATAATACAGTATTTGTCTTTCTCTGTCTGGCTTATTTCACTTAGAACAATGCCCTCCAGATTCATCCATGTTGTCACAAATGGCAGAATTTTCTTTTTCTATAGCTGAAGAGTAGCCCATTGTATATAGAAAGATAGATGATGATAGATAGATAGATAGATAGATAGATAGATAGATAGATAGATAGATAGATAGACAGACAGACAGACAGATAGATAGATAGATAGATAGATAGATAGACAGATAGATAGATAGATAGACAGATAATAGATACACATACATACATTTACAAAACTCTACATATACCACGTTGTCTTTGCCATTCACCTATGAAAGGACACATGTTGTTTTCATATTTTGGCTATTGTGACTCATGCTGCAATGAACACGAGAGTCCAGATGTCTCTTTGCGATACTAATTTCATTTCCATAGGATATATACCCAAGAGATGGACTGCTGAATATTACAGTACTTTTATTTTTACTTTTTTGAGGATACTCCATATAATTTTGCACAATGGCTGTACCAATTTGAATTCCCACCAACAGTTTACAAATGTTCGTATTTTTTTTTTATATCCTAACCAACATTTATCTTATCTTTTTGATAATAACCATTCTAACAGGTGTGAGGTGATATCTGACTGAAGTTTTGTTTTGTATTTCTTGGATAACTAGTGATGTTAGCACCTTTTTATGTACCCGTTTTTATGTACCTGTTGGCGGATATTTTCTATGAAAAACGTTTATTCAGGTCCTTCGGTAAATTTTCACTGAATTTTTGTTTTTGCCATTGGATTGCATGGGTTTCTCAATATTTCAGATATTAATCCTTATCAGATATATAGTTAGTAAATATATCCTCTCAATTTGTAAGTTGCCTTTTCAATTTATGAACTGTTTCATTTATTGTGCAGAAGCTTTTTAGTTTGATGTAGTTTCATTTGTTTATTTCAGCTTTCATCACCTGTACTTTTGACATTTAATTCAAAAAATAATTGCCAAGAACAATGTAAAGGAGCTTTCCCCCTATGTATTCTTCTGGTAGTTTTATGGGTTCAGATCATACAGTTAAGTCTTTAATCCATTTTGAATTAATTTTTGTGAGTGGTGTAAGATTGGGGTCCAATTTTATTCTTTTGCACATGGGTACCCATTCTCCCTAGCTCCATTTACTAAAGAAAGTATCTTTTTCTCAAAAAAAAAATGCCATTGGGATTTTGATGGGGATTGCATTAAATTTGTATATTGCTGTGGGTAATATGGACATTTTAACTATGTTGATTCTCCCAATCAATGAACTGAGAATGTCTTTCCATTTTTTTGTGTGTTTTCTTCAATTTCTTTAAAAATGTCTTCACCACCTTGCTTAAATTTATTCCTAGGCATTTTATTATTTTTGTTGCAATTGCAAAAGGAATTTTTTTTTAATTTATTTTTTTGAGATTTCATTGTTAGTATATAGGAATTCAATGGAATTTTGCACATTGATTTTGTAGCCAGCAACTTTACTGTATTTGTTTACGGTTTCCAATAGCTTTTTGATGGAGTCTCTAGGGTTTTCTATATATTGCATTATGTCATCTGCAAAAAGTGACAATTTAACTTAATCATTCCCAATTTGGATGCCTGTTATTTGTTTCTCTTGCCTGATTGCTCTGGCTAGGACTTAACAATACTATGTTGAAAAGCAGAGGTGATAGGGCATATCCCTGTCATATTCCTGAATTTAGAGTGAAGGGCTTCAGTTATTCAGTAATTATGATATTAGCTAAGGGTTTGTCACATATGGCCTTTATTATGTTAATATATTTTCCTTCTATACCCATTTGATTAAATGTTTCAATCATAAAAGAATGTTGTATCTTGTCAAATGCTTTTTCTGCATCTATTGATATCATATGATTTTTGTCTTTTATTTTGCTTATGTGGTGTATCACATTTGTTGATTTGCATATGTTTAACCATCTTTGTGCCCCTGGGATAAACCCCGCTTGGTCATGATGTACAATATTTTTTAATGCATTGTTGCATTCAATTTGCTAGAATTTTGTTTAAGATTTTTGCATCTGTACTCATCAGAGATATTAGTCTATAATTTTCATTTTTTGTGTTATCCTTACCAGGTTTCGGTATCGGGGTAATTTTGGCTTCATAAAACAAGTTAGGGAGTATTGTCTCTTCTTCAATCCTTGGAAGAGTTTGACTATGAAAGGTATTAGATCCTCTTTGAATGTTAGGTAGAATTCACTAGTGAAGTCAGCTGGTACTGTCTTTTGCTTTTGGGAAGGTGCCAGATGACTGACTGAATTTCCTTATTGTTGATTGGTCTATTTAGATTTTCCAATTTTTCATTATTCAGTCTAGAAAGGCTATATGTTTCTAAGAACATGTTCATTTCTTCTAGTTTATTGAATTCGTTGGCATCTATTCCTTCATAGTATTCTTGAATGACAATTTGTAATAATATTTCTGTGACATCCCTGGTAACATCCCCTCTTTCATTTCCAATTTTTTTTTTATTTGTGTCTTCTCTGTTTTTATCTTAGTGAGTCTAACCAAAGGTTTCTCAATTTATTAATCTTTCCAAGAACCAGCTCTTTGTTGCAGCATTTTTTCCTATTGTATTTTTATTCTCTATTTAATTTAATTCTGTTCTGATTTTTATTATTTCCTTCCTTCTGCTGACTTTGGGTTTCATTTGTTCTTCTTTTTCTAGTTCTTTACCATGTAATGTGAGGTTATTTACCTGGGATTTTTCTTCTTTCTTGAGAGAAGCCTCTAACGATATAAATTTCCCTCTTAAAATTGCTTTCACTGCATCCCCAAAATTTTGGTAGGATGTATTTTCATTGTCATTTGTTTCTATGTATCTTTTGATCTCTCCTCTTATTTCTTCTTTGACCCAGTCATTCTTTAAAAGTGTGTTGTTTAAGCAGTGTTTTCCTGCTTTCTTTTTGCAGTTGATATCCAATTTCAAAGCCTTGTGATCAGATAACATGCTTGGTATAATTTCAACCTTCTTAAATTTGTTTTATGTCCCAATATATGGTCTATCCTTGAGAATGCTCCATGTACACTAGAAAAGAAAGTATAGCCTGATGTTCTAATACGAACTGCTCTATAAATATCAACTATATCCGTCTCATCTAATGCGTCACTTAGAGCTGATATTTATTTCTTTATTTTTTGTTTAGATGATCTATGCATAGCTGTCAATGATGTATTTTGGTCACCTACTTTAGTTGTGTTTTGGTCAATTTCTCCCTTTAGTTCTGTTAGTAGTTGCTGTGTATATTTTGGTGCTTTCTGATTAGGGGCATAAATATCAATGACTGTTATGTATTCTTATTGTGTAGTGCTTTTTTTCATTATGAAATTTCCATCTTTGTCTAGTATTACCTTTTCTTGCCCGAAGTTTGTTTCATCTGATATCAGTATGGATATGCCTGCTTTTCTCTGAATACCATTTGCCTGGAGTGAAACTATCTTTTGTTCATTAGGTGTTCTTAGTGCTTTCATCAAAGATTAGTTGACTCTATATGTGTGGTTTTATTTCTGGGTTCTTTATTCTGTTACACTGGTTTATGTGCCTGTGCTTATGCCAGTACCTTACTGTTAAACTCTCATTGTGGTTTTCATTGGGATTTTTCTGATGATTAATTGTGTCAAGGATATTTTTCTGTAATTACTTTCCAATTTATACACCAGGTGTTTTTAATGATAGAAGCAATTGCTCTACATCAACTCCAACAATTGGAATTATCAGTGTTTTATTTAAACTATTCTAGTGGGTACGTAGTGGTATTTCATTGTGGATTTAGTTTGAATTTTCTTGATAATCAGTGATATTGACCAATATTTATATATATTTATAGGCCCTATGTGAAGCACTTTCCATTCTAGCCTCTTACTCATTTCTTTACATTTAATTGCCTTTTAAATAGATATGTTTAAGAAATATTTCCATACTTCAAGGTTACTTTTCTACATTTCTTCTCTAAGATATAATGCTAAATATTTCATATCCATAACCTAGCATGAATCATTTGTGGATGTTTTGAGAAAATAGTCAAGTTTCATTTCACTTTTCCTGTGGACACTTAGGTTGTTTTCATATCTTGGCTATTGTGACTAATGCTCCAATGAATATGAGAGTCCAGTTATCTCTTTGAGATACTAATTTCATTTCCATAGGATATATTTACCCAAGAGTAGGCTTGCTGAAATATGGTACTTCTATTTTTAATTCTTTGAGGAAACTCTGTATAGTTTTATATAATGGCTGTACCAATTTGCATTCCTACCAACAGTGTACAAGTGTTCTATTTTTTTTTCACATTTTCACCAACATTTATCTCATCTTTTTTATAATAGCCATTCCAACAGCCAATTGACTCAGTACCATATTTTAGAACTATTATTATTTCTTTTCTCTCATTCAACAGTGGAACTGTAGTCATAAATCAAAAATGTTTATTTTTTCTGAGTTTCCATTATATTGCATTATCTAT
This sequence comes from Rhinolophus hipposideros, assembly GCF_964194185.1. NCBI lineage: Eukaryota > Metazoa > Chordata > Mammalia > Chiroptera > Rhinolophidae > Rhinolophus > Rhinolophus hipposideros. The sequence goes on from NC_138059.1 coordinate 20,015,257, forward strand.
TTGTCTACATCTTTACAAATGCCTCAGTTTACATTACTGTAGCAAAAATATCTAGTCAAGAATGTAGTGGATAAAGAGGTAAGGACCTTTAGTATGTCTAATTGACAGATCCAGTTTGGTTGTTCTAATCCTAAAAAGTCCCAACAATTTGAGAGTGACCATATTACAACACTCTCTCCTTTTGTTTTCCTTTTTGCTATGTCTTATCTTTTCCCTATCTATTTATCTGTTTCTTCCAAAGAGTCCTTAGAAACACTTTTCCAAATCAGCAGCTAATGGTAAGTATATGCTTATTAAATTTAGATATTTTTAATACATTTTTGTGTGAAAGAGTCTAGTGATATATAATTGCAAAAAACAAACAAACAAAAACAACAATAACAAAAAACTATTCTTCCTAAGGAAGATTAGCATATATAAAATCTAAGATAAGAAATTAAAAATAGCATATTGAGGATTCAAACAAACTGATTTTTTTCAAAACTATAAGAGCTCCATTCTAAGAGAAAAAAACAATAGTGTGCCATCTAAGAATTTAATACTAACCAAAACAAATAAGAAAATTAATTTATGGGACAATGTGAATAAACTGATATTCTAAATGTTGATATTTTATAATTAATGACTATTCTGATTACTTTGTATACAATTTTATAAACTTATTACTATAACACTTCAATTAAAAATAATAATGTCAAAGGTCTGCATATTATGATATGGTTATCTATAAGTGTCTACTTAGAATAACCCACCTCTTATAAAGGTAAACTATACCATTTTTACTGTATCTCTCAATGTGGATTTAAAGGTTAAACTCTTTTTTTAATAATCATCTCCTAGACCAAAATTTCAGTCAACTTCAGTGACCACTTATTTCCTTTATGAAGAGCAATGAGTGATGATGTTGTGCATAAATATGGAGACTGTATAACACATTGTACTTTACAATATTATTGTTTTTTATGCAAGAAAGTAGGAAATGGAGACACATGTGCCATGGTAGGAGAGCATGCTCTTACAACCAAGAATGGAAGTTTAACATATTTTTTTTTGTATGTGTGTGTGGAAGTTAACATATTTTTGCTATAAAAACAACATTGTGTCTTGTGACTAGTTAAAATGTTGGAAGAGCACAATATGCCTCAGCCTAATTGTGGAATAAAGTAACTGTAACATTTGCAATGTTGTTCCAATATAAAAACACAATTTAAAGTATAAAAGAACAAAATTGAGTAAGTAAAACTTGGCTTCATGTGTTATCCAAGTTTAGTTAAATAACACCAGTCCCTGACTACACTATTTAAATTTCATTTATTGAATTATATTGTAATTACAAAAGGACAAACTTTACTCCTACCATGTTTCCCCCAAAATAAGACCTAGCCAAACCATTAGCTTTAATGTGTCTTTTGGAGAAAAAATTAATATAAGTCCTAGTCTGATACTAAAATAAGACTGTGTCTTATATTACATAAGACCCGGTCTTATATTATATTAAAGTATTATATTATATTAAAATAAGACCAGGTCTTATATTATATTAAAATAAGGCCTGGTCTTATTTTAGTATAAGACCAGATCTTATATTAATTTTTGCTCCAAAAGACACATTAGAGCTGATGGTCCAGCTAGGTCTTATTTTCAGGGAAACACGGTAGCTTTTCTAACCACAAATCATGTATATAGTACTTGTACACTGGGATCAGTGACCAATTATGTTATTTCTTTTGAAGTTTGTCAGTGATTGGTTACTGTCCATCTGTTATCCAGTTCACGTACAAACAGCAAAAGCTGTAGTTTTATTGCCTCCTATTGCCAAGTGATAAATCCTCATGCATTTTACCAAAATGAATAATCAGTAGAGGAAGCTGGCCAAAGAAACAAAAAGTGATAATGTCCGAAGTAAAATCGGAATAGAATTCAAATGGAGTTATAGAAGAAATAGTAGATGGTGGGAATTTTGACATCACTTCAGTTTTAGAGACTCTAGTCTTCACTAAAGAAATTTAGTGAAGGTGAACTTATCAACCTAAATGTAAAACGTGGTTATGACAAAAATGATGAAGCAGCTTGTAAAGTCAGGAAAAATATCACATGAACGGAACTTTGAAATATTTCATGACATTTAAAATCTCTAAACATAAAAATTTGAAAGACGATATAAACTTAGAAATTAGCATGACAATTCTCCAATGCACAGAAATAATACTAACTCTGTATATTATAAGGAATATAAAGAGAAGACAGAATTGTTCAAACTATTCTTGACAAGCTTTTACAAAGAAAAAAACACTGCAATTTTCAATGCTTCTCATGTTTTAAGTTACAGTAAGTAAAAGGAAATTAATTTTAGTTTTTCACTTCACCATATTTATGTACTAATACTAAGATTATTTTTAATTTGGTGGCAAATTTTTTTAACTTATGGGAAACTGTAATTTTCCCATTGTTTATTATGAATACTTTCCATAGTTTTAACTCGTATTTTTATTGTTCTGCACTACTGCACAAAGCAAGGAGTGTGTGTATTATACTAAGGTGATGTATTCTTTGGTAGAATCTGTGTCCACAATCAGCAATGTCATCAGAAATGAAAAGTGTTTACATACAACTAAGAGGGAATCATTCAAGACGGCTTACATGCACCATTCAAATTTTACTTCTGGCTTAATACAGTATTAAAAGACTTCCTAGAAGTAGGGGCCTAAAAGTTTGGAAAATGTATGTTTCCTCACCCAAATATAGTTGGTCCATGAAAGGAGAATAAAAGGATTGGAGGATAGAGGGTGAGACATAATCGCCTTCACAATTAGAAACAAAAGAAATAAATATTTCTGAGAACCGTTAATTTTGTCATTCATTCATTAAACAATTATTTTGGTGGTTATATAGAAATCATTTAAAGATAGGAGAAATTACAGAAGAAATATATGAAATAAGAAAGTTTATCCAAGTGCCCAAATGTAAAGATCCAAGGAAAAGACAATTTTGTGAGCAAATATCTTGAACAGGTGAGAGGAAATGGAATCCATGGTATGGTTGGGAGGTAATAGTCTTGGATAAGAGCAGAGATAGTTCATGCATGGTAACAGAGAGAAAAGAGGATATGATTATAGACACAGCTATGTTGTTTTATTCAGGAGTAGAAAGACAAGGTAGCTTTGTTTACTTATTTGTATTTGTTTTCAGTGAAATAATAAGGGTGGTCATTAGTGAAGATGAACAGTGCATAGGGTCTGTTTGTAACTGAGGGAGTAAAAAGTTATGAAACAGCCAACTCAGATTGATAATTTGAATTATGGTTGACTAAAATATGAAAATCCAATGGGATTGTTCTGAAATTACAAGGGGTCTGTTGATGGAATAAATTCAAGTTAGAGTGATTTCCAGAGATCTCCTTTTTCCCTTTTCCAGGAATATTTAGTTCTTTTAATGTATCAAAAAATAAGAAGGCATGATTTTACTGCTTTTTATTTTTTAAAGTAAGCCCTTTGAAGGAAACTAAGGGAAGGGAGGAAATTATGAGGTATGCTTGTGGCTATAAGGATGGACCAGGTGATCTAAATCAGATAAAAGTGAACTAAGGACTCGGAGAATGTTGAAGTATAGGAAAAAGGGGGTAGTTAACGAATTAGCTATTCCAGTTATTTGAAGTTTTATCATACTGAATAGGATGAAGTGGAAATTTGCTAGAATTTAGGAAGTAGTGGTCAGATGATGGGGCTATTAAAATAGATGTTTCAATAGACCAGTAATAGAAAATGACAAATTCTAGAGCATGGCCACAGAAGTGGTTGAATGAAGTTGAGTGGGAAATAAAATCTTAGAGAAAAACTTGGAAAAGTGAGTGGCTGTACTAAGTACTAGATGTATTATATCTGTGGATACTGAACATACTCTTAACAATAATTGGAAATGTGGTGGAGAGAAATTCAGTTAGGCAGATCCTGAAATAGAGGAATTAAAGGGTATGGTCAAGTAGGTTAAAGAAGTGTATGTGCAATTAATTAAATAGGTTAGTCTTGATAATGAGTTACACTAATAATCTACTGATAATAAGTTCTATTTAATATTTTCTTCTTTGAACCGATTTTTTTTGGTCTCATTGTATAGTAAATTATACAGTGTTTTGTCAGGAAGTTGCAGAGAGGTATCTTTGCAGGTGTAAGCTAGGGTCTGTGGATCATCATAAATTTTATCTTTGTTCAGTATCCAACTTAGGGTAAGAACAATATTGCAAAGAAGTGAAAGCTGTCTAACAAGGAATTAAGACTACATGAAACATGGCAGTTTCCTTCAACCAAAATCAATTCTACACATCTATTTTTTGGTTATTAATAAGCCTTATTTCCCACATTAATTGGCATCACAATACTTTAAAAACGACAAATCACATTGGCACTTGTTTTTAGAAACAACAAGAAGGCTCTATATTTTGGGTGAGGGGCATTAATTCAAAATAATAAAGGAAATAATAGAAAGAAAAACAATAGAAAATAATAGAAAGAAAATAGAAGAAATAGATAGAAATAGAAGAAAATAATAGAAAGAAAACAAAGAGCAATCTTAAGTCGTGGAAGCTAATGAACATTATTTAAAGACTAAACACAGTTTTTCTTGGAAGTAATTGATCTCAGGTGTAACTAAAAAGAGGTCCATTGCATTTCCTCAGTATTGTTTTTCTTTAATTTATTTTCCAAATAAAAACCCTTTACGGTATAAAATATGTTTAAAATGAAAACTTATCTGAATATAACTTATTCCTTGATTTTCCGAATACAATTAAGAATTTAGACAAAAAAGATTTTCCTTACATCTATTAGTTATCACAATGCTAAAAATGGGAAGAGTTGTTAAGTGGGCTCTTCTCCATCTAACTTTGTCTCTTCTGTATAGAACCAACATTATACAATTACTATCAAAACTTCTTATTTAGTGAATTAGTCAAATGACCAAGCAGTAGCTGCCAGATCAATCAAAGGTTTTATTGTCCTTTTGTAACAAAATGAGCTTTTCCCTTTTCAATTTGTTTTCTGTGCCATGTACTTACTAATCAATGGATAACATCAATTAAGTAATTTTAGGAATATTTCTTTGTTCAGTTTTGTTTGGTAGGTATTAGGTTCTTATTTATGCACTAGTTACTAAGATATAAAGTTCAAAATCTAAATATTAATACAATCCTTAATCATAAGTTATTACAAAATATGTACATATTTATTTGGACAAAATACATCAAATGATGAAACTGGAGGGTACATGAAGTGGCAATTCTGAGAGGTTTCTCAAGGTTTCCATTGTATTTTGGATGCTTGATCTATATTTTTGTGACATGCAGCGGTTAAGGGATAAACCCTGGGGATTTAATTACAAAAATATGAGTGCTTTGAATTTTATTTTAGGGAATAATTAGTAGTTAGTACAAGTTCCTGAGGATATCAAGCATAACATAAATTTAACATTACTCTCTTTCATTACAATAAGACTAAAAATAAAACAAGATGCAACTATATACTATAATTGTATTTCACATTTGAGAGCATTCCATAAGGGAAGAGATTTTATAAATGAAATTTACTTATTTTGTTTTGGCATAAGACATAGCTATTTGCTCAACTCAATGGAGTTCTTTGTCTAATTGTCTACTTAAGAGATATAGATCAGAGGTAACATCCAGTAATGCTAGAAAATGTATTCTGAGTCACACAGTTTTCACATTCAATGAAATAACAATATTGACTGTTTTTTTGCTCATTTATCTACTTTAGCTTTTCTACCAACCTTTCTTTAAGACTCTAGGATTTGTGTATTTACAAGGTGTGGTCAAAAAATAAAATGAATGTTTAGATTTAAAAAAAGTATTAGAGTAAAAGACACATTGGAATAATCCCCCTCAAAATATTCACCCTCATTTTGAACACACTTATCCCATCATTCTTGCCACTTTCTGAAACAGTTCTGGAAGTCCTCTTTCGTGAGTGCTGTGGTGGCTGCCTCGATGTCCTGAATCATTTTGACTTTGGGGAAGAGCCAGAAGTGGCACGGTGCCAGATCCGGTGAATAGGTGGATGGGGACACAACGTAATGTTTATATTTGACAGAAATTGCCATGTACCAGAACTGATGTGTGACACAGAGCATTGTCATGATGGAGGGTGATTTATGGCACACTTTAAAACACACCTTCTCAACAAGAGCTCACACCCATCTGAATGCATTGAACAAGTGAAACTTATCACACCCTGTTACTAAGGCTCGACATGCCGCTTTCCATGTTGAAGATCCCTATCTTTCTGAGGAATGACACTCAGCAACAGCATTAACCATATTTTGTGATCACAACGCTCCGTGTCACACATCGCTCTGGTACAGCGATTGCTGTCTAATAAAACAATTGCGGTGTGTCCTCATCCACCTTGCTCATTGGATCTGGTACCATGAGACTTCTAGCTCTTCCCTAAAATAAAAACGTTCTTGAAAGGTAAATGTTTTGAATCAATTTGGGACATCGAGGAAGCCAAACCATGCAACTAAGTCTTCCACTGTGTTTATTGATTTCATGTATGTTTTTTTTTTTCCCCCAAAATGTGTCAGAAATCCAAAAACTACCAAAAAGTTGATATTTTGACTACTATATGCACTTAATAACAATTTGAGCAGCTTTGAATATAAATGACATCTTTACATTAAAAATTTCCTATAGTTATTAATTCTTGAAAAACACAAAAATATAGAAAAACATACATCTGCTTTCCTAAAGTTTCTTTCTGGAAGTTTCCATTCACAGTCAGCAGATGAAAATATTCATTCAGATATATCCAACTGTTGCAGCAAAAGGACTAAAGATACTAATGAAGGAAGACTTCCAGAACTGCTTCAGAAAATGGCAAGAATGATGGGATAAGCGTGTTCAAAGTGAAGGGGAGTATTTTGAGCAGGATTTATGGCAATGTGTCTTTTACTGTATTTTTTTTTAAATTTAAACATTCACTGTATTTTCAGATCACAATTCATATTAAAGCTATATATGTATATTTTTATTTAAGTGAAGCTGTAGAGTATATGTAGGATGAATGACCAAAATCTACTACTCACCATGTTGACACCATAAGCAGTATTTTATATTTAGAAATATTTTCTGTATTTTATTTTGTCTATCAAATACTCATAATTGTTTTATTTTACTTATCATAAAATAAAATATATGTATTTGTCAGATACTATTTTATTATAATATATTCCAAAGGAATGATCCTTGATCCAAATTTAATGAAATCTTAATATATGATCACTTTGGACTTACCCACATAGACATTGCTTTAAAAAATCAAGAACTGGACATCATAGAAATGGCGGCAGCAGGACGGACTTTTTGAGTTCTCCTCCGGATCTTATCACAAATGGGACATCTATAACGTATCAAAGGACTCTCTGCTCATCACACAGAACAGCTAAGAGACTTGTGCAAGGATTACTTGAAGGTGGGCAAACAGGGGGAGAGGGAAAGGAATGGAGTGGAGATGCGGCCCACACCTGCGGCTGAGGAGATGCGGCTGTCATCCATGGTTGCAGAGATGCAGAGGATACCAGGATGGAACACAGAACACAAAAGTGAGGAGGTTGGCTCTTTCCCTGCGTCCCACAGTTGATCTCTTCCACCGAGGGGGCAGCATATCCAGCATTTGAGGCAGTAACCTCAGCTGAGCCCGTGAGCTGGGCCCTAGATTGGACAAAGGACAAAAACTCCACACCTGGGCCCATCCCTCCACTCTCCCAATCCTACCCTCTGCCCTTCCAGAGACTTAAACTGGCTCCTGAACTGAGGACTAGTGTCATATTACAGAGGAGCTATCATGCTCAGTCTCTGGGAAAACCAGCTTGCAGCTCTGACCCAGGAAAGAGGCTTGGAAGAGTATGATTTTTGCTGGGCTAGGAGAGAAGAGACTCCTTTACCCCTAGCCACCACCTTTTCTGGCCTGTGGGAAGAGTATGACACGGCTGGGCTGGGAGAGAGAAGACCCCTCCATCCCCAGCCCCCATCCTTTCTGGCCTGCCTAGGGCAGGGCAATTACACTGCAGAGGCATTCCCAGGGATCAGCAATAGGAGGCAGGCACAGCTCTGGGCTTTCAGCAGCTCAGAAATCTCACACACACACACACACACACACACACACACAGGCGCGCACGGAAGAAGTGCCCTAAGACTCAGGAGAACTGGGCACAAGGCTGGTGGTGCCACTGTCAATGCGCATATGTTCAAGCAAGAGCTGAAACTGCACTGACTTTGTAGAAACTACCATCCAGATCCCTCAGACCTACTCATCTAAATCTGCAGTCCCAAGGTCACTCTGGGCACCAGATGAAGGGCTCTGCCTGCACAATACACAGAGGACTCTTTCGTACAGCAGAAGGCAACCTGGAGATTACTTGGTGGGCTTAAGCCAAGACTGGTACTGCTTTTTTTGTTTTGTTTTGTTTTTATATCTTTGATATCTTTCCCTGTGTTGAGTGTGGGTTATCAGTTGTTTTTACATGTGAATGTATTTGATTTTTTCTTTGTTGTTTCTGTTCTTGTTGTGCTTGGTGATTTGCTTTGTTCCGAAATTGCCCTACACCAGGGTCCAGCTTAAGAGGCACAAGATTCAACACTCCCAGAGGCCAACCCCAGATCAAACCAGAGTACTACCGGGTTTGACCTACAAGTGACACATCCAGAGGGAATTCTCTACTGGCACAAGAGCCCATAGAGGCCAAACCTAATTTAAGTGGTGAACTCTCATGCAACAGAACACTCTGCTGTGGGCAGAGCCAAGTCTCACAAACTGTCAGCCTAGGAGTTAACCCCACCTACTCACAAGCAAAAAGCAATTAAAGATCTTCTTTAACAGGACAATATACACAACACAAGAGTCACCTTTGGAGCACATGTAGAGGAGAAGAATGAAGTAGTGCAAATCAAATATAAAGGACACATACTACATAAAATAACCCAGCAAGAACTAAGAACTATAGGGGATTTACCTAATACATCGAAACAAACAGAGTCAGCCAGAATGGGGAAACAAAGAAACATGTCCCAAATAAAAGAACAGAAGAAACCTCCAGAATTGGAACCAAATGAAACAGAGGTAACCAACCTACCAGACACAGAGTTCAGAACACTGATGATAAGAATGTTTAAGGAGCTTAGAGACAACATAAAGAAGGGTAGAGAAATCATAATGAACAACCAGTTAGAAATCAAGAACACAATTACTGAAATAAAGAACTCACTTGGAGGAATTAACAGCAGGTTAGATGAAGCAGAGGATTGAATCAGTGACTTAGAAGACAAGTTAGCAGAGATCACCCAAACAGAACAACAAAAAGAAAAAAAAGAATAAAAAACAATGAAGATGGTTTAAGAGACCTTTGGGATAACATCAAGCTCAACAACATGTGCATCATAAGAATGCCAGAAGGTGAGGAGAGGAAGCAAGGGATTGAGAACATATTTGAAGTAATAATTTCTGAAAAACCTCCCTAACCTGATGAGGGATACTGACATACAAGCCCAGGAAGTGCAGAGAGTTCCAACCAGGATAAAACCAAACAGGTCCACACCAAGCCACATTATAGTTGAAATTGCAAAGGTTAAAGACAAAGAGAGAATCCTAAAAGCAGCAAGACAAAGACAACAGGTTACATACAAGGGAACTCCTATAAGACTATCAAATGACTTTTCTATGACAATTTGCAGGCCAGGAGGGAGTGGCAGGAGGTACCGAAAGTGATGTAAAACAAAGGCCTACATCCTAGATTGCTTTATCCAGCAAAGCTATCATTTAAAATTGAAGGAGAGATAAAGAGCTTCCCTGAAAAGAATAAGCTAAAGGAATTTATTACCAGCAAGCCAGAATTGCAAAAATATGAAAAGGTCTTCTGTAAGCAGAAGAAAGATGAAAACAATCAAACTACAAATAAAAAAATGGCAATAACTATGTACCTATCAATAATCACTTTAAATGTAAATGGATTAAATGCTCCAATCAAAAGACATAGATGTGGCTGAATGGATAAGAAAGCAAGACTTTACATATGTTGTATACAAGAGACTCACCTCAGATCAAAAGACACACAGGCTGAAAGCAAAGGGTTGGAGTCAGATATTTCATGCATATTGAAATGAGAAAAAAGCTGGAGTTGCAATACTTATATCTGACAAAAGAGACTTTAAAATAAAGAATACATTAAAAGACAAAGATGGACACTACATAATAATAAAGGGATCGATCCGACAATAGGACATAACCCTAGTAAACATCTATGCACCCAACATAGGAGCACCTAATTATATAAAACAGATATTGACTGACATAAAGACCAAAATCAACAGTCACATCATCATAGTAAGGGATTTTAACACACCTCTGACAACAAGGTTCAGGTTATCCAGACAGAAAGTCAATATGGAAACAATGGCCTTAAATGACACATTAGACCAGCTGGATTTAATTGATATTTTCAGAGCATTTAACGCCAAAGCTGCAGAATACACGTTCCCCTCAAGCGCACATGGAACGTTTTCCAAGATAGACCACATGTTAGGCCACAAAACAAGTCTTGATAAATTTAAGAAAATTGAAATCACACCAATTGTCTTCTCTGACCGCAGTGCTATGAAATTAGAAATCAACTAAAGGCAAAAAGAAAAAAAAAAAAAAAATGGAAGACACACCAAATCATTAAGGCTGAATAACATGTTACTAAATAATGACTGGGTCAACAATGAGATCCAGGAAGAAATCAAGACAACTAATCAAGACAAACAAAAATGAGAACACAACGACCCAAAATCTATGGGATGTCGCAAAAGCAGTCCTAGGAGGGAAACTCATAGCATTGCAGGCCTACCTAAAGATACAAGAAAAATCACTAATCAACAGTTTATTTTCCCACTTAAGGGATCTGGTAAAAAGAACAGCAAAATACGCTAAAAGGTAGCACAAGGAAGGAGATAATAAAGATCGAGCAGAAATAAATGAAATAGAAACCAGAAAGAAAAAAAAAAGCAATACAAAAGATCAATGAATCCAAGAGTTGGTTTTTAAAGAAAATAAACAAAATTGACAAACTTTTAGTCAGATTCATTAAAAGAAAGAGAGAGAGGACTCAAATTAATAAAATCAGAAATTAAAGAGGAGAAGTGACAACAGAGACCACAGAAATACATTTAAAAAATGAGAAATTACTATGAACAACTATATGCCAACAAATTTGACAATCTGGAAGAAATGGACAATTTTCTAGAACCATACAACCTTCCAGGGCTAACTCAAGAAGAAACAAAAAACCTGAATAGACTGATTACCACCAGGGAAATTGAATCAGTAATCAACAATGTCCCAACAAACAAAAGCCCTGTACCAGATGGCTTTACAAGTGAATTTTACAAAACATTCAAAGAAGAATTATCACCTATTCTCCTCAAGCTGTTCCAAAAAGTCCAGAAGGAGGGAAGGCTCCCAAACACTTTTGTACGAGGCCACTATCACTCTGATTCCAAAATCAGACAAAGACACCACAAAAAAAGAAAACTACAGGCCGATATCTCTAATGAACATAGATGCAAAAAACCTCAACATAATATTAGCGAACAGAATTCAGCAATACATTAAAAAGATCATACACCATGATCAAGTGGGATTCATCCTTGGTATGCAAGCGTGGTTCAACATTCGCAAATCAATTAATGTGATACACCACATTAAAAAAATGAAAAATAAAAATCATATGATCATATAAATGCAGAAAAAGCATTTGATAAAATCCAGCAGCCATTTATGATTAAAAACCCTTAAGAAAGTGGGAATAGAGGGATCATATCTCAACATAATAAAGACCACATATGATAAATCCACAGCTAACATCATACTCAATGGGGAAAACATAAAACCATTCCCCCTAAGATCAGGAACAAGGCAAGGTTGCCCACTTTCTCCACTTTTATTCAACATAGTGCTGGAAATTCTAGCAACAGCAATCAGACAAGAAAAAGAAATAAAAGGCATCCAAATCGGTAAGGAGGAAGTAAAAGTGTCATTATATGCAGATGATATGATTCTATATATAGATAACCCTAAAGACTCCACCAAGAAACTATTAGAGTTGATAATGAATTTAGTAAAGTAGCAGGATACAAAATTAATATTCAGAAATCAGTTGCATTTGTATATACAATAAAACATCAGAAGGAGAAATTTAAAAAAAAATCCCATTTACAATTGCTTCAAAGACTATAAAATACCTGGACATAAATTTAACCAAAGAAGTAAAAGATCTGTACTCAGAATGTTATAAGGCACTGCAGAAAGAAATGAAAGAAAATACAAACAGATGGAAACATATCCCATGTTCATGGATAGGAAGAATTAATATAGTTAAAATGTCCATACTGCCTAAGGCAATATACATATTCAACTCAATTCCTATCAAACTACCAACGACATTTTTCACAGAAATAGATAATATAATACTAAAATTTATGTGGAACCATAAAAGACCCCGGATACCCTCACCAATATTGAGAAATAAGAACAAAGTGGGAGGTATAATGATACCTGACATCAAATTATACTACAAGGATACAATAATCAAAACAGCATAGTACTGGCATAGAAACAGACACAGATCAATGGAACAGAATAGATAACCTAGAAATAAATCTATGCCAATATGGTCACTTAATCTACGACAATGGAAGCAAGAATTTACAGTGGGGTAAAGACAGTTTATTCAATAAATGGTGCTGGGAAACCTGAACAGACACATGACAAAAAATGAAGCTGGACCACCTCCTTACACCATACACAAAAATAAATTTAAAATGGTTTAAAGACTTAAATGTAAGATCTGAAACCATAAAATTCCTAGAAGAAAATATAGGAAGAAACTCTACAGACATTACCCGGAGTAAGATTTTTACTGATATATCCCCTCATGCAAGGGAAGTAAGAGAAAAAATAAACATGTGGGATTACATCAAACTAAAAAGTCTTTTCACAGCAAAGGAAACCATCAATAAAACAAAAAGGGATCCTACTGAATGGGAAAAGATATTTGCCAATGACATATCCGATAAGGGGTTAATATCACAAATTTATTAAAAACTCACTCAACTCAACTCCAAAAAAACAAACAACCCAATTGAAAAACGGGCAGAGGACATGAAGAGACATTTTTCTAAAAAGGACATACAAATGGCAAACAGACATATGAAGAAATGCTCAACCTCACTAACCATCAGAGAAATGCAAATAAAAAACGCAATGAAATACCACCTCACCCCAATCAAAATGGCTATCATCAATAAATCAACAAACATGTGCTAGCGTTGATGTGGAGAAAAGGAACCCCTTGTGCACTGTTGGTGGGATTGCAGATTGGTGCAGCCACTATGGAAAACAGTATGGAGGTATCTCAAAAATCTGAAAATGGAACTGCCTTATGATCCAGCAATTCCACTCCTAGGCATCTATCCGGAGAAATCCAAAACTCCAATTCAAAAATCTTTATGCACTCCTTTGTTTATTGCAGCACTATACACAATAGCCAAGAGATGGAAACAACCGAAATGTCCATTGGTAGACGACTGGATTAAGAAGCTGTGGTACATTTATACAATGGAGTATTACACAGACATAAAGAAGAAAGAAATCTTACCATTTGCAACAACATGGATGGACCTAGAGAACATGTTAAGTGAAACAAGTCATAGAGAACGACAAGTACCATATGATCTCACTTATATGTGGAATCTAAAGAAAAGAATTAGTGAATGAACTAATCAGCAACAGTTTCGGAGACATAGAGGAAAAAACTGAGGGTTGCTAGATGGGGGGGGGTGGGGAATAAGGGAGCAGGTGAGGGGATTAGAAAGCAGTCAGTAACCACAAGATTGCCACAGGGTTACGAAAGTTAATTTGGGGAATGTAATCAACAATATTGTAAAGATTTTGTAAGGTATCCTATGGGCACTTGTCTCATTAGGGAGACCACCTCAGGGATGATGCAGCACTATACACAATACACTGTACACCTGACGCTGAAGCTGAACAATAACGAATGTCAACTACAAGTTTATATACATATATATATATATATATATATATACAAGAAGCGGAGTACAGCATTAGGAATAGAGACAGTGGAAATGTAATGGCTGTGTGCGATGTCAGAGGGGTAGTGGATGGGGGGAGGGGGGTTGACACAGTGTGAGGGATAGAAATGATAAATGTCTAAGTATTACTTTGTTTTGTGTACCTGACACTAATAAAAAAAATCAGGAACTGTTCAAAATGATAACTACATCTGTTAATAATATCATTGTGAGTAGTGATACATTTGTAAATTTAAATCTTTATGAGTTTTGTAATTAATATGTTTCTAATAAGCTAAAAATTTCACATTTGCTTTTTCTAATGTGTGGTCTTTTTCTAATGTGTGGCACTAATTAAAAAAAGAATGTTTTTGTAGGTTTGCCATAATATGAACCAATATATTTTGATCAAAATAAAGTAAATTAGGGCAGTGTTAAAAGGGTTGCTTAATAATGATAATGATACTACTATAACTTATATCTGACTTTTATTGAATGTTCCATAGTTCCTAGTGATACTATTATTAGTGTTTTACATAGATTTTTACATGCAGTATTAATAACCATATGAAGTAGCCATTATTATCCACAATTTACAAATGAAAATCTAAAGCCTACTTAACTAATTTGACTAAGATAATCTACATAATAAATGATGAGCTAAGGTTGTATTCAGGCTATCTTAACTCTAAGCTTTACAATTTTCCTACTGCTTCTAAGTAAACTTCATGTTGTTTACTTAATCCGATAATTCCAAAATAGTCAGGTAACACTTCTTTCTATATGATAAGAATTTAAGTAGTGTTATTTCCTAATCAAATAGATAATACTATAAGTGTGAAAATAAAAAAAAATATAGATATACTAAAAATCACTTATACTATCCAATCTTCCTTTGACCTACGGTGTTAAAATTTTGAGGTATAGTATTCAGATATTTATCTAAGGTTGTATTTGTAGTAATTATACACATGTCCACTGAGCATATTTGTCTGTAGAACTATATTAGTTTGATAGGGCTTCCAAAATAAAGTACCATAATATAAATGTTTAAAAAACAGGTATTTATTGTATTGCAGTTCTGGAGGCTAAAAGTCCGAGATCAAAGTGTTAGCAGGGCCATGCTCCCACTGAAGGTTCAAATAAATGGTCTACTTACACTTGTTTTCTAGCTTTTGGTAGTTCTTTCACTCGTATTCATGTAGCATTGTGTTTGTGTGTGTGTGTGTGTGTGTGTGTGTGTGTGTGTGTGTGTGTGTGTGTCCAAATTTCCATCTTAATAAGGACACCAGTCATATAAGATTAGGGGTCCACCCTACTGCTGTAGGACCTCATCTTAACAAATTAGTTTGCAATTACCTATTTCCAAATAAGCCCACAATCCACATTTGGTGTTTCTTGGATTCATTTCAACATTGTTTTCTTTTGATGACTATTTTTTGGTTTTCAAGCCAGTTATGGATTTGATAAGATGTGTGTTATACATATATTAAATGGTGTGTACATATGTGGTTGTTTCATTAAGAGATAAATGTTGGTGTATATTTATGCATATTCATGTACATATACCTCATATGTGCATGTGATTTTTAGGAATTTGAGATGGAAAGACAATGAATCAAGTCTTCTCAATTGCCTTATTGATTTGTTCTCCCTTATTAGTACTTTAAATTTCCTCATATACCTCATTATACTTACTTAACAAAACAAAGTACAGCTAAACAAAACAAAATTATTCAAGCAGTTAAACACTAATGCTAACTACACAATTCAGAAATTCAACATACAAACAGCCAACAGATATATGAAAAAATGCTCAACTTCACTAGCTATTAGGGAAATGCAAATCAAAACCACAATGAGATACACTTCACACCTGTTAGAATTGCTATCATCAACAGGACAAATAATAACAAGTGTTTTAGAGGTTGTAGAGCAAAAGGAATTCACATACACTGCTGGTGGGAATGTAAATTGGTCCAACCACTATGAAAAACACTATGGAGTTTCCTCTGAAAATTAAGAATAAAATTACCATATGATCCAGCAATCCCTCTTCTGGATGTCGGCCCCCAAAAATCTGAAAACATTTATCTGTAAAGATATATATGTATGTACCCCAATATTCATTGCAGCATTATTCATGGTGGCCAAAACATGAAAACAACTGAAGTGTCCTTCAACAGATGATTGACTAAAGAAGATGTCGTACATATACACAATGGAATACTACTCTGCCATAAGATGAAACACTGCATTTGTGACAACATGGATGGATCTCGAGATTATCATACTAAGCAAACAAAGTCAGACAGCAAAAGTGAAGAACCATATGACTTCACTCATATGTGGAATATAAAGCTGAAAGAGACAAACAAACAAGATAAGCAAGCATACAAAGACTCATAGACACAGAAAACAGTTTAGTGGTTACCAGAGGGTAAGGGCTGGGATAGTCAAAGACGGAAAAGGAGATCAAATATATGGTGATGAAAGGAGAATTCACTCTGGGTGGTGAACACAGAATGCAATATATAGATGATGTAATACAGAATTGTACACTTGAAACCTATATAATTTTACTAACTAATGTCACCCCAATAAATTTAATAAAATACTTTAAAATGATTCTTAAATATACAGTCTATGAAATTAGTTGACAAATAGATGGTTTGCACATGGTTTTTGAAACATATTTAATAACTTAAAGTTAATCAGGTAACTCTAAATTGGTTCCACTATAGTTTAATAAGCATTAGTTTGGTGTAACAGTGGAAAATCTCAATTTCTTAAAAGCAGAGTTTATGGCTTAATCCTACACACAGCCCATTATAGTCCTATCCAGTGTGCTTTGAGCAAATCTCATTGTTAATATGGAACTGTTAAATAGACATTAATTGATTAGTTTATGCATTTGCGGAAATAACAGTTTATTCTAAATATACTTGAAAGCAATTATATTTTGAATAGTATGAACAGTAATTTCCATATTGAATTTTAAATATTTTATATAGTAAATTTATTTTAATAAATGTATAAAAAATTGTTAAAGAGTTACTCTTGTATAATTGTTCAATATTAAATTCAAAATATTTTAGCTTTTGTTTGATCCACATATTTAAGGGTGCTTAGAGAAAAGGCAAAACATCAATTAGCAAAGGGTATCACAGCTCATAAAATATTTTTTTTAAAGCTACTGGGAGCTCCAACCTCCATAAAGAAAGTCAATTTGATGTTAATGAAGACATTCTGAGAAAAAGGCCTCGGGAATGTAATGGAGAAAAAAAACAGCATAGAAAAAAATAATATGACTTGCCAAACTAATAACTTAATCATTTAGGTAGGCAACTAATCCCTCATTGAACAGAAATACCACTGGGGTGGGACAACGTTTGTAGAGAAACAGCTTTCTGCAATCTTTTTTTTTTTCTTTCTCCTTAGAAGAAAAGACAACCAAAATATAAACCTAATAGGAATTCACCTAAGACACTTTATCTTCCTCCATGCTGCATTTAATTCAAAACACTTTCTGTAAAAGCTGTAGGCTGTATCATTAGAGTATACATCTATGTCAAGCCTTGATGCCCAAAGAAACATCTGACACAAATACGGAGGCTTTTTAGCAAACATGACGCTAACCTAGAATTATGCCATGGATCTGAGTCCAAAAAGCTAATAATTTGTTACTTTAAAAACTAGAAGTCATTTTGATTAGTTTATTCAGAGCTAACATACCATTTAGGAAGGAGTACAGTGTCAGACTTCAGCCCATAAAGGAAAGAGGTAGATTAAAATAGAAAAGATTGCTAATAATTATCTCCATTATATTGACAGATTTAGAACACGGATGTGAACTTACACTTTTTGTTTCTACTCTCTTGCATTAAAAAAATAATAATAATAACTTGCTAATTGTCTGCTATCTCAGGACAATGGTTTTCTATTTGTGCTCCATGGACCATTATTGGGTCACCCAAGGAAGAAATAAGATAATTATGTAGTGCCAGGACCATACTTTAATCCACCCTATTAGACAAGAATAACTTGAAGTTTATTAGCTTTACATACCAGGCATTTAAGCACTTCATTTGAAGATAGACTTTGTGTCTTAAAGAAGTTTGGAAGTTAGCTAATGCATACAATTATTAACTAAAATTTATTAATCAAACACTATGTATTAGGCCATGGGTTAAATGTTTTCCATATAGAAGTTCTATTTTTCTATTTTTTGAGGAAACTCCATACTGTTTTCATAGTGGCTACCACCAATTTACAATCTCATCAATGGTGCACAAGGGTTCCTTTTTCTCTGTATCCTCGCCAATACTTGTTTTTTGTTGATTTAATGATGGTAGCCATTTTGGACCTAAGAGATATAATTCTTAGACCCAAATAAGTGAATCTGTGATTTCCATTCTCACTGAATGAAATTTCAGGAATGGGAGCAAGTAGGAGTTCGTAGAAATATGGTTCTTCGGTTTGTTCTGTTTAAATCATACCACTTCTAGAGCTGGGATTCAGAGAGTATTTTATATCTTTGACCACATAGACAAGGGAAGTAAAAGCAAAAATAAGTGAATGGGACTATCTCAAACTAAAAAGCTTCTGTAGAGCAAAAGAAACCATCATCTTAACAAAGAGGAAAGCAACTGAATAGAGAAGATATTTGCAAAAAAATGCCTCCAACAAGGGGCTAACATACATAATATATAAAGAACTCATACCAAAATGTTCAACAACCAAAAAACAAACAATCCAATTAAAAAGTGGGCAGAGGACCTGAACAGACACTTCTCCCAAGAAGACATGCAAACGGCCAACAGTTACATGAAAAAATGCTTAAATTCACCAGTTATTAGAGAAATAAAAATCAAAACTACAATGAGATATCACCTTACCCCTGTTAGAATGGCTATCATTAAAAAAACAAGACAAATGATAACAAGTGTTGAAGAGCCTGTGGAGAAAAAGGAACCATCATACACTATTGGGGGGAATGCTGATTGATGCAGCCACTATGGAAGGCAGTGTGGAGGTTCCTCAAAATTACAAATAGAATTACCATATATGACCCAGCAATCCCTCTTCTAGATATCAACCCCCCAAAATCTGAAAACATTTATCCATAAAGATATATGTGCATGTACCACAATGTTCACTGCAGCCTTATTCATGATGGCCAAGACATGAAAACAACCAAAGTGTCCTTCGATAGATGATTGAATAAAGAAGATGTGGTACATATACACAATGGAATACTACTCTGCCATAAAAATGATGAAATATTGCTATTTGTGACAACATGGATGGATCACGAGACTATCATACTAAGTAAAGGAAGTCAGACAGAAAAAGGGAAGAATTATATGTCTTCACTCATGTGGAATATAAAGCTGAAAGCGACAAATAAACAAGATAAGCAAGCAAAAACTCATAGACACAGAAAACAGTTTAGTGGTTACCAAAGGGTAACAGCTGGGATAGTAAAAGAGGGAAAACGAGATTAAATATATGGCGATGGAAGGAGAATTGAATCTGGGTGGTGAACACACAATGCAATATATAGATTATGTATTATAGAATTGAAACCTATATAATTTTATTAACCAATGTCACGCCAATAAATTTAATAAAATATAATAAAAATAAATAAAATCAAGAAAATACAGTAATATTCAATGAGATGGAATTCATATTGCTTATAACAATAAGAAAAATAACTTAATTTCACACAAAAATAGGAAGAAAACCAACATCCTTCAAATAAAAGGAAGGAAGGAAGAAAAGAAAGAAAGAAGGAAGGAAGGAAGGAAGGCAGGAAGGAATGAAGAAACTGAGTTAATGATAATTGCTACATAAACAAACAAACAAACAGATTATTAGAGTTTCAAAAGCTGGAGAAGAACAATATGGGATGGAGCTTGTTATGAAAGTAGAATTGTTATCAAACTGGAAAAAAAAAATAGAGCCTGGTAGGGAAGCTTGAGGTGCATGAGAAAGTAGAAGACCAGTAAGTTAAAAGATTGAAAATCCCAACTGATCTAGATGAAGCTTTAAGCTTAAGTCACCACAAATGGACTTTTACATATGATGTAAAATTTGCTCCAGATCTGACATAGCTTCTCAGTATCCATTGATATTTCATTTATGAGCCACCACTATCTTACCTGACTTAATAAAATAGTATTTCACTTGGACTCTTTCCTTCCATCCTGACTCCTTCCAACCCATTTTCATGAATTTACTACAGATTCTTTTTTAAGGCTAAATTTCAATTCCCATTTGAAGTTTACACATGGCTATATTTAATTCTTTCTGCAACTATGTTAAAATACTAGCAATATGTTTGTATTTAATTCCTTCTGAAACTGTGAAAATAGTGGCAAAATGTTCTTTAAATTCCACATTAAAAAGAGAAAAAAGGTTTCAGGGATATAATGTTTCAAAAAATAAAATTGAAAGCATGGTATATTTGCCAAGGTTCTCCAGAGAAAAGAATCAATAGGATGTTTAACTATATAAAAAGAGATTTATTATAAAGAATTAGCTCTCACAAGTATGGAGGTTGGTGAGTCTAAAATTTGCAGTGTGGGCTAACAAGGTTGAGACCCAGGAGATTGAATAAATATTCAATTACATTGTATAACCAACAGAATGCCTTTCACTAAATAAATTCAGAGTATCCCTTATGGTCAGAATGTTTAGGAACTGGAATCCATACACCTCATTAGGACTATAGACATGTATTCAAAAGAATTTATAAGAAGTTCAGAGAATAATCCATTAGCCACATACCGGAAACAACCAATGCGAGGTCTGACAATTAAGTTCCAGAAATCCTAGAAAAAGTGCTACGTACCTCATGGCTGAATATCACTATGGTCACCTTCAAAGTACTCCCTTTGCAAAGCTATGCACCAACGCCAGCACCTAGTTCACCCTTCAAAACAATTTTGGAACTCTTTTTCTGGAATGACCATCAGAGCTGTCATGGTATTATCTTTGATGTCCTTAATGCCATCAAAATGTCTTTCTTTAAATATTTCCTTCATCTTCAGGTAAAGAAACAAGTCATTGAGGGCCAGATCAGGTGAGTAGAGAGGGTGTTCCAATACAGCTATTTGTTTACTGGCTAAAAACTCTCTTACAAGACAATGCTGTGTGAGTAGGTGCACTGTCGTGATGCAAGAAACATGAATTATCGGTGAAAAGTTCAGATTGTCTAACTTTTTCACGCAGCCTTTTCAGCACTTCCAAATAGTAAACTTGGTTAACTGTTTGTCCAGTTGGTACTAATTCATAATGAATAATCCCTGTTATATCAAAAAAAAAAGTTGCAACAAGTTCATAAACTTAATTGTTAGAACTTTGTATATCCATCGGCTGAACAGTTAATTGTTATCTAGTCCCAGGAAGAATACCATGCAGCAATGAAAGAGAACAAATTTGTTGCATGAGCATGAATGGAGAAATCCTGTGCAACAAAACGTCAAACAAAATAACTATACAAAAAGACAGATGATACTAAATTGCTAGATACTTTTATGTATGCCTATCCTATTTCCCTGAAAATAAGACCTATCTGGACAATCAGCTCTAATGCGTCTTTTGGAGCAAAAATTAATATAAGACCAGGTCTTATATTAGATTGTATGAGACTATATTAGATTATATATTTGATTATATGAGACCAGGTGTTATATTTTATTATATGACATTATATGATATGATATGATATGATATGATATGACATGATATGATATGATATGATATGATATGATATGACATTATATTATTATGTAAGATCCTGTATTATATCATATCATATCATATCTTGTATTATATTATATTATGTTAGACCTGGTCTTATATTATACTAAAATAAGACCAGGACTTATATTAATTTTTGCTCCAAAAGATGCATTAGAGCTGATTGTCGAGCTAGGTCTTACTTTCTGGGAAATACAGTACATTATATCTACATTTAAATGCTTGGTGATGTGTTATACAATTTTTAGAAGAAAATATAAACCTCCCAGTGAAAGATATAACGCTGTATTTAATAGTAATTTGAGTTTAAAAATTGAATCACAAACATTTTAATACAATATTGTATTTATATTTTCATAGAGGAAGTTTTAAATTCTCTCATTTTCATGATCTCAAAAGTACTTCTGTAGTGTAGCATCCAGCCAAAAGGTATTCTTTTACGATTCAAGAAGAATCTTATGCTTAAGTAGTATTACTGAAGGCTTGTAGCCCCATAGAGGCCTCTTTGAAAAAAAGAAATTTCTCCCCATGGGAGAAAAAGCTACAAAAGATACTAATAATTAATTAGTCTTGGAAATACTCTCTCAACTCTGCACAGAAAAAAAAAAATACAAATGTTGGATTTGAAAACAGAAAAGGTGATAAAATACAACACAAAAAGATAAGCACACACTCAGGTGTGTATGAACATAGATTCCTCATTCTACATTGTGAGACACTGGAAAAGCGGAATTATGTTTTTATTTTTTTATTTATGTATTAATTCAGGCCCTGATTTAAAAAAAATAGATTCATTTTAATAAGTCATATAAGAGACAGATGTTAACTAGGTATAATGTGCTGTTGGATATTGTAAAATATTTTGGTAAAGAGCATGGACTTCAAATCCACATTGGAATTGAAGTCAGATTTTATAAGAGGTCCTACTTCATGTGATTGTTAAGAGTCTTGCATCATTGTATACAAAATACTTGAAGATGTCCATACAACATAGTGTTTATAAGTTTTGCTATTATAGTTGTTATCATTACAGAGATGAAATACCTAGGCTTTATTCTCCATTGCTTTGAAAGTGAAGGAAAAAGATAGATACATGTCTTAGGATGGAATAGAACAATTCCAGAGCTATAACTATTACTATTTCTATTAGCATTTAACAATGAAAGCGGTGATAGTTGCTCAATAAATGATATACTGCTAACAATGTAAATGATTAACATCTCTCCGTGTGTTTGATTTTCTATTATTTTTCACATCACTTAACTAATTCTATTAACTTAAAGAACAAGTTAAAAAAAAAAAAACAGTTAGGGCCTCCAGATTCAGTTTCATTGGCATTTTGATTTTTTTTTAACTACTTGCTAATGAAAAGAGCTCCTTTTAGTCCATTACTTTTATAACCGTGGTGTGAAGGAGGAGTCCAAAATAGTGGATATTGGGAATCATTCAATTCCAACTGTAATGTAAAACAAGTGAGTACATTAGCAGTTAGGTATTCTGTCAAAAGAACAATGCTTTCATTTAAGCTGTTATGCATTTTTTAAATCACTTGATGGCTCAGTTTCATCGAAGAAGTGAAAATTATCAAGGAAACATTTAGGGACAAAATACAAGATGACAACATAGTAGCTCACAGGATATGATATTGAAATGATCAATTTTGCCAAAAGAACATACACATTCATTTGTCTACATTGTCATGCCTATGGTTTTATTTCTGAATACATCACAATTGCATGTGATCCAATAATAATAACAATAACAAATAATATCATCTATTAAGATTCCCTATGCCTGTACCTGTGAAGGACAACACAACTTGGAAATAAAACAGTTTGGGAGCCAACACATTGTATTGCTACTGATACAATTCACATTCAAGAATCTCCAGAGGTCTGAACACTTTCCATGTGGCTTACAAAAATGAAAAGGAAACCATATTTACCTATATTTACATTATTTCACGCAGAACATTATTTTGATGTTTAGATCATACTTCCCATCATGTATTATTTTTAAATAGTCCACTTACATGTGGCTTTCTTCAATAAATATACATAGTATTGTAAATGTATTATCTGTTCCTTATAATTTTCTTAATAGCATTTTCTTTTCTCTAGCTTTATTATAAGAAAATAGTCTACAATATATATATAGCAAACAAAACATCTGTTAATTGACTGTTTAGGTTATCAGTAAGGCTTCCAGTCTACAGTAAGCTATTAGTAGTTAAGTTTTTGGGAAGTCAAAAAGTTGTACACAGCTTTTTGACTGCAGGTATGGTGGGTGTTTCAGTGCCCTTAACCCCTGCATTGTTCAAGGATAAACTAATATAAATTCAACCCTTGAACAGAGTGGCTCAAACTCTACACAAAGCTTCCATTAAAATAATAATAATAATAATGATAATTTATGAAAGTAAAGCATTTTGCCTGCTTTGTTTATGAGTGTATCTTCAGGACCTAGTACAGGCCCTAGCACATGTAAGCACACAATTGTCACTGAGTACACTTG
Organism: Rhinolophus hipposideros; assembly: GCF_964194185.1. Lineage (NCBI taxonomy): Eukaryota > Metazoa > Chordata > Mammalia > Chiroptera > Rhinolophidae > Rhinolophus > Rhinolophus hipposideros. Next base: position 20,039,678 of record NC_138059.1, read on the forward strand.
TTTCTTTTTATTTAGTAACCAATCCCATAGGGAATCTCACTATTCAGGGATGACAAACTTGTAATTTAGAATGTGGTAGTAGTCAGTCTCATTCACTCATTTATTTAATCAAAGTAAAAAATATGTGTGGAGAACAGCAATACATCTATTACACACCACGCATAATAGTAAGCAGTGAGAATACAGGAGAGAGAATGACGGGAGACTTGGTTACTGCTTTAATGAACCTACGAGTATAAGTAGAGCAGGATGAAATAATCATTAGTTCTTGTTCATAAAAGCGATTTCTACCTCAGGTTTATCGATAACGCAGGCAAAATTACACATCTGCAAAGTTTGAACAAAGGGGAGAGAGGAAAGGAAAAGTAGATTTGAAGTCTTTAATATTTTTAAGAAACAATTAATTGGATGAAGGTTCAATTACAACAGTCTATTTGACCAAATGACATCAAAAATTCAGAAGTCTAATAAAATATTGTGGAAGGTATATAGTGTTTAAATTTGATTTAACTTCTGTCTTCTGAGACATTCTTTCTTACGCATTTCTGTTTGTGATTCTACAAATATGTTACATAGACAAAGACACTGATAACATTTGCTAACCTCAAACCCATGGATATTCTGTGAATGCTATTACTTGGGTTAATTAGCCTCAGTAAGTTGCATTTTAGTGCTTAAAATAATGCTGATCTCACTACTACACTGTGCTTCCCATTCCCATAAGTACTTGTCCTGATAGAATTATACCACGGGGAGACCCATAATTGTTTGTCTCTTTAATGTAATTGCCATAAGTACTGTCGTGCTTGGAACATTAAGAGGACAGCTTCAGAGCATGCTGGCTTCAGTGGTAAAAGGGTCTGTGTAGTTCGTTACTTAGTTACTCTCCACTCTTCTATATTTTGAAAATGCATGGAGGTGAGTAGAAGATAGGTACAAATTGGTAGACAAATATTAGCACGCTGAAGCCTAGTTCAAGATACTAACACCAAATAAGATTATATGCAAGAAAAATTTATTAAATGAGACCGAGAGGGTACTATAAAATGACAAATGATAAAATCCACAGTGAGAATTAAAATGCCATGAATCCTTAAAAACTAAATTTCTCTTATATAAACAAGACAAATAAACAAAAACTCATAGACACAGACAACAGTTTAGTAGTTACCAGATGGTAAGCAGGCAATGGGGTGGTAGAAGAGGGTAAATTCATAACTATGGAAGGAGAACTGACTCTGGGTGGCGAACACACAATGCAATATACAGATGATGTATTATAGAAATGTACACTTGAAACCTATATACTTTTACTAACCAATATCACACCAATAAATTTAATAAAAAATAAAAAAATGTATATGGGGAATATAAAAACAAAGTCCACAGAAATTGAAAACTAACTTTCCTCTATCAGTTTATATTAGAGAATGTACCTGAAAGTAAGAAAGATGTTGAAGAATTGAATGATGTTTAACTAATAGTGTAAGTTTTAGAAATATATTGATTCCATGCCCTGAAAAAAAAAAAATCCCTATCAAATTCTCACGGAACATTTAAATACTTTGGATGTATATGATTCTGCAAAGGACATCTCAATAAAATTTCTGTAAGTGCCAAATAATGCAAGTTAGCATTTTGACTAATATAAATAAATGTAGTAAAAATAATGAAAGACAGAGAAAATAAAACAAAACAAAAATACACACATACACAGAAAAAAAATCTAGAAAAATAACAACTGGTAATAACAGTGTAAAACATGTAAATTGCTACCATTTGTTAAATATCTAAAAACAATGTTTTAATGTAAAAATTACAATATCTAAACTTAAGGATATTTTAATTTATTCTGATAGAAATAAAATCATGTTTAACCTGTTTCAATGCCAAAAAAGAGAATAAAATTGAATTAATTGTCTACCTTAAGAATTTAGACAATATAAAAACATTTAAAAAGTGGGTTAGGTAATAGAGATTGAGTAGAATGAAAAATATACAAGAAATAGTCCTATCTAAAACGTGTATGTTCTATAAAAAGAAAACAGACAGTCACATATTCAGTGAAGATCGAATGAGAAGAGTCACATATGTGGAGTAAACTTAGTCAAAATAATTTGAAACATTAGATAAAATATAAATTACAAATTTTAAAAATATCATTATGTGATTAAAATTTTAAACAGTTAAATACCTTGAAAGAAATTGGTAAAACTGTCAGTCATATCATTAATAAAATTAATTATCATTTACTGAATGTCTAACATTCCAAGCTCTGACTAAAGATCTTTATTGCATATGCTTCTGATGAAGTTTCTATTAAAAAATTATACCATGTTTTCAAGTTGTAATGTAGGGAATAATACACAATGTAATTTAAAAAAATCCTTTCATATTTCTTTAAATTATTTACTTATGTATAGTTGGAATATAATTTTATAATGATTGCATTAGTTTCAGGTGTACAATATAGTGCTTCAACCTTTTTATACTTCACCCTGTGATCAGCCCATTAATTCTAGTAATCATCTATCACCATGCAAACATATCACAATATTATCGACTATATTCCTCCCTTTTTCACCCATCCCTCCACGTCTTTCTTTCTGGTAACCATCCCTTTGGTCTGTTTCTATGAGTCTGTTTTTGTTGTTTTGTTAGTTCATTTGTTTGTTTTTTGTAGATTTCACATATTGGTGAAACCGTATGGCATTTGTCTTTTTCTGCCTGATTTATGCTAAGTAAAATAAGTACAATGCAATTTTTTAAGATTGCAATAAAAGAAGACAACTGCCATTTATGTTGCCAATCTAGCATTGATACCAAATCTAATAGGGACAGAACAAATATTAAAAATTGCCAATTAATTTAACTTGAAAATGTCAATATAAGAAACAAAGTATTTGCTTATTAAATTTATTAGTATATTACATATCTGTATATTTTTATATAAATGAGGTTTCTTTCTGGGTTACAGTCTCATCTCAAGGCATGAGTGGGAAGGATCTGCTTGAAAATCTTTCGGTATTTATTGATCGACTTCAATCCCTTTTTGGCTGTTGGAACAAATGCTTCAGTTTCCTGTAGCTACTAGCAAGAGGCCATGCTCAAGTTTCTTGCCATATGGACCCCTACATAGAATACTACACATAATAAATATATATACATATATATATATATATATATATATATATATACATATACATACATGTATATATATATATACATGTATACATATGTATATATATGTATGTATATGTGTGTGTGTATGTGTGTGTGTGTGTGTATGTGTGTATACATATATATACATCAAAGCTAATTAGGGAAAGGATCTTCTAGCAAGATGGACATTACAATCTTATGAAGCATAATAATAGAAGAGCCACTTCATCACATGTGAAATATGCTATGAGTCTAAAGTAAGTCATAGGTCCCACCTACACTAAAAGAGAGGAAATTACAAAAAATGTAAATACCAGAAGATGGAGATCATTGCAGGGGACATCTTACTGCTTCCCACCACAGTTGAAAAACAGTATTTAAGTGATGTTTATAACCAAAGCACTAAACATTTGAGAGTATCAATTCTCCCATAATTACTATTAATAATATGTACTTAATCCCAATTAAAGTGATCTTTTAAGTTTTCTTGGAAATTGACAAAATTGTAATGAAGCTTTGGAAATTCAGCTTATAAGAAGCATCAGGATATGCCATTGTTTCCCCAAAATAAGACCTAGCAGGATCATCAGCTAATATAAGACCCAGTCTTAGATTAAAATAGGACCAGGTATAATATAATATAATTATATTATATTACCCGATCTTATATTATATTAAAATAAGACTGGTTCTTATATTAATTTTTGCTCCAAAAGATGCATTAGAGCTGATGGTCTGGCTAGGTCTTATTTTCGGGGAAACAAGGTATATGTAGTCAAGATAAAGGAAAATGATAGAGTAATATAGGACTAGCTAGTTAATAAAACTTTTATTATTATTGACGAAAAAAGTTTGACAAAATTAGATAGAAAATGAGAATCTGTAAACAATCCTAAATAGGTTTTACTACATGACTGAGATGACATTTAAATATGACATAAATCCCTGGTGGCTAAAAAGATCTATATTGAACATATGACAGGGCAACAAGCTATTAAGAAAGCCTGCTTAAATAAGTTTATAAATTTGAAGTATAGAAGATCTTTCTAAGCTTAACTTAAAACCAGAAGACAATAAAATAAAAGACTAACAAATTTGATTCTATAAGATTCTTATAAAAATTAATTTATAAAATACATTTTGCAAAAATACTTAACAAAATCAAATCCAACCATCCAGGAGAAACATTTGAGAAACAGGAACTCATTTTCTGAAATAACAATGTTTCGTTAAAAAAAAAAAAAAAAAGAAAGAAAAAATAGAGAACAAACATAACGAGTAGAAAACAAAATTTTAAAACATCAGTTTGAAAAGATTCCAAAACTCAAACATAATTTAAGATATGCAAACTAACCAAAAAAAAGGCAAATTTGAATAAGCTATTAAAATAAGGGGCTGACATTCAATACATGTAAAGTGTAAACCAAACAAACAAACAAAAAAAAACTTACATTGTTCAAAATAATACAAAACGTGTTATTCCTAACTTCTAATAAGACGATTTTCCCAGTGTTCCATACTTATCACTATGTAGGGTCCAGGATGTAACTAGAGAGCTACAAACAGATGGGAAAACTTATGCTTGGCAGCCAATAGAATCAGTAAAAAGCCGGTTCACTGAATCTTTAAACTGGTATAATCTCACAGGAAGACATCGACAAGATTTCTGAAAGGAAAAGTGTGCCTAACACGACTTGAATAAGTACTTGAATTGATATGCAATGATTTAATGGATCAAAATAATAAATAAAAATGTGTAGATATTTTAAAAATTATGAAATGATATATCATGCATATCTGTGTGTGTGTGTGTGTGTGTGTGTGTGTGTAATTTTGATGCTCTGACAACTGGGGCCTTCCTGACACTGGAGGGAATGCTTCTCTCCATCTCTGCCTACTCATTTCAGTATCTTTTCATATTCGTATAACTGGATTGGCATTTCTTCCTAAAAGTGTGTACTAAATATCCTCCTTTTATGTTATTTATTTTCAAATCTTCTTTTAAAAGAAGTTATACGGATACCAATCCAGTTATACGAATATGAAAAGATACTGAAATGAGTAGGCAGAGACGGAGAGAAGAGTTCATAAATGTAATGTGTATAAGAAATAATAGATTATTTTTTTAAACACAATGTCTTTGTTATTAGGGTCCATGTTAACAATGGACAAAATATGTTTTTTAAAAAAAGATTATACCAGTGCAGCTTTGCGACATGAAAGGAGTATGAAGCAGTACTTGTAAATTTTAATTAATTTGTTTAATCTCTAAATATATATTGAGTGTCCATTTCTTATATTATACCATTCTAATGGCTAATTCTTAGAGAAAGGAAAAGACCTGCGTGACTTTCATCTGCAAAGCAACCAATTCAGAGCCCACACCCTAACCACCTGCACTGTATGGATCTCACCCTCAGGGCCTCTCTTCCTCTGCTCTAATTACCCCAGAGCCAGGTTCCAGACAACTGGAACAGCTGCTATGCTTCAGAGCCCTCTGAAATGATTCAAACTAGCCAATGCTGTATCTGCCTACCCTACCCTGCTCATCCCTTCCCATGGAAACCACCATAAAGGTTCTTGCCCAAGTTTTCTCCTTGCTACTTCTGATTCCTGACAGACCCGGTGCTTCCCTCATGTGGATTCCAAAGGTGTAAGGTGCCCCCTTCCCTTGCAACCCATGAGTATAGCAACTATTCTGTCAATGACAATCATCCATGATATGAAGCCTTGCCATATCTGGATATTAATAAAACCTACATTTTTTAAACAAAGTGCTTCAGCAATAGACTACCTAGAATAGAAAGCAGACCTCTGGGATTTGCATAAAAATGACACAGACAAGAAATTGACTTGAAGTCAAGTAATAAACTTAGAAAGGTGTAAAAAGTTTGAATAACAGAGTTAATCAGGGATAAGTGGGATATGTCTTTTAAAAGAAGATTTGAAAATAAATAACATGAAAAAAGGATATTTAGTACACACTTTTAGGAAGAAATGCCAATACAGTTATGCAAATATGAAGATATACTGAAATGAGTAGGCAGAGATGGAGAGAAAAGTTCATAAATGTAATGTGTATAAGAAATAATAGGTTATGTTTTAAACACAATGCCTTTGTTATGGGTTCATGTTAACAATGGACAAAATATATTTTTTTAAAAAAGATTATACCAGTGAAGCTTTGCAACATGAAAGGACTATGAAGCAGTACTTGTAAATTTTAATTAACTTATTTAATCTCTAAATATATATTGAGTGCCCATTTCTTATATTATACCATTCTAAAAACTAAAGATCCAAACTTTAAAAATTATAATCACAAATTTAAAGGACTCGGAATCTAGTGATAACAACAATCAAAGAATGTGAAAATTAAAAAAAAAAAAAGCATGATAAAAAAATTATAGAAGCAAAAGAAAAGGGAGATTTTGATATTTTGAAAACATGTTTTATGAACGTGTAGTCATATTCATAACAATTTTGATCTCAATCTTATGTCACTATTTGCACTGAAAAGAAATACATATGTGTAGGTTTTATGTTTAAGTATTAAATCAGTATTTTAAGCATTTCTATTCTTAAATTGTGGTCTTTTAATATATGAACTTATTTTTGACATCAATTAAACAATTTTTATTTGTTTACCTTAATGCAAAAGCAAATTCATTGTTGTATTAATTAATTCAGTCTTTCATTCAAACTATTTATACACTTTCTATTGTGTGGTGCTAGGCATTTTTCTATGTGCTAGTCAATTACAAATTATTTTAAATAGTATGGTTATTACAAAGTAATCTGAAATATAATGAAGCCATGCTTTCCATTATTTCTAATAAGGTAAAAATCAGTTATCTAATAAAGATATCAAAACTACAGTGCAAAAAGAATGGATAAACTGTCTATTAATATAAACAGAAATAATGCATCAGCAGAACTGCCTGTATAAATGTGATAAGTTAAAATTTATATGTGAAGTTTTTAACTTTGGATGTAGAAGTGGAATATTTTTAGTAACCAGAATCCATTGTTAAATACAAAAGTTCTGATGCGTCCCCTAAAGCGAGTAGTCTGGCCCAGGAATTGTAAATATGTAAAATCAGTTGAGTTTCAGAAATGTGATATCATTTTATTCCTATCGGAAAGAGACACTAAAATGTAAGTTAATACCAAAATATACTTTGTGAATAGTAACGTATTATTTTCAAAAGGATAATCACTGATTCAGAAAAAGTTTGTTGTAAACAATGGACAACTGGCAGATCCCAAAGCAAAATGTTTTATCAGGGATATTTTCGATATAAATACATCACCATGTTTCAGTTTTTGAATGAAAACACAAGATGAATGGTGGCTGGGTATATGGAACTAAAGGGATTAAGGTTTGAAGCTTTTAATACATATTTATCATAAAAATGTGAAGAATATAAGCTAGTCCACAGAATAGAAGAATATATTTTACAGGAACAGAAAGATACTTTCTATAGGACAACAGAGTATTAGCTCCCAGAATAAATCAGCTTCTGTTGGTTCATATTTCTTTAGTTAGTTACTTTAAATTTAAGGATAGTTGGTATACAGTGGTATATTAATTTCAGGTGTACAATATAGTGATTTGATTCCACTGTGATCAATGCACTGAATCTAGTAGTCATGTATCACCATTAGTTCATATTTAAACTTGAGGAGGAGAAAACTCTATTGCTCTATCCTGGACCAAATGTTCACTCCTCACCCAAAAGAAGGTAATAGATATGGCAGTTTCTGATCAAAAGCCGTAAGAAATGGAATATGGTTAAGTCAGTTATCTCTTTGATCTTTTAGATAAAGATTGCATTGTTTTTTTTTTTTGCTGGTCCAGTAGTAAACCAAAGTGAAAGCAACTTTAAACCTAATTCTAAGTGTCATTCTTTCCAGTCTTTGAAGCTGGGACTGCATATCGCATCTTTTTTCAGAGGGACATCATGACATTTTTTTTTTTTTTATAACAGGGACTGAACAATTCCCCAAAGAAAAATGAGATGGTGTTACTCTCATTGGAGGGGGTTTTCCTGGAAAAACGATGCAAGTTCAGCAGAGATGACTAGTTTGATGAGAGACAAGTAGGGCACCAGCTTTATTTCAAAAAGGATTTGTACCATGTCTCTTCCACATGAGACAGGACACTGAACAACATAATGCCTAATGATCACAAACTGAATCATTCTCTGAGTCTCCCCAATCATTTGGGAAGATTTCCTGTGTTTAACTACTAGTCCAAACTTATTTCTGAATTAAATTGATACCTGGACTATCTCCAATGCATCCTCTTCCTAATAATGATTGAATTCTCAATACTGAAACATTACTTCCAACTGTCAACTAGGCCAATCCTAAAATATGGGAATGTCAATGCATTAATCTGCAAAGAGCAAATCAGAACATATGTATTATCTAATTCACAATCTGACTTTCTGAGGACTTCCTCCCTCAATATGCGCTCAATCCAAGTTGGTAGTAGTCTTCCCTGACTGGGTCCTCTAGTAAAGTTTGAGACATTTCTTGAGACCTAAAATGTAACTGTTCAATAATCCACTTTTTAAGGACCTTATGCCGTGCAACTGTGCATCATATAAAATGTAAAAGATTCATGTTACTTGCCTTCATTATTTCTCACATAAATAGGTTAGTCTTACTGGTCATCTTGTTACATTTAACCTTTGGAGAATTGTTTGTAAAATACAGTTCAAACAATTTAGTCCCTTAATTGGAATTTCAGAAATCCACAGACCATAATTTAGTGGTTACCAGAGGGTAAGGGGGTGGGGGGTGGGTGACGAGGGTAAGGGGGATCAAATATATGGTGATGGAAGGAGAACTGACTCTGGGTGGTGAACACACAATGGGATTTATAGATAATGTAATACAGAATTGTACACCTGAAATCTATGTAAATTTACTAACAATTGTCACCCCAATAAATTTAATAATAATAATAAAAAAGAAATCATCAAAGCAAGGAGATTTTTGATAAAGTAGGATGTGATGTAACCTTTCAAATTATCCCAAATTGTTTACCTATAGGAGTACAATAGTGATGGATCATAAAATGATAGAGATGGAGCCAATTTCCTAAAGAAGCTTGATTCCGCAAATTGGAATAAAATGAAGAGAGGTATTTTAATGACCAGTCATTTAAACAGCATGGTCACCTGAAGTCCAGTTTCCCTAATGGTTTTATCTCATGCCTAGCTAGAATTTTGGCCATTTTTTCTTTTGACTAGAGAGCAATTCTCAAATGTTTGTCAAGCAATATGAATTGTGATCACTACTTCGGGCTTTCTGTAGATTGATGTAAATGCTAGTCCAGAAACTACAATTTTCTTGTAAAGAAAGAGCACTTTATCACCTTCCTGCTGGTCAGTACAGGCTGTGAATAAAGGGTCCAGCAGGCCTAGTACAGCAAGTAAATTTGTGACTGTTTTCTTAAGAACTGAGAGGAAAAAATGTACACTTCACCAACAAATGTTTCCTCTGAGTCTCTGAGAACCAAAATCAAGGACTGTGAATACTGATTTAATTGCTTACTTGGTTTATCACAATTTTATAAACTATGATGAAATATGGAAAGGCACATGGGTACCAATCAGTAAGATAGGGCTTTAAATCTTCCAGACTTTAGTAGTTATGTGGCATCACATCTTCAGTCCTGTGTTCCATTAGATACAGAAACGATAAAAAAAAAAAAAATCATTAAGAAGATTCAACTAAATAATATAAGTAAAGCACCTATCAAAACTCCCAATTCATTACGAGTCTTCAAAATATAGCTATTAACACCCAAATATTATGTTGTGATTACCACAGCAAGAACACAAGAATCAGCACAAAATGGAACTGCATTTCTAGCAATGCACACTAAAGCAAACCCAGTTTCTGACAATGGTATTTTTTCCCCTTAATTTAAAACACTAAGAATATAGAGTACAGCCTAGAATCGGAGGTAAAATCAACACCGCAGTATTGTGAGGCTTAAAAATACTCTAATTTTATATATAATGTGATGGCTCGGTGCGAGGTCAGAGGGATAGTGGATGGGGGGGTTCACAGTTTGAGGGATATAAATGATGAACGTCTAAGTATTACCTTGTCTTGTACACCTGAAACTAATAAATTAAAATAAAAAATTAAAAAAATAAAATAAAATAAACATATTGTAACTGATAAAAAAGAATAATTTAGCCAATATGCACATTATGATTGTTTATAAAATAATACTAATAGTAATAATAATAATAAGTTTATATAAGTTGATTCATATATTACCAAATACACATTTTGGCCAAGTGACTGAATGTTAATAAAATCAATATTTGGTGAGAGAAAAAAATGCATATCCTGTTTGGGGGGGAATGATAAAAGGGTGTGTCATATATTTCACCAGCAACTAATCTTGTTTCCAAAGCTGTACAATATATTAAAGTATAGAACAAAAAGTTGATGTGATTCCAGCAGTCCTTGCACTTCCATCTTGTAAATGAAGCTAAATTGTGAACGAGCTTCTGCCTTCTGCCCCTTCTAATGGCGCTGCTGTCAGACTTTCCTTAATTGTTTTGATTAAGAGGCATCTGGATTTTATGTAAATGACACTAGAAGATCCAATGTGATTTATATCTTCTGAGATTTAATATACCCGTGGCTCCAAAAGAAATGCATACACAAGACTTGCAGTCATTTTTGTTATCGGTATATGTAGAGTTTTACAATTTAAATACAATTTTTTCCTTTCTTAAAATGTGTATACATTTTTGGTACCCCCACAATTATAATCACTTTCCAAGGTGGAGGATGGGGAATGTTAAAGTATTGGCTTCCAAAGTAATAGGGTAACCTAAATATCTGAGGTTTACTTATGGTTTCCACGATTCCCAATGAAATGACTGAGAGAATAAAAAGAGTGAAACTGGGATTGGTGTCTAAAATAATGTAAATGTAAATTTCATGTAACTATTTTAGAAATTTTGTTATCTCTGGTACACATAGGAACAGACTTAAAAACAAAAAAAAAACTTAACTTGGTTTACATCTCTTTTTAATCTACATAAGATTAGTGGATGTAATGTCATTAAAAACTTAATAATATTCTTTAACTCAGAGGAAGAGAATAAAATCAAATTTGAGGACATACGAGGGGCACAAGTCTTCAGAGGCCACCTATTCTGAACTCTAATAAGCACACCCTATATAAATTTATTCCTTCTGTCATTTGCATTTTAGATATTTAAATTTAAAACAGTTTTTCATCATCTTCATCAAACTATCATCGCCATCACTTACATCAACCATTTAGTAATTATTCCATTGTAGCATATGTTTATTTAGCCAGGAAGCCTTCTTAACTTCCTTACATCAGGAGACCAGGGACTACAAGCACTCAATAAACATTTGATTATATAGTTATGACTCTCATCCCTACAACCCCCCAAAATATAAATCCTTAACAGCCTAAAGGTTCATATTCAACTAAACTTGGCATTAAAAAAAAAAATACACATGACAACTTCAGGTATCCCTTTGGAGAGTCTCAACTCCACTTCACCAACTTCACGCTGGCTTATTTTATTTTAAATTCCAGCAAACTATAGGCAATCGCATTTTAAATGCCTGGAGTCACTCTTCTACTAGCTTTAAATTATTGGCTATTGTTAACCCACAGAGTTCAAAACACACATACAGTCCTCTTGATGGGCAAACTAATAAGGATGTCCCCAGGGTTTGCATTACAGACAGCTCCTATTGAGTTCAGCTCTGTGGGATACTTAACGTAATGTGTTGTTTAAATGGATTTTTCCCTATGTGTTTCTGTCCAGAATATTTCTTTGAAGTAACTTCACTTTAAATTTTAAATTAAAATGACAAGTATAATTTTATCAATTACATGATCAAAATGGGAATGAATCTCATGCTAAATCAATGGCTTAAATGATGACATTGCACATGGGATCATGCAAGATTCAGGAAATGATGTAAGTTTGTAATTTTAGCTTAATATTTCCATACATAGAATATTAATTTAATAAAATCTGGATTTTACTGATAAGTACCCACATAACAATGTTTACTATTTTTTACCAATTATTAGTTTCTGTATACACAGTTATATAATATTATTTGCATTAACTGCTATAAAACTTCAATAGCTCAACACTAGTAGCAATATCACTATAGAACCATCTATACAATTCAGCATGTAACTGTGTGAGCTTAATTTTCTGCATGTCTTAACAGGCACTGGTGGCATTTCAGTAACAACCTATCAGTCAGATAAGAATGGCGCTGGGAAATGCAGCCAAATCAAAGAGCAAAATAAATGAGAATATCCAGTAATTCCTGAAAATGTTATTTAATATTTTATCATCAGCAAGTATGATTTTAACTATGGTTTAAAGAATCACAATTCTTATTTTGGAGATCAGAGGGAAATATCATTATTGTTACACTGGTAATGGTGATTTTCTACCTATTTATGATGCTGTTTAAAAATATATTGTCTCATTAAGGATTATTTTTTAATGTCCTGAAAGAAGCACAAAGGTATTATAAAACTGCAGGGATAATTTGAAGCAACCAATTTTAAGAACAAGCTTAGGGTAGGAAAATAATATAAAAATATTCTAAAAGCTTTTTCTCTGCTGTTCAATTCTAAGATCTATAAACAATAGACAGCCTACTGCCTTCTTAAAAATAAATCTTGGGTTTCTCATCTCTTTTGTAGAGAGTAACTAATTGAATAACCACAAAAATAGGTGGATGAGTTTATGGATTATTTTTAGGGGAGTCAAGAATAGGGCATATGAAGCTTTTAAAAAAATGAGTTTTATATTTTATAATGCCTAACAATAGACTTCAGAATCAATGCATTACCACATCAATTGTATTTTGAGTAAAAATATCCCCAGAAGATTTAGAAGAACAGAGTATTGGAAAGATTATTGAACTTTGAATCAGGAGAACTGGATCCCATTTCAAATTTTGTCATAAAGATATTTAAAGCTACACACAGTTTGATAATTGTTAATAAAATGTTTGAATACAAAACAAGATATTTTAATTTTTAAACTAGTGCTAGACTTAAAGAATAGTTGAATAATTCTACAAGAGTTTTCATATATATCCCTCCTTCAGCTTTCTGTAATATTTCTATTTTACATAACCTTAGTGAAATTGTCGGGACCAGGAAGTTAACATTGATACAATACTATGAACTAAACTTAAGGCTTCATTCAAATTTCATTAGTTTTTCCACTAATGCTCTCTTTGTGTTCCAGAGTCAAATCAAGAATCCCACATATGTACATTTGGTTATTATTTCTTCTTAGTCTCTTTTAGTCTGTAACAGTTCCTCAGACTTTCCTTTTCTTTCATGACCTTGACACTTTCGAACAATATTGTTAATTTATTTTGTTTAGTGTTAGTCAATTTGATTGAGTCTGAGATATCTTCACAACTAGAATGAAGTTAGTCTGATGTTGAGTTCAGCATTGTTTTTTTATCTTTATTATTAGTTTCATGTGTATGGAACACTGTGTGTAATAGTTACAAATTTATCATTTTTACACCTCACAAAGTGATAACCCCTCTCCCCCAATCTACTACCCCTCAGACATCACATATAGCCATTACATTTCAACTGTTTCTATTCCATATGCTGTACTCTTGTGACTATACATATGTGTGTGTGTGTGTGTGTGTGTGTGTGTGTGTGTGTGTGTGTATGATGGTCGACATTCATTATTATTCAGCTTTAGCTTCAGGTGTACAGCGCAGTGATCAGGCATCTACAGCATCTCTGAAGTGATCTCCCTAATAAGACAAGTGTAGAGTTCTTAAAGCATAACATCACAGTATTCATAATCTGCTATATCTTACTACTGGTGATGTTGACTTTCTGGTTTCTGCACTGTAAAGTTATTGTCTTTGAGGTTAATATAGTTTAGGAATGATATTTATTTGCTTATTTATGGATGCAGTATTATTTTGATTTTGTGGATTATAATCAAGTACTATTATATTTATTTTGTTGCTCAAATATGGAGCCACTACTTCAGTTTGGCACATGTGATTTTCAGCAAGCCTGCAACTAACTTTCTTTCTTTCTTTCTTTCTTTCTTTCTTTCTTTCTTTCTTTCTTTCTTTCTTTCTTTCTTTCTTTCTTTCTTTCTTTCTTTCTTTCTTTCTTTCTTTCTTTCTTTTTTTGAGCATGTCTTTATTTTTTTGGTGTCAAAGAAAAGATAAATGAGAAAGTAAAGAGTTTGATTTCATATCAGGGCCAGGTACAAAAGAAATAGGAAGAAGCAGGTATGGTAATAAGAAAGCAGAGATTAGGAGGAAGTGACATTTCTCATTATTTTTGTACATTCAGACTGTTAGAACCATAGTAATTTCACATATCTCAAAAACAACTCAACAGTGAAAATCTGCCAAGATGTGGGAAAATTAAATATGGAATACAAACAATAACAAGTAAGCCTAACTCTATTATGAGCCTGATGGGTGCAAAGAAAATAATTACTTAAAGTAACTTCAGAAAACAGTATCTTGACTGGATACTGTGAGGACAAAAAGAATATATACACATACACATATATACATACATATTATATACATATATATAATATATGTGAATACATATATATAATATGTATATATATATAGATAGATAGATAGATAGATAGATAATGTAATATATATGTTTTTGTGGGGGAATAGGTAGGATGAAACTGCTTTGTATGTATATTACAGTAATAAAAGAAGTAAACATATTATAGGTGATAAGAACAAGTTTCTTCACTGTTGGAGAAATATTAATAACTTACAAATAAGGAAATAGTTTAAATTTAACTCTGTGATACTAGATTGGAATTTAACCTATTAATATAATTATGGTGTGTATATATATATATATATATATATATATATATATATATATATATATATATTTCTGTCATTCATAATATACATTGTGTGTGTGTATACACATAAATCATTAGGTATGTAAATATAGATATGTTTATTTGTATGGGTTAGTATACATACTTACATTCCCTAGCACTGTACACTGAGACTACCTAGAAGCAATAGCACCCCAGCAGTAATAAGCACACTCAGAACCCAGATCTTGGTTGTAAATGTCACTTTCCATTTCAATATATTTAGAATGTATCAAGACTCCTTGTGGAGTCAGAGTTGTGGCAAGAAAAAAATACTTAAATGTGTTTTAATATACTAGCTCTAAATCACTCAGTTTTGTTCACTAGGATAAGAACATCAGTACATTCAGCCAACGCTCTACTACTAGTTTTAAAGAAATTGAAGAAGACACCTCCTTAATATCAGTGGACTAGAGCAGAGGTTTCCTAATCATATTAAAGGAAGGAAAATCCTTGATGTTGATAGCAAGTCCCAAACAATTAACAAGCCCTCAAGTCTGCAAGCCAATGATTACAAGGCTTGTTTATAATGTGTGTGATAAGTTATGCTTGTAGTTCTTCTAATAATAATAGTTTTCTTTCCTCATCCTACCAGCCTAATAAAGCAATAATAGGTTTTTATTTTTGATTAGGACTTCCAAATACATTTTCAATAAACATATTCCTCAATGTAAAACTATTTATTCAATATGCATAGAAATCAATATACAGATTCTAAAAACTGAAAATAGTGAGACAAATATTACTGAAGCCACAGTTCTCAGGTGCACTCCAGTAGCAGATATATGAAGAATACACAGATAATTATAACACAAGGTATAAACTCTCAGAGTTGCAAAACGATACAAAAGCTGTGTTCTGGAGAATAGATATGAGTTGATAAATAAACTCTGATGCTAGGCTGTTTTCAGAGAAATGTGGCATTTGAAGAGGACCTATGAAAGATAGGCTTTGAAAATGCTAAGCTGAAGAAATCTAATGTGTCAAGACACTATATAAAAGGTGAACATTTCAATGTCTCTTGAGTTCACGACAGTTAGCTACTAACTTAAAAAGGCTGCAAACATATCTTAAAAGTTATTGTGTTAAAACCACTGTCATTTATTCAGAGTAGATCAAGGCTGGACAAAGAAGAGAGCAATTATTTCTACCCCAAAAGTTTCTATTTTTCTACTGGGACCAGTAGGCAGTCTGGGCATGACTTCCTCATGGTTGTGGCAGAGATGTAACAGAGCAACTTTCAGCTTGTGTCACCTCTGCCAACATCCCATTAGCCAAAACAAGTCATATGATCAAGCCAGAATCAAAGAATAAGGAATGTACATTGCCCTTGAAAGTACTGGGTAGAGAATTAATATTTTCAAAAAATAATCTTGTACAGAAAAACATGTTATTATTAGTTTTCTTTCAACAAAATATCCTCTCTGGAGTCTACTGAAATTCTTACAATTTTCTCTTGTTATTTGAATATGTTTATAATTAAGAAACAATGGCTATTTTATATTTTTATACAAGTTATCACAATGTATCACCTTGACTTTTAATATTTTAGCTGCTCATGGAGCAGATATATGTAATAAAGTTCACCTTATTTACAATAACTCAAAATAGTGTATCTAGTGCTCACTTTGGTACCATGTTTATTAAAATTGTAATGATACAGGGAAGATTGGCATGGCCCCTGCACAAGGATGACAGGCAAATCCTTGAAGCATTCCGTAGTTTTTTTGTAATGAGTAAATAAGCCATAGAAATCTAATTCATAGTGAATATAGACAATAAAGATGTACTTAATAATATATCACAATAAATTTCTTTAATGGCAATCATATTGCAATATGTAAATGTATCAAAGTAACACACTGTACATGTTAAAAAGTGTAATGTGTCAAATTTATTAGTTAAAAAGGACAGTATATCTAGGTTTAGATTTCACTGCATTCATTATTTATTTTGAAATGTTTGGCACAGAACTGAAACTGAACTATTTCCAATGGGAGAAACATAAAGGGTACAATGGAGTTAAATGATTCATTTTAACTAGGAAACACCATGGTAGGTGTATATGGTTTAAAAAAAACATTTCCCCCAGGTTTTTAGAGAAAATCGTGCCTTCAATTAAAAATATACCTGAAAAAAAATGTTTTTTGATATATTGGTAACCAGTCCAATTTAAGCATATTTAACATTTCAAAGCATGTCAATATGTATTTTCTAAGAACCTCTGTATCCCAGTATCTAGGTGGAAGATTTCAAACTGGATGTCTAGTTATTGATATTCAGAGAATCTTCATGCTCCATTGATAGCGACTTTCTAGTTTTCCTAGTTTGAATATATGAGTAATTCCATGTGTACTATCATGAACTTCCTGGAAAGAATACTAGGTTTAAAAACGTGGTATGCTAAAACACATTATATAGATGTGAGAGTTCATCTTTCTGTTAGGCTGCCTGTCCGGGGCCGGCCTGCCCGGACCCGCCCAGACATGCCCGGACATGTCGGCACCTGGTTGCCCCTGGGCCAAGCTTAAGTTTGGATTCTATTGTTTAAGTTTAACTTTCGATTTCTCAAACAGCCCGCCATGACGAAGCACCCTCTGATTGGTCGGTCCCCATATTGGGAGACCAGGAGTTTCTTTGATGGGCCTAAATCTATATATACAAGCTGTTACCTTCAATAAAGAGAGACTTGATCAGATTCCTGTCTTGTCTCCATTTCTCGCGTACCCCTGTCCCCCCCGAGCCCCTATTTCTCCCCCAGGTCTTCCGTTGTCGATCCTGCAGGTCGGGACAGCTGCCATTATTTGTCCAGCGGTCAAATACTAATATTATAAGGAAGTTTGAACTGTGGTCTCTAGCCTTTTTTTACAAGTTACTTTATTTACCTTCAGTTTTTAAAATCTATAGTAGAGTAAAGCATACTTATATTTTTTCATAGTTTTCAACATTTAAGATCTGAGAAATTGAGCTATCTCACACAAATCATATAAGAAAAATAATGTATCTGGCTCTCAAAATGGATAAAGGATGGAAATCATCAATCTCTCCAGACAATGTAATTATGTTTTCAAATAACTTCTACTGTGTTTCCCTGAAAATAAGTCCTAACCGGAAAATACTAAGCCCTAGCATGATTTTTCAGAATGACATCTCCTGAACATAAGCCCTAATGCGTCTTTTGGAGCAAAACTTAATATAAGACCTGGCCTTTTTTTCGGGGTAACTCGGTAGAATGTGCTTTTAAAGTTGATCTTCCAGTTTCTGCATGTGTGACCAGCAAAACTGCCCTTAACTTACCATTAAAGCAAAAAATATACAGATATATAGGTATACACACACACACACACACACACACACACAGAAGGTGCCAAAAAAATGTATACACATTTTAAGAAAGAAAGAAAAACTATATTAAAATTGTTATAATCAATATATACAAATAACAAAAGATGAATACAAGTTATATGTAGACATTTTTTGGCACCCCTGGGATATACACATAATATATTATATATATATATATATGTATATATATATATATATATATATATAGACACACACACACATATATATGATACATATGATATATGATATAAATGTGTGTACATATATACACATATGATGTATATGATATATATGTATATATATATACACATCATATATATATATATAAAATGATTGAAAGATCTGAGAACTTTTAAAGTACACGTATCATTTTAGATTTGTATGCATGATCTTTTTACTCAATAGCGTCAATCCATAGTAGATATATGTCAGTAATAGTTACTGTGAATGTGCATATTTATCTTCTGTCTGTATTTCAATGGCATTGGAAGTTTTGTTCATTTCAAATGCGATTGTAGTATATGGATTTCAGGAGTAAGACTGTGTGAATTTGTTATTCTTCAAAATTATATCAGAATTGCCTTAAAATATGACTTCCCCTCACCATATTCCTTTGCTCAGAATAAATGAAGTGTAACCAACAGAAAATGAACAATTCAACAATCTATTAGCTATTTACATGCAAATCACATACACTTTCTATGATAATTATGCCTAATTCCATAAAGTCAGTAGCCAATAATAGAATATCTGTGATGTAATATCTGGGCATTTCTATGAATTTACAAACTGTGGTTTTTAAAATGATTGCTGACCACTAGATACTATGACCACATTTAGAGTGCAAGAAGTAAAATATAGTACACAACACACTGATTGCTTCTTGTTAAAAATGTGATATTTTTACTACCTGAATTTAAGTATTAAAAAATAATGCATGCAGTGTCAGATATACAAAGTAAAACTGTAGATTTCAAGCCATCAGATTATGATTTTATTTTGATACAGTTCTTATTGAAAGTTCCAGTGTCCAGACTAGGCAAAATACTCAAATATTCTCCGTTACCTGAACATTGTGATTATTTTGCTTACAATTAAAACCAAGTTTTCCTCAACACCCCCACGCATTTATGTTAGACCTAATGTCATAGCCCTGATTCTTGACTGTCAATAAACATTGATTGCTCTGTAACTTCTAGAATATTCATTTTAATTAGAAGAGTTTTGTTGCAAGTTACCTAGCACTATAAATTAAATTAGTAACTCTTAGGAATATAAAATGTGTCGTATTTCACCAAAAACCTAACATCTCATAAATAGGTCATTTTTTTTCCTTGTATAATTGTAACTCCTCCTAGAAGAACATCTGGGTTTTCTCTTCAACCTTAATCTCAAATCCTTTTCAATATTTTGAGGAATTAATGCTGTCATGCTTAGATCCTGAAATTGTGACTGTAGAGGGAGAGTGGACCTGACTTTCTGTTCGTGGCAATAACCATGGTGCAATCATTAGTTGGATTTCCCACAGCATGTAAAGGGAATCAAAATGAACTACTCCATATGCTTATGCCCCACAAAGTTGGAAATCTGAATTTAATGTCACTTCTGTTTATGAAATGTCTTTGTTGTGAAAAAGTCAATAGCTCTACAGATAACAGCAGTCACATTCAGGGGGCTCTGACTTCTCATGTGTGCCCTTGCTATGGGTCCATTGACAAAGAATCAAAGAGCTTCCTTTCCATAATGGAAGCCTAATTCATACCAACATTGCACCTGAACTTCATGGTTCCTGTTTTAGGAGGATGAAGCAATCAATCCTTTTTATTTCGTGATTGAAAGAAAAGCTTTCTCTGCATATCACCCCTACCCAGCCTTCCCCATTCTGACTTTTCACAGCCAATCATTTAGTTAAGGTAAAATAAAAGTATTAACATATAAAGCCATCAAGGAATGTACTAAAAGTAGTATTTTTTTTTTTTACTTTTTAATTCATTTAGCTATTCATTCATTTAGTTCATATCTATCTTGAACTTAAATGATAGGAACTTAATCTAATTTGTGGAGTTAATTCAGTGAGCAAGACAAAACCTGGTCCTTGCTTTCAATAAAGCTTATGTTGCACCTCTTAAAATTGTACTCTGTACTTTTTTTTTCTATTTGCTTGCCAGTTTTCAAACTTTCTATTAACCTATCATCAAGCTTACTGAGTCTTTCCTCAGCCGTGTTGAATCTACTGATGAGCCCATCAAAGGCAATATTCACTTTTACAGTGTTTTGGATTTCTAGCATTTTCTTTTATTCTGTCTTAGAGTTTCTATCTCTCTGTCTACATTACCCATCTATTCTTGCACATTTTATACGTTTTTTTTTCTTTAGAAGCCTTAACATGTTAATAAGCATAGGTATTTTTAACTCCCTATCTGATAATATAAATATCTTTTTAATATCAAAGAATGGTGCCAATGTTTCATTTGTCCTTTCATACTGTTCTCACTTGCTTTTTGGCATGCCTAATAATTTTTTTGGAAAGCCAGGCATGTATCAGGTAATAGAAACTGAGGTAAATATGTCTTCAGTGTTAAGATTTATGTTAATTGGGGTAAGAGTTGGGCTGTGTTTTATCTCTGCTGTAGCTTTAGGTACCATAGGATCAAATTCATCTAGTGTCATTATTTTTGTTACCAGTCTTGACTTTGGACTTTTCAAAGCATCCCTCATGAAAAAGAATCTGCCTCTTGCTGATCTTTCAACTACAATCCACTGTTCATACCCTAACACCTTGTTGGAATAATAATAAGGGGGTGGGGAAGGAAAGTGTTCTCTAATCTTATGTTTAAATTGTCTTTGAGCTCTGGGTTGTGACCCTCACAAATCTTTCTCCAGTGGTATATTCCTCCCATTCCCCTGGTTCTCTACTCCCTCCCTGGACTATGATGTTCCCCATCTTTACTGAAGCCCTAACTCCTATTGACAATATTCTTTCCCCAAACTTTTAGTGAGACACGAACACCAGAAGAGGCTGGCTTGGGAAAACTTCCTTTCTTCTAGCTGAGATAAAGCTTTGGCAAAGTCTTTTCAGTAGGTCTTTGTTATGGTGAATATTCTGGGCTTATTTCTCAAGGATTAATCTTCCTCTCTTCTTACTAGAGCTGTGAGGGCATATTTCTCAGACTTCCACATGAGAATCTTAGTGGTGTTCCTGCAGGAAATTCCACAAAAGTGTGGGAACTCCCCATAAACTGTGGTCTGAGGAGTTTCTCAGTCTCATTCTAGTTGAGCTTCAGCCTCCAGTAGTTCATCAAAATTACCATTTAAGTAGGCCTACTAGTTTATAATTCCAGCATACATTACTCCAGGTAATTGATCTCAGATATACACTCCAGATGAATCTGTCTCATGACATTAGGATTGGCGGTTTGCCTTGCAATGTTAATTCTCTGATGGGTTGAAGGAAACTCACTGATTTTCAGATGGTCTAGCCTTTTCTTATACAAATAGATGTGAAAGCTTCTGAACTCCACTTCGTGGAATTGAAATCGGAACTCCATTATTTTTAAGAAATGAAAAAGCACAAAAGGTGTCATGAAGTTATTGACTTGCCTAACTCTACATGTTATGTGGATTGATAGGAGAGCAAGGGAACATAACAATTGATATTATTTTAGATAAGCATATTTAATAAATATTAGATTACATTTTTATTTTTTTACTAAATTATTCAGCTGTTACAACTTCTAAGGTTTTAAATTCAGCAACAAATTCATATTTTCCATATCCTCTTACCTTTAGTACCTAAGTACTATTCCCTTACCTGTAACTTTCTTTCATTATCATAGTCATGACTTGACACAAAATTAACATAATTCAATAGACAGTGCCAAATTGGCAGAGGGATGTCCAGCAAAGCTATTGATCAACTTCTTTTTAAATTATTTTACACATCAAGTGAATAAGTCCTTAAAACCTCTGCCATCTGCAATGTAACACTTGGTTTTGGATGACGACATACGTATTCTCTTTTTATTACTTTTTGACCTTAGTGCTCACTTCCAGCACAGAAAAAAGAGAATATAACCTCTGAATGGGATCTGGAACTTTAATCTACTTTGGCAAAGACAGAAGCTACTTGAAATAGCTAATTGACAGATTTGCTACTAAGTAACAAGTTAGTGCAGATGGAAAATAAAAAGATGCCTGTGATATTATATTTACACATTTTTTTTTCCTTTTGGCCTTACAGATTTTTCCCCACCAAGCTTGAGAAAGAAAAAGACCACATCTATATCTATATCTGTATCTTTATCTATATTGATATTGATATCAATATCGATATCTACCTAGGCCTAGCTATCTTTGGAGAGAGAGAAAGAGACAATGATATATCTATCCAACGATTGATAGAGAGAGAGACTCAGAAAATAAATATTAGCAAAGCAATAAAAAATCCCTTTATAGGAAATAGCTTGCCCTAAAAGGAACAACCACATCAAATCCAGCAAGAGATCAATGTCCACCTTTCTGTTTCCTACAGTAATTCCATCTGCAAGGGTCAGATATTTGCAGATTTTGAGTTGATAGTCATGAAAACACATTTATGAAATTATGTCTTCTCTACAAATGGCCGAATGCTGTATACAGACATGAAAATGTGTATTAAATTCTTATTAGAACAGCTACTGTATACTTAATAAAAAGAAACTTGAAATAGGATTTTATATATATGTATATATCTATTTATATATCTATTTATATATCTATTTATATATATTTATATATTGCTTTATATACTTATACATATATTTATGCATAGATAAATATAATATATTAAATATAATAAATATAAATAAATATAAAATATAAATATATATTTATGTTTATATATATTTATATATAATATATATATTTATACACACACACAAACACACACAAATTTCTTCAATAGTAACATCCATAATTCTTAACTGAAAGCATTATGGTAAAATCAAAAAGTACAGGCAAAAATGACTGTAGGCATGAATGGCCCAGCTGCCTCGGCTTAAAATCCTGGAGTGCTCCATGACTCCAGCACATTCATTTTAGGTGAAAATAAACAACCCTGAATTTTTCATATATGTTTCAGGACAGAAACAAAATTTTATTTTAATTACATACTTTTGCTTTCATTTTTAATAAATAGCACTTATTTTTTTTACTCTTATTTCTCCAATATTCTTCAGTATTAAGAAATTCTTATAATTCATTTCAATATCATAAAATATAATTCATATAATTGAAAAACAGGAAATTGAACAATAATTTATATAATAAGATCAGGCTTTCATTAAGTTTCTAAGCATTTATTTCATAAATATAACATACTTAACTGTCCATAATGCTAAATGATTTTAATTTAGAATTTACAAAAAAAACAAAACAAAAACAAAGATATTCCTTAGCATCAAATAATTAAATTTCTGGGTGGGGTTTGTGAGAACAGGGTTGAAAATTCTTTCAGTCTAGTGGAAGACACCAAGATCTAAAGAATGGAGATAATTTGTTTTGCTATCACAGTCGGTAAGTTATGGGTTAATACCTCAAATCCTCATCTGTTGATTCACAGCTCAGAGTTCCTGTTTTCTGAATACTGTGGTATATTTTTCACTTTCTTGCTTTCAATTATCTGTCCTTTTATAAAAGCACAGGACATTGAACACAGTACATTAATATTTTCCCCCATTTATGTTGCTTTGGTGTATCTGAAATCAGTTCACTTGAAAATTATGAACTGTAACATTTTGTCCATATCATAAAATGAAACTTGCTGAAGTTTTCCAATTTTTTCCCCAAAATTACACTTCCTCATATAAGAATATGATTTAGCTCATTGAATCAGCAACATTTCAGAATAAGTTACTTTTCTGTTCTCTGCATTCTGCTGAGATTTCTTGGAGTTCCCCCAATCCGTGTATTAGAAGAGTTTACGCAGAGTAGAGTATGCTCATGCAGGCTTGCAGAGACGGAGATCTTGGGAGGCACTGACTCGTTCTGAAATTAAAATAGCCAATGGCTTTGAAATAGAGTCCATCATATATTAAAGAAAAATGCATTTGAAATGGCACTGCCCTCCACTAGTACTCACAATGCCAAATTCTAGATTGGTGCTGATTTTTACAGCCATGTCATAAACCTTTTGAAAATGGAGTCTGCACTTTAAAATGCCAACATTGAATTATAAAAGAAAAAAAAAATGTTTGCATTTAAAAATGCTGACAAACATTTAATTATAAAAAAAAAAAAAAAAAAAAAAAAAAAAAAGAAAAGAAAAGAGAACCACTTTGGGTGCCTAAATAGTACAGAAGATACATACTTCCAGAAAGCATCTTTGTGTTTTGCAAGAATAGGGAACATCGGTAATTGTTTTCATATGATGCAGTAGCTTTGGCTCATTTTCCTTAAACGATGTTGTTAGATACTAAAATTACTAAAATAAATGTATTAACAGCACACTTATGTGCTTTTCATTTCAACACGGATAGCTGCTTAAAAATGGACTTTTTTTTTTTTACCCTCTGGGCTACCTGTCACCAGCACACAAAAATTCCAAATGTCTTTTCACTCTTTTCTACTTGGCATGGCTTTTAAAAAGACATGGTGCTAGTTAGATTGTGTGTGTCATCCAGAAAGCTTCCTATACCTAATTGGTTTCCATTCAAAGTGGCAGAAGTTTTAAACAGCAGAACTGCCTCATAGATACCAGCACAATGCAATGGATTATTTTTAACTCTCTTCCTGTATTCTCTATTACAGCGTATTCTGTCCACAATAGCAAAATCATACAAAGTGAGATGTCCATTATTGTGAATTTCAAATTGCACACTGCTGGACTGTCGGTATCCTAAGGTAGCAGGCAACCTCTCTTAGGCAATCATCTATATTTGCCCAGTGCTTTTTGCTTTTCAATCTGGCCTGTAACCAAATATGAGAGGAAAGCACAATTGAAGCATGAGTACCTATTTTATTGATCAAGAGGTCATACGTTGAGAACCATATGACTTCACTCATATGGAGGACATAAAACTGAAAGCAACAAATGAACAAGACAAACAAACAAGAAAAAACTCCTAGACACAGACAACAGTTTAGTAGTTACCAGAGCGAAAAGGGGGGCGGGGGTAAAGGAGGGTAAACGGAGTCCAAATATAGCGTGATGGAAGGAAAAGTGACTATGGGAAGTAAACACACAATGAGATTTATAGATTAATGTATTATAGAATTGTATACTTGACCTACATAATTAACTGATAGCACCTCAATCAATTTAATTAAAAATAAACATTTTCCATTTCTAGAAAAAAAAAAGAATGTAAATTGGAATATCCTTGCAGCAGCTTAAAAAATCCAGCATGTAAACAACAGATCACTATCCAGTGAAACAGAAATAATTACTACATAGGAGAAAAGAATTTGAGAGGTTAGGAGAAAACGTTTGAATCAGCAGAGGAATTAATCCTGAAATGAACCAAGGGATCCCCAGCTTGCTGAGTATTTTAATACTCTATTAAGCATAGTGAAAGAATGAATGCAATGAACTATAGTCTGCATTTTTTCTTTGTCATTCATTGGTGGAAATGATGTTTGAGATGAGAAAGCCAATAAAATAGAAACAAGAAATCAATCATTAAGTCATACTGAGAAAGAAAATCGAAAGAATAGGGACTTGTAATCAGCGGCTGAAATATGCATATTTTTAATTATAAAGGCATTATTAAATCTTATACTTGTACAACTTTTATAGTTTAGAGAATTTGTAGTTATAGTCATTCAAGTCTTGCAATATCTCAGTGTGAATACAGGGGAAACATTATAATTACTACGAGAACATAGAACATAGCAGTTTGAATAAATTCAGAAGATTATATAGCAAATAAGAAATAGAGACTAGGAATAGAAACTGAGTTTCATTATTTCCATTTACATTTTCAGTCAGTTTTATAGAAACTCGGTTTCCTTTTGTAATTTATTTTTGTATGTGAATCATGAGAACTCAGGAATCTCTGTGCATGTGTGTTTGTGTATCATTTTCACATACGTGCTTGCTGTGGACTTGCAAATGTGCACAAGGATTGAAGAGGATTGAATGATTGACAGGGCAAGTGTAGAACTAAATGTAAAAAGACTGGAGACTAGAGAATTACAGGCTGACGAACTAATGCTAAAGGTAAAGACTGGGGTAGTATAGCATACTTTATAAACGGTGAGATTTGGGCAAGACAGGAAAATTTAGAGAGTTCATGAAATACAAGCTTTACACTAATATTTTACATTCAAGTCCTAACATAAGAATTTCAAAAGCACTAGTAGACTTCTATGTGTGAGCAGTTGGGGTTTGTGCCAAGATCCAAATATGCTGAATAGTTTTCAAAGCACTTAACAGTCTTGTTTAATATTATATTTTTTAACCAAAAATTGCTGCTTTTAACAATGAGACATCGGTGGTTTAAAGGCAGTGGAACTTCTATTACACACCTAAGACCGTTGCTAATAATCATTTTCAGTCCCTGATATTACAGGAAAATGTTCCTAACTTCACTAAATGTTCTAATCACAATCATTGTTTCTAGGCTCTGGCACAGCTTGTCTATAATTTCTAGCAGCAGGTGGACCCCAGTGGTTCTAATGATTCCCTGATCAGTCCCCAAAGAAGTGCAACCTCCTTGGCATAAGGAGTTTATAGGTTCTTTTTTTCTCTTTCCAGTAAATACTGAAATATAAAACAATTATATTCTCTTTATTTAGTTTGAATACACACTTTCAATTCCTTTCCTCACTGCCTAATTTCCTGGAGAATTCCTTCATTATATTCCCTAATGAGTTGGCATTGCATTTCATACAATTGACTTCTACCAGAAACACCATTTTGGAAGGTACATCAGAGTTGCAAGACTGAACTCTGAGTAGTTCAATATGCCCTGCTGAAATTGTAACTATGTCAGGTAAATTTCTACTTTCTTGTAATATTCGTATTATAGAAATGCTGTTGGGGATATTTGCTACTATCACATTTGTTCCTAATTTTGATTATTCATTAAAATCACCAAGGTAGTACATTAAAAAAAAAGTTTCTTAGACCCAGTCATTACTTACTGAATCATAATGATATCATATGGCATGCCATACAATGCCCTATGTATTCAGAGACAAGAAAAAAATTGTTTATTGCTTTATTTATTTTTTTTAAACTGTTCAAATTTTGTTCACTAGAACAAGAAAAAAGACCAAGGTTGCTGTATGCACTTTTCTAACATTTTAAAAATTGTGGCAAAACATAAACAACATAAAACTTACTATCTTAATCTTAATCATTTTTTAATCATACAGCTCAGTGGCATTAAGTAATATCACATTGTTGTACAACCATCACCACCAACTATCTCCAGAAATTTTTTCATCTTGCAAAACTAATACTCTATACCTATAAAACAAAAACACCCCATTCCCCTTTCTTGAGACAGAACCCCTGGCAACTAGCATTCTATTTTCTGTCTAAATGAATTGGAATAATCTAGGTACCATATCTATATCTATCTATATATCTATATATCTATATCTATATCTATATCTATATTTTATATATATACATATATATCTGTATATCTATATATATATATATAATTATATAATCATATAGCAGTTGTCCTTTTTTGACTGGATTATGTTACTTAGTATAATATGTTCAACACTCATTTGTATTATAGCATGTGTCAGAATGCCCTTCCTTTTTAAGGCTGAATAATATTCCATTGTATGTAGTATACACTATTTTGTTTATCTATTCTGTTTGTCCTTTTGGACCGACAGAAATCTTAGGGTTATTTCTCTATACCAGCCATTTGTTCATTGTATATCTGTATTTTATTTTCATCCTGACATTTATTTGCATTTTCCAATTAATGTCTTGTAAATGTTCGTCTTGCAAACTACAGTATATCTCTTTTGGGAGAAATTTAATTATATAAATGAGTTATTAAATACATTCACAAATAAATGTTGTAGAATATATTTCTACATGTCTAAAAAGAGAAATATACAACAGCTTGATTAAAGTAAAAGAAGAGGAAGAGAAAGATATAATTATTGAGTGGTTGTGTCTGCTCAACCCATATACATATGCTATTCTATCTAATGAGATCTTAACTTTCAGATGTCAACATTTTTGCTTTATTTTTATATATGAAGGTATTGAAATTTAGAAAGTTCAAAGGACCAGTAACTAACTGCTTGAACTGGCTGATATATTGAGCTCTGTATTACTCAAAATTCCATGATGATTTCATTATGGCTCACTAGG
The DNA here is from genome assembly GCF_964194185.1 of Rhinolophus hipposideros. Taxonomy (NCBI): domain Eukaryota; kingdom Metazoa; phylum Chordata; class Mammalia; order Chiroptera; family Rhinolophidae; genus Rhinolophus; species Rhinolophus hipposideros. The sequence goes on from NC_138059.1 coordinate 20,068,481, forward strand.
AAATAGACAAGAACTAATTGGAAATATATTGCACAACATTGTGAATATATTTAACTCTATTAAACTGTTCACTTAGAAATGGACAAGATGGTGAATTTTACAATGTGTTTTTTAGACTTGATGAAAACTTTTTAAAAATTGTCAGACACACTGCAGAGCATTGGGAGAAACCCGAAATTCATGAACAATTTTGAAATGTTTGATTCCCTCGTATCAGTTGTTGGTCAACTTCATTATTGAGCCGGGTAATTTGTTCCAGCATCCCAGTATGGCAGCATTTCAGCATGAGCAAATTTTAAATTAAACATGTTAAATAATCAATTCTTTATTTCATATATTTGGTATTTGTATTCAAAATATTGTTTATATTATTATAATCATTATACCATTAATTCAGCACAAATTGTTTCTATATCAATTTCTGTCCAGGTGCATGTTTTCCTAAAGAACAGAGAGATAATTCTGTTCTACAGTGCTAATACTATATATACTTTGACCAAATAAATTGTGTGCTTTGTATGGACCAAAGAGGGCTCTACTTAAGAGAGTTAGCTAATCAGTAGGGATAGTCTGGGAAAAGCCTTGTTTTCTTTTTTTTCTTTTTTTTTTCTTCTGATTATCTTTGTGTATATTTTTCTTAGTAGGTTTCCTAACAATAGTTAAGGGCTTATAATTATATTCTGAATGGATAAGTCAATTCAAAACCTATAAAGACCAATGGGAAAGATATTTAGTATAATTTTATCTCATTATGTAGCCAGCTACTTATTACAGCTAGAAACATTAACTATGCTTGTTTCATGTTGTCAAGAAGGTACTATGTACTCTGTTTGATTTTGTGGACCAAGTAGTTATACTGTCATTTTCTTTTCTTTCTTTCTTTTTAACTAGTAAAAGTATTAAAAATACTGCATGGCTTATCTTTAAGCTGTCCATTATTTTCATTTATGTCACACTTGTTGAAAGTAACTTCTTAGCTAAGATACAACAGTTTTTATGGAAAATCGATTAATTTCAAGTATTTAATATTCAAATGACATCAAAATAGCTAAATTATTAAGTTTCATAACTACAGGAGATGATAGTATAATCAATTATTTACTTAAATCAATAATTGATTTAAGTAAATAAAGTGTTCTACAATTTTTCAACAAAAATTGTACTTAATATACATGAAGCTAAAGAAAAACAAAAAGAAAAAGCTTGATACATAATCTGGTAATTATCTATAATCTATAAATTTAAGGTTATTGATGTTTCTCATCATTTCCCTCAAGCCTATGGTTATTAAAGGGACTCTGGTTAATAAAGCATTTTGGAACATGAATAGCAATTCATAATTTATAGAATAAGTATGTTTTCTGTATAAGCAATCTTACATGTTTGAATATTTAGCGTTACATGTTTTACATTTTCATCCATCCAGGGCTTACAGCCTTCCCTTTGTTTTTCTCTTAGCACACAAACCTTTGTGTAAGAATCTGATATTGAAACAGACAGATATTTGGTACTTTTAAAAGCTTCATTTTAACTTTCCTGCAATGTGATAATTTACCATTATTAGGCGAATACATAAGCAGAGACAATTTTGATATTCAATTAAAAAAAAAATTATGTCCTGGAAAGTTCCAGCCAACAGAATTGAAATGTCTGCCAGACATCCTGAGAAATGCTGCCAAATTGTGGAAAATAAGTGAGAAGAGCTACTCAAACCAAAAAAGAAATGTTTTCGGTACTAACACAGAGAAAGAGAGATATAGACAGCCATGGGGATGAATACACCATTTTAATGATTTTGATAACCGTAGATTATAAGACACTATGTATTTCTAGACAATATTATTTAGAAATTTGAAGACTCTTACACTTTTTTAGTAGACAAGTAGCTATAGAGCTTTCAGAAGTTTTATTATATTTCTTAGATATATTTTAAAACTGAATACGCCATGAACATTTTTTAGTACTCTCACCTTACATGTTTACACAACCACAAGTATTTTATCTACTACCATTTCTTTCATATGATTGTTTTTATATGTATGCAATGAATAGAGTTGAATCCTAAAATGTACTGTCAGATCTGTCATTTATCAATGAGTATTCTTTTTTTGAATAGTTTCTGTGTATGTAAAAATAATAAATGCTGGTGTTACAGAATACAAATGGTAGTTCACAATCATAATTTTGTCACTAAGGAGGATGATTCTGAATAATTTCAGTATTTTCAAGGCTATTGTTATTTAGAAATTATAAAGCTGAGGTTCAAAGAAAATTATTTTGTTAAAAAAGCAAATGTTTTACATATACAGCAAAGGCAATTTTATATTTGTAGATAAAATAATGTCTCACACAAAAAGAATAATTTTTAGCTCTCAATATATTTAATATAATTTACCAATAAGCAATTAATGCTTAAGTCCATCCTTTCAAAATTTTCTTTTAGGTTGTATGCTACTTTTGAAATTTCTTTCTGTCATAAAAAGAGTTTTTTCCCTTAGGAAAATATATAATAATATCTTGTATTTTTTTGTATTAATATTATTATGTTTAAGATTTTTTTTGTTTGTTTTGATTAATTCCTGTTCAGTGATATTTTTTTTCCTGGAAAATGTATCATGATTGTTCTATTGTTTTGGAATTTTTAAAGTAAAAATGACATTTTGGAAGGTCAGGAAGACTGATGATCCTGATTGTGATAAATGTTGTATATGATTTCATTGCTGCAGACCAGGCTGAAGGAAGATGGCAGCCATGTAATTCAGTCTTTATTATTCAGTCTTTACTATTTCCTTGACCATTTCATTTTCAAAAATTGAATAAAAACTTCGTAAAATATATTTAGATTTCTACCTCAGTATAAACTTGCCTGAAATATGTTTCAAATACAAGCAAATGTTTTTAGAAAATTACATTTTCTAATTAAATAATCAATAATGATTTTAACATGAATAATGGGTAACGTGAAATAAATATTAATTGTTTAATATAAAACTGTTTATGTCAATTCAAATATGATTTTATGCTATACATAATAGCAGTTATTAAAACATAGAACCAAACATTAAAACATAGAACCAAACAAAATAGATTTATGTTTACTTATTCATTGTGTTTATTACCCTGCTTTTATAAAGTACCAAGGTATAAAACTTTGAGAACAGTTCTACCACTCAGTGTAATTTAAGGTGTTATTCTAATTCTCATTAAATATTTATATGTTGTCTCTAAAATGACTGTTCAAGTGTCACCTTACTTGATATCATTTATTGTAGAATAACGTTTATTCTGGTGAATAGCAACTTTTATTACACAACACACATTCTACAGACAAGACTACTGAAAATGTTTTCTTTAGTACTAAAAGTTTGTCTCAAGTTCTGGCATGGGTACTTCACGATGAGAAAACTGATTTCTAGTACTACAAAATATCAGCCTAAACACTGGCGGTGCCAAAAAAATAAAATATACGTATTTTAAGAGATGTTATTTATGTATTACTTTATGAAGTTTTATTGAATTATGGGAGCAATGGGTAGTATGACGTTTACTCAAAAGATGGTGTTAATCAAACGGATGTTAGTGACACCATGCGACAGGCAGGACAGTCAAAGAAAATGGTGTAAATGTCATTCGAGGAGCACAAGACCATTTTGAAGTGATATTTGAAATTTGAAGAATGTTGTAGAAGTACAATAATGGAGGCATGAGTATGCAACAGAACCTACAACATGCCTAATAATTACACACATTTGTGATAAGTATGAGATGCATGGTACTGTTTATAATGAGCACAAGGGAAGATCCAGGAGGCATTGCACAGCAACAAGTCCTGCTTCTGCTACTGTGGTGCTGCAACAGTTGACACACTCGCCACAGAAGTCTACGAAGCGATGTTCACCATGATCAAGTGTGCGGACTCTGATGGGAATAACTTTGAGCACTTCTTGTAATTGTAGAAGTCAACTGTGATTTGTATTCATCTTTTGTTATTGGTATATATTGAGTATTTCAATTTTAATACAGTGTTTCTTTTTTCCCTTCTTAAAATGTGTATAAATATTTTAGGCACCCTCTGAATTAAGCTAAATTGCCAGTATTTGGAAATGTGGCTAAACACATATTTATATCTATATATCTATATTTATTTCTACTTATAGTAACAATATGTACACACACCAACAGCATTTATCCATAAGTAATACTATAAGAAATCACTATTACTCCTTTGTTTGTAAATAAACAGAATACAATAAAATCTATTCACTATATAAAAAATGTGGCACACAATGCAGTAGACGATGATGGATTGTAGAATTGTACTCCTAAACTATATCATGTTATTAACCAATAATACCTCAATAAGTTGAATTAAAAATAGTGTATAGAGACAAGACTCAAATAAAATCAGAAATGAGTGAGGAGATATTACAATTGATACCATGGAAATAGAAAGGACCATAAGAGGACACTATGACAATTAATTATAGGCCAACAAATTGTCCAATCCAGAATAAAAATAATAGATCCCTAGAAACATATAATCTTCAAAAACTAAGTCAAGGTAAAAGAAAAAAAATATGAAAAGATTGATTACAGGTAAGGATGCTGAATCAGTAATCAAAAACAAAGAAAAGTGTAGGAATAGACAGCTTTACTGGTGAGATCTAACAAATATTCAAAGAATTAATACAAATTCTTCTCAAGCTCTTCCAAAAAATAGAAGAGGAGGAGGGAATTCCTGTAAATACATTTTATGAGGTTGCCATTCCCCTAATAAAAAACCAGACAAGGATGCCACAAGAAGATAATTACAGACCAATATCCCTGAGGAACACAGATCTAAAAATACTGAGCAAAATAAATTAAACAATACATAAAAAGGATCATACATAAGATCAAGTGGGATCCATTCCAGGGATGCAAAGATGGTTTAACTTCCTCAAATCAGTCATGATGATATACCATGTTTCCCAAATAAGACCTAGTTGGACCATCAGCTTTAATGCATCTTTTGGAGCAACAATTAATATAAGATCTGAAATTATATATTATATTATATTATATTTATTATATTATATTATATTATGTTATGTTATGTTATGTTATGTTATGTTATGTTATGTTATGTTATGTTATGTTATGTTACGTTACATTACATTACATTATATTATATTAAAGACCAAGTCTTATATTATATTAAAACAAGACCAGGTCTTATATTAATTTTTGTTCCAAAAGACGTTTTAGAGCTGCTGGTCTGGCTAGGTCTTATTTTCAGGGAAACACGGTAGAATATTAACACGATGAATGATAAAATCATACGATCATCTCAATAGAAGCAGAGATATCATTTGACAAAATTTAATATTCATTTATTATAAAAACTCTCAACAAAGCAGGTATATAAGAAACATACCTCAATATAGTAAAGGTCATATATGACAAATCCTCAGCTACCATTACACTCAACAATGAAAAGCAGAAAGATTTCCTCTAAGATCAAGAAAAATACAGGGATGTCCACTGTCACCACTTTTATTCAACATACTATTGGAAGTCCTAGCCAGATAAATTAGGCTAGAAAAACAAATAAAATCTATCCTAATTGAAGGGAAGATGTAAAACTGTCATGATTTGCTGATGACATGATATTATATATAGAAAACCCTAAAGACTCCATCAAAAATCTGTTCAAATTAATAAACAAATTTAGTAAAGTTGAAAGATACAAAATCAATTCACAAATCTTTTGCATTTCTATACAGTAATAATGAACTATCAGAAAGAGAAATTAAGAAAACAATCACATTTACTATTCCATCAAAAAAAATACAATATCTAGGAATAAATTTATTCAAGGAAGGAAAATACCTGTATAAAGAAAATTATGACATTAATAAAAGTAATTGAAGAAGACACAAATAAATAAAAAAAAAATATCCCATGATCATGGACTGGAAGAATGAATACTGTTAAAATGTCCATATTACCCAAAGCAATCTACAAATTCAGTGCAATCCCTATCAAAGTTCCAATGACATTTTTCACAGAAATAGAACCTATAATCCTAAAACTTGTGTGGAACCACGATAGACCTCGAATAGCCAAAGCAATCTTGAGAAAGAAGAAAAGCTGGAGGAATCATGCTCCCTGATTTCAAATTACATTACAAGGCTACAGTAATCAAAATAGTATGGTATTTGCATCAAAAAAGACACAAAATTAAGTGAAATAGAGTATAGAGCCCAGAAATAAACCCTCCCTTATATGGTTAATTAACCTACAAAAAAAGACAGTCTCTTCAATAAGTATTTTAAAAACTGAACAGCCACATGTAAAAGGATGAAACTAGACTGATATCTTACACCATACACAAAAGTTAACACAAAATGGATTACAAATTTGAATCTAAAATCTCAAACCATAAAACACCTAGAAGAAAACATAGTTGGTAAGCTTCTTGACATAGATGTTGGCATTGTTTTTTTGAATTTGACAACATAAACAGAAGCAACAAACAAAAATAAAGAAGTGGGACCAGATCAAAATGAAAAGCTTACAAACAAGAAAAGAACCCATCAACATTAAAAAAGGTGACATACTGAATTTGGAGAAAATATTTACAAATCATATATCTAATAAGGGGCTATATCAAATACATATAAAGAATTTATATAACTCAATAGCAAATAACAAAAATAATAATAACAATAATAATCCAAGAGAAAACTGGACAGAAAATCTGAATAGACATTTTTCCAAAGAAGACATACATGTGGCCATCGGGAACATTAAAAGATCTTCAACGTCACTAATCATCAGGGTAATGCAAACCAAAACTACAATGATATATTACCTCACACCTGTTTAGAATGGTTATTATATAAAAGACAGGAAATAACAAGTGTTGGCATGTATGTAAATAAAAGGAAACCTTGTGCACTGTTGGTGGGATTGTAATTTTTATATCCACTCTACAAAACACTATATATAGAGGTTCCTCACATTGAAAATAGAACTACCATGTGACCCAGAAATTTCACTTCTAGGTATTTACCCAAAGAAGATGAAAACATGAAAAAATATATGCACTCCAATGTTCACTGGAGCATTCTTTATAATAGGCAAGATATGGAAAGAACCTGAGCATCCATTTACAGATGAATAGATAAATTGCGACATATGTACAATGGAATATTACTCAGCCATAAAAAGAATGAAATATTGCCACTTGCAACAACATGGATGAAACTAGAAAGCATTATGCTAAGTGAAATTAGTCAGACAGAAAATGACAAATATTGCATGATTTGTCTTATGTGTGAAATCTATAAAAAAGCAAAAAAAAAAAACTTTAAGGTATAGAGAACAGATTAGTGTTTGCTAGATACAGGGATAGGTCTAGCAATCACTTCTGAGTGGGAGAAATGGGTAAAAGAGGGCAAAAGATTAAAAAAAAATGAAAATAAATAAATAAATAAATAAATAAATAAATGAATAAATAAAAAAAACCTACTAAATAAATATTAAATTGTAGACTTCGTTGATGATTCCCATAACATTTAAACATCAGTATGTGACTAGAGACATATTATGAATATCAAAGTGACAAATGCTGAAAAGTGGCTCCCAAAACACTTTCTCTCTTTCCTTTCCTAATAAAGAGACTTGAAAGTAAAATAGATACTCGAGTTATCAAGCACACACTTTTCTTATATAAGATATGTGTATAACTCTGGCATACTTTTCCGTAGTAACCACATGTGAGTAGTGCTTTTTGTTGGAGTTTCCAATTTCTTAACATGCTTTCCTACTGACCTTAAGAAAACTGCCAAAATTTAGAAAGATTAAGCACCAATGTCATTTCAGGTAGTGATATATCATTGGTGATTTGATAAGAAAGAAATGACAACATTTATCTCAAGACTCTTTTTTTGCCCTTCAAAAGAAGAGTCGAAGCATGTCTATTGCAAGGATAACTGTAATACAGAGGGTACCAAAAAAATGTATACACATTTTAAGAAAGAAAATCTGTATTAAAATAGTAGTCCTCAATATATACTGATAACAAAAGATGAAAACAAGTCATGCTTGGCTTTTGCAATTACAAGAGGTGCTCAAAGTGGTTACCATCAGCATGCAGACACTTCTGATTATGGTGAACTACTACTGGAGCAACATTGACCAAAGTGTCCATTTGCATCCATTTTTTTGGCACCCCCTGTTTACACTCTTCATTCTCTATTCAGCTGCCACCTTGGAGTGACCCATTTGTTAGTTATTAATAAGATCTTATATCTAATGATATTACATATCTCTCTTATCTCAATACAATAGTGGAGATAACTATGTACCATAGTGTCTACGGTGGTACAACAATCAGATTTCCCTTTAACAGAAACTTTTGCGAGGAGTGTAGTTTAATGATGGCTGACTATCAGCTGTCTTACAGTTGGATTTACTCTAACAATCACACTGTAGCTGTAGTCCCACAGACTACTTCCAAACAAATGCTGAGACAAATCCTGCCAAATTAAAGACTCCTTTAATAATGGGCAATATTTGCTTACACCATTTGTCTAGATCAGAATTATTCAGAACTGAGATTCTGAGTCTCTTGATAGCCTATTTTCTTTCTTTCCTCTCTCCTCTAACAAGTATCAGACATGCATTGTGGACCAAAGGATCTCTCAGACTTCTCTCATTCTCTCCAACTTGTCAATGTCACACAGTCAAAATCCACCAATAACACAATTGTAATTGAAAATGTGGGTTGTTACTCATTCCAACGACTGAAAATACATACCATGAGAAACTAGAGTATCTCAATTGTAGGGTATTAGAAAAACAAAAACAAACAAACAAAAAACTTATGGGATCTGGACACGTTTTAGGTGATTTGAGGGGTGATGTAAGTAAGTTTGGTTTAGCTCTCTATTGGATGTTATCAGAAAGTAGGAGTAATTTTATGGTCGCATATTTTAATAAATCCTATCTATAAGAAGGGCAGACTAGTGAAAAGATAAAGCTGTATTTGGTAAAGAAATAATAGTCACTCAGATTAGCTAAGAAACAATGATTGAAAGTGAAAAAAAGGACAACTCTGTTTCTTCTACACTCACACTACAACACTTTTGACATTAGGTGTGTGGGCATTTTCCCCACACCAATCAATTCTCCAACTTTCTATACACCAATGGGGTGTCCTACAGCTTAACTTAATTCTAATAGTACTGGAGTTAGCACAGACCCCACAGGTTAAGGCTTCAGTCCCACAAAAGTGCTCTAGCTCACTTCAGACACCTACTGTTAAGTCTGGGTTGTCATCTGTGCAGCTCACCACCTGGCTATAAATCACAGATTCTAACAATCACCTTCTCAGGTTTGATCATTTTCTAGAACCATTCACAGAACTCAGAAAAGCATTTACTTGCTAGATTTCTAGTTTTACTATAAAAGAACACAACTCAAACAGCCAGATGAAAGAGATGCGTAGGGCAGGGAATGGGGAGAGAGGTGAAGGGTTTCCATGTCCTGTCCAGGTGTGCCAACTTTCCAGCACCTGCATGTGTTCACCAGCCTGGAAGCTCTACAAATCTCTTCAGATAAGGATTTTGTTGAGGCTTTATTGAGTAAAGCCGTTATTGATTGATTAAAGTATTTGTCATTGGTGATTTACTCAACTTATGGGGAGGTGTGGAGAGTAACGAAAATTCCAACCCTCTATTAATATGTTTAGTTCCCCTGTCTACCAGCCCCCATCTATATGCTATTCAGAAACCCCATGACACTTGTCATCTCATTAGTACAGGTAAAGGACAGAGATCCCAGGTATTAACAGCTATGTGTCAGGAAATGAGGTCAGGGACAAATGTTCAGAAACTGACACCAGAAACCAAATATATATTTCTTATTATGCCACAAGGATGCTTTGTACTTTGTGACTTTAAATGTTTGTTTATGGAATATAATGGACTGATTTCCTCAAAAATGTATATGTTGAGGCTATAACTTCAAATGTTACTGTTTTTAGAGATAGGGCCTTTAGGAAGGTAATTAATTAATCAAATAGGGTTGTAAGGGTTGGGCCCTAATCTGATAGGACTGGCACCTCCATAAATAGAGAGAAGATGTCAGAGACTCCAGTGTGCACAGAGGAAAGGCTGTGTGAGGACACAATAAAAAGGCACTGTTTACAAGCCAGGAAGAGAATTCTCACCAGAGATCAAATTTGCTAGCACTTCTCTCTGGGATTTCTAGACTCCAGAAATCTGAAAACAAATTTCTGTCATTTTAACCCCCAGTCTATGATATTTCATCACGGCAGCCTGAGAAGACTAATACACTGAGTCATCTTGTTTTTATGTTGATCGATCATAGTCACACAGTGAACTTGACTTCTATTGATGTTCTGTGAGAGTGTTCATTTCAATAAGAGAACACCTCAGCTTTTTTCTGACTACCAGGCCAGTTTATAGTAACACTAAGGTCTAGCTGATGGTATCAGGTCAACTCCCAGTAGTTAGGGGCTGCTTCTCGTTCTCATCTTTTAGCCTTAACAGGTATTTCATCCCCCCAAAATCTTGTATACATCTGATCTGCTCTTGGGGTGTCTTTTTTGTTTTGTTTTGTTTTGGGGGGGCACTCCATCCTGAGTGGAACACAGAGGTATTATGCACAAGGTAGCAGCCCTATTTCTGGAAGATTTTATCAGTCGTAACCTGGGAAACTCCAGGAGATGTCTTGACTAGTTGGTGAGATGATGCAGACATTTAAAAATTATAGAGTAAATAATACCTACAAGGGCAGTAAAATAGCCTGTTTTCTACTTGGTTACATTAATGTCCTCCAGTGGAATGATTAAGAAGAAACTGAAAGCAGTTAAACAGTTAAAGGGTCAGAGTAAGAGCCTAAGATCCTATTTGATGGCATGTAAAAAGGCCTTAATCTCCTATAGTGAAAGAGTGACTCTGATGAGTATATAACTCAGAATCTTGTATTTATGGCCATAGAGGACCAGAGATGTGTAAACGTTGTCAAGGATGGTTGGCATGCTAACATCAGGCATAATTTGTAAAACCTGGGACCCTTAAATGTGGATCATATATTTCCACTGAGAACTCTGAGGACTTTTGGTGTGCACAGCACTCAGAGATTCAATTGGTGACCAATCTCTGTGTAGTATGATGTAGCACTACCTTGTACAGGAAGATACAGTGGTTGTTTCTCTACAAGGTAACAGATGACTCTCTCTGGAGCTACTTTCTTAATTGTCAGGCCTAAAACAAGAGTTATACCATCATTAGCAGGCTGGGGACATTTTGACTCTGATAAGGGTGGAATATAATAACACTCCAAAGGAACTGAAAGATCTGGTCAGCAAATCCCATTATGATATAGGAAGTTTCCCTGAAATTCAACTTGAGGGTTTAACGGGGCTATAACATAAGACTGAATAAATAAGAATTAATGGCCTTAGGTATTTTCTTGGACAAGGAAATAATAGCAAAGCAAATACCTCAAGGGACTTTTAGCTATGGTCCCTCAGAAATCTGGAGCAAGTAATGGCTCAAGTTAAGAAAAGTGTAAATGTCTGAGTTTCTCTGACAGATAGTAAGGGTGGTTGATATCAAAAATCCGAGGTAAGTGGGTCTGCTGACTGGTTATATGAGTACATTTTTTTCAAGACCTCCAATGCACTAGCCACTTTTTGCCCATCCAATCCTATTTGCATGATGCAATCAATTCAGTGCACCAGTGATAATCTATGAAATATCCAAGCAGTCAAATCTCTTTGGATGATATGAAATGGAGCAAGAGAGTTAACATAACCCTGAGCCAAATATATGCTGTTATGTCTTCCGAGTGAATGTGAGCTTATTCTCATTCTTCCTCCAATTAGAAATGTAAACAAATAAATTTGATAAATCTATGGCCTCATATCATGTATCTGTGATCATGTTAATTTTCTCTAGCACAGATGCAGATCTGGTAGAGTGCCTGAAATTAAAGTTGCCACTTGCTTTATATAATGAAATTTAATTTTCTTGTTCCACATCCTTTCTAATTTTTTGCAGGATCTGGACTTGTGAATTAAATTGAGACACAGTAATATTACCACGCCTACACCCATTAGTTCTTTAAGGTGCTATTTTTGCTGTTTCCTCAAAAAACATGATTATTATTTAATTAAAATCCTGCTATGAGAGAGGATCAGTTTTAGACAAGCCACAGACTTACAAACTGTAATAGCTTCTACCACACAAGCCCAGGAGCAAATATATTGGTTACACTTTATGCCAAATGGACTCATTCTGATTATACCTTTCGTAGTTAGAAATATGACCACCAGGTGGATCTGTGGGACCACTGGGTCTAAACTCAATTTTACACCTGTTCCCTTTTTGTCTCAGATGTATAACAGGGTAAGGAAGAATTGATAAAAACTGTTAAGTATCTGGCATTTACTCTGCTTAGAAGCTAACAATAAGTTAACCCTCCACAAATTCATGGTGCTAGCAGAAGACCTGAGATTCCTGGATCAAAGACAAAGACAAAGGATTGTATTATTCATGGCACAGGAAGAATCTTGAGTTTCATGTTTTCATTAGTTCCTCCTGCTCTCCAAGTCCCATTGGGGTCCATGTGGAGTGATCCAGGTGGATGCTGCCCAAAGAGTGTTTTGCCTCAGAGGTGAGTACTTCAACGTTTCAAAATCTGAATCTGTGATAAGGTTCTGTTAAAAAACTAGCTAAATACCTCCCAGAGGGAAGCATTATTATCATGACCAGGGAATCTGAAGTGGACACTGCCCTGGATGGGGACATTATCTCTTTCTTCTAACGCTGTTTGCTCTACATTCTTTAAAATATTTCAGAACCAAAGTTGATTCAAGATATGCAAAAATTGAGAGGACCTTGGAGAATTTTCTACCAGTAGTCATGCTGCCAATTGCGGTCTCTAAATACAAATGGCAAATTGGACCTTATGACCAGCAGTTCTCAAAGATTTTAGGTATTTCCCCAGTTCTCCTTCCCACCATCACAGAGTTATTAGAGTAATTGTGATTCAGTTCTTTTAGGAAAGGATTGAAGTAATTATAACTGTGTATAATTTCATTGTGGAATTCTTCCTCCTGAGTACATAACCTTTCATTCAGTTAATTTGCTCTGAGAAAACTAAACAGGTCTAGAAATTGAGCAATGCATCATGAGGTTTTATTGGGGTAACCGCCCTCAGGCTCCTGATTATCCATCCTTGATTCCTTTGGATTGTACAAATTTAAGAATTACCCTTACTGAAAGCCCACATATTTTGCCCTCATGATACCGTGTGCTACTAAATTCCATAACACTATTTAGGTCTTGGCTGTCATTCTGACATTGTTGTTCATTACGATAATTGGACATATGTGGTGTCAGATGGCTAAGCATTAAACCTGGTCTAGTATATCGTTTTGCAGTTCTAACACCCCTATTGTTATCAGTGAGTCCAGTGCTATCACAGAATCTTTCTATGGTCAGCTCTGGCTTTCAGAGGAAAAGCCACCAGTGAACTGCCACGCTGCTGGCATCTGACTCACTCACCAGTGCACCCCTCATCACTTGGGAAAATGGAGTGGCCCCAAACCTAACCCTGGAATATGATCATCTTGTGGGTTTTGGAGAATGGATAATACATTCACTGTAACATGCTTGTTGCAGGCATCTTCACCTCAGTTAGCATAGATTATTGCTTATTTTATAATTCTAGGAGCCATTGTTACAATAGGTTTGTACTATTGCCAAGGATAGAAAATATGGTTGCTTTTTATAGATTAATTTAACTAATAAACCTTTTGCAAGACTAATTCAAAAGAGAGAAAACACAAATTAACAATACAGCAATAAAAGGTTAGAAACATCACAGATACTGCAGTAATTATGAGGATAATAAGGAAATATAATGAACATTATGCCAATGATTTGAAAACTTAGTCAAACACAATTTTGTTAATAAAAACAAAAATAAAATAAAACCCAATTTACCTAAACTGGCTCAAAACAAAATAGGAAATGAAAATAGCTCTATATCAATCAGAGTGATTAAAAACAAACAAACAAACAAACAAAAACAATGAAAAAAACTCTAGGCCTAGATGGCTTCCCTGGTCAATTTTACTGAACTTTTAAAAAAATAACAAATTTGTTATATAAATTCTTTTAGAAAATCTAGATGATTGGAACTACTCCCAGCTCATTTTATGAGTCCAATATAATCTGACATGGAAATCTGATGAGACTATAAAAAATAAAATCAGAAATATTTCTCATCACTCTACATGCAAAATTTCTTAACAAAATATTAGCAAACTGTATCCAGTGCCATATTAAAGGGATAAAACATCATGATAAAAGGAGCATTCTCAAAAATGAAAAACTGATTTTACATTTAGAAATCAATTTAGTACATTAATAATATAAAGGAGAAAAGTATATGTTACCTCAGGAAATGAAGATGAGAACTTTAGATAATATTCAAATACATTTATAATAAAAGCTCATTAATTAAGGAAAAACAGCATGCTTCCTCAGTCAGATAAAGGGAATCTTAAAAAAAAAAAAAAGAAAAAGAAAAAGAAAAAGAAAAGAAAATTGTAATATTAGCACATAAAAAACATTACACTGAGCAAAAGTGTATTTACTCATAATCTTATTTCATTTGTATGGACCCCCAAAAGAAGTAAAATAATCCATGGCACTATAAATCAGCAAGTGGTTTCCTCAGGTGTTACGGGAGCAGAGGTTTGGAAATTGAAAATAAACATTTGGGAACTTTTCATGATAACAAAACTGTTCTATATCTGATTTTGGATGGTGGTAGACAGGTCTGCACAATTTCAAAACTCATCTAAATAAAAATGTAAAATCTTTTTATTTTGTTATATGTAAATTACACCATGATATTACAAGAAAAATATTAAATTTGCTCATTATATTTTATTTTTATGGATGGATTCTGAATTTCCCAATTAAGTGGGCTTATTTGTTTTGGTTTTGCTGGCCTTGTGCAAACATGACTCATGATACTGACTTGTTTGCAGTGTGCCTACTACATTTTAAGTAGCCTTGGTAACAAAACATTATCACACAAGCTGTAAAAGGAGATCCATTGATGTTTTATCCATTTTATAGATTTTCATACCAAATTAAATAATCTATTTGGAGCCAACAGTTTTTGTATAAAATATTTAAGACAACAAATATTTACTGAGCACCTACTATGTACCCACCATGCTTTTAGGAGTTCAGTGTACATTGACCAACCAAGTAGGCAAAATTCTCTGCTTTTGTAGAGTTCACAGCCTCCCATTTTCTCTGCTAAATATTGTTAGTCTCCTTCATGCTACTACCTGTTCATCTAAAACTCTAAAAGTTGGATTTATTCAGAGTTCTTTCTTGGATCTGTTTTCTATCTATTTTAATTATCTTGGTGATAATATTTATTCTCATAGTTTCACACATCATTCATTCACTGATGACTTTCAATATCATATCTCCATCTCTTCTCCCTATAGAGCACTGGACTCTTTTGTCCAACTCCCAACTGAATATCTAATAAACATCTCAAATATCTAAAACCAGTGTAACTGTAGGCCCCACTTTAGCCAGGACAATCGTCATTTACACTTACAGTCCTATTGACTTTATATAATTATTAATACATTCCCATTCAGTCTGAAAGGGATCTTGATTTGTATAATATGTCGGACATTCTTTCCAAACTGCCCTCTTGATTCTCCTCCCCGTTTTAGTTTTATCCATGGGAATAACAGGAAATCAATTCATCTAAGCACTTATCCAAAATAGTGTTTCATTCTTGACTACTCTTTATTGCGTATACTCTATCTGCCAGAAACTTCAATCCTCTCTGATTTCAAAACATATTGAATCTAA
Source organism: Rhinolophus hipposideros (assembly GCF_964194185.1). Classification (NCBI taxonomy): domain Eukaryota; kingdom Metazoa; phylum Chordata; class Mammalia; order Chiroptera; family Rhinolophidae; genus Rhinolophus; species Rhinolophus hipposideros. Next base: position 20,084,416 of record NC_138059.1, read on the forward strand.
CCAATGTATTACATGTCACAATCATTTCAGATTTATAACACTTTCATTTTCCTTAGCAAGTACTTTTTCCTAAAATTTTACACCCACATAGCATCCAGGGTGAAGTTACTAAAACCTAAATTAAATCTTGCCATTCCATCACTCAAACCTTTAAATAGTTTCTCATCACTCTCAGCATGATGTCTACATTAAAACTGATAAAATATTCTACATAACTTTGCTTATGCTTATCTCCCTGTGTTAATTTCCTACCATTTTATGCTTTATTTATTCTGCTTTTGTCAAACATAACATCTTATTGTTTCTCATATATGCTATTTTATGTGACACCAGAGCTTTAAATTTATCATCCCATCATCCTGGAACACTCCTTTTTAGGTTTCGCGATGCTGGCTTCCCCACACCATTCAATTATCTGCTCCAGATTCTTTTAGATGGGAAATTTTTTTTCCCAATGGATCACTCTCATGTCTTTACGCTTAGGTATTCAAAGAATATTTACTTCAATCAATTTGCATTCCGGGATAATAAAGATACAGAATGCAGATTATAGATAGATAGACAGACAGATAGATGATGATGATAGATAGATAGATAGATAGATAGATAGATAGATAGATAGATAGATAGATAGATAGGTAGATAGATAATAGATAGATATAGACAGCCAGCCAGACAGACAGACAGACTGCAGAGACAAACACCTCAATTCTCTCCCCAGAGAAATCTTGCTTATATGTCATGGTAATAAATGTAATGTTTCTCTGGAGAGGAAGATGAGTATGTTTTCTAGCAGTCACTTTAGGGATTTTCCTAAGCATTCTTATGCATTCAGGGAGTTTCCTAAGCATTCCTCAGTTGTGACACAAACAACTGTAAATACAACATCCACTTGGGGTCACCTCTGCATATCCCCCATGAGACCTGGGAGGGTAAGGTAATGATGCAAACATGGAGTTTATGCTACCTGCTATACTGTGAGTAATCTACTTTCTAAATCCACTTTGGTTAAATGCCTACCCATCAGCTGAATCTACTGAAGTGTGGTAAGCCATCCTAGAACCTAGAAGTTGCCACTAGACTACTGCTTAGGAACAACTTGGCTGCTTAACAATTAAAAGTACTGATCACCCATTTTGAGTGTGGAGGGTTCCCCAGACCAACAACAATTTTCAGACAACAGATAGGTATCCTGTAATTCAACTCAATTCTGACACTATGTACCTGGATAGTGTCAGATTCCACAGGTAGACAGTTCAATCCCATCAGTCTGCACCCCCAAGCTCCCTTCAGATACCAGTAGAAAGCCCGAGTTATCTCCTGGGCTTCTGGTCAACAGGCTATATATATAAATTGGGTATTACAAGAACCTCCTAATTGGGTTCAATTCAATTGTTAGAGCAATTCATAGGACTCAAGGAAACATTTTACTTACTAGATTATTGATTTATAATAAAAGAACATAACTCAGCAATAGCCGGTGGAAAAGATATATAGGGAAAGAACATTGAACTCCCCCATGTTCTTTCCAGGAGCACCAGTCTCTCAAATCTCAATGTGTTCTCCAAACTGGAAGCTGTCTAAATCCAGTACTTCTGGGTTTTATAGAAGTTTCATTATACAGGCATGGCTGATTAAATAATTACTCATTGGCTATTGAGCCAATCACCAGTCCCTCTCCTCCCACTGGAGGTCAGCTTTGGGACAAAAAGTTCCAACCCTCTAATCACATGTTTGGTTCTCCTGGCAACCAGTTCCCATCATTGAGGGGGGGATCCAAAAGTCACCTCATTAACATACAAAACTACATTTTATTGCTCTTGTCACTTAGCATATTCAAATAATGTTAGGGGCTACGAGCCAGAAAAATAGAAGGAGACCAAATGTATATTTCTTATTAAAAATCACAACAGTTCTTCAGAGGTTAGATGATTCCCTTATTCAAATCGTCCAATTGTCTTCCATTTCAGTAAAAAGCAAATCACTTCCTTATTACGCTAGATAAGGTCCTTCATGATTGATCCCTATCTACTCTATCTAAAACATATTTATCCTCTCTTCCTGTTTCCCTCCACTTTACTTTCATCTAATGTTCAAGCTGAAAAACTACTGTCCAAATATCATCACACCATTTCTCAGTGCTTCTCACTCTGTACTATACTTCCTCTTCATAGAATATATTTCTATCCATATCTACCAAGTGAAAACCTATTGATATTTCAAAATTCAGTTCAATTTTCTCATCTTGTAAAGAATTCCTCCCTCAGGAAAATTGGTTACTCCCTTCCTTTTTGACCAACTTATAAATATAAAGCTCTTATTACTCTGCATATAACTTTGCTATTCTACTCTTATTTGTATGTCCAACTTTCCTGTTGCATCACCAAGCTCTTCAGTAGCTAACATTTATTTAGTTCTTATTGTGTGCCAGGAAGAGCACCTTTCACTCTAGTTGAATATAAAGGATGTAGATGTTATTCCTATTTCAGGTTTATAGATTGGAATATTGCTCAGAGACTTAACAGTTGCTAAGTAGAGGAGGCAGGACTCTAACCAAAGTCTTTCAAATCCCAAAGCCCTAATTTGCATCATTGTGTAGTTTCCATGATATCTATTAGAACCAGAGAATACCATTCCCTTTATACAGATGATATATCTGAGCCTCAGAGTTGTTAAAACTTGCCCATGCTCAGAGATAAGATTTGATTATTGTTTAATTCTAGGACATCATATATATATATATATATATATATATATATATATATATATATATATATATATATATATATATATGATGATGATGATTTGCTATTTAGTAATGAGACTGAGAATTACAGATAAATGAGTGGGTAAAGATTTCCATGACCACATTGGTTTATAAGGTAAGGAATAAAGAAAACTCAGGAATTAAGTTTAGGAATTGAGATTTTAGGTCCAAGACATGAGTGACAGAAATAGGTTTATTGAGTAGAAGAACTCATTAGGTTCCATATGGCAGATCTTGTTTTAATTATAAGCATGAAGTAATGATGAGGCTATTAGGAAAGATTTTTAACTGGCAAGTTGAGATAGTTTGGGTATAAACTTTAAATCTGTTTTCAGCAAATGGTTACAGGGCTAACAGAATTTGGTAGAAAGGCTGGTCTAATTTCTCACATTGTGACCCACATCTGTCAATCAAAGTAAGTATTCTATAACACCAGGCACTGAAAAGTGAGGCAAAGTCGTATTTATTGAGTGTAGGACAGTAGTGGCACTACCGATTCATTAATTTAGTAATTATTGATCATCTGTGATGAGTCAACAGCTGTGAGAGTCAACAGTTACACATTGAGAACTAAAGTAAACTTACATTTTAGAGAGATAATGCAATAAACAAGTACACAAGGAAATAAATGTATAAATAACGTGCAGTACTGTGAAGAAAATGAACACAAGACTATGATAAATAATGTAATAATAATAATAATAATAATAATAATAATAATACTCATGTATATAGTAGAAAGTTTTTTGATCAGGTGGTCAGGAAATTCCTCTTTAAAGGTATGAAATTTGAGTTTAGAAGGATAATAAAAAATTGAATGAATCCTAAGACATGCATTTGCGAAAGCCTGAGGAAAGAGAGTTTGGCATATTCCACAACTAAGTGAATACCAAAATGGGGAAATGCTATTTTAAGCCTAATGTGATGTTGATAATTCATGTTGTTTTATAGGTCAGTCCTGAGAAACTGCTAACCCATTTAGTTGTCTTCCCTTGTTCTCACGGTAAAACAAAAGATGGAGTGAGTTGAGTCTCAAATCATTATTCTGGAAAGCAAAATGTCCCAACCGTTGGTCCACCGTGCAAATGATACGCCTGGAGTTGCCAAGACAACTGCTGTCTAGACGCTAACCATCTAAACAAGGCTAGTCTATTAGACTCTTTCACATAAAGCTGTCATATCAAATCTGCACAATTACAGAAGCATTTTTTTTCATTGTTTAATTGTTTTATACCTTAATGCTTATAAAATCAGATGACAGGGTGAGATAGAAGTGAGGTCATATTCAGGCTGTATCTATTAATGCTATGTTACTATGTTGTGGTTTGCTAACTCTCAGTGCCTCCATTTTTTAGAATCTAGAAAATGAATAATAATGGAATCTGGCTCACAGGATTTTTGTGAGGATTTAATAAGGTGATTTACGTAAAGCCCTTAGCAAAATGCCTGGTTTGTAGGAGGTTCCAGTAAATGTTAATTACCATTACTCATTTTAAAAGATTTTACTCTGCTTACAAGCAAAACATTTTTATAGCTATATTAATGTTGACTTAGAATTATCTCTATTCATTTTCATTGTTAAAGTAAAAGGTATATCTGTGAACATTAGGCAAAACTGTGTTTCACTTGTACAAAGATGAAAATGAGAAATATAAAACCTATACTGAAATATCCCCAAATTTCAAGTTAATACCTGCTTTAGCTTTTTTTCTTTAAAAAATAATTATGTATAAATGCAAAGTATTTGAAATTCTAGTTTCTATAATTATATATCTAGTTACTGAGCTTTAATGGAGTAAAAAAATCTTGTAAGAAATGATATTATATTCTCATGAACAAAAAAAATTATTACTAAAATAGTTTAATACTCATGAGGAAGAGTGTGTCTTGGAGTGTGTTGGAGTGTGTATGTGTGTGTGTGTATGTGTGTGTGTGTTTGCATGTAAAGGGTAAGAGAAGAATGAGAAGTGGAAGTTTTGTTCTTTTGTTGGTAGAGAGATTATTTAGAAAGAAAAAATAAGGTCGAAATCAATATGGGTTTATTTGGATATGGAATTTATAAAGGTTATTACTTCAGAATCCATTACGTAAATGCTTAAGTCCCACTACTTAATGGTTTTATAAATTACCATTTATAGCTACTACACATTTAAATATTCAAGGTTGTAGAGAACACTAACTAACCTCTGGGTCGTAAATAGTAAATATAATACGGACAGGCCAGATGAAATTCTTGGTCATGTCCACTTGCATAACTAACAGGTATCTCAACATGTACAAAATAATCTCTCTCTTTTTCTTTTAATCGACCTTCAACATGCTTCTACCACAATCTTATGTTTCTTAGGAAAAAATCTGTTCTTTCAGTTTCTCAGGTGATATTATCAGTAATTTTTCAACTCATCTCTTTCATATTTCTTATCCCATTCATCAGTGCATTCTATTAAATCTACCTTAAAAATAAATCCACAATCTAACTATTTCTCATAATCACCATTACAGCCCCACTGGTCTAAGACATGGTCAACTTTACCTAGGTCATTGCAATAGATTCCAAACCAGTCTCTCTTTCCACCCATGCAACCGATGTTCTATTCTCCCTAAAGATCAGATAGTATTGCATTGCTCAAGTAGCTTCCCCTCTCGCACACACTAAGTGGAAGTTTTTCAATGACCTACAAAGGCCAGCTATGTCACAGGACTCCTTTTCTACCACTGTCTCCTTCTTAACTCTGCTACAATGTTCTCTCATTATCTTGATTGTTAAGCCCATGTTTGCTTTAGATGCTATCAATTGCTACACCTTTAACGTGAATATTTTCCCCCAGATAGCCCCAGATAGCAGCTGCCCTCATTTCATTCAAGTATCTAACAAAATGTTACTCCACAGAGTCCTTTCTTGATAACTATATAGAATAGTTACCCCTTGCACCACTTGTGATCCAACCAACTTTGTTCGATTTTTCCCTAAAACACCTCATACTACCTGATATGTAGTATTTAATATGTTTATAGTCATTATTTTCTCCCTAATAGAGTACTCGATCATGGAATTTTCCAGGGCGAGTGTAATGCAGGGTCTTCCTGCACTCCAGTCTCACTGGCAGCCCAGTGAGACACGGGAAGTAGGATCAACACAATCCGCAATGTAATCCACTTGCTAACTGAACTTGCTAGCCACAATCCGCTGTCCGCTTCTCTGCCAACCAACCAACCCCCTAGAATAACCACGGTAGTTATATCAGTGGCCAATGGCCAACTAGTCGCAACTGACGGCTAGCTACTATCCAAGCCAGCACCTTTAACATGAGACCTAGAGCCTGGAAACTGCTCTCTGGGACTCTGTCCCTACAGAGATGACTTTGTTGCTGTAATCCCAGCAACTCAAGCACCATATATGCTATACGTACTCAGTAATTATTTTTCAATTAAAACAAATCAATGTGAATGATTCACATAAAAAGAGTAGGAATAATGGACAAACAAGTATTAATAATAAACAAGAAAAATAAGTTATAAATGAAAAAGTCTAAATATAATTTGATTTTTAAGAGAGACATGGAAGGCATTTAGATTATTCCTTAAAAAATAATGTGCTTAATATTTTGCTTACAAAATAAAATTTAATTAACATCAAAGAAAAACATAAAGACAATATAAAGCTTTTTCTGACCATTTATAAAATTATGTTATTTCCTTCCCAGGAAAACAGTTTGCAATACTGAATTATGCACTTCATTCCTCATCAAAGATATGAGTAAACTATAGCACATCCAAAAAAGGGACTAGTGGTTTCCAAAGTAGGATGGGTAGACAATCTGCATTAAAAGCAGCAAGACTGACTATCAAAATCCAAACTCCAGCCCTAATCCAGAGCTCCTGATAATTGAATCTCTGAGAAGGCAGTCCATGAACATTCACTCGTTTTAAATACAATTTCCCAGCTTTTATTTATGCACCCTTCAACTTGAGTCATACGATATTATATAAACATCAGTCATTGGACTTGTGTTGGCAAAAGTCTATTTGCTAAAAAGAACCATGTCTCTGAGCCAACATTCCAAGCATTATTATATTATAGTAAGGTATGAGATGCAAATTAAGAAATCATTTTGTTTTTTAAACATTTGATGTAATTAATAATTGTGAAATTTGGTATTGTAAATAATAATAAAATTGCTTTTGATTTAGTAAAAGCATATTTTTACATTTGGATTTGTGTTATTCTCATCCAACTAAAAATGTTAACTAATTCCACGAAGAAAAAAGTTAGTTATCTGTAACAATGGTTATTTCTATCTAATTCTATAAGGAAGAAATGTGGATATGGGGGAAACTTTATAAAATTGTTCTTGGGATAGTTTTTATTTAGATTAGATATCACTGAGTCTTGCTGCATCTAGGAGTATATAGCCAATAAAAGGCCAAGCTACATAAGGCTTTTATTAGGTACAAATTCTGAGTAAATAAGCATTGCAAAATGTTAATTTTAAACAAAATTTATCTCTAAATGAAATGCATACACAATCTAATTTGAATGTGCTTTTATAAAGCTAAGCTGTGGTACCCCTTAACAAAACTGACCAATCAAATAAAGCAGACTAATAAATATTTTATAACAAAAATAGAAAAAGTAAGCAATATTTTATAGATATGTTTGACACATGTAACGATATAAATGTAAGTGGTGAAATTATAATGAACAAAATAAGCAAAAAATAAGACAACGTACATACATTGTGATATCATTTTTAAAGTTGTAAAACGATGAGTACTAAACAATATAATTTTAGATATATATCAATTGATGAAAATATAAAATGTAACATAATAAGAACAATGGTTATTTGGGTGTTGGGGAGAGACAGACAAGTGATAAGGCAGTAATAAAGATATAGTATCTAAATGTAGATAAGCTTTATAAATTAATAGTTCTTAGTTTGGGAAATGGATTCCTATGCTTTCACTAAAAATATGATATTCTGTCAAAATTTATCTCTATGAGATTCAATAGTAATTAACTGATATAATTAAATTGTGCTTTTATTAAAAATTGTTTGATTTTGGAATATATGGGCAGGCATTCTCAAAATTATAAAACAGAAACAAATTTTAGGATGTTGAGAGAGAGTTATCTTGGAGATGGCACAATATTTATCTCAGATACTAAAAACCAGCCACTGCCAAACATCGCATTTACTAAGAAGCGTAATCATTTAAGAAGAATAATGGCAATAACTACAGCAACAAATTGCCAAACAACAATAACAAAACCCATCCAGATATAAATGAATATATTCAGGGATTACTTGCTTTTTATCAAGATGCCTACTCTGGAAGATCCCAAACAAAATGCAAATTTCTCTACAATGAATATTTACCAATAAATTAAAGATATAATACAATAATTTCTACAGAAAAGTTCATGTTTTCCACCTTTATTTTCATTTATTATATCGATCCACTTTTGAAATCACTGTATATTCTAAGTACAGTGCTCAGGATATAAGATAATTCATTGTCTTATAAATAACCTTCTAATTAATATGGATCTGCAGCCAAGGAAGAGGCAGCATTCACCCAAAGGGAATTTATTCACATCAAAAGGAGACAGATGTGTGTTCTAACTTAAAATATTTGAAGGTGAAAGACATTCGACACAAATAAATTCATGCCTATGGTGTACATGATTATGTCCTTCTGAAAGGAAAAGCAACCTGTTTGTTCCGTGAATTAGGGTAAAATTGTGCAGCACCTTGAGCTGCTTTCTCCTGGTAGGAAGGTTCATTCCGATCTTATTTGCAGTGTAGGGTGTTTGTATGATGAAAAACTATCCGTCTGAATGTTTGTCTGGACCTAATTTAATGGCTGCAAATCATTTCTCCCATACTATAATCTTGCTGGTTAGGATGAAATAGATAACTAAAACTAAGCATGCGTATGACACTATTTTATTGAATAATTTAAATATCTGTTAGAGCTCTCATATACTGAGTTCTTAAAATGTACCAGAACTGTTGTAGACAATTTGTACATATTAACGCTATTAAATCTCAACATTCCGTGAGCTAGCAATCCTTATCTCTATGCAACGAAGAGGAAAATAAGTCACAGGTGAGAAAACTGTGCAAGTTGACACAGCTAGTAAGGAGTAGATATGAGATCTGGAGTTATTTTGTTTAATTGCAGACCCTAATCTCTTAACCATTATGCTATCATACATCAAGGTCTGTTAAACTATTATGAACTGAAGGATTAAATATATGGTATGGTTCACACAATGCATGGCATGGGGAAGACAGACCTTGAGATTATAGAACACTAGTATGCATCCAAAATAAAAATCAAAATTACCTTATTTTTATACACATATACTTATTGAACAATGACAGATATAAAACAATTCTGTATTATGGTTAGAAAACACTTGAGTTTTACAACCTAAGCTTTGTAAGCATAGAACCAATAATGTGCTTTTATTCTGATCCTAGGATAAATTCTGTTATAATGCTCTTTGATGAACCACTGAAATGGGTACAGAATTTTTCAAAAAATTATTCTTACACATTGTGGGTTAAATCAATACGAGTGAAGAACTGAGGTTTTTATACTACATAAAATGATGGGAGAAAAGAAAAATGAGTCATTTGATTTTTGATTATTTCTAGTGCCCTGCTGGAATAGAAATGGTGATTATATTTTCATATAATCATACATTCATAGATGTATGCAGTCATTCTAAAAAATCTTTTTTTTATCCTATGAAACAATAAGAACAGCCCAAAAAATAAAAATAAAAAAAAAAAAACTTTATTCTGTCAAATAGCAAGATGAGGGGAGGAAATCACACTGCTTCAGCCTTAGTTTTCAGAGTCCAGAAAGCTTGATCTTAGCCTGTGTATATTCTGTATGTGTATATACACAGTTTGAGAAAATAATCATGTAGATTTTAGGTCCTAGACCAGAGGTCAGTAAAGTATAGCCCAAATGCCTAGAGTGGCTTTCTACCAGTTTCTGTTTGTTTTGCATGACAAGCTAAGAAAGCATTTTTTACCTCCGATATTAGAAAAAAAGAAGAAGTCAAAAGTATAAAATTGTGTGACACATGAAAATTATGGGAAATCAAGCTTTAGTGTATATAAATCAGGCTTTATTTTTGAAACACACCCACTCTCATACCTTTATGTATTGCCTATGGCTGCTTTTGCACTGTAAGTATAGAGTTGAATAGTAATGAAAGATGGTATGGACTGTAAAACCCAAAATATTTGCTATCTGTATCTTTATGGAAAGGTTTGCTGTCCCTCACATCTACTACCCACATATGAAATATTTACTGGGAAATTATCTCACTGTGTAAATGGAGAAATTCATATTGAAATAATGTTTTTCTGAATAACTCAGTTTACTCTTCTTCATTAGAAATTAAGATGCTGCTCATTTTGAGCAGTGATGGTGGCTGATTTCAATCTTCTATTAAAAATGATACAAGTAGTTTGTTCTTCCAATATATAGTATTTTGTATTATATATGATATTACTCTAATAGTTGTGACATTTATTTTTTTAAATACTTGAACATTTAAATAGAAATAAATCAATAACTATTTGTCAACACATGGGCTATGTCTTTAAATGTAATTTTTTTTAAATCTTTAATATTAGGATAGGTTAATGTTGGGACTAAAGCTAATATTTGGTGATTTAACTATACCTCAGATTTCCCAAAAGCAGTTCTTCTCACCGCTGCCAAATTATATTTTGAGACTCCCTCGGCTTGTTTCCTTAGCAGTTTAATTTTCTTGCAGCTTACAAAAAAATTAAATTCATATTGATGACCTAGATTAATATCAATTAGATTAAAACAATTAATATCCCCAGGTAAGCTGTTCTACTGTATAAATGGTAACTCTGGATTCTACACTACAGAAACAATGCTCTTTTTCAGACTTATTATCCATCAGAACATTTTCTGGATTAACTATATGAAAACTTTACTAGCTCTACAGTTAAGGTACACAACTAGGAAAGAGTGGGATAATCTCGATGTATCAGTGTGAATAATATATTTTCTTGACTCATTAAGAATCTTACATTGATAAGATGTAATTTGGGATCAAATATATGGTGATGGAAAAACTGATTCTGGGTGGTGAACACACAAGATTTATAGATGATGTAATACAGAATTGTACACCTGAAATCTATGTAATTTTACTAACAATTGTCACCCCAATAAATTAAAAAACAATATAAAAAAAGATGTAATTTAACTAAGAATACGAATAATAAATACGAATAATAATTTGTCTATTTGATTGTTAAAGACTCCTAGTGTAGCCGTAACCATCTTCTCTCACTATATTTTTTATTTTGCTTATTTTTTCACTTTTATTAAATTCATTGGGGTTACGTTGATTAGTAAAATTACATAGGTTTCAAGTGTACGTTTCTATAATACACCAGACTATACATTCTTTTCTAGAGCACATGGAATATATATATTTTTTATTTATAAGGACCTCATTTATGTCCATAATTTCTTTTATCATTTTTATATAGCTTTGGCTATCCAAAACCTGCATTGGAAGCTACAAATTTCCTCTTGAGCACCAAACCTGTGTCTCCAAGTGTTTGTTGAATATCTCCCCTGCATGTTTTATGGACAACTTAATATTGTAATGTCCAAATCTAAATACATTTAGTTTTCCTCTCCTTTTCCAAACTTTGTTCAGTATTCTTAACTTCGATGAATCATATCAGTGTCCTCTCACTTTTCTGTAGGCAAAATATTAGCATTATTGCAGACATTTTCCACACTCTCTGTCCTCAATGTCATGCCATCTGTCTCACCACACACTGAAACAACTGGACACCAATATTTATGATTTTAGCTCCTATGTATTTCCCTAAGTAGTAAGTATGTGTAAGTTATTTCTCCTTCATTCCAATGGTCACATCCTCAGTTTGGTTTAACATTTATTGGACTCTTAATTTTTATATTAATCTCTTTATTAGATTCCTTGCCTAAATTCATTCTCAAATGATCCATCATCCATAAGGTTTATAAAAATGATTTAACAAATCTGCTTTAAATAATTTAGTCCACATTGCCCAAATTAAGTCCATATAGCGAATGATGGCATAAGCACCTCTGAGTCTCCATCCTATCTCTTCTAAAATGCATGCCTTTTCACTTTTTAATTCCACTCTTTTAATTCCATTTTCCCTGAGCTAGGGACATTTCTTAGCAGACACCAGATTCCTTGCGTTTCTGGGCCTTTTGACACAATGCTTTCTCTACCTGTTTTTTTTCTCTTACCTTTCCTTCCTAATTCTTAGTGGTTCTTTCAAACCCAACTTAGTTGTAACATTATCTTAAACATTTTTCTAGTGTTGTCAGTGAAAATGGCAAAGAAATCCAAAAGTTCATCCTTCCATAAAGGCAATGAAAAACGCGTAAAACCTGTTAGAAGCAACCTTGGAATTCAATCTCACCAAAATCTTCCAACAATAAGGGTAATACTGAAATAAAAAAAGCCATCTGAATCTTGGTAAGAACAGAGCTTTGTGGTATTTTAACTTAACCTATTCCCATTTTCCATTCCCCAATTATGCAATATCTTTGAAAACAGTAACACAAAACTCTCTTACTGGCATCAGTGCCAGAGGGAGCAGAACAGATTTCATTTGCAAAAAATGGTGGTAGTTTGTTTTGACATGTCTAGTGGTTTCCTGGAAGACCAGCTCCAAAGGGCTTGCCTATATCTTCTCTAACTAGGAAGTCTGTCAGTGCTGAGGCAGCTATCTACGATATATTTGTAAAAACATGTACAGGGAGATGTATTAGCCATTGCTGTCAGAAACAATGGGCAATATTTGGGGCAAATCATTGACTAACCCAGAAGCTTGGGAAGAAAAGCTGAGTAATAGATACTTCACGGTAATCAGCATTTAAAAATTCTTCAACATATTCCTGGGAATCTAGATGACCTGTGAATTCCCAAAGCAGGGCACATGCTCAAGAAAGAACAAAGAAGGCCCTAAGCTTTCACCTCTAACTGACCTTCAGGCTCTGTACAGAGAGGAAGTAAAGCCTAAGGCAGATTTGTAAACTCTCTGGATGAGTGTTGAAGGCATGCCCAAAATGGACGCAGAGGCCATTGACAAAGACTGGGAGTTTACTGTTCCCAGGTCTTTAAGCAAATCTCTATCTCACCACTAAACTAATAGAACAGAGACATTAGTGGCTACACATGACAAAGAATACTTTACAAAACCAGTTGAGGAAAGTTACATCAATACACAATAGCAATGACAATAGGAGCAATAACAAACCTAGGGAAGGGGAATATCTGATTTGCTACATTATATTTAAAATGTTCAGTTTTTAACAAAAGTATGATTCATGCAAATAAATAAAGTACGGTCTATACACAGAAGGGGAATTAAAGCAAGAAGTAGATACTCCCTAAGGTAGATCAAACACTGAACTTAGTAGACAAAGATTAATCTACTTGTATGTTTCTATTTATATGTAATGCCCGAAATAGGTAAATCCATCGAGACAAATAGACTAGTAGTTTCTAGGAGATTAGAGCAAGGAAGAATGACTCCTTAATGGATACTGAGTTTCTTTTGGGGGTGTTGAATTTTTTCTTAGATAGTCATGATGATTGTACAACATTGTGAATATAGTACATAAAATTGTATTGTACTATTTTAAATGATAAAGTTGGTGGATTTTATGTTATATAAATGTATCTCAATAAAAATTAGTCCCACCCCTCCTACCATTCAAAAAATGGCTTCCAAGGCTTCTCCACATTTGGTTTGATACGTCTTATAGATATCATATCACCCATTATATATCTCTATCAGATTCTTTTGCAATTGCTCTTTCCTTGCATGTCTTTTCAACTTGACTGTGAGTTCACAGGGATTAGTGATAATGTACTATACTACAGCCTAATAGCTTATAACTGTGCATGGTATACATATCAACTGGACTGGAAAAATTTAGTAGAGAACTTTGTAGATGCCTACTAGGGATCATAAGTCTGCTTCAAAATGAGAATGGTAATTGCCCTGAAAGAAAGTGTCAAGAAGTAATACAGCAATCAGGAAAGGGTTTGGGTACTCACCTTTCAGAGGTGACCAGAGATAGCCATATCCTGAGATATCAAAGGGCTTACTATATCTGTAAGGAAACATGATACCACATAGGATTTATAAAATTACAACACAGGAGATTATATGCATTATTGGATATCAGAAAAAAGGTAAAATATGAGACTGAATTCCATAGAAAGAGCTAATGGGGATCCTGGGAATATATCTGGGCCTGAATAATGGTTATTTAAACCTTCCTTGGGGAAGGGACTCACCATCTCCACAACTGTAGACTGAGTTCTACCACATCCAATTGGGTTTTTATCAAAATAAATGTGGTTAACAGATGTTCTCAACAGATATGATGGAACAAGAAAACATTTGAAAGTTACCCTGTTTGCAAGATTTGGTACCTAGAAATACTGTGGTGCCTCTAATAGAATGAGAGAGACAAGGGGGACAAACTAGTTTGAGTATAAAATGATGACCTTAGGACTGGACATGTTCTATTTGAAGACTAAGTGGACTATAGATATAAAAATGTCATTCAGGGGTGATGAGTGAATCTATCTTTCTATAAGCCCAAAGTTTTGCAAATAAATAAAAGTTATAAGTTGTTCAAATTCACTTCTCAGTTTTGTTGCTTTAAATGATGTCCAGACATTCATGTAACAAACAAGGAACACATGTTTTAGAAAATTATCTTCTAATTCATGTTGCTAATCATTGATGTAATGATGGATCCATCAACCCATTTAATCAATATTAATCAAGAGCCTAATGTCTGCTAGGAATAGATGCTAAGGATAGATAAGTAAATACTACCTACAAAGTCCCTGACTTTATGGAGCATACATCATAATAAAGTTAAATATGTGCCTGTCAAGTAAGGTTCTCAAGTTTGATTTTAACGTATCAGTATGTATGTGCATTGTAAAGCTGTCATCACAGAACTGTTTTTCCCCTCCTCTTCCTCAGCAGATTCATTCAGTGTTATTATTAACTTCATGGCAAACCCTATACACTATGGCCAAGTGGAAGCACCGTCACTAGGATTTAGTTCTGAGCTGTTCATACAGCTTCCTTAGTTTGTTTAGCGTTTATGTACCAAAGATGTGCTGAATAAAAACTGTGTGTCACTGGGCACAGCTGAGAAGAGGAGTGTGCCAAAGTGTGTTAGGTGACAGTCCTGTTCCAGAAAGATTTTACAGTCTAGAGAATGAAACAGAAATGTATACAATTATGAAATTATTAGAGTATAGGATTGTGATCTATCTATCTTTCTATCCATCATCTATCATCTATCTATCCATCCATCCATCCATCCATCCATCCATCCATCTATCTATCATCTATCTATCATCTATCTATCTATCATCATCTATCTATCTATCTATATTAAGCCAGTGAATCTCAATGTTTTAATCAGAATTATGATATTACATTAAGAGTTAAACACCAGTGTCCCAGGAACATGGTCAGTATCCGAATATTTTGAGTCACTAGTGTAGAGAGCAGCCAAAATGAGAGGAAGAACTTTGCATACTGTTCCAGTAGCCTACTGTATGGGCAAACTCTCCATTCTCTAAAATCAAGATGGTATCATTTTGCTTGATTAAAACTATATTTACAAGCACACATTTCTACATATTTCAAATTTTATTCCTTTAAAAATATCAACATTAGAAATGATATTTTTAAACATTTTAAGTGATAATAGACATGTTTACATTAGAACTGAAATTGTATTAACTGTTCTCAAAGTAGTAAAAAGTGCTTTTAAAAAGTCTATAAACAGAATATATATTCATTTCAAATAAACTTGAAGGAATTATAAAAAATGATGTACTAAGCCAGGGAGACAATGTTACTAAATTCCAAGAAGAATTAATTTATATGACTAATAAAATTATTCTAGAAACTTATTCTGGATTTTTAAGCAAAGACATTCTGTGACAGGAAACTTCAACCCATATCATTGAAGAATGGCTACAGACTGGATATAAAAAGTCAAGGGAACTATACACAGGGGAGTGTAGTGAAGTGGAAGAAACACTGCGAGCAGAATAAAGAAGTATAAGTGATGAATTTGGGATATGGCATATAGTGTCACTTGGCCAGAATTTAATGATTATGAAGGATATGCTGGGAAAGGACAGTGGACACAAACTTTTAGTCTGCATAATCTATGACTCTTTCATTGGCAAAGCACATACTTCCTGTGCAACTATAAAATTTTAAGATGGGTAGCTGATTAGAGTTGGTTTATATATCGCTGGATAAAGGAAATATAACAATATTTTAAAAATATGTTGCTCTTTCCAGGTAGCATGATGACTGGCATAAAAAGCTTTAGTAGATAATGTTTATCTGCTGTAGTAGAAATACCTTAAAGAGAATTTTGATTGACTCAGCTTGATTGTCCATCTCCAAATCAATTTTTTCTACCTTAGGGAATGAAGTCCCATTTGGTTTGACTTATAGAACTACCGTATTTGCCGGCGTATAAGACGATTGTTTGGCCCCGAAAAATATGCCTCCAAGTGGGGGGGTCATCTTATACGCCAGGTACACTTCAGATAGACTGCCCATAGTGCTTGCCCCGTGCCATAGTGGCCTCCCGATGCCCGCCCACTTCATTCCACATACCGTTCAGGCATCAGCAGCGCTGCTGGGTGTATGCTCAGCTGTTATGCAATTTTACCACACTCGCAAAATCGCACACAGCCGAGCATACACCCAGTATGATAGCGCAAAATCGCAAATCGCGATACCATACTGGGTGTATGGTCGGCTGTGTGCGATTTTGCGAGTGTGGTAAATTCGGGTTACCGTATATTTCTTTACATATGCATTGAAGATTCGTGATTTTGCGCTATCATGGTGCCTGTTAGAATGTTGAAGAGCTCGCACTTGCGCACTAGTGAGGTCCCAGGGAGATGCTGATGCAAGGGTGGACCAGACTGCTATAGTGACAGGGCGGGCAAACAGGGAGCAGGGACCAATCAAATCAGGCTTTGTATACAGCCAACAGCCAACCACAATACTGCACCATTGTACAGTACAGCATAGAAAATGTCGACCAGTCAAACCCCTATCATCCCTATCATGGCACCAGCCAAAAGAAAGAAGTATGATGCAAATTTTAAACTGAAAGTTATTTGGTGTGTGGAAGGTGTGCGGAAGAGGGGGTAGTCTTATACGGCGAGTATATAACAAACTCTGTATTTTGAGTGGAAATGTTAGGGGGTCGTCTTATACGCCCAGTCGTCTTATACGCCGGCAAATACGGTACCACCATGCCACTCTATTAAAATTGCTCAAATGGCTTGTATCTGTTTTCTACTGCTGAATAACAAATTACTACAGTCTTAGAAGCTTACAACAATACAGTTATTCTCTCATAGTTTCCATGGTCAAGAGTAGAGCCATAGTTTAACTGGGTCCTTTGCTCAGGGTCTCACACTGCTGAAATCAAGGATTCAGCCAGGTTGCATTTTCATCTGTGTTGAGAGCTTAGCTAAAGTACGTAATATTACTATCTTAGTATCCATATTTGTGGCCAAGTGCACTGCAGGGTCCTTGAACTGACACTAGCCCTTCCTTGGAGTATATGACCTAGATAGCAGTCTCTAGAGTCCCAGGTAAGTATAAGTTTCTGATAGGACTCCTCTAAACTCCTTTGTGATGAGCACTGTACCCTGCCTCCCAGGGCCTTCCTCTTGTGCATACTTGATAAGATCTTATTGAAGCGTAGCAAAATACTGCCCTTTCTGGTTTGAACTGACCAATCCAACCGCAGCCTGGGAACCCCAAGCTCTCCATCCCATAGACTCTAAAAAAGGTATGTGCCCCAGGTCCTGTGTGCTCTGTCTGCCCATCCTACCTTGACATTCCTACACAGTAACCCTGGAGGCAGGCTAAATAGCTCCTCCAAGACCTGTGAGTAATAAAATCTATTTCACTTTTTTTTTGTGGTCTATTGTTTAACCTTTGCTCCCCATCAACACCCTGAGGCTCTATCTAACAAATGTTAATTCAACAAAGTCACAACAGTCCGGAAACTAGGGAATAATCCACCCCAAGATGAGTCAAGTCATTGATAGATTTCATTTCTTATGTTAGTACTGAGGTCTGTTTTCCTCAACCAGGTCCCTCAACCAGGGACCAATCTCAGAACCTACTTACTGCTTATAGTTTCTTTCCATGTGGCCCTCTAAACACACGAGACTTCTTCAAAATGTGCAAGAGATTTTTATTTTTTTTTAATTTTTATTTCTTCAATTTGCTACTCCTTGCTGGACCTCATACCATTCTTGAAAGTTCTATAATAATTTCCCACTTTTATCATGAGTTATTTAAAATCTTTATTTAGAAATCAAAAATAGTATCCAAGGTGTTTTGAGACAACTTTCCATCCAGGCTCACTTTCACTTTTTTTTTTTTTTTTTAATTATCACCAAAAAATTGTTCTCTTAGTGATCTTATTCTTACAGTCACTTTTCTGAAAACAATGCCTCATTTGTAGAAATAAACTTTCACAACCTTTACCTCCTAGGCTAGTCCAGCAATCCCCAGTTCACTGATTAAAAGCATTGTCCAGAGGTGAATGGTATAAATATCTTTCTATTGAGAAAAGTAAGAAGACCATTGAGGAAATGGATACATTCCTGAAGTTCTAAATCAAAACTATTATCTGTATTAAGTATAGCTTGAAGACTATGATTTAAAGTTTTAAATCTTCCTCTAGAGTTATTGTTCCTTTCTGGATTAACATCAATATTTTAGCACCCCTTTAACATAACATTCTTAACATTGAACATATTGTTTCTGACATAATAAACACTGTAAAAGACAGTGACTGAATTATTTTCTTCAATATAGTAAGGCCTAATTTAATATAACTCTTTTTCACACTGACATAACTATTGCATAGTTTGTGGTCAACTACAAATCTCAAATATTTTAAATAAATTCTCTGTTTAAGACAGGTCTCAATATCCTACACTTATAAAACAGAAGTTTCTTATCCAATACAGGATCTAACAGGCATGTTTGCCAAGACAATTTTTGTTAGTGTAAGTTCAATTTTCTTCAGAAATGTAATGTATCCATGCAGATTTAACTAACTTACCATTTTTTTGTCTACAAATATGAAAAATATGCCTTCTAGATCTTGATTTCCAATTATTGATGGAAATGTTGAAGAGTATAGGTTGGAGGGCAGAATCTTTGGTATGCACATTATTACAAGCAAACATCACGTTGACGTCATTTTATTAACAAACACTTTGAAAAAATATTTTTCATTTATAGCTAAAACCATTTAATTATATTAAATATGTAAATTTATAGGAGACATTATTGCAAGCACTACTAAAATCAAGATAAAACATATGTATGAGTCCTCTCTAATGGTCTTCTAGATAGCTACATTAATTCCTTTCCCTCCATCAGTTTTTTTGTTTGTTTGTTCAAATGTCCTCTATTCAGTAAGGGTTTCCATGGTTATCCTATGGTTATATTCTAATTTATCTTTATTTTTACATTTTATATATTTAGTTGTCAATTATTCTCCCGTCTTAGAATACAAGGTCCATGAGTGCAAGGATTTCATTTTCTGTCTTTTTGTTTTTGTTTTATACTTGTGTTTATTGAATCTAAGCAAGTGCTTGGAAATAATAGTCGCCGATGAATATTTGTAAGTGGATGTGTATATTATTCTTATTTATAATATGCTAAAGTCATAATATTCTAAAGAAATTGTGTCAGATTAACAAAATGTGTTTGAATAAATCCTGATTACATTTATGGATCATTATTATTTTTTAAGATGACATTTCTTTAATCACTCCTTTTAGAATTTTCCTCAGAGCTTAGAATCAGTTTGTTTATTTATTTATTTATTTATTTATTTATTTATTTATTTATTTATTTATTTATTTATTTTTCAATTTCTATTTTGTCTTTCTCCCATTGCTTTTTTTCCAGACAATTTCTTTTATATTTCATCAGGTTTTCAATTCCTTTAGAAAATTATATAAAAGTTTAAATCAAAGTATGTTTTCACTTATAAAACTGACAAAAAGTCATGCAAATCTCAAAACAGGTTTAAAATATTCCTCCAATTGGATTTTGCAAAAATACTTGATGATGTTATCTTGTCTTATAAGTTTTCAAGCTTCTGGTATTATCATAGGCATAGAATATGAAAATTTACCTAAATATTAAAACTTCTGTTAAAAAGACATTAATAAGCAAAGAAATGTCAACATATTCTTTTCTATAACCAAGATTAATATTAACATTCAGCTGGTGAAATTACTCATAAAAAGACATGTAAACCATTTAAAAATGCTAGAAGAGAGCTTGCAATTACTATAAAGGCATACCGTATTTCCACGGAAATAAGATCTACCCTTAAAGTAGCCCCAGTTAAGATTGTCAGCCAGACAGATGCATTTAGCACGTTATGACGATGTTCCAGAAGAGGATGGCATGACTGTATTTGAATAGAGTGTTGTACATGAAAAAATAAGACATCCCCTGAAAATACACCCTAATGCATCATTTGGAGCAAAAATTAACATGAGACTTAGTCTTATTTTCAGGGAAACATATAAAGTAGGATACTAAGAACCTTGTATCCTACTTTAGAAATTAAATTTCAAGAACCATTACTCATGAAAGGAAAAAAAAATCACTATACAAAACTCATTTTAGTTCAGTGCCAAGAATTAATTAAAAACAATTTCACATTTGACCTAAAGACCCTTGTTTTTTGGATTACATCTGTATAGATATTCATTGGTCTCTATTATTCTCAAGTTGCCTGTAAAATTTAATGAATTGTCTTGTAGAATCAAATACATTTTTTAACTCTTCTAATAGTAGTGCTTACTCATGACTATTAAGAATTCCCTATATTCTAATCATTAATTAACTCTGTATTTAAAGAGGTATTATGAAGATAGTCCTTATTTACTTCTGGATTAATATATAACAAAGTTACTCCTTAAGGGTACATATCTTTATTTATTGTTTTTATAATAGTGTGCTCTCTCTCTCTCCCCTTAACTACCATTATATCCCAGCATATAGCTTGTTTTCATCCACTACGAAAGCGGTAATCAAAAGAATATGCTCACAAAATGTATGGCTCCTGGCTTGACTACACCTAGAGATGACTCTGCTGGATATACTTGATTGACAGTACACTTTGCTACTACTCCAAAAGATGAAAAATCCTCAGTGGAACAATTCTAACTAGGGATCTTACTATTACATCCTTAATAATTTTAATATCTAGCTGGGGTTCAATTTTCACTTACACTTGATCTTCAAATCTTGGGTTCCTCCACTTTTACTTCTCTATTCACCTTTTTTTTTTTTTTTTTTTTTTTTAATCTCTAGGACGTTGTTTTCCCAAGCTGATTTTTGAAAGATAGTAACTTGGATTGGAATTACTTAAACCCAACCCATAACCTCTAAAAATTACTAAACTTTAAAAGGAATATTTAATTTTTGTATGTGCATTTAGAATTATCACAAAAGAATATGTTATGACATCATCCTAAATTATGGAATTCCATTTTCTTTGCTTTTTCCTCAACAATTTTATTACCTTTTGGCAGAACAATTAAGGAACAATAATGTCAACATTCATGATTTCCACATCTCATTTAAATTTCACATTATGATTTCTAAATTGATAAGGGCTAAATTCAGTCTGTGACATGACACTAACAATTACATCTTAGGTTACCCACAGTTCATTGGAAAATTTCATCATTGAATCTTTGGAAGACTTACTTAAGAGTTCAGTTAAGATAGTCCATGGCATATAGTCCAATAATTGTACTAAATCACTAGACTGGCAGTCCCACTATATTCTGTTAATTTTCCTGAAGTCACTTTCTCTCCCTGAAAATAGGAATGTCATACATAGTTGTTGCTGAGGGGAGATCAGTGGTGAAGATGGTGAAGTAGATAAATGCTATGCTTGCCTCATCCCATGAATACATCAAAATTACAACTAAATTACAGAAAAATCAACCTGGAGAAATATTTGAAGTCTAGCTAAACTGAAGTTTCAAAACTAAGGATATAAAAAAAGAAGCCACATAGAAACTGGTAGGAGCAGCTGAGACCCAAAACGGGGTAGCCCCAAAACTTCGTGTGGTGGTTGAAACTCGGGAGAGATATCTAAGCCACAGAGGTTCTCCACTGAGGATTAAGAGACCCTAGACCCCACACCAGACTCCCCAGCTCAGAGTACTGGTGCTGGGAAAAGGAGTCCCCAGGACTTCTGAAAATTAGTGGGGATTCTGACCGCCTGGGTAGGAAGGCAGGCTGTGGGAAACCCAGATATCCTCCTAAAGGGCCCACACAGGCACTCCTTTAAACTGCAGTGGAGGGATGATGACTCGGGGGCATTGGAAACACATGGGAAGAGACTGATTTGTATAACTTTGGGGCAAGGACTGGAGGGACAGTCCCCATTTTCCCTCCTGTGCAGCTGGGACCATCTTTCCTGTGTTAAGCCCGTGCCCACAGGCCAAATCTGAAACTCATTGGTCTGGTGAGTTAGGCTCGCTCCACCCTGCTGACTCACTGAGACCCTGCCTCACCCAACTTACATACCATTGGAGCCTTTATCAGCAGCTGAACCTTATATTGTGTTTCCCCGAAAATGAGACCTAACTGGAAAATAAGCCCTAGCATGATTTTTCAGGATGACATTCCCTGAACATAAGCCCTAATGCGTCTTTTGGAGCAAATATTAATATAAGACCTGATCTTATTTTGGGGGAAACACAGTAGGAGCTGGAAGGTAGCAGCAGGCCTTGGAGTGTCCTAGCTTTTTGCAGAGCTACCTCAGACCCAGTACTGGGACAGCTATCCACAGTTTTCAACATGCCCTCTCCCACGTGCCTCCAGGTACGGCAGATGCAGTGACAAACCATGGATTGCTTTGTAGCTCCTACCAAGTACTCCCTATTGGTCACAGGTAGTGGCTGACCTGAGCCTGGACTGGAGACCCTCCCAAGAGGCCCCAGAATGAATATACTTGGAGGTGGCTTCAGACCACAGCAGAGTACCACTCAATTAGCACCATAAGTAGCACACACAAGGGGCGGTCCCAAAAGGCACCAGAGCCCACTGGGGTAAATCCTGCTTTGTGGGATAAGCCCCCCACACAGCAGCCCAAAAGCTGTGGACATGGCCAAAACCCACAGCCAGTCAGCCTGAGGGTCAATACCACCCACTGACATGCCAACAGTAATCAAGGCTCAACTATAATAGGTGGGCACATACAACCCACAAAAGGAATACTCCTGGAGCACTTAACTCTGGTAAGCAGGGAGACTGTGTCACTGGAACCCACAGGACTCCTACTAATAAGGCCACCCAGCAAGACTGGGAGATACAGCAACCCTACCTAATACATAGAAACAAACACAGAGAGGCAGCCAAAATGAAGAAACAAAGAAATACATCCCAAGTAAAAGAACAGGATAAAACTCCAGAAAAAGAACTAAACAAAATGGAAGCAAGCAACCCACCGAATACAGAATTCAAAACAATGGTTGAAAGGATGCTCAAGGAACTTAGTGAGAACTTTGACAAAGAGATAGCAAGCACTAAAAAGAACATAGAAATCGTAAAAAAAAGAACCATTCAGAAGTATAGAATGCAATAACTAAAATGAAGAATGCACTAGAAAGAATCCCCAGCAGCCTAGATGAAGCAGAGGATCAAATCAGCAATTTGGAAGACAAGGTAGCAGAAAACATTCAATTTGAACAGCAAAAAGAAAAAAAGTATCCAAAAAATAAGGAGAGTTTAAGAGACTTCTGGGACAACATCAAACATACTAACATTTGCATCATAGGTATACAAGAAGGAGAAGACAGAAAGCAAGGGATTGAGAATCTATTTGGAAAAAAAAAAAAAAAAAAAGACTGAAATTTTTCCTAACCTAGAGAAGGAAATAAACATACAAACCCAGGAAGCTTGTATGACATACAGAGTCCCAAATGAGAGGAACCCAAACAGGTCCACAACAAGATACATTATAATTAAAATGGCAAAGTTTAAAGACAAAGAGAGAATCCTAGAAGCAGCATGAGAAAACCAGTTTGTTAACCACAAGGAAACTCCCATAAGACTGTCAGCTGATTTCTCAACAGAAACTTAGCAGTCAAGAAGGGAGTGGCAGGAAATATTCATGTGATGAAAAGCAAGGCTGTCATTGAAAAATCAAAGTACAGATAAATAGCTTCCCAGATAAGAAAAAAGCTAGAGTTCATCACCACCAAACCAGTATTGTAAGGAATGTTAGAAAGACTTCCTTAAAATGGAAAAAAAAATCATAAATATGAATAATAAAATGGCCATAACTACCTTTATTTATCAACAATTGCTCCCATTATAAGTATATTAAATTCTCCAATCAAAAACATAGGGGGATGAATGAATAAGAAAACAAAACTCCTACATCTGCTGTCTACAAGAGACTCACTTCAGATTAAAAGACACACAGAATGAAAGTAAATGGATGGAAAAAGTTATTTCATGAAAATTGAAACAAACAAACAAACAAAAACAGTGGGGGTAGCAATACTTACACCAAACAAAATAGACTTTAAAAAAAATGGCTATAACAAGAGACAGAAGGATCCAGTCATCCCACTTCCTGTTATTTATCTGAAGAAACTCAAAACACTACTTTGAGGGGAAGTGTGCATCCATATGTTCGTTGCAGCATTATTTAAAATAGCCAAGATGTGGTGGCAGAAGAGTGTTCATCAATAGAAGAATGGATAAAGAGGAGGTAGTACATATATACAGCGGAATATTTCTCAGCCAGGGAAAGGGTGCGGTTCCTTCCATTTGCAACATGGATAGTCCTGGAGGGTATTGTGCTGAGTGGACTATGTCAGACAGTGAAAGATAGATGCAATACAATTTCAAAACAAAAACAGATTTATAGATACAGAGAACATTTTGATGGTTGCCAGACATGAATTGGTTTGGGGTAGTGGGTGAAAAGGGGGAAAGGATTAAGAAGTACAATTGGCTGTTACACAGTAGTCATGGGAATGTAGGGCATAGCATAAGGATTATAGTCGATACTATTATAATAACGATGTATGGTATCAGATGAGTACTAGATTTATCAGAGTGGTAAATGGAAGGGGGGTTTGACGGCAGGGTGAAATACATGAAGGAATTAACAAGTACAACTTGGTAGTTACAAAATAATCATGGGGATGTAAAGTAAAGCATAAGGAATATAACCAGTAATATGGTAATAACTATTTATAGTGCCAGGTGGGTACTAGACTAGTCAGGGGGATCACTTCTTAAATTATATAAATGTCTAACCATATGCTGTACACTTGAAATTAATATAAAATAATGTTGAATATCAATTGTAACTGAAAAATTAAAAAGGGGGTGAAGTTGAAGGGCAGTAAAGAATCCAAATTTCCAGCTATAAATCAAGTAAGTCATAGGGATGTAATGTACAGCACAGAGAATATAGTCGATAATATTGTGATCGCATGGTATGGTGTCAGATGGTTGCTGGACTTATCGTGGTGATCACTTCTTTAGGTATATAAATGTTGAATAACTATTGTATACACTTGAAACTAATATAATAATGCATGCTAATTATATTTTTAATAAAAATCTTTTAAAAATAATAGAAATGTCACATGTAATGGTTTTCAACTTGCAAGTGTTTTTTTATGCATTATTGTATGTTCATTTG
The DNA here is from genome assembly GCF_964194185.1 of Rhinolophus hipposideros. NCBI lineage: Eukaryota > Metazoa > Chordata > Mammalia > Chiroptera > Rhinolophidae > Rhinolophus > Rhinolophus hipposideros. The sequence continues at coordinate 20,110,076 of NC_138059.1, forward strand.
ATTCCCGAAAGTGACCATATGATTTTAAAGAGTTGTATAAGCCACATTTTATGGATGAACTATTAAAACTTAGAGAATAATGAAATGCTTAAGTTCCCTCTGCTTGCATATTAAAAATAATTAATTTATTTACATCTTCTGATATTGAATTGTATATAGTTTTATAAAATATTTACTTTAAAAATTTATACTCATAATCCCAGTCATCCAAGGTCAAAAACAATGATATTTTTATCTTCTTACCCAGATCTGGCTTCTTTTTTTTATAAATAGAATTGTGGGGGGAGGGGACCCAAAAACAAAAAACAGAAAAAAAAACATCTTTTATTTGAGTTCTACAATCATTCAACAGCCAGTATGAACCAGGCAATATTCTAGGCACTAGAGATCCAGATACAAGTATTATATGCCATAATCTCTGAGTAAGCCAACACATTATTAGAAAACTTAGATGTACATGTAAAAATAGATGCAGAGAACATAAAGGTACAGAGGTTAACTATAGAGCAAATACCACTTTAAAGGAGAATAGCAACAGTCAGGAACTGATTTATGGGGAACTTATACATGATGATACTTTAAGGAAAACAGAAGTTTATCAGGTTTTTAAAAATAGTAGAGATGAATCTAAACAACAACAAAAAAGCTACAAATACAAAGAGTGTAAGGTATGGAAGATCATGAGATTTTTGTAAAACTTGAATATTTTCATATTGCTTTAGGGGAAAACAAAATAATAATTTATTCCTAACTAAAATAGTAATAAAAATAGTAAAATAGTAAAGAATAAAAATAGTAAGATATGATACTGAGCAGATAGCCAGTTTGGTTAAGAAAACATGGCTTTAAGGTTAAAGCCCCAAATTCCTGCATTTGAATTCTAATTCTGCCATTTATTAAATGTATTAACGTGAGAAAGTTACCCAATTTCTCTAAACCTCATTTTAAAAATTAAATTGGGAAAGCATTGCATAACTCTTCTGCATTATATGTGTAATGAGTCTAGCACAGGATCTGAGAATAAGTGCTAAATTAATTGAAATATTGGTATGAGAGAGTTTTAACAAGGAAAAGCCAAATCTTAAACTTGTGTTTTGCTATGGGTCATGAATTTTTTGTCATGAATCACTGTGAAGTTATTTTAAAATATAAACTAAATTGTAGGGCAAATACATTCTGAACTATCTAAACTCAGGTTTATTTTCTTTGAAAAAAATGAGAATGACTGCTTTAGTACTTGATCAAACATCTGTCTTTCCAAGCATTTTATATTGGTCTTGTATCATTTTTCTAGCTTGATGCCTTATTTCCATTATGAAACTTTAGCTAACATATTTTAGTATTTTCCACTTCATTTAAAGTACACATCTTATCAGAAATAATTGTGATGGTGTCATAGTCTACTTTAGAAGCGTTCTAAAATATAATTCAAATATTAAATTTAATAACTGAATAGCATATAATTTCTGAAAAAAGCCATTTTCTCAATGTGTAGTGTTCATGTGAGAGGAAAATAAAGGCCTGATAGTCAAAGCACATTGTATGCAAAGTGTTTCAAAATGCACTAAAAGTGACAATTTATAAACTTTAATTATATGAAATTATACATCACAATAAATATGAAACTTAGACTCTTCCATGATTGAACTAATAATTTATACAAATATTTTTTTATTAAAATACTTTTCCAGTAAAATTTTAGGATAACAATGGTAATTCTGGGTAGTTTTCTTTGGCATACCAGCTATAAGTAGCATATAAACACTGGATTTCATTTGGTTTACAGAAACCCTTAGACATTTAATACTAATTCTAGGAGAGAGATCACCAGTTTAAATCTTTCCCTTGACTTTTCCAAAGCTACGTAATACTATAGACAGAACAGTTTTAAAAATATATAATAAATAGAAATATGTACTGTTAGTTTAAAATAAATATATACATGAGAATATATATTTAAATTTTTATATTATAGTTGAAAATGTCATTTATATTTAATCTCATGAAACTATAGTCTCTTTCAAATGGCTGGGTTGTTTCTAATAAATTATCCCTGAGAAAATTAAGAAAGTCAAATTGACCTTCATCCTGAGGAAGCGATTTTCATTATCAGTACATAATTTCTCTTCACAAAAGTCTCCCTAGGTTTACCTATCTCTAAGCCTGAATTCCAGCTTTCTCTATAATCAGTTATGGGGTTCTGTTTATTCATGGAGGGTGGTCAAGACAATACCCTAAGTGAATTTCAAAAAATTTCACTCTTATTTTTATGGCTGTATCTGAATCATTTGATGATAAATATTCATAAATGGATACTTTTACACTTAAAGAATAAGTATACATTTGTTTCTTTTTTAATCTTTCATCCAAGTTCGTTTTTTTTTTGTTTTGTTTTGTTTTTTTTTTTAAGCAGATTTCTCAGCACCCTATGTCACGTGAATATCCTTTAAGTAGCTCTCCCTTTTGGTCCTAATTTCAACCATTCATAACTGTAATATCAAGATTATGTTTTTGAGTGTCTCTAGAACCTTCTGACCTATTTTCTCACTTAGAATTTGAGGTTATTGGATCCTATCTCAATTCTGAAATAGTTGAAATATATATTTTCCAAATACAGACTCAATAAAGTAACTCATTCTCTCACATACCTAATTTATTGTTTTCCTATTAATTTGTTTATTTGTTTGCTCAGTATTTTAGGGAACATGTGCTGAATGCCTACCTTAGGCCAGAAAATGAATTATGTTATAGGTCTGTTACTACTGTAAAGGATATAAATGAACTATAATAGTCAACATAATGTGATAAAAGCCACACTATAGTGAAAGAGTTTGCCAGGGTAGCTCAAAGGATAACGGAATATTGTATAGGTCAGGTAACATTTCTTAGAAGAGGTGATGTTTAACCTGACATCACCTCCTACGAGGGAGCATGCCAGTTAGGGATTCTGGAGTATGAGATGCAAGGTTGTAGCAAGCAGAGAGGGACCTGACTGCAAAAGCCTTGGAGTTACTTATAAGGAGCTCTATCACCTCATTTTGGAAAGTTTCACATATGTTTGCCCATCAAGTTCTCTGTGTGATTTTGAAATCGTGAGTTTGGGACCAAATGCTTTGAAAACATTCCCTTTGTTTATTTTCCAACAATGTCTTTTCATACTGGCTTTGTACAATGTTTTTGCAATTATAACCAGCATGCTAGATTCTCAGTTCAGTTAACGGCAAGATGTTCTCAAGATCAGAGTATATGCATACTTCAAAAATGTCACTAAAACACTTACACTTGTTTGTCTTTTTTGCTACAAGATCAAATTTGTTCTATTCATCTTTGACTCTTTTATCATACATGCACTCCCAAGACAAATTAGGCATTGTGACATTATTACTATTGTACATATCAGTTATGATACCTTTTAAGCAAACAACCAAAATCAAGTTGAGTTCATTTTTTAAAAGTCTCTAGAAGTTTATTTAATAGAAAAAATTAGAGGATAACAACCAAGCTGCTATGGTTCTTATCCAAAATTCTTTTGTGTCTTTTAGTAAATCACTGTGTAAAATCTAAGTAAATGGCTTGAATAATATACCTTGATATTTAGTTTGCGTATCAGGGAAAAATGATGATACGACTTGTATAAATGTAACAGTTTGAAAAAGGGCTACAACAAGTACTGTAACACAAATTTGGAAAAAATAGGATTTTATTAAAAGGTAATTTAAGAATTTATATTGATTTTCCAGCAAATAAATCAGTTTTGATTGGTGTAACTGAGCAGTCTCTGATTCTAAAGATGTAAGATATGGATTTAATGATATTGTTTTTATGGAATGATAGATGTGAAAATCAGTTTAATTCATCTTAATTCATCTTTAGAGTCAAACCATGCAAAAAGAATATATTATCAAAATCCAACAAAAGAGTTAATTTATAGTTAAAATATTGACTGCATATTAGTTTATTGAAGTGAAGACAAAAACAAATATAAGAAGTACTTATCAGGTTGACTAAATTCACTAAACTTTTTAAAACAGGAGGGAAAAAAATAATAACATGCATACTTATACCAGTCCCATGAAGAAATGACTTCCAAATTAACAAAATTTTAGCCTCAAAACTGTTTTATTTTCTGAAAATCAAGTTTCTAAGAAAACATATTTAGTTTTAAAAGGTACTTTTTGATGTGAGTCAGATTACTTCCATAGAACAATAAACTTTTAGATACTACACACTGAATCACTTCCTTCTTCATTTAATTTTCTGAAAATAAGAGTAAAAGCTCAAGAAAGAGCAGTTGTTAAATTTTAGCATAATAAATTGACATTATGATAATTAAATGTAGTAAGGATGCTAATTTCATTTAGCTGATGCTGTGTAAAAATCTATCCATCCTTTCTAACGGAGTCACCTATAGCCATTTGGCGTTTAATTCACCAACATATCTGCAACATTATAGTTGATGTTAGTTTCAATAATTCATATTTGTACTAACACTTGGCAGGATGGAAAATTGAAATAGTATACCAAATATTTTATAAATAATATTTTAAGTATCTATAGCTTTTCAATCTTTAGTGAGATGCCTGTTGAATACGTAGTTAAGAAAAGCTTTGCTATTATGTTTGTTTCTTTATTGGTTTATATAAAGAAAGAAAAATCAAACTTATTTCTGTAAAAAGTATACTTCGACTATAAATCATGCAACAATATATTAACAAGGTGGATAATAAGCAAGTGATGCACAGAGAACAAATAATAAATAGTTTAATTCATTCATGCAAATAGTACTCGAATAGTCACCAAGTGTCAAGAACTATGTTAGGTATTCGCACTACAGACATAACCCCCATCCTTAAATATTGTATAGTCTAGTTGAAACACGGAAATAAGTCAGAACAAATAAATAAATGTAAATGCAAGGGAAATGAAAAGGGTGCTTCAGTGGAGTATAGGGTCTACAAGATACATGTAACTGTTGATGATAAGTAACTAAAATTTTGAGAAGTCGAAGATTAAAGCAATAACTAACCTGAATTTCAAAAAAATACACAAATAATTTTACTTAACATCAGATCTTAATTTGTTTGAAATTTTGTTCACTAGCAGTCTGGTTTATCCTACTTTAATATTTTCTGTAATGAAAGGTATCTGGTTCAGCTGTTGCCTCTTTTCATTTATCTGTTTATAATTTACAAATGTAAGACTCATATTTTCTATTATATAATTCAATCAAAACATGTACTGAACATCAAGAGTTGTGTTTATTATATTTCATTGTTAAATTTTTCTTTCATCACAGTTTGTTGATTAGTTTAACTATAGATATATTAAGTAGTCCCAGCATATGCTTAAGGAGATTTATTCCTCACTACGTATTCTTTTACCAAATACAACTTATGGCTGCTAGGTTACAATTCTAGAGTGAGCCATTCTCCATGTCCCCTCCTTTACTTAATATTATATCTGCTTCAAGTGGTTATGCATAATTTAACTTCCAAATCCTCTGGCTTTACAGTCAGGCCTCATTTCTGTAACTGTAGAATACATGATATTTACTGAAAGATCTCTTTGATAATAATAAAAACAGCAATATGAACAAAAAAGTGTACTAGTTATAATTTACCAACCAATTACAAGTATGTTAATTTATTTGATAATCATAAATCAAACTCAACCCATCAAAACAAGGATCATTAGCATTGTTTAGATACCACAGTGATAATATAAACAATAACTTAAAGAGATATGAGAAAAACTTAAACAGGTTTTCTAACTATCACTTTTTCCAATTTGTCATACTGCCTCAGGATTACATAAAAAGGTGATATAGTAAACATATATGAATAGAAGAGTTACATGAAGTGGACTACATAAATATGCTTATGTTTAAATTATTTATGAAATGCCATCTAGAAAATTAATTAATCATGAATTAGTAAACCAAACTCATATATATATATATATATATATATATATATATATATATATATACACATATATATATATATATATTATGTATATATATATATTTTTTTCCTAATCATAAATAACCATAGAAAAAATTGTGGAATGAAGATTTATGAGTTTAGTGAAAAGCTTGTTATAAATATAAATCGTTCCAAAATAGAAGGAAAATGAACTTTATGCTAAAGAGATTATCATCAGATGGAAATCCAATCTTTCTATGAAAAACACTAGAGTATATATATAAACTATGAAATTAAGAATTATTGCTTCCAACAATTCTGTAAGATGTATGTTTTTCTATTTTTTTCTAGTCTTAAGGGAGATAAAACTAATCAAAGACTTCTTGAGAGATCAGTGTAAATTACTTGCATTTCAAAAGCAGAGAACAAAACAAAACAAACAAAAAACTAAGAGTAGTTGACCCATCCCATTGGTAGTCATAAATTAAATTTGTTCCAGAATATCTGAATAAGAAGATAAGAATTACAGTGAAATTACATGGCTTTATATAACTGAGTAGAGAACAGTCTGGAAATGAATTATAGGTGATGTTCTTTCAAACTGATATTTTAAATCATAAAAATAAATAAATGATCAAAATGACAACATAAGCAAAAAAAATAATATTTGCACTTAGTGCAACTAAAACATTAATTTTCATTTTTATTTTTTAGAAGTCCTAAAATGGTTAGAAACTTAAAAAGATTTTAAGACACATCTTTCTAAATATATCAATGGACTCACTGAATAAATATATGTTGGTAAACTGATTTAGTAAAATCAGTGAATAAATAAAGTCTAATATTCAACTTATTTTTTAGAATTACTGAAAAACAATGCTATTCAGTATTTTCTTTTTTTCTCTTTGCACTTACTCCTATTGACGACTTGAGATATTACAAGTGGGAAAAAACATACCTCTAATACTCAGGGCTACTACGAGAAAAGAAAACACAATTTTAAAAGACCTAAAAATGGAAACCAACACAAACTGGAGTTTTTAATAAACATTTAGTATTATTTAACAGCAAAAATATGTAATAATAAATCAATAGGTCTCAAATTCTCCACATCTTTGTTTATACATTATCCAAATATTTTTGTAGAATTTAAGCATCTTACTCCTAGGCCCCGGGTGCATATGAAGCCTTAGAAATTAGATGTAGACTTTAGTAATATGTTTCCTCTACTGATTAAAATCGTTCTCTTCATTAGGGTAGCCCTTTTTTGTGTACTGCTGGTTTTGTTTTAAGCCTGAAATTTCAATTGTATGTGCAACTCTAGTCAAAATCATATTTTGCAACAACCTTTGCATCAAAGTTTTACTCAAACGACCAAAACAATTTGAGTTTATAAACCAAATAATTACATAATACATTGCATGTGGTAGATGCTTAAATATTCTTTTGAGTGAATGGATAGAAAATTTGTCTCTATAGGATGTGAAAGCTAGTTTTGTGTCATTGTTTTCCAGATGCTATATTATTGATCTTTACAATATATAATAATTATTTAGATTGAATGACATTCACCCGTATAAATACCCTATCTAAATATTTAGTTTGTTAATTCTAGTCTTTGATATTTTGAAAATATAATTTGAGGAATTTGCAGGATATATAGAGTCGTACACCTTGCACTTTGCAAGGAGGAAATGAAAGTGCATAGAATATGAGAAAAATCACTTGTTATTATAAGGCAGTAAATGTGAAATATAGCTCGATGATTAGCAGATGACATTCAAAAACTGTTGCTGCCTGGAACAAAATGTCAAGAACAGATCTCTTGCTTAGAGACCACCCACACAGAAAGACTATATGACAGGGAAATATGATAATAATCGTTTTAATTGCACTGTGGTAGTTGCATTTCTTGGTGCAATTATCAGGTTGGCAACTTGACATTTTTATTTTCCAGCTACGTAGAACAGAGGAAAAGCTATGTTCTTTGTGCCTTGGCATATTGTGAACTAAAGGATCATGCATCACCTGGATATAAATGATTATTTTATTTTCATTGTCTTGGATATTTAAGCATACTTTCAAGAACAGTAACTGATTTTATGTAACATGCATGTCATTAACTCTGCAAATATTTAGAAATCTATTCGTTTTTGAGAAAAGTTGTCTTTTTTCGGGAACAAGATAGATATATTTAGAGAAAAGATTAAAATAATGACTCTCTTCTTCCCAATCTATTTGATGACAGTATAAAATAATCATGGTTTCTAAGCCAAACAGAATTACATACCTAAGTTATATGACTTATTCTAAACTCTTCTTATTCAAAATACAAAGCTATCCACAGATTATAGAAATTTCTGTTCTTATGTCAGGGTCCTGAATTTCATAATTTCTTTCAGTTTCATTGAAATTATTGAATGTAAAGATCTACACAATATTCTGCCATTCAGGTCTACTTTGGAAGTAATAAAAAAATCACTAATTGAAAAATATAAATGTAAATAAATCTACTCAACAATTAAATATCACTAGGAAAAAAAGTTATTGATTGAAATTAACATTGGGGTTAGCAAAACAAACAAGGAAAATGAAACTGTCCGAAGCTATCTAACAAGTAGGATAGAAAGAGGTGAGAGAAGAGAAACAAACCATTGGAAAGACTAAAAATATGAAATCAGAAAGAGTAATTTCAAGCATATCAATAATTCAAATAAATCAGAATAAGTTTGACTCTCACAGAGGAATATAAACATTGTTTTAAGAAGATCTTAGAAGGGACACATCTAAAATAAATTGAAAGCATGAAAACTATATACCAAATAAATGCTAGCAAGTATAAGTAATTACTGCAATATTATGATCGCATGAATTATAATGTTATGCCAGTATTATTACATTAGGATGTGGCAGTCATGAGAACATGCCATGCTGACATTCTGTTTTAGGGAGTATAAATGACCAAGGACTATTGCAGTTTTGAAATCCATCACTCATTTGCAGAGACTACATCATAATGGAGTGTACCAGAAATACCAAGACAGACCATTCCTTAGGAGAGACAGGACCCCCTGATGGCTTTGCAGAATTGTCTTTACACTGACTGGCAGTTTAGGATATTTTCAATCACCATTCTCCCAATTCCTTTCATGCAAAACTATAATTTGAATCACTGAACTTACTCACGCCTTTCCAGATCCCTCTCTTTTTCCTACAACAAAGGCATTTTCCCTAATATAATCCTTACATATTTAATTCTACCTTGATGTTTGCATCTTGGAGGACCTGAACAAAAGGAGGACACAGAATAAAGGAATATTTTGTATTCACACAAGTACAATGCACTGAGAATGAAGAAGAGCTATGAAACTGGACGTACCTAAGAAAGCCTCACATATATACATAAAGCAAAAGCAAATAGCAATACAAGGAGAAACATAAAAATGTTTAACCATAGTTTGACAATTTGATTCAACTTATTGAAAACAACATACCAAAATAAAATAGAAAATAATCAAAGATGATATGAACAACACAAAAAAATTTGCATAACCACCCATCTATTAAGAGTAATTTATAACCATTAAAATATGTATTTAATATAATTAAAAAAGCTAATCACATGTAAGTCTAAAAACTTCTTAAAAGTAAATCATTCCTTCAACACACACTAACTACATGATAGCTTTAAACAAACGTGCAAAGAATGAGAGATTTCCATTTGAAATAAAGATTGTCTCTTCCAAATAATTTGTGTTTGAAAAAAAACAACATAAAATTAGAAGAGTCAAATATACGGTGATGGAAGGAGATTTGATTTTGGGTGGTGAACACATAATGCAATATACAGAAGATGTATTATAGAATTGTACACTTAAAATCTACATAATTTTATTAACCGATATTACCCCAATAAATTTAAGTTTTAAAAAGTCAGTAACAAAATAATTATACACAATACAGGAAGAAAATGCATACCTATAATGTTAAGTTAATCTTTCTTTTGTAAGACAAATATAGGTATATTTAATATTTATCACAAAAATTTTAAAGCAATAATGATCAAACATACCTTAAAAACCTACAAGCTAAAATTTTAATATTTAAATATTGCCATTATATTGGTATTGTTGTGTTAAATTTTATAAATATTTTTCAATTTCAATTGATAATCATTTACTTTGATTCAGATTTTGGGCTATTGTGAGTAACATTACATGAAGATACATCTGTACCATGTTTCCCCGAAAATAAGACCTAACCAGAAAATAAGCTCTAGCATGATTTTTCAGGATGACATCCCTTGAGTATAAGTCCTAAGGCATCTTTTGGGAGAAAAATTAATATAAGACCTAGTCTTATTTTGGGGGAAACACAGTATGTCTTAGGTAGAAACAGGTTGTTTTTTTTTTGTTTTTGTTTTTTTTTCCTTGAGGTGTAAACTTAAGTGTGGAATTCCTGGGACCTAGTGAAATAATAATATATTTAGCTTTCATAAATACTACCAAAGAGTGGCCAAAGTGCTTGTGATTGTTAATTCAACAATGAATTTCCTGATTGCTTCATAACTCCTCCACCTACTATTGTCAGTCTTTAATTTTCAACATTTTTGTTTATATTAGGAGCTCATTCTGAATTTAATATGTTTTCTCCTATTCTCTCAGGTAATATGAATCAACTTTTTATACAATTAGTCACTTAGATATCATACAATGGACTATTGCTCGACCATGGAAGGGGATGGTTTCTGGCCATCTACAGTGGCATGCGTGGATTTGGATGTGTTGTGCTCAGTAGGGTATGTCAGATGGAGAAAGACAGATGTACATGTGATTTCAGTTACATATGGAATCTGAAGAACATAAAATAAATGAACAAAAAGACAGAAACAACCTCAAAGATACAGAGAACATTTTGATGGTTGCCAGATGGGAAGGGAATTAGGGTGGGGGGGGGGGAGTAAAGGGTGAAGGGATTAAGAAGTACAAATCAGTAGTTACAAAATAGCATGGGGATTTAAAGCATAGGGAATATAGTCAACAATATGGTAATAACTATGTATAGTGTTGGGTGCGTACTAGACTAATCAGGGGAATCACTTCTTAAATTATATAAATACCTAATCACTATGCTGTAACCTGAAATAAATATAAATTAATATTGATTGTCAATTGAAAAATTTGACATTTAAATTTAAATTTAAAAATTTTAAATTAAAATTTAAATTTAAAAATTTAAAATTTAAATTTAAATTTAAAAATTTAGAAAGGGGTGAAAATGATGAAGGGGAGGAAGAGGCTCAAATTTCCAGGCATAAAACAAGTAAGTCGTGGGGTTATAACATACAGCATATGGCTATAATCAAGAATACGGTGATAGCGTGGTGCGTATGGTATCAGATGGTTGCTGGATTTACAGTGATCTCTCCTTTAAGTATATAAATGTTGACTAACTATTGTGTACATAAGTATTGTAGTATAATACTGTATGTTATTTATATTTTAATAAAAATATTTTTAAAAATAAAATTTAAAAGAAGAAAAAAAAAAAAAAACTAAGCATTTAACTGCCATGCTCCAACCATTCCATATACAGGTATTTACCCAAAAGGAAAGAAAACATGTTCATAGAAAGACTAGTACATGTATGCTTATAGTGGCTGTATTTGTAATAACCCCAAAATGATAACAACCTAGGTATTTAACAGCTGAATGTTCAATAGGATAAACATTTTAAATAAACTATTTACACATATCACAACTTGAATGAATTGTAAAATAATTAGGCAAAGTGAAAGAAGCCAGACCAAAAAAAAAAGAAGAGTATAAAAATAGAGTACATACTCTTTATGGTTTCATTTATATAAAACTCTCTATATGCAAAGTAACACATATAGTAACCAAAGGTAGAACAGGTTTTATTTTTGTAAGGAGAAGGAGGGAAGTTTGGAGAGAGGGGGAGGGAGGGATTATAAAGGTTAAGTAGGAAATTTGGGTTGAAGTAACAGACATGGTCATTATCTTATGTTGACAGTTTTAATACCTATCAAATTGTGCTCTTTAAGTGTCTAAGTGTTGTCCTTAGACTGGCATGTTCAGCATTACCTAGGAACTTTTTAAATATGATAATCTCAAGCCATATCTTAGATGTCCTGAATCAAAATTGCATTTAAGCAAAAGAGATGAAATATCTTACATGGAAAATATTATACCTTAAATGAGATGGGCATCACTAGACTACTGTTCTGATTGTGTAAAAAACTGTACAAATCTCATTTATGAAAGAAAAAGGAATTCTGCCCCCCTGTCTTTAGACAATAACATGGTGTTTAAATTAACCTATTGATAGGTAGCTCTTTTAATTTAAATTCCTGAGCTTTGGATTCTGCACAACTCATCCAGACAAGACTGAAACTAAGAATTGTTTCTTCTCCCCCTATGCTTCATTCTGCCAGAAATGACTAATTCTCTGCTATGATCTTTGATTGGAAATATAAAGTGGGCCTAAAAACTATTAGCTGTGTTAGGGAACAGAAAATATACATTTTCAAGATTTTCTTTTTGAAGTTGAATGTATAAAACTTAAAATTATCTAATATATTACCTAGGTTTTAAAATGTAGGACAGTGCTGCAAGTTTGGAGATAAGATCATCTTCAGATCTATGATAAGGTCATATTTATTCCAGTGAGAAACTAAAGAAACCCTATTTCGACTCAAGCATCTCAGTGAGATTTTTTCAGCTGAAAGTGACCAGAATAAAAATTAAAATCTTTATGTGCACGCTTAGCAGCTGTGGACTATTATTTCTTTAATATAAGAGAACATATTTTATTCCTTGATCTCTACTTTCTCCATGAGATCTTAAATTTTTAGCAGATTTAATAATTTCATTATTCTTTAACGTTGATAAACTTAAAAATATTTGTAGAATTTTTATGCTGTCATTTAGAATCATTCTTTAGCTCCTCTTGGGGTAAATACAAGATAGTGGATAGAATAGAGAGTACATTTTCTGCTAAGGAACGGTATATTCTTGATCCATGGTCAGCCTACTAAGGACAAAATGAAAACTACCTTCCAATGGTTGCAGAAAGATACGCAAAGGAGCAATGGTTGATATTGGTGGAGTAGAATTATGAATATGGCCATACGACTGCTGGTCTCTTCGCGGAAAGGCAGCTACAAGAGTGGTTGATTGTAATCTTAACAAATAAGCCTAATACACTGTGCAATTTAATTGAACTTTAGATTTACTTACTAGACATTTACTACCTAGAGGTCGCTGAGCTCCACTCTCAAGAGATTCTAATTTAATTGAACAGTGGTGGACCCAGGTAATATAATATACACCAGATAGGATTCTAATGTGCTGTTACATTAGAGGACCACTGAGTTAGTAAAATAAAGAAACAAAAATAAATAAATAAATAAATAAATAAACAAACAAAAGACTGTAAAATGGACTACCATTCTCCTTTGCTAATTTTTTTAGTCTACTTCCACTAGGTTTAGCCACCCACTGATACTGTACTCCTCCCTTTCCATGGGAAAGGTATGACTGGGGAGCTAAAGTGAGCCCCTGCTGCATTTTCTCATCTTTATAACCTGTCTTCAGACTTCATAAGTTCTCTGATATTCTATATGAAAAATTGCCAGGACAGACTTTAGTCTTCAAGTGATCTTTGTGTGGAAAAGGAGGGGAATGGAAAGCTACAGATCTGAGTATATAAGTTGTAGTAGAACTATTTCATCATGGGTCCTGTAGCAAATACTGTGGCTCACCATGCAGGTACTCCCTTCAGCATTAGAAGTGTTGCCTGCTGATGGGCCACAGCTGAATTGCTGCAAATTTTCTTAGGCAAAGGGAGTCACTTACCCAAAGTTACTCTTCCTCCTGAGGGATGGCCTACTTCCAATGACTGTTTGATGCAAAGGTACAAAGCATCCCCCATTTCCTACCCCTGAGATTCAACACAGGATATCTCTGAAGAGCTTCTCCAGCTTCAGAAAAACTGTGGGACTAGCTGAGAATTTTGTTACAACTACCTTACAGGTCAGCATTTCCTCTTCTCTGTCCTGCTTTCTTCAATCTCCAAAAGGGGTTGTTTCCTGAAGCATTCCCCAATATTCCTAAGGCTCAGTTTTCTGCAGAACCAAGCTATTGTCACATGATATCAGGAGGAGGAAGCAGTCTCTAAAAATGAGATTTTGGAGATTAATTATTCATGGGATATTTGGCAGTGAGAATCCCATCACTGGGATAGGTGGAGAGCTGATAGCCTCTGGCATGATAGCGGTGGAATTATTAACACCAGTAGTGAAATGGAATGGTAAACCAGTGAAAGGAATGCACTGAAAGCATCAATATGTTGGGTATTTTAGAGGTTCAGGGTAAATAGTAATTACGAGACACATAATTGCTAAAGGTGTTGTTATGGGTAATGGATAAATTGGAGGAGCAAAAGCCTCAGTCAATTTAAGATCATGTATTTAAAATCCATAGAGCCTCCTTGGCAACACGAATGGAGAATTTTACCTCCTGAAGTTGGAAAGCAGATAGCTGAGGCTTAAGGTCAACACTTAGCTACAATGGTAATGCAGCTCCAGAGAAGACTGAATCCTCACCCATCACACCATGATCTGAGCCCTAATTGGAAGGAGTGGGGCCCTTATACTTGGAATGGAAGACAATGCACATGAACATCTGGAATTTCTATAGTCTCCTCAATTCTCTGAAACAGAAGAATCTCCAAATCCTCTGTAACTTTCAGTACTCTGCAGAATCCTCTGCTACATTTCTATGTTAAACTCTAGCATGCACCTTGTTTGAAGAACATCTACCTGTCCTGGGTGCAATACCTTGGGGTATGCAAATGGTAAGAGCAGCAGCTGCAGTCTAAGAATTATATGGCAATCACACCCACCTTGGTATACAGAGGTGGCAGCTAAAGGTGAGAAGAAGCTAGACTAGGTAGTAAGGGAGCAAGGTGTTATATATAATTTGTAGCCCTGAGACCACCTGCAGTGTCAGTGGATGTAATTCATTCTACTATATTTTTATAACTACCCCTCCCTCCACAAAAAAAGACAAAAACAATCAGTAGTGCAGAAAACCTACTCCCAAAAGATTTATTACATATATAAAGAAGGTAGATTCAATTTACAAAAATGGTCATTTTCCTCACATCTCAAAATATTGCTTACTAACAATATTTGGCCCTTGGACAAAAAACTTCCTCAGTTTCCAGTCCGTCCTCAGGAAGAATCCCACAACCAATGACTGGTCTAGGGCAGGTACAAAGGCCCAACTCCTTTGCATCAATAAGGCATTATCATTGAAAGCTTTTCTGAGCTTAGAGCTCCTGATGGAATTCCATGAGATCTCTACTGCAATGGCTCTCTTTTCCCCCCATCATCCTTTCCTCATTCTATTAGGTAAATTATCTACAAGTAAATCTTCACATCAGAATCTTTTTTTCTATAACCAGACCTACAACAGTTTGAAACATAATCTCCAATCCAGACAAACTATAACTATTGAAAATAACCCAACCTCTGATGAAAATTGGCTGTTGTGTGAATTGCACAGCAGCTGTCCCTGACATATGGTGGATGACATGGAATGTAGCAAAAGATACATTCAGAGAAATATCCAGGAACATATTAAATAAGATTCTGTAAACCAATGTAAAGAGTTTGGCTTTTACATTAAGTATAATTAGAAGCAGAGGAGTTTACCTAGGTGAGTGATGTACTCTAGCTGTCCTTTTGAAAAGATCACTTTCGCTGCTATGTGGAAATGGATCTTAGAAGAATGAAAGCATGAATATCCTTTAAATGCCCACTGGAATAGTTGAAAAAAAAACTTATCTGAAACTTGAAAATGATGTTTTAGTGGAGTCAGACAAGTGTGAATATGTTGGGTGGAACTGACAGGACTTGCTATTTAATTGAATCATGATATTTACTGAAATGAAATTCTTAGAGATCAAACAGGTTAAAAACTTAAAAACACTGGATAGTTTTATACAATGGCAATATCTGACAAAATTTATATTCTTTACAATTAAAAATTGTGTTACAGATTTAGTTCTCTTGCTTATATAAAAACTATCAAAACCTTATTCAAAAGGCCTCATTAAAAAATTATTGATTTCAACATATGAATTAGAAAGAACAAGGCTTTTTTTGTCATCACATTAACTTCTCAGTCAACAACAATAAAAAGTCACAAATTTCAGTCACAGCACTTTGGTATTAGGGTTAAGTTAGAAACTAGCGGCAATAAACATACTGGGAAAAATTGATTGATTTAAATTATACTGGAGAAAGACAGTTTTTCTTTTTCTGAGTAATTTGAAAATTCTTAAATGTAAAACCTCCAAATATTATTTTGCAATTTTCACTTTAACAGAATCTTAGATGATTTTCTTTAATTTGTCTCTCAAGTGACCAGATATAATGTACAAAGAGCAATCATGTAGGTGTCTAAATGTAGCAAAGGTTTGGTATCCTAGGTAACACTACAAGAATATGAAAACTCTTCTCCCAACTAGAAAAAGAATTGGGTCAATGTTCAATTTATGCTTAAGGTTAAAAAGTAAAGAAGCAATCTCTATTTTACAAAACCAAAATCCCTTCCAGATCTCTTGGTTTCTCTAAATGTTATTGATGGATTAGCTTTGGCAAAGTAATTGCAAAAGCTGACCATTATTTTATATTTAGACTGTGAGGATGAAAGTGAGATCAAGTAGGTACAGGAGGAAAATGATCACAATTAAGTAGTGATGCTTACGTTTATTTTAATTAACTCCTCTTTAGACTTTCTATCCTTGAGAGCTTTCCAGACAAATGTCATGGCTGAGCATCTTATTCAGAAACTAAGTACCTCCATCCCTATTTTCTCTCCATTTTGAACCAGTATTTCCTCCTTCAGAGATTCAACAGTCACTCTTAAAACAAAAAGCAAAAAACAAAAAAAAGTTGACCGTATATGTCTTTTAAAGATTCATTCCTAAGAATGAGAACAACTATGACTAAAATTTGAGTACGCCTTTAGATTTCCAAAAAACACCCTGAAACTATGCCAGATGTCTTTTAAACTATGATAGTGTTATGCATAATAATATAAAAATTGTGAATTTTACAGAAAACTGAAAAATGTACATTATCATTACTAGCAATTAAAGTCACATATTTTCCTGTAATCTTATAAAAGGAGAGAAAAGGACAAGGAATTGGGGTTACATACTAGTAAGTGGCATTGTGGTCTGTTTGGACTCTATACTGGTCCTTTAATTGTAATAAGTGTCTTTTATGGTTGAAACTATGTAAAATAAACCAAAATTACCCTACGATATTATTTTTCCAAGTAAGTCAAGAGACTAATCAAATTTGAATTGCAGCAATATTTATAATGAATAGAACAATAACTTTTAAAAGTGAATGTTTGTATGAGATATATAAATTTCCACTTACACACTACGATTTTCTTCTCACAGAATTTATTTCTCATCATATATTGGAAATGTACATTCTCTTACTCTACTAATGTTATATCCTCTATGATTTATTTATCAGGTGCCTATTCTAGAGAGGTCATACTGCATGAAAGTATGGACATTATGTTGTTTGAAAAAAGGGGGCGGCGTAAAGGGAGGTGGGTAGGAAAGGACCATGTTTATAGGTGACAAATTATGGGAGTACAAAACTAGCTAAAGGATTTATAGCAGGACTTCCTTGTTAATTAAAATTGGTAACATGATGATCCATGCTCTATATGAATCAATGTTTAATAAAAAGCCAAAGGCTTTATCAATGAAATTCTGTTCAAATATTTTGGAGGTCAAAGCTTTAATTTATATTACTTAAAGATTTGATATATGTATGTATGTGTGTGTGTGTGTGTGTGTGTGTATACATATATACTATGTAAGAATATGTAGCAATATTAGCAGCATAGAAAAACTACAGTAACCAAAACTTTGAATGTCAAAGTTGAGCCAAAGTTAAATATTTGCATCAATACAAAGTTGGTTAAATTGTAAAATCCAAATTGACTTGGGAAAATGTAAAGTGTCATGGGAAGCATAACAGATACACTTAGTTGATAAAGCTAGAATTTGAATCCATCCCTGGAATGAGTCTGTTTCTTCCATTTATTTATTTATGTGGTTTTCTATAGGTTATTTATCCCTCCCCACAAATGCTTTGAAAGTCACCTAAAATAACTAAAGAGAAAACACTCTTCAAAATGTTTAAGCAAATGGTGTTTACTAATTATTTTCCTCTTTTCTAGACAGATAAATCTGTTATTATTTCTGTTTCGAATGTAAATATTTTAGCATTCAAAAAGGAAAAAAAAATGGTTAGGAAATAGAAATCATTAAAAAGAAAGCCCTGACTAAAAGGTTTGTATATTTTTAAAGAAGGCTTTTAATGAAGTATTTTGAATATAAACTCCAGAAAAAATTTTTGCAATTTATGTCACAATTAATTACATCTAGGAAACAAAATATTTTAATGATGACAAGACACTCTGTGAAGAATCCAAAAGGACATTTACTGTCAAATTAAAGCAACATAATTTTTAATAACAAATATTTTAACTGATGGGTATTGTATAAATGAATATATTTTATAAATAATAAAAATACATTGCCTTAGAATGCTAACAACATTTGTCTGGGGGCATGAAGTAGGCCAACTCAATGTTCTCTGGAGTCTCCATGATAGTCTATGGCTATAAATATTCCATAATATCAAAAGATTTCTTCTTCCCCATACCCTTCCCATTTTTAAAAAGTTCATATTTTGACAGTTTTTGTCATGTGTTTCAAGAAGCAGACTTGAATAAGTCTTGAGAGATTGTTTGATACAGACTTTTAGCTACTATATATAGCTCTAAGTTTAACACTCATTTTTATTTAAAATTTATAGATGTAAACACAAGCATATTTATGTTTTCAAAATTGGCTGTTATAATTTTTCAATATAATTGTTTTAACCCCCTGACTGTTGGTTCAGGAAATATGATTTGAAAAGAATTCACATTCTCCAAGGAACACATTTTCTACGGGTCAAGACATGTATTGTCTACATTCTGAAAATAGAGAGCTCTTTTTGTGCACAGAGTACCTTTTTTTTTTTTTTTTTTTTTAACCGTGGAAAGTCTTTTCTACCAAAACAAACAAACAAAATCATGATTCCTTCAGAATGAGATTTTATATAAAAATTAAGAATAACATTTATTAAGCATTACTATATGCCAGAAACTTTACATAAAATACTTTTAATTCTCAAAATTCTGTGAGGTAGACAGGAAAAACTGAAGTCAAGGACAGGTTAACTAATATGCCTGAATTCATACAGCCTAGAGAAATCAAGATAAAAACGAAGGTTATCTAACAACAAAACCTGTGTTCTTTACTCATCCTTCCCTAAAAGTCTCCGGATAGAAAAAGTCACTTCTGATAGATGATGATTTCCCCTTCTGCGCATAATTTTCCAGAATGTAATGTTATGGCCTTCTTTCAGGAACTTTTCATTCTTAAAATATATTTGGTAAATCTTAAAATATGTTTGGTAAAGCATATGTAAAGTACCACCTACTGCTTAGCATTAAACAAATCTGCATGAATAGAATATATTTTTTCCACAAAAAAAGTTATGTTCCAAGCTCTGTGTAAGGAGTTGATGAGTCTAATCTAAACAAGAAAATGTTCCCACTTTTAGAACATTCAGCATTCCATTAAAACACACTAACACATAAATAATTTAAAGATAAATTTTTGCTACACCAAGAGAAAAAGAGAACTATTTAATGGGTGCTTTCTTTGTATTAAATGCTTCATATCCTTTGTTCTTATTTAACTCTACAAGGATACTATCAATGATCTCTTAGTATCGATCACAGGTCAAGTAAAGTACTTTCAACTCTACCACACAACTTCCTGTAAAATTTACGTTCAAACTAGTTTCAGAAGAGACTTTCAGTTTCAGCTCAGAGATGTTCAGAGCTGCAGAGTATCATTTTCACACTGACAGCAAGAAAAAAGAGCTGGAAGAGGACAAGTTAAATACTTTACATGAGGAAATTGAGATTGCAGAGCAACCAAGGGATCCAAATATGGAGAAAAACAGGTGCCTGAAGGGAGAAACAGAATCCAGCTATTTGCTTACCTGGGCAAGAAGTTTCCAAATGTCGAAAAAGCCAGTAAGATAAGTCAGTTTAATAACTGTTAACAACTTGCTAAGAGTCAAGTATGGGCTACTATGAGCTTGTGAAACCCATAAGAAATGCAGACATATGGAGATTGATATCCTCTTATGGACTTTTCCTTTTGGAACCTCAGCAGGCTCTAACAAGATTGAGAAAAATCCTGAGAAACCTATGTTATTGTGATGGTATGCTAAGAGAGGCCACTGCTGATACTTTAACCAGATTCATCTTTGCTGTTTTCCCTCTGGAACAAAAGCCGTAGCATGGAAGGGAAAGAGTTAAAAAAGTGTAACCTGAGGCGCTGATGTAAATATACTACATCTGGAAGAGGGGAAATAGAAAACAAAAAGAAAACTTTACACCTTAGGGATGGGCAGGACTACAGGGTAGATTTAGAATTACATCTGGAGATAGCCAGGAGCATTTGTGAACACCACACTCCCAAGATTCAGGTTCACAGTGCATAATCAGGTCTGTGGCTTAATTAGTATAATCAAATAATACCCCCACTGTGTCTCTCCCCACTACTAGCATGCTAAAAAGTGTCAAGTAAAAATAACAATATAAAATAACAAGGAAAAGTGATGGCTGAAAGCTCATGGATTTTGTAGGACTGGGAAATAGATTAGTCAATAGGAATTTAAGGAAATGCCAGGACAATTGAAATATGTGTTTATTGTAAAAACACTAAATATTGTTTATCAAGGGAGTGGCATGATCAAACATCCAGTTTAAAAATATACCCATCCTAGTTCTCTTATTATTTCTTTCACACACACAAAGACATGTTTTCCTTGATTAGATACATCTTATGGAAGACATTCCTATGGATATTCTAGTAGTTGGTGGTTGCTTATTCCAGACTATAGGTTAGATTGTAAGTATACACTATCAAGTGTCTTAGTTCTAAGCCTTGCGTCATTTTTTAAAAACAAAGCTGTGTGTTATGATTGAAAAACAGTAACCAAAACTATATTCTTTTCCCCTTGAAAAGTATCTCTCAAATTCACCATATATATATATATATATATATATATATATATATATATATATATATATATCTTCTGATGTATTTCTTTAAAAATACGATAATAATTTCATAACATTTACCTTGCCAACAAATTAAACACAAACATCTCAATCTGGCGTTTAAATCTGTCCACATTATGATGGTTACCAGCAATTTCAATTTTTATATCCCAGCATTGTTTTTAAGGCACTCACACTCCAAACTAACAGGACGACATATAGTTCCCCAAAAAAGTTACATGTATACCATTCTTAGGGGCTTTCATGTGTACGTCCATGAAACATTTATTGAGTTTAAGGCAAGCACTAAACACTATGCTTATATTGTATCATTGGGAACAAAACAATGAATACGATATGTTTTCTGCTCCCTGAAAATGTTGTAATCTAGTAAAGAGATATTCAAGTGTACCTTCCAGAAGGTGAACCTAACTAGCTTAAACCCAAAAGGGATTTACTGGCAGGATATCAGATTGAATTGAGGTTTAGGAAACAGGCAGGATCTAAGCAAGCTCTGAAAATGAGGGCACTAGGAAGCATAGGAAAGGATTTGTCATGCCCACCTGTTGCTGGTGTGGCAGAGAGGCAAATGACCTCTAACTAGCTCCATGTTTTTCTAACACACTTTTAGGTTTGAATGTCTTGAAGGAGAGAATCTGACTTACTGATATCTGGTCTATATTGCAATCTGACAATCCTGTGCTGTTATTCAAGGTACAATATTATTCATGTTTTATTATTTTAAATTATACATACACTGTAATCATGTCTCACCCAATTGCAAAGTTCAGAATTTTGTAAGTTCTCATAATGTCAGACATGTATTTTACATACAATCTTTGATTTGTGGTACCTAATTACTCTGTTCATTCATTGTGTAGGGTAAACTAGTAGAAGCTTATTACAATTTCATTATTTCCAAGTTATATGGGAGGTTTATCATTACTGTAGCCATTAAGTTGTCTAACAAAAAACATTTTAATACAACAAAAGTTGTAAATTAAGGAAATCTTAATATGATACATCCATTATTTGGAATGTTATTTATCCAGTAAAAGTTTATTCCAAAATATGTATTTATTTACATGATATAATTAGACTTTTGAAATCAGATTAAAAATGCAACCAGAGTATAATTATAACTTTGGAAAAGAATATACATATATGCCTAAAATGACTGGAAGGAAATATACCAAAATAATAAGAGTTCTCATACAGAGATGAAGGAGAGTAAAGTTATCTTTTTTTAATTCTATGTCACTATACTTCTATTTTTACAAAATATTGCTCACTGGAAAAAGCAGTTTTGTGTAAAGACACAGCTTAACTGGGTGCTTTGCTATTTCAATAATGGGAGGAGGAAATTTGAAAACGCTAAAACACATTTCCATTTGAAAGTTAAATTAGTTAATATTTCAAATTCATTTCAAGTATCATAAATGATTTCATAACACCCATTTAATAAATTGTCAAATTTTATTAATACCCACCCCATAATTCCATTATCACAGAACTCAACTAACCAACAATTCAGTTTCTTACTTGACTGTAGTAAAATTTCATTTTAAATAAACTTTGAGGCATAATTTGCATACAATATTAAGCAATTTTAAGTGTGTGGTTTAGGGAATTATGACACATGTATACTCGTGTCTACATTTCCATTCCCTCTAAATTTCTCTTGTGTCTCATTATAGCAAATCCCCAGAAAACCACTCCTTTTCTTTCTGTCCTTATATTTTAATTTTGCCTATTCTCAGATTTAATATAGAATCATATCAAACAATTTAATTAAAATAAAGTGATACACTATGTACAATTTCGTGTTTGGTTTCTTTGGGTCAAAATATATTTGAGATTCATCTTAGTTGTTGCATGTATCACTATTTTGTTATCGTTGCTGAGTAATCTTCCATTTTACTGATATACTTAAACATGTTTATCAGTTCACATGTTGATGAAAATTTGAGTTGAAAAACTGTTGCGTCCCACGCGACAAGAGTTGTGGGGAGCGAGGAGGGTGGTGCAGGGTTAAGAAAAGACAATAGTCATAAATAGAGTTTAAGCAGACCAAGGTACCCCCAGTGTCAAATACTGGATGCCCCGAATGGGGCCTAGAATCAGCTTTTATTAGTTAGGTGGGGAAGTAAAGGAGATAAAGCTTGTCAATCTCAAGATCTGTGGATTCCATACACCATAATAGAAAAGGGATTCAAGCCAATCACCCTTGCCTGCAGGCAGCTGAACCATAAGTCTCAGGATTTATGTACTTCCCCAAGGGACAAAACCTATATGCATATGAATAGATGGAGAGCACATCATTGAATCACTTCCCTTGCAGGTTTTGGGAAGGAATGCAGCCACAGAGCCAGAGGCTTTCCTTAGCCTGAGGAAGATGCGGGGCTGTGCCCACCTCTATGAACCCTGTGGGTTCTCCTGGTAGTCCCCACTCGACTGCACCTGGCTTGAGTTGTTCTTTCCGTGAGGAATCTTACTCATCATTGACTGTCCAGTCATCTTTCTGGAACCAAACTGGGAGGCATAAGGTGCAAACACAAAGGTTTAGCAAAGTCTCTGAAAGGGTCTGTCTCACAGACTCTCCTTTCTTTGGGGACAAGTACAAGGAAACAAATGGTTAGGCTGCTGTGTGGTGACAACACAAATTAAGGTAGTGTAATACCAACTTTGTTTTTATTTTTCCTAATTATTTTAGCTATTCTAGGTCCATTGCATTTTCATACAAATCATGTACCAGCTGGTCAATTACAACAACAAAACCCAACAAAAAAGCCCACATTATTTTAATTGAAATTCTGTTGAATCTGAATATCAGAGATTAATAACTTCAAATTGTATTATGAAATTCATGTGAATGATATAACTCTCCATGATTTAGTTCCTCTTTCTCTTTGCAATGTTTCATAGTTTTCATTATATATATATCCTTCAGTTTTCTCAGGCCCACCTGTGACCTTTCCTTTAATACTTTACTACAGAGATTCTGGCATCTCCACATCATTCATTATAAAGCACTTACTGCATTCAAGTTTTAAGTAGCCCTCCCAGCATCATATTAAAACCAGCTCCAGGTATTCACACAGAATATTACACTGTATGTCACTGGAGTGTGCCTCCAGGTAAATACAGCCTTATTCTTTAGCCTTACATACCAGTACTTATCTAGGGAAATACTCTCGATATTCACTTCTATACACATTTCTAAATTTCTGCTAGTACATATTTACCAATTAGCCCAGTTCTGAAACTTGTCTAAGATAAATTGCTCATAGCAGAGACTATATATCCCTTCGTGGACTATACTGAGAGTTGATCATATTTATAGATTTGAATGAAATACTGAAGATATTGATGACCTTAAGTGGGAAAAATATATCGCAAGGTACTCACTGTTGGTAATTTCTCACGTTGTCCTCAGTCAAGGGGAGATCACCCTCTAGCAACAGTGACAATGCTGCTCCCAAAGTCCAGGAATAGCAGAAAAAACTGGAGGTGCAAAATTCTCAAGTCAATTTTTCTCTGTAATTCAACCAAATTCTCACGTCCCACTTATTTACTACCACAGCTTTGATGTCAAGAAACCTGCAGAAACTGAGCATTCCGTATTTGTTGCATTTGTTCAATGCTTATGATTAAATTCTGAACCTGTTTTTCAATGCTAATTCTCCTCCAGTTGCAGGTAGTAAACACTGCAAGAAGCCCTTCTTCATGTTTTCGCATGTCCTTAGTGGATACCTGGCTCAACTGAGCCTGCCATTCTTTTACCTCAAGACTTGTGGAACAGTTGAAAAGTGGGAAGGCACCTCCCACTTTTAGGCCTTATAAATACCTTGCCCTCATAGACTTCAAGTACTAGAGCTATTACATACACCTGTGTATCTCTTCCCACCTGATTCTCATTCAATTCTCCAGAGTTGAGTCTTAAAAAAATATGGTGGGAGAATAAACTGGCAGTTTTCAGCACTTTATCACCAGCAATGGGGTGATAATTTGACTTATGAGAAACCAATTCCAGAATCCTGTCTTAAGGGGCTACTTTCTTTTGCTACTTCCAGTACCACCTATTTGATTTAGATTCCTTCCTCAGAGAAGATTCAGAAACAAGCACTTAGAAACAAGTAGATTTTGGGGGGTAGTGGTGTAATAAATTTGAAAAAGTGGGAAAAATGGGATGGGTAACAAAGAAAAGCCAGTGATTGAGCACTAATGTGCTGATTACTATTGTGAGCAATAATGGTTCAACCCATTCTTAGGGAATCATCTGAGAAAGTACCCTGCATTTTACAATTGTCCTTCCAGAGAACATGGGGGATGAAATGTCTATCCACTCATTACATTGGTTGAGACTCACTTGAAGGGCATTAACTTCCTCATGCTTCCTAATTCCTCTAATTGTAACTGAGTGGCATTCCATAGCAGAGAGACATCAGAATGAGCATTTGAGGTGAAAACTGGCAAAGGTGCATGAAAATAGTGGTGTGGAGGCTCCTATACAAATATTGTAACAGCACATAACCTGTGTGCCTACACAATACCTGGCATTCAGTAATAGATCACTAATGATATTTAATGTATTAAACAATGAATACATTAACATAGTTCAATTCTAGTGAAACCATGAGTTTAAAATAGTAATCTAGCATAAAGTACTAATTACGTGGGGGGGAAAAAGTCTTTTACCAATTATTCCCATAAATGGATGAAAAGCTTTTCTTCCTCTATCATTTCTTTAGCTGTAAAGCCTTAGCAGATAGCAGATAAGAGCGATCTCCTTTACATCATCAATAAACACTTCCTGTTTTTGTGTTGCACTTTCTCATCCATTGCGTATGCTTTGTGTTCTTTATTTCAGTAGTGTGTTTGTCAGTAAAGAGAATGAAGTCTGGTGTGCATTAATGTGAAATATTCATGGTGCTTTTATCCTTTTGAGGGAAATGCCTATGATGTATCTTTTGACATTTATGATCTAATATAGTTCATTCATGTCACATTTCTTTTAATCCCATCTACCTTGGCTGGAAAATCATTTGAGGATGGCAGGTGATGGTGGGAGAATCATCTTTTTGCTGTCTCATGCTATAATTATTTCAGAGGCTGAGCAAATTTACCAATGTGCTGCACTCAAAGTACTTTGTGATAGTCATCGTCTCTGATCAATGTTTTAAAGCTTCATTGCAGCTAGAAAGGATGAAAAGTGATTAAATAGAATTACTGTTGAGCTGCTATTCAAAGTCCATCATGTTTTTGATTCGTTTTCCCCCTCTGCTCATAAGAAGAATGTTTTATAACACTCTGACACAAGCCATCATATTTTACTTTGAGTGGTTGCAAACTTCCTGTCTTCCAATTAAAGTCATTGATAAAGTATCTATGTGTTGGATTGAATAGTTTATTGTAAATAGGTTTTGTTTGTACTCAATGTGAGACTAAGTTTTGAATGTGTGTGTTTGCTATTTTGCTTAGATCTTGTTCTAAAATATAGTCAACAAGCCCTGAAGTTGTTTTGCCTTACATAGCCATTCATCAGTTGATATAGAGAAATAATAAATTTTCATTACATTAGAGTAGAGATTCATGGGATATGCTGAATTTTCATGTATTTTGAATTAATAGGAGCAGAAATGTATTAAACACCAAATATTACATATAGAACATATATTTTACTATTAGAGCATAAAGGGTTATTTTGAATAAAGAAATGACTCTGGGTGGTGAACATACAATGAGATAAATATCTGATGTATTACAGAATTGTACACTTGAAACCTGTGTAATTTTACTAACCATTGTCACCCCAATAAATTTTAATTTAAAAAACAAAGAAAGAAATCAGTCAAACATTTAATTTTCAAAACAAATTTAAACATAATATATTTTTTTAACTTTAATACTAAGGTCAAAAATAATTTCATAGTGATTAAAATAACTTTTGCTATTAGGCATATATACATAGTAAGTCACAAATACAGTGTGCTATTTCAGAACTACTGTAACTACTCTCTGGTGAGCAATGGCATTTCAATTTTATTCGAAAAAATTAACTCAACACAGATTTATTGACTTCTACTACTTGGTGGATAATTTACTGGTCTTTGGAAGTTATAATAAAGCATTCTAGATGGCTACAGTTAATGATTTAAGTAAGTAATTTGACTCCCACCATTCCCTATCCTAGGGTCTATAGTAAAAGAATCTAAAGGAAAGGCTTTAATTTTAATGATTACTTAGATATATATTTAACCATTACTAAGAATCTAGCAAATATTTAATATTAAACTATTAAGTAGCATTTAGCATGTCTCCTATTATGAAATATACATATAAAATAGTCAATTAGTGGCACTAAATATCAAATAATTAATGCTGCCCAGTGGAAATAGAAAAGCTTCTTATAAAAGAGAACATTTAATTTTAAATCAGAGAAGTGAAAATTTTTATTACAAGCAGAGAAAACACATAAAAATATGAAAGCAAATGAAGCATATGAATATATTCAAATCACTCTACTGGGAATTAAATTTAAATACAACATAAGAAGTTAGAAGGAAATGAATATAATTAATCACAATAAATGCAATAGTGGAAGAAAGATTCAAAGCAATATTTAAAGTGAATGAATGAAAGAAATTGAAGAAAGTATAGAAGACATTCCAAAGATAAGCTGGCACGTTTGGAAAAAGAATTGTGTGTCTGGGAATCATAAGGTGGGGAAAGAACGTATGACTAAAAATGTATGTACTGGGTAAGGTGGGGCAGAAACAGAAAAATAATATAGACAGACACGATTAGCAATTTAGGAAATGTCCTTCCCACCTAGAATAAATTAAACACAAAGTAATATAAAGCCCAGGATGTATTGTAATCTTTATGCCATGATTTGAATAGAATAATAAAAACTCATCAAGAAAAATATTTCAGAGTAAAAGTTTTTCTTTTTATAACTTTTAGTTCAATAAAGCAGACCAAGTCAAATAAAATAAAACCAAAGTAATGCATTTTTAATACTCAAATTAAGATTATGTCAAGGTCAAAACATTGATTTCTAAAAGAGATTTTAAGAGTATGGGAATCAATAAGTGTGGAACAGTGGAAAGACTATTTTAGACAATAGATAAAAGAACTCTACTGTCTTCTGTGATTATGTTAAAAGTAGAGACCATAAGGAGCCCTAGGAGGTAGAACAAAATAAAAGGAATTCAAATAAGAGCAATAAAATAAAGTTGCTTTGGCTCTTATCCATGCATAATATCTATAAGTTTGGAAATAAGAAAGCTTCTAAAAGAAATCAGACATTGTTAGGAGATCTCATAGAATAACAATAATTTGATCATGTTTCTAAATTCAGGAAAGAAAATCCTTAGATGATCTTAGTAATTACAATATTTAAAGACTGTAAAACATGTAAGCATATAGGAAAAAACAAAACAAAACAAAAAAACAAACTGAAATAGCCAGAAAAGAGACAAGAAATATTTACATAGATAAAAGTAAAAACTGGATTTTATTACCCTAAATACTTCACTCAAAATGCAGAGGTGAAAAATTAGAGGAAAAGTCCTCAGGAAACAGATCCTTTTTTGTTTTTTTATGGTATCTGTACACATATTTACCATGGATTAATTAATCAACAACTAAATATTATATTCATTCATTTATTCATTCATTTATTTATTCATTCATGTCTTCATATTTTGTTTATGGCCCATTCTTTTTGTGCCATTTTAGATATTGCAAATACTGACAAATCTCTCACTTCTCATACTTCAAGATACAGTAATACTGTTCATCCTGTCTGAACCCCTTGACAACATGCAATTAACTTTTTCTCCTTATGTCCTATTAATTCCCCCACTGTATTTATGGGACAAGCATAATAACTGTAAACTAGAAAATTTTGCATTTGGATGGATCCCTAATATGTTGAATAACCTAACTCAGAGAGTACTAATTGGCTGCTGTAAACCCTAGCCAAATTTAGGGCAAATTCTGAATCCTAGTCAGTAAGACACATTTGACAAAAATTTAGAGTAGTTATTTATGGTAAGTGATTTGAGTTTTAGATGATGTATACTTTGAAGAATGGAAGACAGAATCTAGACACAAGAAGATTTTAATAGGCTGAAGCCGGTGATGAATCTAAAATGATGAAGCTTAATAGGAATACATGACACAATTCTGCCCTTACTTTCAAATGCCTTGTTGAATAAATTGGCTATAGAGGAAATGTGACTTGCAGAAATAAACTTTGCGGTGACTTTTTAATTATTGTGAAATAATGCAGCAGCCAAAATAACAAATAAGATATGAAGTTGTATGGATTACTAGAAATAGAATACCTAGAGTAACTTGTGAGGCAATACCATTAAATTATTACATGCCTTCTCCCTCACTAGAAAATAAACAATATAAGAGCAGAAATCTACTCACTTAATAGTAAAATCCTAATGCCTAGAACCTCATTTTTTGAAAGAGAAACACAAAAGTGTTCCATGAAGAAAACAAAAACTACAACCACTAAGAAACAATAATACATATTTTTAAATTTTGGCATATTTCACTCTAAATAATGTTTTTTAACATAAATAAAGTCACATTAGATATTTTATCCTGTACATTATCTTTTAGTATAAATAACATTGATGTTTTAATCCTATTTACTCCTAAAATATTAAAAATATTTTGACATTAAAACTACTTACTAAACATTAGCATTGCTAGTGAATAAGTACTGCATAATATTCTATTTATATAACTGGGCCATAATATTGATATTTAGGACTCCTATACTAATACATTTCAAATTTTCGCAAGAAAATAATTATCATCTTCATTTTTATTTCATGTCATTTACTTTGGTTTTATTACTAGAAATTGTTAAAAATAACAAATTATTTTAATTGTTATACACATTCTCATATTTCATTATGACTTTAGAGAGAGAAAAAAATTGCAATGATTTGCTATCCCAATCATAAGCTAGGAAAATGCCTTTCTTACTCTGCTCTGGTGTCACAAGTTATATTCTCCAGCAGTAGACACTGAACTGGATTTCAAAGTGCAAGAACTTCCCTGGGAGTCAATGCCAGTGAATGGAAGAAGTTGGATTGGGCAAAAACAAAAATCAAACAAGCAAACAAAAACTACAGTACAGGACTGACAAAAACCTCAGCCACCATGGTAAGGAGCTCTGAATATGTTTACCTGTTAGGATGTCTCATGCTCTGTGAAATGACAGAAGCTTTATATCCCCACTTGATGCAGTAACTGTGCATGGGTTGCCACAGGAAGGACATGACTTTGGGGGAGATGGCTCTGCAACTGAGACTGGCATGAAGGAGCTGACAGCGGGACTGCTGGCTGCATTCCCTACTGAAACTGGGTGGTACACATCCATGACTACAACATCTTGCCCTCCAATTGTGTCAAGTTCTTACTTGAATTCTTAGCACTTGAGTTAAACCTTAGACTCTTTCCCTTTGCAATACCTTATTCTATTTTTGATGTGGCTATATTGTAGCAAATTTTAGAATCTTCCAACACGGCCATGTTGCTTAATATGGGTATTTCCATTTGTAGAAAATCCCAAATATGTGTCCACTCTTAAGAGTTAGGACCAGAGTGGAATACTATTCTGCCATAAGAAAAGATGAAATAGTGCCATTTGTGACAACATGGATGGATCTTGAGATTATTATGCTAAGTGAAATAAGTCAGAGAGGAGAAGTCGAGAACCATATGATTTCACTGATATGTGATATATACAACTGAAAACAACAAAGGAACAACACAAACAAATGAAGAAACAAAAACTTAGACAGGGACAATAGTTTAGTGGTTGCCAGAGGGTAAGGGGGGAGAGAGGTGGTAGATGAGGGTAAAAGGGATCAAATATATGATGATGGAAGGAGAACTGACTCTGGATAGTGAACACACAATGTGAGATATAGATAATGTATTACAAAATTGTACAACTGAAACCTATTTAACTTTACTAACAATTGTCACCCCAATAAACTTTAAGTAAATAAATAAATACACCATTAAAAGTAAGTGTTAGGACCACAGTAGAAGATAGCCAGGATATTCAATATGTCATTAATCTATAAATTAATTACGTAATAATGTATAGTTATCTTATAGTTTCCCCAACATCGAATCATTGATAAATTAATTGTTTCCTGATTCATATTGCCCTATTATCTTTGTCTGATATAATATGCCGAGATTAACTACCCTAAACTGATTTACTGAGAATTTTGTTTGGCCTGGATACTAATAAAATTATAATTAATATTTAATGGATGTTATCAATATACAAATTGATTTTGCAAACATATTATCTAGCATTCACAAAAAAATCTAAAGAGGTAGCAATAACAAAAATAACATTTATTGACATTTAATATGAATCAGATATGATGTGGAATGCTTTACGCAGAATATCTCATTTAGTATTCCCGGCAACTTTTGAATTAGGCATTATTAATACTGTCTCCATTTTAAAGATAAAAGATTAGAACTCAAAGAGGAGCACCATACATTTACCAAGCAATAGATGTGTGCTTTAGAACCAGGACTTTTAACAGCTACACTCTTTTGTCTGGGGAAGACCATAAATATTATAGCCCTCACTTCCCAGGTGATGCACCTATATTTTTCAGGTAAATTCTCACACCAGTTAGCTAAATACAGTAACTAGAAGTCTCAAGTGATGGTGGAACAAAGAGTCGAGTTTATTAAAATAATTATTATAATGATTATTTAAAAAAAATTAATAATATTTGTAAATAAAAGCTCTCTGATGGGAAATTCTATTGAAAACTAAATATACTGAAAACAATTAAATGTATAAAATACACATACTATCTATGCATATATATTACTTAGAAAATACTATCTCCTCACATTTATGTTCAAAAATTTTCTACTGAAAGCAGCTTAATACAATAATGTGTATTTGATTCAAGTCTTGCCAGTGCCAAATTTAAACTCTAGAAAATAATATGAAAAAGAATACTTAATGTGATTCTTTATTCTGAAATAGGAGACATTTGTGTGTGTGTATGTGTGTATGTGTGTATGTGTGTGTGTGTCTTTGGACAAAGGCTGAAAGAAAGAGAATGAGCTTACCATTTTTGGAAATGTTTCTCCTGCTTCTTTTTTCATGAAAGGTAAAGTCTCTACCACTCGTTGGTTTCCAACCTCAGGAATATCCCAGGTGAAATTCAAAACTGGATCCCATTTGTGGAGGGGAAGGAAAGAAGGAAGAAAAAGGCCAACAACTCCAGCTTGGTAGGTGGAAGCTTAAATAAGCAAGGGAACTTACCCACAAGACGCGTTTTGGGAGGCAGCCACAAGATGAGTAGATCGCCATACCTGCCTACCAGAATCTTAAGAGTATATACAGAGGACTTAATGATGTTCAGTCACATCTTCCATCCATGTGGTCTCAACAACACATTTCTCTCTAAAGACTATGTCCTTGACATAGCAACTGATCTGAGGATAGTGAGCAGAAGGTACATTCCAAGAACAGGGGAGGGGGTGAGAAACCTCTGATCTCCTGGGTCCAGCTTGCAGATCAACGGCTGTCACATGCTCTAGATGACCTCCTCCAACACCACTATATACAGTCTTGCAAATAAATAAATAAATAAATAAATAAATAAATAAATAAATAAATAAATAAATAAATAAATAAATAACTGTCCTTTACATGACTCTCAGAAAGTACATGCCAGGCTTAGCAACTTAGAAAAACACACATTTATTATCTCACAATTCTATAGGTCATTAGTCCAGACATGGTCCTGCTGGGATTTCTAAGGGTGTAAGGGTGAAATAAAGGTATTAACCAAACTGAGTTTTTGTGTGGGGAACCTGAGGAAGAATCTGCTTCCAAGCACATTTAGATACCTGGCAGAATCCAATTCTTTGTTATTATAGCATTGAGGTTCTCGTTCATTAATGACTGTGGGCCAGGGGCTCCTCTCAGCTCCCTTAGTTTGCCTACATTCTGTGCTGCTCGGTACCCTCCAATGTCAAAGCCAACTACAGAGAATCTCCCTCATGTCAAATCCTCTCACATTTTGAAGGATTGTCTCTCACCAGGACAGACACCATTTGTTTTAAGGACTCACCTGAGTAGATCAGGCTCACCAAGGACAATCGCCATATCTTAAGGTGAACTGATTTGCAATCTTAATTAATTCAGTAAAATACCTTATAATTTACATTATAACATAATCATTGGAGTCATAACCCATCATCTTGACACATTCTTAAGGACACACACTGAAGGAAAAGTGCTTATACATGGCTGAGGGCCACCGAATTGGAATTAGAATGAGAATCCTACCTACCCACTCTCCGCGATGGACTCCTCCCAAATCCACAGAGACTCTCTGAAGGGTTCCATGGAAGAGTCTAAGTTATTCTCTTGACAGTAGAGCATAAAAGTTACAATAATCCGGCTTTGACATTAAAGATGATATCTCAGCACACTTACACCACTGGTTACTTAAAAAAGTCACTAATATTTCAGGTTCCTGAAAAGTTTTTGAAGATTATCTCGCTCTCTTTGGCACGTCCAAAGTGTGACAATTAAGCTTGCGAACTCATTCTACAAAGAGTGCTACTTACCTCATTGCTGAATATCACCAAGGTCACCTTCGAAGTATTACCCTTGGGAAGCTATGCATCAATGCCAGTGCCTAGGCCATCCTTTAAAGCAATTTTGGAACTCTTTTTCTGGAATGGGCAGCAGAGTTGTCATCATATCACCCTTGATATCCTGAATGCCATCCAAATATCTTCCTTTCAATATTTCTTTAATCTTTGGGTAAAGAAAGAAGTCATCGGGGGCCAGATCAGGTGAGTAGGGGGCCAGATCATTTGTTTACTGGCTAAAAACTGCCTCGCAGACAGTGCCTTATGAGTTGGTCATGATAGAAGAGTCATTGTCATGATACAAGAGCCATTGTCATGATGCAAAAGCCATGGATTGTTGGTGAAAAGTTCAGGTCGCCTAACTTTTTCACGCAGCCATTTCAGCACTTCCAAATAATAAACTTGGTTAACCGTTTGTCCAGTTGGTACAAATTCATGATGCATAATCCCTCTGATATTAAAAAAAAATGTTAGCAACATTGTTGCAACAAAGCATGCAACCTTCATTGTCAGACCTTGTGTACATCTTACTAAGGCATCCAGAGTACATACAATGTCCTTTTACCAGGTTCAACTAACATGATGGTATTAATACAGCATGATGGTCTATGAAATGTCAACTTTAACATCCCTGTGAACTAAATTGTGAGTGACAGCAGGAGCATGCATTGAGATCTGGATCAAATGTGGACTGTTGTCCATCTCACACAAAGCAGAAAAAACTTGAACACTTTTCTCAAAACAAATTTAGAAGCTATTGTTTTGCCACTGACTACACACCAAATTTTCCAAGTCCTCTGGAGTTGTCCTCAGATAATTCTACTCACCGTACTCTAGTGCATCCCCTGATCCAAGGGCTTATCACATATATCTGGAATAAGAATAAAAAGAGGGATTTTCATTCTACCTGTCGTCAAATACTCATTTGCTTTTTAGAGTGTATTATGTCCACATCTAGTCAATTGTGGTTGGTCATTTCCCTTCATGAGTGAAAGAATCTGTTACATTACTACTTTCTTTTTACAGAGTCTCAGAAATTGCTTCATCTAAGGGGAAATGTGTATTTATCTGTTGAAGTACCGAAAGAGGAGCAGTTCATTGTTATTTCCT
The DNA here is from genome assembly GCF_964194185.1 of Rhinolophus hipposideros. NCBI lineage: Eukaryota > Metazoa > Chordata > Mammalia > Chiroptera > Rhinolophidae > Rhinolophus > Rhinolophus hipposideros. The sequence goes on from NC_138059.1 coordinate 20,145,048, forward strand.
ACTTTTATAGTCCTTCTTCCTGGAAGTATGAGGTCCCTGTTAAAAGCTATAATTATTATTAAAATATGAGTACATCTTTCCCGTCAACATTGTAGCTTTCAACAAACTCTGATTTGATCCATCCATCACTAAAAAAAACAAAACAAACAACAACAAAAAACATCAGCTAGTGTAAGTGAGCTAACTGCCCCAGCTTTATCTGGCTGTTGCTGAAGACACAGTTACATGAAGTGAGCCAAAATTCAGTTTCCAAGGTTCTGGTGTCCACTTGACTTAGTAATGTTAGGAGTTCCCTCTCTTCTCATCAAACAACTGTGTTGACCGCCACGATTTATTCTTCTCTGTCTAACACATCACACTCAGAGAAGCCTGATGGCCAGGTAGCAATTGGAATAGTGGAGAGTTGTTTGTGTTGTTTAGTTTTGTTTTAAGTAATTTTGAGATAAGCATTCTTTCACTGTGTGCTTGAGAACTCAGAGGCTGTGTGTTGTGGGGTGAGAATGAATACTGCAGATCTCTAAAGTATCATCGTCCTCTAACACAAGCCTTCCTCACATGATGTATTCCTAATATTACCCCCTCCTCTTTATCTTCCAGATGTTCCTTTCCCTAGAGTTGTCTTAGCTTTCTTGTCATTGTCCCAGTTTATCCAGTCCTCACAATTTCTTCTCTGTCTGTTTTTTTCATATCCAGTCTGTTTTTTTGTATCAGCCACAGGACTTTAGCTGCTGGAAAACTTCCCAGAAGTTTGGCCGAGAGCTAGCAAACATTAATCTCTTAGACATCCCTGCAATTCAGGAGGGGAACTTTTCTAATACAGCAGACTGTCCCCAAATGGAATCAGAGTCTGAGGAAGTTTTTTTTTTTGCACTCTGAATTCAGCCGGTCTCTTTTACCTTCCAGATGGGGCAGTCTAATGCTTTAGTTAGAAGTACAGCTCCTGTGTTAACCACTGTCTGCCAGTATTAACAAGCTGAGATCAACATTTACATTTCTAGCAATTCTGACTGAATAAATGGTGAATATAGTTGTGGCTTACACCTACTATAGGGGAAAAAATAATTTAGCAATTCCTCCAGGTATTGTCACATACCTATTTGTCCTGAAATATTCTCCAAAGATCCTAATGTTCTCTGCAACATGAGGATGCTTTAGCTCCCCTAGTATAGGATGGTGGGTTCTTTTATCTTTTCTCCCTGTCCTTAACCTTAATGCTCATAAAAGATTACTGACTCAGGAGAGGGAGTAAGTGGACTGAATTACAGGTAGGCTTGTGTCCTTGTAAACAAAGAAATGTAATGGCTTACTGGTCACTAGCAGTTTTCTATTCCAGGCATTCATTTCAAGTTGAATGAACCTCGCAAGGAATTCTGAGTGATCTGTCTTCTCCTGGATATTGCATTCATTCCTGGCAGGTTGTAGCTTGCAGGCAAACAATGAAAGAACTAACAATTGGCCCTCCATATGGCCCAGGGTATTGACTGTCCATTGCCCTGGTGACCCTCAGGCAGAAATATGAACCTTAACACCCTCTGGGATCTGTCTTTATACACAAGGATATGTGTTCCTTGTATAAGGTGGACCACCTGACCATGATCTCTGCCCCTCCAGAGATGTGTGTCCCAGCCTCAGGGTTTTCCAAGTGAACCCACCTGCTGTATCCCAAAAGCCATTTCTGCTGCTGGATGAATATGTCCTTTGTGAGGATGTAACAATTTTAATATTTATCATTGATCATTAAAATTGTTTTGAAAAGTTCCTGTTTGAACAGTCATACTTATGACTGTTCATACTACCATGCATAGCAAGAATTTTGTGCATAGTAATCATTTATATACTAGTGACACATAGTAGGAAATTATTATTATTTTTTAAAGTATTCGTCAGTTATAACAAATACGCTGCTCAGGTAGGGGATGTTGATAATGGGGGAGGCTATGTACATGTGGGATTGGGAAATCTTTTCTTTCCATTTTGCTGTAACCTAAAACTGCACTTTAAAAAGAGTTAAAAAATTATTTCAGGCAGGAAAGCCTAGTTCAACATTCAAAATAAAAATTAATGCAATCTACACCTCAACAGGTTAAAGAATAAAAAAAACAAACAAACATATGATGACAGAATTGGCACAGAAAAAGAAAACTGGATAAACTCCAATGTCCATTCATAATAAACAAAACAAAACAAAACAAACAAAAACTCTTAGAAAAGCAGTAATACAGGAGAACTTCCTCAATTTGATAATGAACATCTACCAAAATCCTTCAAGTATCGTTATACTTAATAGTGAGAAAGTGGATGCTTTACTTCAAAAACAGGGGCAAAAACACTGTAGGAAAGGATCAAGGCAAGGATTCCCTGTCTTACCACTCCAGTTCAACACAGAACTGGAAGTCCTTGACAGTGAAATAAGAAAGTAAAAGGTAATTAAAAAAAAAGTATATAGTTTATAAATGAAGAAATAAAACCATTCTCCTTTGGTAGATGGCAAGATTGTCTATGTAGAAAATTCTGAAGAATGGACTAAAAATCATCTCTAACTAATAAGTAAATATAGTAAATTCACTGGACAAAAGGTTAATATACAAAACAGTTGAATAGCTAATAGCCAGGAAATTCCTTTAGGATGGTGAAACTATCCTGCTTGGTATTGTAATGGTGAATATACAAAAGACATTTAAGCATTTGTCAAAATCTGTAGAAATTGACAGCACAAAATGTAAACTTTATGATATGCAAATTTTTGCAAAAACATAAATGTATTACAACTTATGAAATAACCTCACTGAAGGGGCTGGGAGAATAAGATGCTGACCTAAGTACCTTTGGAAATGAATGAAATTTATGAGACTAAAAACAAAAAGGCTAGTATAGAAGACTTGTACTCCAGTTGATAAAGTTGTTTCTCGTGGATATACAGATGAACAATTCTGAAACAATTATACATGACTGTTAGAACTGAAATAGTAAGTAAATGGTTGATGGATGGTGAGAAACTGGTTTCTTACTACAGACTAGGAAAATTACAGAAGAACAAGAGAGAATGATAAGATAATACACACGGTAGTACATTGGATTTGGAAGCATCAGTATGAACCCATATTTACCTTTACATAAATATAAATATTGTTACACATAGAAATATATAGGGAGGTGTATATAAACATAGGTTAGTATATACGTATATTGCTCTTTACATTTTCAGCTGAAAAGGTCTAAGTTATGATTACCTGGTTGTAATGAGCATATCTAATGTTCAGCTCTTGGTTTCTAATACTATTTTCCCATGAAAGAGACAAATGCTCCTTGAAGAAATGGTTGATTCTGGATAGGAAACATACATAATGAGCCTGGAGTACCTTGTAGTGTCAGAATATAAGAAAAATCTACAATAAACAAACAATAAAAAAAAAATAAACTATACTCACAATAATAGAAGTATTTCAAAAAGGACACAGGGGCCAATTGAAAGAGGTCCCAATGTTGCTTTAACAATTTGAGCAACATAATTAATAAAATATGATTCAACTAATACCCAAATTATAAATATCCACTATCCTTATTGATAAAAATGGATTGATTAAATAAACAAATGTGAAGGTGTAAATACATTCCCTGTTCAGAATAATTATAAATAATTTATGTACTTATTCTGCCCTTAAGAAGGTGGAGTATTACTCCTAACTCCTTGACTATAAATCACGTCTGTAAATGTGACCATCTCTAACAGTATGGATGAAAGGGGGCGGAAAAACGGATAACTTTACACTGGAGAAGGTGTGACAAATATTAAGCCAGGTGATGAGGTTTAACACTAATCAACAGTCATAAGACATTGATAGTATATATTTCTGATATAACATGGTGACCATGGCACTTTACGTCTGTGATCTTCCTCCCCAGAACACATTTCCTCAGTCTAATCATGAGAAAACTATGAGGCAAATTCCAATTGAGGAACATTCGACAAGATACATTACCAATGCTCCTCAAAACTATTAAGTTCATCAAAAACAAAGAAAGTCTAAGAATTTTAACAACCAAGAGAAACCTAAGAATACATTACTACTAATGTCATGTGGTATCAAGGATAGGATCTTAAACAGAAAAAGAACATTGGCTGAAAAACTGGGAAAACTTTATACAGCATATACTTTTTAAAGTACTTAATAATAATATAAAGTAATAATGTATCAGTATTAGTTCATTATTTGTACAAATGTATTATAGTAATAGAAGATGTTAATGATAGGGAAAATGAATGAGGGGTACATAGGGATTTTCTATATAATCTTTGCAATAATTATAAATCTAACACTGTTCTAAAATTTAAAAGAAATAGTTTATTAAAAATAAAATAACAATTGACTTTATAATCAAAAACAAGAAAAACTTAGACATAAATTTAACATATATTTGGGAAATCTATATCCTGAAAACTACAAAGTATTGCTGAAGAAAATTAAAGAAAGCCTAAACAAATTGAGAGAGATACAATACTCATGGAGTAGAAGAGTCAGTATTTATATGGTCAGCTCTCCCCAAATTAATGCAATCCTAAAGCATCACAACAATTTTTTTAGTAATTTATACATTGATTCTTTTTTTAAAAAAATAAAATAGCTTTTTTATTTGCAGTATATATTTGAGCATTCATCTTTTTGATAACAGAATTTACAGGTATTTTTTTTCCTATCAGAGGTACCGTTAATTATACTAGGCTCCCCAAATACCAGCAACTCAATTCAATTCCCACATCTGTTGGGTTGGGTGAATTGGAATTGTATTACATTTATCGTTGATTTTAGGAGTATTTACATCTTTAGGGAATTGAGATTACATTTTAATGAATGTGGTATAACTTTTCATGTATTTAGGTCCTCTTTAACACATTTGAATAAAGTTTTATAATTTTCTTCATAAAAATCTCATAAATATTTTATTAGACTTATTCCTAGACACTATTTTTAAAAAAAAATATTAGTTTCAGGTGTACAAGACAAGGTAATACTTAGACGTTCATCATTTATATCCCTCACACTGTGAACCCCCCTGCCCCCCATCCACTATCCCTCTATACATTGATTCTTGAATTTATATAAAAACACAAAGGACATAGAAGAGCCATTTTTTTAAAAGGAATAAAGTTAGAGGACATACACTACCTGATTTCAAGGCTTACTCTAAAACTACAGTAAATAAAGCAGTATGCTAAGAAAGAAAATATAGACATATAGATCAATAGAAGAAAATAGATGGTACAAAAATAAATCTACCATATACAGTCAATCCATTCTTAATGAAGCAGCCGAGATAATTCAATTGAAAAAGAATGACTTTCTCAATAAATCATGATAGAACAAACAGATGTCTCTATGAAAAATTAATCTTGTACCTTTATTCACACTATGTAAAAAATTAATACAAAATGGATCATGGACATAAATTTAAGAGCTAAATCTATAAAACTTTAGACGTAAATCAGATAAAATGTGTTTTGAATAGATTGTAGTTTTTCCTGTAAATCCAAGTTCACTAATGTTTTTTCTGCAATACGTAATAATTTATTCAGGTCATACAGTATATTTACTTCTGAGGCATTGTAGTTTTATCTCTAAAAGTTTAATTTGTGTTTTTTGCATTTTGTCCATATCTATCTTCATTAGGCTCATGTTTTCTTTGGCCATAATTCCATAAATATATGGAATATTTTTGTAATAGCTGTTTTAATGTATTTTGCAATTCCATCATCTCTGTCATTTCTGGATGTGTCACTAGTGGTAAGTTTTCTCCTCACTGTAGGTGATATTTTTGATTGGATGCTTATCATTGTGTTTGTGTTTTGATGTTGTTGTTGTTTGTTTTTGTTTGGTTGTTTTTGTTGTTCTTCTGTTTTATGCTGAACTCTGGTTTTGTTTTGTTTTGTTTCTGTTTAAATATTTTCGGGCTTGGTTCTGGGATTCAATTAAGCAACTAGAAACAAGTTGATATTCCCCAGGCTTGAGTTTAAGCTTTTAATCTTTTTAATCTATAGTAAATTTGACCCCATTATTGAGGTCATTCCTTTTGGAGTACTCTACGTGCTACTCCATAGGTTGGAGAGGTATTTCCATTCTGGCTAACGTGAACATAAATCACAGTTGGTCTTCTGGAGTTTCTAGTGATGCTACTGCCTATTCTTTTTCTTGGGTTTCATTTCCTGACCTTGGGTAGTTTTCTTGCGTGTAGCATGGGTCAGTTCTCACGTGAAGACTCAAGGGAAATACTCTGTAGATATCTAGATCTCACATTTTGTGTAGATCACTTCTCTGTAGCACGATGCCCTGTGAATTAGAGATGCCTTGGCTACCTCAAATTCTAAATTCTATATCATCGAATTACAGAAGAGAGGCTTTGTTTGGGTTCCTGTGCTTATTTAATTATTTAGTTTGTTCTCTCAGTAATTATGCCACATTTGGTTCAAGTCTGAAATTTATGCTTCTGATATTTTGTCTGAATTACTAGTTAGTTAAGGCAAATGGACAAATATGTTATTCTATCATATCTGCAAGTGAACTAAACAAATTTCATGAGATTTATAAAAATTACTATCATGTAAATTAACATCACCTCAATCAAGATACAAACTAATAACAAATAACAACGATTTTAAGCTAGGTCTCTTCATTGTGGAATTATGGGTAATTATTTTTCATTTTATTTAATGACTATTAATTTTATACTATGAGGACATTTTAAAAATGTAATTATAAAACCAAAACATTATGCTTCACCACTTATGTTCTCACGTCTCTGTCTTATTAAAACATGAATTTTTATAAGATATTTTCTATATATACTATTTGTCAATAAAACTTACTTAAACATTAAAAAGAATACCAAAATAATCATTTGAAATCTCCAGTTGCATCAGTATTTTACAGAAAAATAATAATTCTTGTCAGATCAAATTACTCTATTAGTTTTTAATACTGTATTAAAATTTAATGTTATTTCTAATTGTGTCTAATTTTAGTGTTTCAATCATGAAAACATTCTTTAATTTTCTTGCGGTTATGGTTTTGGATTCTTTCTGAAACACTAAAGAAAGAATCTACTGAAATGGAAGAATTTCCTTTGATAGTATTTTTTTTAAGTGAAAGTAAAAGAGGAATAATGGACAAAATTTATTTAAGAGAATCCAACAATAGCAAGAACAAAGACAGCTATTTATCATTATAGAATTGTGGTAATAACATACTATCTTAACAATTACACTAATGATTTAATGTTTGGAATGTAAAAGCTTGGCAGAACTTCTCAAACAAACAAATAAGAAAGACCTTGGCTGTGGGCTACATTTCTCAATAAGAGCATTGGCTTCAGATTTACTTTGGAAAATTCTGTATGTCTTTATTACATTAAGAGTCAAATCCCTCAAGTGTCTTAACGTCCTTTGTAATGTAACCAACTGATTTGTAATTCAACCAATTATTTGGTCTTTGTTTAAACTTCAAATTTGAAAATCCTTCCACCAAGAAGGAAATGGTCACTGACTTATAAACATATATATTTATACACAACATACACACACACACACACACACACACACACACGAATCAAATTAAGAACTTTTATTGTTAACTGGACAATGAAAACTTTCATATTGTTTTTCTGCCTGACTCCTTATAGAAGAATACATCTAAAAGTCTGGAAAAGTTGTGATATCATTATAAGATAATCTGAATTTCAGTTTTTACTTCAGCCACAATGATGAGATAAAATAATACTGATTATCACATTTGTCAAGTGAATACACATTACATGATTTTGAAACATTTCAATGTTTTTAAAAACATATCCAGATATTTTTAGATACTTAGCATGTAAGTTTTAAAAAACACTAGCTATTGTGCTGTAGAATCTATTCTCTATTGCTGATTGTATTTGGAAATAGCTCAGACATCTACATAAAAGTTACAAATCTCCAATTAACTGTGAACTTACCTACTTAAGGTTAAAAATAAAGATAAATATGACTTGTATATTACAATATTACTTACATAATGTAAGCTTCCCAGAAGTACAATTTGGAAATATTTTTTACTCAACAAGCAATAAAAGGGAACAAAAAAATTCCTGTATCATTGTAAAATGTACTTGTATAAATTCCTAAATGTCTCACAGACTGATCCAGAGAATAATAAAAGAAAAACATGTTCAGAATTACCTCTTGTTTTTGTAATAATGTGTTGTTATGAGCCATTTCTTTTCCTGCTTTCTAAATCAATTTTTTGAAAAAAATATTATTTGGTTCTTATTGCAAAGTTTATTCCAACACCAAGTTAATAACCATCTCGTACTTTATAAATAACACAATCACATAGTTCTTAATCTCTCATAGACTGCTAATATACTTGTATTGCTGGAATGCTACTGAATATCAGAATTTTTTGTAGTATGCTTGAGAATTTACATCATCTATTATTAATTTTGTTGTTCAGTGTTTAAGCATGTGTAATTAATTAAATAATCCAGTTTGCCAATCTGATGTATTCTCTTTCATAATCATGAAGCAAAGTTCTAGTAACATTTCAGAGCATATATAATTATCTTTGGCATGGGTTTATTTTTAAAATATGCTTCATACATTTACTAGTAGCATATGCTAGATACCATGCCAAACTCAGTTTAACATTCCATTTAATGGTAGTACTTGGCTTTCTTGGTTATGACAAAATAAATTTTACATATGCATCAAATTTGACCAAACAATGTTGATTTTCAATTAGTGCTTTAGTGCATTGGTTGAGAAACAATGCCTAGAATCAACAGAACCATGTTTTAAACACCAGTAACAGCCATGCATAAGCCTAAAATCTTGACTTTCCATCATATTAAGTTTTTAAAATAAATTTAATTATGTATGGTTAATAAAAATAATGTAAAATAAAATATAATTAGAATCATAAAACATACACATATATTATTTTATTAACACATATTTTAGAAATTAAAAAATATATTATTTTATATAAAGTATAACAAAAATTCTTATACTTTTGGAAAATATAATCCATGCCATGGTGGTATATGTTCCCAATAATTAATGGGTTCAAAAAATATCTCTGAACATTTTGTAAGGTTTGAGAAATAGTGGGGATTGATATAAGTCAAACTTATAGGGAAAAAAAATTAACAAACAAAAACAATATTAAAATTAGATTTTTCCACTCTAGTTCCACAGAAGATTGACTAAGTACACTCTACCCCGTTTTTTCCACTGAATACAACTACAAACTGAACAGTATCATGAAATACTTCTTTGAGCATTCTAAAGATAAAACATATTTTAACCAATTAATCAAGCAGAAAGAAGGGCTAAGAATATAGAGACAATTAAAAAAAAAAGCAATTGTTCATAAAAATATATGGAATGATGTATAGTAAAACTTGTATTAGAAAAATAAATATTACAGTAAAATGAGATTGATTTTTCACTATTTGTTTAGTCATAGCTTTAAAGGTTTATGTACCAAGTAGTGCAATGAATGGGGAGAACTGAACTCTCTGCTGTTGCTGGTATAGATATTACTGTATGTTATATAATTATGATTTATGTTTCGTAGTATATAGTATAATTATTATGTTACACTAAACTATATTATATTATATTATATTATATATTATATATTATATATAATTGTCCACCCCAGAGTGTGCATGTATATTACATACAAGTTCAGATAATTAAGATCAGAAACTTGTTGCAACGATGTTGCTATCAGAGGGATCAATCAATATGAATATGTACCAACTGGACAAACAGTTAACCAAGTTTACTGTTTCGAAGTGCGGAAAAGACTGCATGGAAAAGTTAGATGACCTAAACTTTTCACCAAGAATTCATGGCTTTTGCATCATGACAATGCACTAGCTCACAGGGCACTGTCTGTGAGGGAGATTTTAGCCAGTAAAAAATAAACTATATTGGAGCACCCTTCCTACTCACCTGATCTGGTCCCCAATGACTTCTTTCTTTACCCAAAGATAAAGGAAATATTGAAAGGAATACATTTGAATGGCATTCAGGACATCAAGGGTAATAAGACAACAGCTCTCCTGGCCATTCCAGAAAACGAATTGCAAAATTGCTTTGAAGGGTGGACTAGGCACTGGCGACTGTGCACGACTTCCCAAGGGGGGTGTATTTCGAAGGTGACTGTAGTGACATTCAGCAATGAGGTATGTAGCATTTTTTCTAGGATGAGTTTGCAAACTTAATTGTCTGAATTCATATTATGTGTATAATTGTATATAAACAGCTATAGTTTAATATGTGCTTATTCAGAAGTTCCCCTCTTAGGAAATATATGTAGGAAAAATATCCACGTATAATCATTATATATATTTACAAAGCTAATAGTGGAATAGTAGTCATAATATATAAGCTTTATTAAGGACCGATTAAATACCAGGAGCAATGCCATTCTATTAGGTTGGTGCAACAGAAATTGCAGTTTAAAAGGTTAAAAATAATTGCAAAAACTGCAATTACTATTGCACCAACCTAATACTTAAATTTATTAATTTGTTTCCTCCTTGATAAAGAACCCATGAAGTAAGCACAATTTTTGTATACGTTTTACACATGAGTAAACTAAGAGAAATAATAAATATGGTTTAGGTTATACATTCAATATGTTGAGATTACAGTTGCAAAGTTGATCCTCAGATATTCATACTATGTAGCATTTTTTCCTTTGGAGAAACCAAAGGAAATTGTGCCGGATTACACGTTTTAAGAAGAAGTCTAGTGATATAAATCAGACAGAGAAAGACAAATACCATATGATAAACTTATATTTTTAATCTAAATAAAAAAAGAAACAAATTTAAAAATCCCAAAATCACAGATACAGAGAACATATTGGTGGTGACAGAGGTGGGGGTGTGGTGTGGACAAAATGGGTGAACATTGTCAAAAGGTACAAACTTCTAGTTATAAAATAAGTCCTGGGATGTAATGTATAGCATGGTGACTATAGTTAATATACTTTATCACACATTTGGAAGTTGCTCAGAGATTATATTTTAAAAGTTGTCATTGTGAAAAAAAAACTTTTTAATCATGTGTGGTGATGGATGTTATCTGGATTTACTGTGGTGATCATTTCATAATATTACAAATATCAAATCATTATTTTGTATATATGAAACTAATATAATGTTACACATCAATTACATCTCAATTTTAAAAAAACAACCATTGCAGTGTTGTATATTAATAGCTTATTTCAACAAACTTATGTGTGACTAAAAACAATGAGCATTGGGTGTATCAAAAATTGTTAAAAATAATAATGAAGAATCTTTCTTACTTAAACTCCAGTACATTTTTCCAATTAAATTTTAGGGTGTCTTTCAAGTTATCCTAGCAAGCAAACTCTTGGTCTAGCATTATTTTGTAGAAGAAACTGTGCAATTGTTCTGCTTACTTTGCCAAAAGGACTCAAGAGCTGGTACTGACACATGACAGCTGGCATGACTGAATTCATTTTTCTCAATTCTGTAAGCTCCCTGACGTTCTTCCATTAAAATAGTTTACTGTTTAAAATAAACAGTGGTTCTTCTCTTCTTTACTCTAGTTCTACCTCTACTTTTTACTTCATGAAAACAAGGATTCTGATAATACATTATGAATACCAAATTGATTTGATCATAAGCTGTGTAACAACACAATGATTTTAGAGAGTAAAAAAAAATGATGGTAAGTGACATACATTCTCCTGCTGTGAACATGATGGGAGATATCCTGTCATATCCAGTATTATAGATACCCACGTACTATTGCCTTCGATACTGAGGATATAATCATGAGCTGGCACATGCTTCTTAGGCAAACTGTATAACAATGCCCCTTTGTCAGAATCCCTGTAGGCCAGCAGGAAACATCAAGAAAGTTTTTCCTTTGGGTCTCAAAAAAAAAAAAAAAGAAAAGAACAAAACAGAGAAGATTTAGATGTCTATGGAAAAGAAGGATGTGTGTGTAATTTTTCTAGTAGCTATTGAAATTCATGTAAATATGTTTAGGCACTTTCCTGTACTAACTTATCTAGTAAGTCATAACTTTGACCAACAAAATTGAAAAAAATAAACAAAACCTCACACAGAGTGATAGTAAACTAAGAGCCTTTATTTCAATTTAACCCAGCATAAAGTTAATGGAGAAAAATTCACCCAAAGGAATAAGAAAGTAAAAAGAGTTCTTTTTTTAAGAAGAAATTTAAAATGTGAGGAAAATATTGTTTTTAATTATTGAATGGGAAAATATTTTTTAAAATTCAAAGATCAGTACAAAGCTAAGAATAAAAAAATTTTCCTAAACAAAAGTTGATCATATAATAGAAAAGGAGATGGTTAAAGACTATCTAAAATTGTTTTAAAGGGACAATTGTAATATATTAAGATATTATATTTCTAGGTATTAAGATATTAGGATTATATCTTCGTGAACATGAAGGTTATATAAAATAATGACATGCCGGAGAACAAAAGACAAAAATGTTGAGTTCAAACAGCAGATACATACATTAAAGTTATATATTTAGGAAAATGTTCGAAAAATTAGTAAAATGCATGCTTACTTTGTTGAAAAAATGTACATTCTAAGAGTGAAGACAATTTAATTTAAAAATGGGCAGAGGACCTGAACAGACTCTACTCCCAAGAAGACATACAAACGACCAACAGATATATGAAAAAATGTTCAACTTCATAATCTATCAGGAAATGCACATTAAAACCACAATGAGATACCACCTCACTCCTGTTAGAATGACTGCTACCAATAAGACAAGTAATAACAAGTCTGGAGAGGCTGTGGAGAAAAAGGAACCCACGTACACTGCTGGTGGGAATGTAAACTGGTATAGCCACTATGAAAAACAGTATGAAGTTTCCTCAAAAAAAATTAAGAATAGAATTATCATATGACCCAGCAATCCCTCTGCTGAGTATCTACACAAAATAACTGAAAACATTTATCCACAAGACATATATACCCCTATGTTCATTGCAGCATTATTCAGTGGCCAAGACATGAAAACAACTGAAGTGTCCTTCAGTAGATAATTGGATAAAGAAGATGTGGTACATATATACAATGGAATATTACTCAGCCTTAAGGAAAGATGAAATACTGCCATTTGTGACAATAGTTGGTTCTTGAAATTATCATGCTAAGTCAAATAAATCAGACAGAAAAAGTTGATAACCATATCATTTCTCTCTTACATGAGAGATAAAACTGAAAGCAACAAACAAACAAGACAAACACAAAAAATCCCTCATAGACACAGACAACAGTTTAGTGGTTACCACAGGGTAACTGGGGAGGGTAGAGGTAGAAGAGGATAAAGAGGATCAAATATGTGATGATGGAAGGAGAACTAACTTGGGTGGTGAACATACAGTGCAATATAGAGATGGTGTATCATATAATTGTACACTTGGAACCTATATAACTTAATTAACCAATGTCACCCCAATAAATTTAATTTAAAAAGAGTGAAGAAAGTTCTTTTGTCTTATTAATAGTTTTATATTCTGTTGAGTCTATATCTGTGGCTGTGATTTCTTACTTAGGCCAAGTATAAATAAGGAAAACAAAGAAAGTTCTAAATATTCACATCAGGGATAGCATTTCTTTCAAAATATAAACGAAGGATAGGCTACTACGGCAGCCAGAGGGGACTGAGTGCTCCCACCTTTTCGGAACAGCCGCTATTAGGAATGAACCAGATTCAATGCTTGATGCTACAATATGAGCAAAAACTACTCAGCGGGATCCCTGTATGAAAGGAACAGTAGATATGTAAGAGTATTTCAATTCAATTGGGGATGATACTATTGATAGCACAACATAACTTTATATAAATTTCTTAGAAGAGATAGAAATAATATAATTGCATTAAAAACCAACATGGATTTGGAAACCCAAAGTTCACCATCTTTAGAGCTTGTGTCACATTAAAAAAGACTAAGGGGAGGTTTCAGACTGATGCGGCCAACTAGACATGCATTGCTTCCTTTCTATATACAAGGGGAATTGTAAAATCAACATGGCCAAAACCTCTAAGAATTTTCAAATGAAAGGAAAACCAGAGCATCACAACCATGTCATATTTTTTTGTGTGTTTTTATTTTATTTATTTATTTATTCATTCATTCATTCATTCATTCATTTATTTATTTATTTATTTATTTATTTATTTATTTATTTATTTATTTATTCATTTATTTATTTCCAATTTACCAAAGTGAAGAAAACTGGTCAGGGCAAGAAGCTGATTTTAGAATAATAACAATAAAAAAATAGATCAAAGCATATTAAATTTAAGATGAATTTAAGACATCCTATGCAGGTGTTGACCACAAAGTAGAATACATATGACCTTAAATTCAAATGAATCATGCAGTTGTTACTGTTACCCTATAGGTGCTATTTGAAGGCTACTAATAAAGCCATTTAAAAAGTGAGCATAGTTGACATTCAACATTATACTACTTCAACTTTAGGTGTATAGCTCAGTGGTCAGGCATCTGCACAGTCTATGAAGTGATCCCTCTGATAAATCCAGTGCCATATTATTGATTATATTCCCCATACTGAATTTCATATCCCTGTGACTATATTGTGACTACTAATTTGTACTTTCTAATCCCTTCAACTTCTTCCCCATCCCTATCCCCTTTCCATCTAGCAACCATTAGTTTTTTGTTTGTTTTTTCTATATCTGAGTCTATTTCTGTTTTTTTTTTCTCATTTATTTTTTTTTTTTACCATGTTTCCCTGAAAATGAGACCTAGCCAGACAATCAGCTCTAATGTGTCTTTTGGAGCAAAAATTAATATAAGACCCGGTCTTGTTTTACTATAACATAAGACTGGGTATAATACAATACAATATAATATAATATAATATAATATAATATAATATAATATAATATAATATACCAGGTCTTATGTTAATTTTTGCCCCAAAAGACATATTGTCCTGTTAGGTCCTATTTTCGGGGAAACATGGTAGATTCTACATATAAGTGAGATCATATGGTGAATGTCAACTATAATTTATATATATATATATATATATGAAAAAATATGTGTATATATAATACATATTATATATGTTTTATATATATTTAATGGGATGTAAAGTACAGCATAAGGAATATAGTCAATGGAATTGTAACAGCTATAGATGATGTCAGAGGAGTAGTAGATTGGGGGAGTTTATCACTTTGTGAGGGGGGTAAATGTCTAACTATAGTTTGCTTTATACACCTGAAACTAATAAAAAAAAAAAGTGAGTATAGAAAGGAAAAGACGGCTCTGAAGCCTAATCCATGGAGATTCCAACAGAAGTCTAAAAGAAAGTTAAAATTAGGAGGAAAATTAGGAAGATTTATGATAAGTGAAGCAATATGCTAAGGAAACTTTGAGTACCTATGAGTGTACAGTTTGGATTATTTATAAATAAATGTTATTCCTATTCATTCATCTATTCATATACAAATAATATTTCTGCCTACTACACATGGATTTTCTTATCCCTAATGGTCTTTACATAAATTGTTTTTTGGTTTTGCCTAAGGCTAACCTCAACATCATGTTGAATATACAGATTTAAAGTTGTGACGATAACTTTTGACTATTTTTATGTCCTATATATAACATTTTCTCTGTTTTGTCCTAATGAGTCTTTGAAAGGCTATGGACCAAAAGAAAATATGTAAATAATCCAGTGTTTTCCTTGTTTGTATTTGTTGGAGTTTTTAAACTGAATATACTAGATAACTTCTATTTGTAGTCACATTTTGGCATAAAAGATTAAATAATATTGGTTAGAAATGAAATGTTTGAGCAAGTTTTTCCAATCTCCCCTTTATGAAAACACCATGAATAATGCCATCTTGGGTTATAATCATAATATAATGACTATGGGTAATGGGCAAGTAACATTTAATATTTTAATGTTATTGCCTTTTGTTTCTTTTTAAAAAAACTGAACACAGTGTGGGAAGAAAGTAATTTAAACACATATCCAATTATTTCTATATTCCTTTAGCAAAAGAAAGCTGAAATTGAGATTAATGAGTGGTTGGTGGCACTTTGAAAAACATTTTTGATGTAAAATCAATATACAAACAAATGCACACCAAGTACAAAATGCTATGAGTTTTGATGAGTATATAGACTTAAGAAATCTTCACCAAACCAAGAAAATGAACATTTCCTCCACCCCAAACCTTTTAGGATGGACCTAGTACTGCTTTGTGAATCATCTTCCCCCTTAACACCATCCATAAACAACCATTGATGCACTTTGTTTTTATACATTAGATAACATATCTTATACATGTAAATACACTGCATATTTTTATTGCTTAGCTGCTTTCCCTCAACGTAAAAATTTTGAAAATCATCCATGTTTTTGTTTTGTTTCATTCATGTAGTTTCGTGTACCAGTAGCTGCTTCCTTTTTGTTGCTGAATAGTATAATACTGTATGGATATACCACAATTTATTCATTCACCTTTTATGGACATCTGAGTTGTTTCCAATTTTGACTATTAAAAAGAAAACTGTATAATCATTTATGTACAAACCTTTGTATGGAATTTACTTTCATTTCTTCTGGGTTGTTAGCTGGCAGTAGAAAGTTAGATCATGCACAGGTGAATATTGAATTGTTTAAGAAACTGCTGAACTGTTCTCCAAAGTAATTGTACCATTTCATATTCCGAGAAACAATGTAGATTACTAATTGCTCTTCATCCTCATCTTCACCAACACTTGGCATAGTCTGTTTTTGCTTAATTTGTTTCTTATTGTTATTTATTATTATTATTATTATTATTATTATTATTATTTATTCTTGTTGCTATTTTAACCACTGTAATGTGTGTGTAGTGCTATCTTATGGTTGGTTTTAATTTGATTTTCTTGATAAGTAGTGATATTGAGTTTCTCTGGTGCTTATTGGTCACATACATGTCTTCTTTTATAAATTACCTGTTCATGGTTGTCCATTTTTTATTGAACTGTTTGTATTATTATTGAGGTATTAAAATTCTTTATCTATTCTGATTCCAAGTCTATTGTTTGATGTATGGGTTTTAAAATAAATTCTTTTACTCTCTGGATAGCTTATTACATTTTTAAATGATGTCTTTGAACACCAAACTTTTAAAAATGATTGTGATGAAATTTAATATATTGATTTTTAATAATGGTTCATGTGTTTTTTGTTATATTTAAGAAAGATTCATCTACTCCAATTTGGAAAAAAAATGGTCTCCTACTTTTCTTTTAAAAGTTTTACAATTTCAGGTTTTACATTTAAGCCTATGATCCATTTTGTGTTATTTTGTTGTTTGTTTATAATGTGAGGTGAGTGTCTATATTCATATTAAATAGACTTTCCATATTGAAGTATCTTGGCACCTTTGTCAAAATTGATAATATAAAGTGTGAGTCTATTTCTGGACTATCTCTTGTGTTCCACTCATGTACAACATCTACCTTTTCACCAATACCAAACTGTCTTGATTACTGTAGCTTTAGAGAGCTTTTACTACCAAAGTAGAACTGAAAATCTTGGAAGTAATTTCAAAGTACCAAGATTATGTTCACACCCAAATTTAGATGTATCACTCATCATGTCTTCAGATGTAATTAAATTGAAATGTATGTGTGTACAGTTAGAGAAGGTGGATGGGAAGTAGCATCAATCTTCTTATTACCTAATCCCTAGAATTTTCTATTTTTAATTCTAATTTTTTGACTATCCATATGGTTCATCTTGAGATTCAGGCATAACACATCTTTTTCTCCAGTCTTTTCTACTGGTTTCTCCACAATCTTGGAGGCTCAGTAATTTTTTTTTTTTTATATGAGATCCACTAGCAAGCCATTTCCTGGATATTATTTAGTGTCATCTCTGAGCTGAATTCCATCTACTCCCTAGGACATAACATATTTGGATCCTGCTTCTTAAATTCAGGTCAGAAAAGGAGTCTACTCTTCCAACTATTCCAGGGTAGTATCATTGTACACTATTATTATTATTTTTTTTTACCCTGATTATTCACATTCATTTTAGATACATACTGATTGGGAATCAGGAATCTAGGTCAACTCTCTCAATGATGAGAAAACCAGAACCCACTCATTTTCTTCATTCATTTATTTAGTTCATATTTATTGAAATCACTACTAATGTCAGGCACTATGCTTATTACTGCAAATACAAAGGATGAGTACAACTGGATGGGAAGTAATAGTTTTATGATGGAAATTTCATGTATAAGATATTTTTGAAATATTCAAGTGAAGATGTAAAGTAAGGAATAAGACATACCGAGGTGTGATCAAACAATATGGTGTATGCTGCTACCGAGTGCCATCCAGCAGAAAGGCAGGGATCTTCAATACAGGAATCAGAGCATATAACTTTAGTACCAGTGTGTGAAAAGTTTCAACTTGTTTGGTGCAGTCAGGTGTGACCTATGGTTGAGAGAAGGTGTGGTTTAAAGTGTGCCGTAAATCCTGGATCATGAACAACAGGTTAACATGAAATGGGCAAATGGTTTCATCTTCCATCATGACAATACTCCATGTCACACATTGCTCATGGTATGGCAATTTCTGTTGAATAAAAACATTATGATGTGTCCTCATCCACCTTATTCACAGGATCTGGCATTGTGTGACTTCTGGTTCTTCCCCAAAGTCAAAATGCACATGAAAGGTAAATGTTTTGAATCAATTCAGGACATAGAGACAGCCATTACAGAACAACTAAAATTACTCACGGAAGAGGATTTCCAGAACTGCTTCAGAAAGTGGCAAGAACAATGGGATAAGTGTGTTCGAAGCAAGGGGGTAAGTTTATATTAAAAAGAAAAAAAACAAAACATTACTATACTAGAAGACACAATACCATTGTTTGATCACACCTTGTATATGCATTTGTGCTAAAGCTGCTTAGGCAGAAAGTAGTATTTCCTCGGATAAGAGCCCTACAGAGGTGATATGAACAGATTCTTTAGAATCTTATGCAGTATGATTAAGAGTGGGTCATCTCTGGTGCAAGAATTGCCACTTTCTTTCACTATACTCATGTTGCATATAAATAAATGACTGTGCCTAATTCTTTACAATAAAAATCTTCTTAAAAAAGTGTTCCAAGAATATAGTAGTAACAATTGATACTGTATCTGCAAAAAGTGAAAAGATCAATAGAGAATGCATAAATAATAGGGATTCAGGATCCTGTCAGAATCTGGTGTAAGAAAATGCAAAATAAAGGATCCAATAAGCAAAATCAGGAATTTGAAAGAGGAGAACATGAAAGAAGAAAGAATCTTGGAATATCTTATTCGAAGACCATAATAAGAGGTCAGAAGCTGGTAGGGGAAGGAGATGTCCAACGTCAAGAAATATACACTTAAATGAATGGCTGTTCTTAATCTGCTTTGCAGGCTAATAGATGAGAAAATACTCCGAAGTTTGATGTAGGGTTTTTAGATTTTAAAATGTAGATATTACAGATTAATTTTATTCAATCAATTATGCCTTTAAATTCCTCCATTTTTCTATCATCAAAAAAGTAAAATGTAAGTGCTCTGTTTACCATGGAGTTCACATAATCATAGAAAGAATGAAAGAAAACTATTTTTCAGTTTACTGTGTGTGTTGCATATAAAAAAAAAAAAAGCTACTGTTTGCCAAACAAACAAAAAAGTACAATAGACTGCTACCTTTTTAAACTTAATGTTTTCTATATTTTCACAGTGCTTTTCTCAAAGGAATTAATCCAAGCCACTGTTCCTCCTCTATACCAACTAGTTCTCTATGAAGTTATTTCCAAAAGAATCAAAAGCTATGCTTTTATCATCTTTCTGAAGTTGTTTCCCAAACATACAGTACATTTCATTTGTCTTATTTTTTTTCCAGCATTCCTATTTTTACTCTTGGGTTAAAAACTATTTTCTTAATCCATGTTTATAAGTACTTGATATTTATAGGTGGATTTCATGTCCCCTGGTAGACTTTGCTCATTATAGTTCATAAAATTTGTGGTATTTTAATCCCTTCTCATGAGTCAATCTATTCACTCTCTTAATCTCTCATATCACTTCTGCTATGAATTCATGTTTTTCATTTATTTATTTGTTCCTAGAATTGGAATGTCTATAACTGAACATATTCAAGCCAGTGAATTCACATCAAATAAGGTGAAGGCAAATCATTATTTTCATGCTTGTTTAACTTAAAAAAGCTGCACAAATAAAAACACTCTCTTATTTTAATTATTCTTCAACATTTAACTATTATAAAAAATTTATTTAGCATGCTATTTGCACAACACCGCATTTTATATTTTATATATATGCCCCATACTTTTATCTATTTGTTTAACTTCTCAGGGTTGTT
Organism: Rhinolophus hipposideros; assembly: GCF_964194185.1. NCBI lineage: Eukaryota > Metazoa > Chordata > Mammalia > Chiroptera > Rhinolophidae > Rhinolophus > Rhinolophus hipposideros. Next base: position 20,165,532 of record NC_138059.1, read on the forward strand.
TTAAATCCTAAAATGCCCACTTCTGAGATTAAAAACGATGCCTAAATTTTAAAACAGTTATTGCTTAAAATTCATTACACATTTGACTTCCCTCTCTATTAATACTAATATTTTCTTATTGTTCATATATGCCTAGTTTTAAAGTCACAAATGTATGCAGCTACTCTAAAAGATGTATGTTGTAAAAGTTTTGGAAAAGTTACACAATGGTTGCAAATAATGCTGGGTAAATTCCTATTTAAGATGGGGATCTCTTTTGTCGGTGAAAATTTATTTTAAGAAAAATCTCTATATGAAAATCAATTGATTTACAATATCTCAGAAACTTAATCATGGTATTGCGGTTTTAACTTAGAATTTTTTTGTTTTGTTTTGTTTTTGTGAAACTATAGTCATGTAAATCTTTTCAAACCATTAGCACATAGATCGTGACAAAGAGTTAATGGTATTTAGGCTTAATATCAGAAAATGCTTCAGGGCCCTTTTATGTTATGATATCAATTAAAGTTAATTATGCCACTTGATATCAGTTTTATTTCAGACATTCCATTTAATATGAAAGTATAATCAGTTTATTTCCCTCATACTGTTAAAATGAGAGTTAATGGAAACTTATAGACTACATAATGTATAACTTTAGTGGAAATGAAGATGTTAACTTTTGATCATCAATCATGTTCTTTATGATTACTAGCCAATATGGAAAAAAGAAAATTGTGACAGAAAGCAAAAACTATATTTTCTATATGATAGGGTAGGCAGATAGATAGAAATAAGCAGGAGAAGGAGAGGCCTCTGCCTGGTTAGAAAGCCCCTGGCTGCAGCTCCTACTTGGGTCAAGAGCCCTTGCAGCTGCCCTCTCTTAGGGCACCAATGCATTACTACCCAGAAAGATTACAGGTTTACACATACCCCTAAATCAAAGGCATGTGTTGTTGTAAGCCAGATTCCAGGCTGACAGTTACCCCTAAATCAAAGGATACGTTGTTAGAAGGAAGGACAACATCCTGCTTATCGGAGTATATATCCTGCTTATCAGGACCATGTTCGTGAGCTTCTCAAACAAATCATAAAAAGAAAATTGACAGAAATTATTCTGAGAACCAAAGCAGAGGACGGGGCACCTCAGCAGGAGAGATACATAAGGGGAAGAGAGAGGGGGAGACAATTCTACCTACAGATATAAAATCCTTCACATTACGTAAGGAGAGTCCTTTCCCTCTTTTAGGATTGGTCTGCTCCACATCTTGGAGTGTATCTGCCTTTACTAATAAACTTCTTACTATCCGATACTTGCACAAAACACTGTTTCTTGACTGAATTCTTTCCCTCAAGAAGACAAGAGCTGAGGAACAGCGTCACAACCCGGTAACATATAGCTCAAGTCTATAAAAAATAGGTCTCAAAACCTAGCAACCAAATTGAGGTGTCCAGGAAAATTAAAAAAAAAAAAATGTTTACAGGAAGAAAGCATTTTCCACTCACAACTCTGGGAAAGGTAATGGCGAGAGAGTTTGGGTTTGATGAGGAAATAAAAAATAAAAAGCGGGACCGTCTCCAGGTCACTTTGTCTAACCAGCCCCCACCTTAGAAAGGATATTCAAAAATACTTCAACGTGTATATGGTGACATACTGACTAACATAAGTTTCAGTTTTTCACTGCAACATGTCACATTGTACTACTATGCACATGAAGTCACAGAAAATCATAAATATCAGAATACTGCCATGAACTATGACTGAGGTTTAACCTAATACTGGACTGTAAGAATAAAAGGCAGATACAACTGAAATGAGAGAAACATTGCCTGGCTCTTCCCTATAGGATCCTAAGGCTTTGCCTCATAAAACTGTCTGGAAGAAAGAAGATACCCCACATCTCTCCCAGTGTGTGCACTCTCATTTCTTCCTGCCGGATTAAATACATTTCCAAAATTTCCAGGAGACATGGTTGTTGTGTGTGTGTGTGTGTGTGTGTGTGTGTGTGTGTGTGTGTGTGTGTGTGTGTGTGTGTGTGTGTGTGTGTTTCCCAAGTATACCAGAAGATAAAGAAAATCAGAATTCTGATGATGCTGGGAGTATCGATTTTAGAACTTCTCTATTCTCCCAGAAGTAAATCAACTTTCCCTAAGGCCTGATAAGAAGTTTCCAGGGCCCCTGGAATTCTCTCATGGTTTTATCTAGTAACAAGTAATGCTCTCTATTACAATAATGTCAAGTTGTTAAAATGGTAGCTAGGTATAGTTCTATAAAACCAGTGATTAACAATAAACTTCCCTAAAGGACAGCAATGGGCAACTGACTTATAGAGAATGACTAGACGTGCTTCACAGTTCAAACACTCTAAAAAGTATTTGCCTTCTTCAGAGTGAAATTACTGTTTAATAGCTGTTTTATAATGCAATATAATTGTCCATCTTGTAATTCCTTTAGTACCATAATTATCAAGTTAAGGGGTGAATATTTACAGTATACAGAAAATTGCTCGAAATACAGCAGGCATTTAATCCACTCTCAAGAGGTTGTATACTGCAAACTCAAATGACAACAATGATGATAATCTCAGATAATGATCTGCATTTCTTTGTCCTTTTTTTTTTTTTTTAGCTCAGTTGAAAACACATTGATAACTCACTGCATATACTTTGCCATTCTCTGTTGGCCAATGATAATCTGACCTGAATAGGATTTAAAAAAACATTTATTCTGTTTTCTATATGTCTTGAAATTATAATGAGACATTTCTCATAAAAAGATTAATTTTCCCTATGTTTTAAAATCAATTTTTTTCCATACATGAAAAAAAATCATAAAATAAACTATTTCAAATATTTTTAAGGCCTATTTTCACATTTTTGCTTCATGGATAACTTGTTAAATTCTAAATACTTTTTTCTGATATGAATTATTCAGTTAACTATTCTGTTGTTGTAAATTCTTTTCCCCTCTGTTCCTTTCCTTTTCCCTTTTTTAACATTTTCTACAACGCTTCCTATCTCTTTACCTCTTGTTTTCTTCCTCCTTTTTCCTTCTCTGCTTCCCACACTCATCCATTCTTCAATCTATCTTTGTTCTTCCTTTCCTTTATTTTTTTCTCTTTGTTTATTTGCAGGTATGGAGAAAAAATTATGACCTGGGTATGCTTTTCAGAAATAGTGAGCTCATAAATTCTATTGTCTCCTTTATCTAATTGATGGTGTGTGTGAGCAAACGCATGTGCGCTTGTGTAATTTTTTCCTGATTAGAAAAAATGAATGTAGTCACAGTGACTATCTTAATTATTTAGTTAATTAGTAGTGATTTTTTTAAAAAGTAGCTAGATGTCTATGTATTGCTTATGGCAAATTATCTTATGACAGTCAACAATCTAGACCAAGTTCATTTACAAATAAGTTTACAAATTTACAAAGCATTTAAAATATAATTTAAATGCATTTTTGTTTTCAAAAGGATTTTGATTTGTTTTAGAATTTCACTAAAGACAACAGCAGAAGTACCTTAGAAGCAGGAGATAAATATACATAAATACACAAAAAGCAAGTTCCTTTGAATTTTCTCTTCTTATCTTTTTGTTACCCACTTTCCTCAGCATTTTATAAGCACTTTACAAAAAATGTATATATTCACACAGATGTTGAAACTGTCCATAAGTCCTAATATTTAAGAAACAGACGTCTGACTAAATGCGATCATTTATAACATACAATAACTAGCTTATATGTAAACTCACGTTATTAAGCAGTATATATAATCAATTAGTAGAAGTACATATTCCAAAATACATAAGTATTTTATCTATAATAAAAGTTACAATACTGTTCATAGATTACCTGGAGAGTTCCCACCTCTGTGTTATGCTAAAGATAGAATGATGCTAATAATGATGTTAAAGAGAAACAAAGTGTAATATATTGGGGGGTTATTAAAATAGGGGTCTTATAAAAAATAATGGGAAAATCTTTATTTTTCTCCCTCAGTTTTCCACTATAAACTTTTCTCCACGTTTCCATTCCAACTCCCAATTGGCAAGGTATAAGAAGGAGTTTGGGATTATATTGAGAAATTGAACTAGAAGCTGTGGAGTTTCTTTCTGTCTTTGTATTTAGTTTTATTTCAAATGCTTAAGTTTGATTTTCAAAGTTCTAACCAAATACACTTATCAGTAGCATATTAATTGCCACATATTCCCTGAGAAACCATCAGAAAGGTTATCTCTAAAGTCACTTACGTATTTATTTTGCCTTTTAGCTCTTTCATTGTGTTCCTTCCTTTTCCCAAAGAAGACTTGCAAACATTTGACATTTCAAATGAGCAGAAGGATTTGCAGATTTTCTCCTACATTTTGTTCTAATCTAAGTAGTCAATATTTTATTAACATGTACATTACTATTCAGCTCACTCATTTTTTTTCTAAAAACAACTACATAAATATGTCCTGCTAAAACAAAAAGGAAAGTTTGTAGTTAAATAGATTAAATTACATAACCGTTATGGTAAAGTTAGGGAATTAATATCATGGAACTGAATGACAAATAATTGGAAGCATTTATGTGAATTAAATCCTAATGCTTTATTTCAGGGTATTTCATTCATCTCCAATCCCCAGTGTTAACTCCATGCTTAAAGTATAGAACGTATTTCACATATTATTTTTAACTAAAAATATGAATACTCAATATCTGCACATTATTATAGGGTAAACTGTCAAAGAAATTTTGAGTGAATAATATGGTTGTTTCTACATTTGAAAGCTGTTTCGGTTATTACAAAAATTCACACCCATAACCTCCATTTGCTTGATTGATTTTAGAGTATTAGAATATATATGTGTGTGTAGATAGAAAGTTTTATATATACATATATAGGTGTATATGTATATGTATTTTATATGTTATATATAATATATTCAATTATGTTTATTAAAATTATTTTTGAAGTGTATTTTTCGAAAATTTTTAAGAACTAGTATATATATATTTTTAGTTATCCTATGGTTAAGAATTTATATTTTAAATTCACAATAGTTCAAGAATAGGTTCTGAATAGTTTTCTACATGTATTTATTGAGACTTTTTTATGGCTCAGGATTTACCAATTATAAATTGTTGCACGGATACCTGACTAATGTATAAAGTCTTTCATAATTTAAGGCAAGGTTCTCTACATACTACTTTGGTCAAAAATGTTAATTGTACCATTCAGAACAGAATCCTTACTGAGTTTTTTGATCTCCCTGGTTGGCCAGCCATATAAAAAGATATGTTAAGGTTTCTAATACAACTTTGTATCTGTCTATTTCTTCCTTTACCCTGTTAATTTTACACATATACATATATACACATACATTTTATTTAAGATAAAATTCACATATCATTAAATTCACCATTTAAAAGTGTTTAATTGAGTGATTTTTCACATATTCACAAGGCTCTCCACTACCTAATTCCAGAACATTTTCAGCATATTAAAAAGAAACCCTGTGGCAGAGGAGTGGGGGTTCATTTCCAAATAATGGTTTGAAGAGTTCTGCATACTCACTCTCTAACAAAATAAGCAAAACTGATGAAAAGTACAAAAAACTAAGCATTTAAGTTCTCTAGAAATTGTACTAATACATACAGATAATAAAGTAAATGGATTATTTCCTATTCCGTAATTATTAATGATGTTGAATACCTTCCTATATACTTATTCACCATTTTTATGTCTTTGGAGAAATGTCTATTGCAATCCTGTGTTATTATTTAATTGGGTTGTCTTTTTATTATTGAGTTGTAATAGGTTTTGCATAGTCCAGATCCAAGTACTTTATCAGATATATGATTTGCAAAATTTCCTACCATTCTGCAGATTGTATTTTCATATTAAGGATAGTCTCCTTTGCAGCACATAATTTAATGACATTGTGTTATCTGTTTTGGTTTGTTTTCTGTCTCTTGTGTTTTTGATGTCATATCTAAAAATTCTTTCTTAATTCATAAAGGTCACAAAGATTTATACTTATGCTTCTTCCAAAAGTTTTATAGTTTGCATTCTTACATTCAGCTGTTCGATCTATTTTGAATCCATTTTTGAGGTATGGGTCCAATTCATTTATTTGCATGAGGATATCCAGTTGTCTCAGCAAGGTTTGTTGAAAAGACTGTTCTTTTCCCATTGAATGGTCTTCACACTTGTGTTGAAAATGAATCAGTCATAAATGTGTAGATTTATTTCTGAAGTCTCAATTCTATTACACTGAACTAATGACTATGTATGTATGTATGACAGTACCACACTCTCTTGATTACTGTAATTTTAAATTGAGTTTTAAAATTGGAAAGTGTAAGTAAGTCTTCTCAATTAGCTATTCTTTTTCAAAATTATTTTGGCTATTCTGATTCTATTGAATTTCTTTATGTATTTTGGGATCAGCTTGAGTCAATTTCCACAATTCAGTTAGCTAGGGCTTTGATGGGGGTTTCATTGAGTTTGTAAATCAAATAGGGTATATTGTTACCTTCCAATCTATGAATATGGGAGACCTTTCTATTTATTTAACTCTTGTTTGTTTCTCCAATGTTTTGTAATTTTTAGTAGAATTTTTGGAGTTATTTTGATACATTTATTTTTATGTATTTTTGATGGTATCTAGATGCAATTGTTTATCTGATGTTATGTTTGCTCATAACTATGTAGGAAACCATTGAAGTATTTTGCATTGATCTGATGTCCTGAATACTTGCTGCACTTATGTTTTAGTGGTTATATTTCTTAGTGTATTCCTTAAGATTTTATGTACTATACAAGACCATGTCACCAGCAAATACAGTTTTAGTTTTTCCTTTCCAATTTGAATGTCTTTTATTTTATTTTTGTTGCTTCATTGCCTGGGCTAAAATCTTTAATACAATGTTGGACAGAAGTGGGGAGAGTGGACATCCTTTTCTTGTTTCTGATCATAGTGACAAGCCATTCAGTCTTTCACCATTTAGTATGATGTTAACTGTACTTTCTCTTAGATATCCTTAATAATCATCTTGAGAATATTCTTTTTTATTCCTAGTTTACTGCATGGTTTTATCACAAATGGGTGTAGGATTTTGTCAAATATTTTTTCTGCATCTATTAAGATAACCATGTGTTTTGTCCTTTATCCTACTGATATGGGATATTGCATTGATTTTTATATGTTGAAACTACTTTGCCTCCCTGTAACAAATTCCACTGGATCATGGTATATCATTCTTTTTATATGCTTCAGGACTTGGATTTGTACTAATTTGTTGAAGAGTTTGTCTATGTTCCTAAGGAATATTAGTTTATAGTTCTCTTTTCTTGTGATATTCCTGTCTACTTTCAGTATCAAAGCAATACAAGCTAGTCTCATAAAATATGTTAGGAAGTAGACCTCCTCTCCTATTTTTTAAAAGAGTTTGTGAAAGGTAAGAGTTAATTGTTCTTTAAGCCTTTGGTGGAATTATATTCAAAAGTGAAGCCATCTGGTGCTGGCTTTGTCTTTTTGGGGAAGTTTTTGATCACTAACTCAATTTCTTTATGTGCTTTGAGTCTGTTCACCATTTTTGTTTCTTCTTCAGTCGTTTTGGCAGTTTGTGTTCCTAGTATTTTGTCCATTTCATGTAAGTCATCTAATTTGCTGTGAAACAATTTTTCATAATACTCTCTTAAAATCACTATTTATTTTTAAAAGCTCAGTAATAATCTCCCCACTTTGATTCCTTTGATTTTAGTTGAGTTTACATTCAACCAGAAGGTTTACACCTGTGATTCGGCCTTTGCATCCTATTTGTGCAATATCATTTAGAAGTGAGAGTTTAGGGCATCCGGAACCTAAACGTGAGCCAAGCCTTATGCCTGTACATGGTCTTTTAAACTCCCAAAATATACGGGAGATTTTCAAAGCCCTTATGAACATCTCATGACTCAGCTTCTCCTTTTAAGACATTTGGTTAGTCTGTTGTTTGTGCCAACTGTTTTCCATCACCTCAGGTGGTCACAATGGTATAGTATTAAATTACCTCTGACCTCTAGAGAAATGCTTTTAGCACCGATGAGCTTGAGTGAGCTCAGTTCAAGATGTGCTTTTCTAACAGTGTCCACCAGGGGACCACTAGACGGTTCAAATTACTATCTTTCAGAATGAGGCATTGAAAAACATTGAGCTCATATAAATTTTAGGATTATATGTTCTATTTCTGTGAAAAACGTCGTTGGTAGTTTGATAGGAATTGCGTTGAATATGTATATTGCCTTAGGCAGTATGGACATTTTAACTATATTAATTCTTCCTATCCATGAACATGGAATGTGTTTCCATCTATTTATGTCTTCTTTCATTTCTTTCTTCAGTGTCATATAATTTTCTGAGTACAGATCTTTTACATCTTTGGTTAGATTTGTTCCCAGATATTTTATAGTCTTTGGAGCAATTGTAAATGGAATTGTTTTTTTAATTTCTCCTTCTGATATTTTATCATTGGTATATACAAATGCAACTGATTTCTGAATATTAATTTTATATCCTGCTACTTTACTAAATTCATCTATCAGTTCTAATAGTTTCTTGATGGAGTCTTTAGGGTTCTCTCTATATAGTATCATATCATCTGCATATAATGATAATTTTACTTCCTCCTTACCAATTTGGATGCCTTTTATTTCTCTTGTCTGATTGCTGTGGCTAGAACTTCCAGCACTATGTTGAATAGAAGTGGAGAAAGTGGGCAAACTTGTCTTGTTCCTGATCTTAGGGGGAATGGTTTTAGCTTTTCCCCATTGAGTATGATGTTAGCTGTGGGTTTGTCATATATGGCCTTTATTATGTTAAGATATGATCCCTCTATTCCCACTTTCTTAAGGGTTTTTATCATAAAAAAGTTGCTGTATTTTATCAAATGCTTTTTCCGCATCTATTGATATGATCATGTGATTTTTATTTTTCATTTTGTTAATGTGGTGTATCACATTAATTGATTTGCGGATGTTGAACAGCCCCTGCATACCAGGGATGAGTCCCACTTGATCATGGTGTATGATCTTTTTAATGTATTGCTGAATTCTGTTTGCTAATATTTTGGTGAGAATTTTTGCATCTATGTTCATTAGAGATATCGGCCTGTAGTTTTCTTTTTTTGCGGTGTCTTTGTCTGCTTTTGGGATCAGGGTGATAGTGGCTTCGTAAAAAGTCTTGGGAGTCTTCCTTCCTTCTGGATTTTTTGGAAGAGCTTGAGGAGAATAGGTGATAATTCTTTTTTGAACGTTTTGAAAAATTCACCTGTAAAGCCATCTGGTCCAGGGCTTTTGTTTGTTGGGAGATTATTGATTACTGATTCAATTTCCCTGGTGGTAATCAGACTAAAATTTATATGGGACCATAAAAGACCCCGGATAGCCTCAGCAATCTTGAGAAATAAGAACAAAGTGGGAGGTATAACGATACCTGATTTCAAACTATACCACAAGGCTACAGTAATCAAAACAGCATGGTACTGGCATAAAAAGAGACACATAGATCAATGGAACAGAATAGAGAGTCCCGAAGTCCAGAAGAAATCCATGCATATATGCCCATCTAATCTACAACAATGGAAGCAAGAATGTACGATGGGGTAAAGACAGTCTGTTCAATAAGTGCTGTTGGGAAACCTGGACAGACACATGCAAGAAAATGAAGCTGGACCACCTCCTTACACCATATACAAAGACAAATTCAAAATGGCTTAAAAGCTTAAATGTAAGATCTGAAACCATAAAATATCTAGAAGAAAATATAGGAAGAAACTTCATGGACATTACCCGGAGTAAGATTTTCACTGATATATCCCCTCACGTGAGGGAAGTAAGAGAAAAAATAAACATGTGGGATTACATCAAACTAAAAAGTTTTTTCACAGCAAAGGAAACCATCAATAAAACAAAAAGGGATCCTACTGAATGGGAAAAGATATTTGCCAATGATATATCTGATAAGGGATTAATATCACAAATCTATAAAAAATTTACTCAACTCAACTTCAAAAAAACAAACAACCCAATTAAAAAATGGGCAGAGGACTTGAGGAGACATTTTTCTAAAAAGGATATACAGAAGGCAAGAAGACATATGAAGAAATGCTCAACCTCACTAACCATCAGAGAAATGCAAATAAAAACCACAATGAGATACCACCTCACTCCAGTCAAAATGGCTATCATCAATAAATCAACAAACAACAAATGCTGGTGCGGATGTGGAGAAAAGGGAACGCTAGTGCTCTGTTGGTGGGATTGCAGATTAGTGCAGCCACTATGGAAAACAGTATGGAGGCATCTCAGGAATCTGAAAATGGAACTACCCTATGATCCAGTAATTCCACTCCTAGGCATCTACCCGGAGAAATCCAAAACTCCATTTCAAAAATCAGTATGCACTCCTATGTTTATTGCAGCACTTTACACAATAGTCAAGATATGGAAACAACCGAAATGCCCATCGGTCAATGACTGGATTAAGAAGCTGTGGTACATTTATACAATGGAGTATTACGCAGCCATAAAGAAGAAAGAAATCTTATCATTTTCAACAACATGGATGGATCTAGAGAACATTATGTTAAGTGAAATAAGTCAGAAAGAGAAAGACAAGTGCCACATGATCTCACTTATATGCGGAATCTAAAGAAAAGAATATGTGAATGAACTAATCAGAAACAGTTTTGGGGACACAAAGAAAAACCCGAGAGTTGTTAGATGGGCGGTGGGGGGGAGGGTTGGGGATAAGGGGAAAGGTGAAGGGATTAGAAAGCAGCTGGTAACCACAAGATGGCCTCAGGATTTTTTGAAAATTAATTTGGGGAACTTACTCAATAATGTTGTAAAGATTTTGTTGGGTATCCGATGGACATGCGTCCTATTTGGGAGACCACCTCAGAGATACTGTGGATGCCTGATCATGGCATTGTAAACCAGAAGCTAAACATTAATGAATGCCAACTATAATTTTATATATATAATGTGATGGCTAGGTGTGAGGTCGGAGGGATAGTGGATGGGGGGAGGGGGGTTCACAGTGTGAGGTATATAAATGATGAACGTCTAAGTATTACCTTGTCTTGTACACTTGAAACTAATAAATTAAAAAAAAAAAAAAAAAAACAAACAAACATTGAGCTCTGTTCTGTTCCCACCTGTACCAAGAAGCAGGCTGCTACTTTTGAATGCTACCATTGTGCTAGGGAAGGAGGTATGTGACCAGGATAAGTTTAAATGTCACAAAGCTCTCTGTTCTTACAAGGATGAAACCATTTTCCTTGACTAAATGCTTTCTAAATTGCTGCAAGCCTTTTGTTAAATTCCAGAATTCTGAAAATATTGACTCTGAAAAATTTTTTGCCAGTTTTTCACAGTTTTTATGGATGGCCAAGCTCAGTGCTCCTTATTGTAATTACTATTTTCACTTGACATACGTATCTAAAGCTTTGTTAGTAAGCACACTTATATGTAGGATTGTGACTATCTCCTATTGGATTAAACCCTTTATTTATATAAATTATCCATTTATATCTAGTAATGCTTCTTTCCTTGAAGTTTCTTTTGCTTTATGTTAGCATATTGATATCTGTGTATTGTAATTTCTTCTTTCATTAAATTTTCTACTTTAAGTCTTTCACTGACAAATCAGCAACTACTTTTTTAATTGAATCTGGATGTTTTAGTCACAATAAAGTATTGTAAGCTCATTTGCCTTTATAATAATTACTGACTTAGGTTTTAATGTGCCATCTAACTTGTTTTCAAAGACTCATTCCTTTCTTGTTTGTTTTTGTTTTTTTTATTTTAATGCCTTCTGTGTTTTGTTGAAGTAATCAGTTATTTCCATGTGTTTCTGTATTTTACTTATTAGTTACATTCTTGCAGTTTTCTTTTAATAGTTGTACTAGATATTACAACTACTAACTCTAATTTATTACATTGAATATGTTATTATCTTTACCACCTGCTAAAATATTGTTAGAGATCATTTAAAACATATTTACTCAATTTCAGATTTTGTATTACTGTTTACATTCACTTTAGTTTTCTTTGTATTTTAAATCACACAGGCATAATTCTCACTGTTTTATATTGGCAATATTCATCTGTAATTGAAGTTATTTACCATTTCTAGTGATTTTTATTCCCTACTATAGTTTCTTGTTTTTTTTTTTTTTCTGTCATCTTTTTCTCTTCAAATGGGAGAATTCAATATACAGAGGTCCACTACAAAAATGGAAATAAGAACATAGAAATAAAAAACTCAGACTTAAAATATCTTTTAAAAAACTTGCAATCGATGCAGAAGCTATCTGTCTTCCCATACCGGATTGTCTTCCAGTGTTTGTATCCATAAAAATACTGCTGCTAAGGACTTAAAGCAAATTTTTATCCTCAACACAAGGGGAGAGACACAGAGAGGGAGAGAGGGAGAGAGGGAGAGAGAGAGAGAGAGAGAGACAGAGAGAGAGACAGACAGACAGAGAGAGAGAGAGAGAGAGGGAGACAGAGAGAGAGATACTTAAATATATTGCATCTATTATTTCATGCTATTTCTAAATAGGAACAAAAATTGAATTTTATTGCCTCTGAGTCATGGTGAAACACAAACAGGAGTTTCAATTAATGCTTAGTTATCCTGTATCATCAGTCTAGGGAATTTCAAAAGCATCATCTTTAATACAACATTGATTTCTCATAATGTTAACATCAAAATAAGAGGAAATATTCTATAATTCACAACCCCATACAACCATTCTCCAACTTCAAAAAATTACATAAAAACAACAACAATAACAACAACAATAATAATAATCCCTAATGTATATAACTAATTGACTATTGCTACCTGTCATTTGTCTTAACCTGTCTTCTCTAGAAAGCATATTTGAAAGGGATAAAGTTAGGGTGATGATGGTGGAGATAAAAGGGAAATGAGGCAAGGAAAGATTTGAAGCAAGAGGATTGCTTTTTTTTTTTTTTTTGCCTTGTTGACCCTGCTTCACTAATGTTCTGAGGAACAAACTGGGCAGGTTTCTCAGCAGGTGTGTTTACTCAGTATGGAAAATTTCTCATCAAAGATTGCAAGAAATGTATATGATTGGCTATCTCCTGTCTGCCATTTCTCTTAGGGTAAGTTTCAAATCATTGTTAACAAACTCCCCTGCACTTAAGGTTATAACATTCTGAAATTCTGTCCTTGTTCAAGCAGCCATATTCCACACTTCAATGAGAGAAAGAGAGGACGGTCAAGAGGAACAAGAAACAGGGATGATGTAGATGCCTGATCACAGCACTGTACACCTGAAGCTGAAGCAGAAGAATAATGAATGTCAACTACAAATGTATGTATATATATATATATATATATATATATATATATATATATATACTACAAATATATATATATACTACAAATATATATATATACTACAAATATATATATACTACAAATATATATATACTACAAATATATATATACTACAAATATATATATACTACAAATATATATATATATATATTTACAAGAAGTGGAGTACAGAATTAGGAATAGAGGCAGAGGAAATGTAATGGCTGTATGCAATGTCAGATGGGGTAGGAGATGGGGAGAGTATGGTTATCACTGTGTGAGGGATATAAATGATAAATGTTTAACTATTACGTTGTTTTGTACACCTGAAACTAATTAAAAACTTAAAAAAAAGAGAAACAAGAAACATATGGTTTGTTTCCTAACTTTCAGAGGAGGAAAATTCATATTCCTTATGAATTAAGTCTCACAATTAGCCTGTTGGGTAGGTAATGAATGGTATCCCATTTTACAAATGTGTAAGGGATCTTCTTCAAAGTTTAAGGTAATATAGCAAAAAGTCATGTAGGCATTATTCAGATTCAATAGTACTTCCTTAATGGCCCACAGTCATGTACCATCACAGACTCAATAGGAAATTATTATTCTTTAATTAAACAAAAAGAATGCTTCTTCAGTCAAATACTTTTATACTGCTATGCAAGGAGGCTGTCATTAAATGTGATTTGTTTTACTTCATTTTGAAAGATTGAGGAACTTTTTAATAAAATGTTTCCATTGTGGAATTAGAATATATAATATATGGAAAATTCATTGGATTTAATTTTGTATCGGTTACATGAAAGTTATTGTAACATTCATAAGGAAATCTATTTAATTATCTAGGAAAAGTACAAACATAAACAGTCCTTGATGCCCAATACTTTTTCAGCCTAATAAAGATGATTATTTATTTAAGGAAGGGGCTATAATAAATATTTGATGCTGAGCCAATTTTCCTATGCATTTCATCGTCATAACCAGCTTCTCCAAGATTTTGCCCCATAGATGAAGCACATACTTTGCTTCAAGGCTGAATTGTAGTCTCAGAATGCAACTACACTGTGGTGTATATGAGACAGCAGATAATTAGAAATAATTTCTCAGTATTACGGATATCCTTTCTTTCTATGCCTTTTTAAAAGAACTCAGTCCACCTCTGCAACCACACTGTAAGTGATACTCACAGCCTGGGCACTATAATACAATACAAGTTTCCACTTTTATTGTCAAATCAAATACATTTCGAAGATGCTAATGACATTTAAGTCTCTTGTTCTACGGAACAAGAACGGAGTTTCTTGAAAGAAAACTACAGTTTTTTGTAATGCTTTATGTTTGTGCAAATAAGACAATGTTTGGATTAGTCATGATAAATGAAGCTTTGTGACTAGAACTTTGAGTATATTGCAATGGCCAGTTTTCCCAATAAGGATATCAATAATAAAAACAATGATTATAGAGATATAATAATTATAAAAAAAATGTTCCTTCATACCTATCTTTTGTTTCCCATAATTTAATTGGTTCTGTGTTTTCATCTCTAAGAGAAATTTGGGGACTTATTTTTACATAAAGCGAGTTTCTTATTCAGATTTTAAATTTACTTTTTAAGTGTTTGTGTTTGTGTGTGTGTGTGTGTTTGTGTGTATGTGTGTGTGTACACATGAGAATCATCTAAGAGTTACAGAGGATAAAACATGTGGAAGATAGGGACCTTGATCTCAGTATCTTCACCTTCCTTAGCTTTCAGTTGGTGATAATCAATTTGAATGATTTTGTTAATAATTTTCCATTTACATGGAGTGCTGTAACATTAAGTTTATTTCTTGAAAAGCTATATCATTGGAAAAATGAAGTTTGGCGATCTAAGGAGTTAAAATTATCTCTTAGTAAGCTAAATTGGATTTTCTCTTTCTTTTTCAAGAGACTGTATTATAAAAAGAAGAGGCTATTCCTGCTTACTGTGAATTCTTGTATTTTGCTATGTTCTAAGTACCAGATAAGCTTTGCCAATTATATCCTCCTGTTCAGCACTTAAAGTACAATGGGTCAGCTCTAAAAGAGACCAGATAGCAGCTATATAAAATTTGATTGAAGTTTGATCTTTATCTTCAAATGAAATAGATATTTGCTTTAATTAAACTGTTTCATGGTGTTGTATATAGTGTGTTACCATCTTCTTTTTGAAACTTTTTGATTTTCTTATCTATATTGGCATTTTTCTTCATTAGGACAGGATATAAGAAACTCCCTGATTTTGATGGCCTAAATTAAAGAAGGGACACATACCAATTTTGTGTCTTATGGAACTCAAAGGAGCTAGGTAGGATTTTGTTGTTTTGTTTTGTTTTTTTTCGTTTGTTTTTCCTGAGAAAAATAATACTACTCCATCACGTGGCGGGTAAAAGTCAAGTATCTGAAATACAACTGTGTGCATTTGAGTGTCTGAGTTTAAGTTTCCTAAGTCATCGAGTCTCAGTATTCTCATTCACAAATGGGAACAAGAATAATAATCAGAATATACAGATATGAATTATAATGTGTACACCTGAAAATTATGTTATTAACCGGTTACTTTCAATAAATTTAATGATAAAAAAAGAAAAATACTTCAAAGAATGTAGTTTCATAGTGAATATAATGTTTGAGTACATTGTTGGACATTCACTTATTCAATAAACATGAACAAATTATGCTATTATTATTTTATTACATTGATATCAATTTGAAATTGATTAGAGCAATATCATTAAGCACAGCTTAGAATTCTGATGAATTCTAGGTATCCTGGAATGGATTAACTGCAGAAAAGCGTAATGGAGAATTGAGAGCCAGGGTTTGAGTCCTAGAACACACTCACCTCTACAAAAGGAGTTGTTTATTGATAACTGTCAGTTACCTTATGAACTGGAGAGCAAAGCTAACTATTACGTCTGAAAGGAGTAGATAAGACACATGGAAGAATTGCAGCCACCAGAAACTGGGATTTTCATTCTAATCTTCCATCAAAACAGTTCAGCTCAAATTTAGATCTGCCTTTTTTCAAAAATTTTTATTAAATTTATTTGGGTGACATTGGTTAGTAAAATTACATAGATTTCAAGTGTACAATTCTATAATATGTCACCTATATATTGCATTTAGTGTTCATCACCCAGAATCAGTTCTCCTTCCATCACCATGTATTCATTTTAACCAATTAAGAGGGAGTAGGTCAGTCATTGGCTACTACATCAATCCAATGAATGTCTAGAGATAATCGAGAATATTTTCTGTATTAAGAAACAAAATAATTTACATTAATCAAGACCTGTTGCTCAAAATCTATAAGTCCCTTAACATTGCCTATTTTATTATAATTATAGAGACAAAAATTTGTAATATACTACATGGGCAGCATCCTTAGTCAACAGTTGAGACTTCAGGACAATAAAGTTCCAAATAATTTAGTCTTTAATTTATTCTAAATACTCATAGACTCACTGCATGTCAAATACTGTTTTAGGTTCTGGGGAAATTGAGATAAATAAGAAGAAAAGATTATTATTTCATGAAACTTACCTCCTAATAAAGGGAGATGGAAAACAAACAAAAATATGACATTGATCAGTAGTCGTTAATTATATAATAAAAAATAAATATGTTAATTGAGACAAAGAATGGATGGTTATAATGTTAAATTTCTAGGAAAAGCCTTAATCGGGTGATGTAGTCAATATGATACTTGAATGACAAGAAATGAAATCAGCCAATAGGGCATTAGATAATGTCAGGCTTTTTAGAATACCATATAAAGTTTATGTTTTGTTCTAAGCTTAATGGGAATCCATTAGGGGTTTAAATGAAATATCTTCAGGATCTAACTATCCACGGAAAGATCATTCTGGTTGAAGTACAGGAAATGAATTAATTGATGCATGGAAAATAAAGTGAAAGGGGTGAATTTTGAAGGGAATTAGGTTTAATACTACTTTGTTAATCCTGAAATAGATCTGATGAATAGATTTATGTAAAGTAGTAGTAGCATAGAGAGAGGGTTTGTGATATGTTTGTAAATAAAGTTATACAAATTTGCCAATAGTTTGGATATAGAAGGATGAGAAGAAGAAAAATAATTCTTGAGAAGAAGACTGAATACTGGTATAAAAATGAAGCATTCTTTTTTTGTTAACTTAACAATAATTATTAGAAATTCAAGTGAATATATAGAGTAGGAAAATAGATATACATGTTTGGAGTTCAGGGGAGGAATGTGCTGGGTCTGTAATTCTAAGGTTCATATGCATACCAGTATTATTAAAGTACAACACCTTCAGAAAAAAAATAACTTAGAAAAGACAAAAGACTACAGTACCAATCTCTGAGACAAAGAAAAAATCTCTCATACTTGAAAATTGACACTTTGGTTCTCATTATTTCCTGATATCATTACCACTTTACCATTGACTCGGCTTGCAACAAATTGACTCTCTATGTAAAAAGGATTTGCTCTTTTTTAGACTAAGCTCGCACATCTACATTAAGGAAGAATAGTTCAAATTTAAACAGTTATTCTGTCTAGCCAGACTACTGCATATACAGTTTAGATATAGATTTACTTGTGAGAAATAGAAAAAAACAACAACAACAAATTATGCTTGCATAACAGCAAAAAAGTTTATTTGGGAATTCAGTTTACTACTCAGCCTCATCCAGAGTCTGGACCTCATTCTCATTTTACAGAGTAGCATCTGTTCTCAAGGCAACAAGATGAAAAAGGATAAAAAATAACAGAATCAAGGTGCTACTCCATATCTCTTTAGAAAGATTCCCACAGCTGCCACATACAGACACTATTTACATCCTACTGACTGACTGTAGTCACAAAGCCCTCCACCATGCAAAGGAAGATGGAACTGTAGTCCTTATTAGAGATGATCATATGTCCAAGTAAGTATTCTATTTCTTTGGAAGGAGTGAATGGGTACTGAACCTAATTAGTGGTTTCTGCTAGTTTCATATTAACACTTAATTTTTTAAAAAAAGATGATGTTTAAAGATGTAGTATTAATAGGAAATAATTGACAATCATTAACTGACCCAATGAACGAGTCCCACTTTATCAAAAACCTAAGGATTTAATTGATACATGGAATTGTTCACATCAATATTAATTTATTTTAATTAATGCACACAGAATATCCTGTATCCTTTCTGCAGCCCGGTGTAATGTGAAATTAAAGGGAAAATAACTATAAAATTTAACAATAAAGGCAACAGGAAATGAAAGGGGAAAATCTGCAAGTGTTACAACAAAGCAAAATAAATGAACTTGAAATGTATGTTTAGACAGAAATTCTGTTTCAAGGATAATATATGTGCTGCACTGTGTACAGTGTCTGGGGTATATTATATACTCAACAATGCCAGCTCATTCCTTCTTCACCATTCAAAGAACACATAAATCTTTGCTCATATAAAATACTATATGCGGAACATCTGGGGATTAACTTTAAAGAAAACAATTTGGGATAAATTTCAAGAACAAAGTATATTTTGTCTATTAGAATTTGGTGTGAGTTGTTTTTTCCTCTAAATATTTTAGTTCATTAGTAAAGAAAAGGTGCATTCTGAAGATCTTTAAATTTTAGCTGAAGCATTGAGCATTAAAAGTTGTTCGTTGGACCTCCCTAATCCTTGAAATATTCCTTGATTGGTCCAAAGTTAAGGGAAAGAATTTCTGCTTTTACTGGAAGGAACCAAATCAGGTTGAAGAGTTTACTCCATGGCAAAAAGAGGGAGGTACTTCTAACCATATAACTGTTACTTTAGTGGTGAATAATTATAATAATAAAAAGCTGTGAGATTTCTAATCTAGAATAAAATTAGTGTAGATAGGTAAAGTAGGTGAGTTAATAAGTGCATTTGGAATACTCTTGAACAGGATGGAGAAGACCTGTAAAAAACCCCAAGAAAATAAATACAGTTCAACAAAAAATAACAAAAACAATGTATTATAAAGTGTGCTCTATAGCATTTTAGGATTTACGATCTATTCTCTTATAGGATTTAAACTTAATTAAAGCAAGTGACTTTGTGTTTCCCCCTTTAGTTTTAATTATTCCTTTTTTATTTTCCCGTGATATTTTCATATTCACTTTATAGAAACACATTTATCTTTGACATATTTATTTATTAAATTAGAAGAGTTTCAGCAGCATAAGAGATAAAATGTGGCATTTATCTCTTATGAAAGCAAGAAATAATAGCAAAAACAATAAAGAGATATTTCATAACTCACACATTTAATCTTTAATTTTGCTACTTAAAATCTCACTAACAAAACATTTCCTATTTTATTATTGTAGGTATCTCAAATCTGAAATGGTTTGTAATGATTAGTTAGTTCAATACATCACTGTCTCTTCTTGAAGATCACTAGTGTTGTGTGTCACAGAACACAGGAAATATCCATTCTATTTTCAGACAAATTTGCAATTGTTTATGTTTTCTAAAGTTTATTCTGTCATAGCTCCAAAAATCTTCTAAACAAGGATCCCAGTCTAGCTCTCTAGAGTCACACAAATTAATGGTCATCTTTCTTCTATGTGTCAGAACATTGAATACAGCAGCATAACTTTCATTTTCACCATGTCTTGATTTTTCTAGGCCAAAAACTTTATTTGCGTCAATTGTTTTTCATATTGTCTCTCTATGATGGCCCCAACCACATTCTTTCCTCTAATATAGCTGAAACTAGGTAACTGACCAAGTGCTAGCAAGTTGAATAAAAGGAAGCAGTCTGCGCTAAATTCAAAAGTGTCTAAAAAGAGATGTGTCCTTCTCTGTCTTCCTCTAACTTCCACCTTCCATTGGTTTCCTTTTAATGCGCTTGGAATTTGGTAATAAATACATGCAGCTTATGGAAACATCTTGATTATAAGTATGATGGCCATATTCTGGGAAGATATCACTGGAAATCAGGAAGGCAACTGGTTACTTATAACTTGGAGAAACAATGACCCAAACTTGAGTGACAAACTTCCAAACATTTGAGTAAGGAATAACACTTGGTATGTTTTTAAAACACTGTTAAAAGGGTGTTTCTCAGTTGTTGTTGAGATGCATTCTTAATGGAGGCTTCCTTATGTAAGTTCTCATATTCCAGATATTTATGTGAAAACATCTTGCTACCTGAACAACAACAAAAATATACTGTATTTTATGTAAAACATTACTTTATGACATGATCATGTTTAACTGATATTAAATTATATGAAAATAATTGAAATAATTTTAAACATATTTATATTACTGACTGGATCTGTTGACTCTTGATTATGAAATATGAGAGATTGAGCAAGACTAAATGCCTGTCAGCTTCATAGGATATTTATTAATGCTAATTATTTACATAAAATTTTCCTGTAATGAATTTGCCCTTTCAATTTATCGATTCAAGTGTGTTTTAAGAATATTTTATTCTCTTACATGTCTGTACCTAATCTATTTATTTCCATTTGCATTGTTCTCTGCTTTTTGAATACCAACTATGCAGAGTTTGATTCTACTTTGTAATAATTATCTTCTCTCGTTCCTTTTGCATATCTTTGTTTTGCAGTAAGGCTTTGGCCTTATGAACTGCTTGAGCCATGGAATACGAGTAGAAATAATATGTGCTACATCCGAGCATGAAAAATATCCCATAAAAGGCCCTGTGCAATCTGTCACCGTTGTTTCTCACAAGGAGCAATAGTTTAGATGATGGATATCCCATCCCCCTGGGTCTCTGAGTGAGGATGAAATTGACCAGAACCCATGCTAAGCCAAGATGGATACATAGTATGAATAAGAAATAAACCATTGTTCTTTTATAGCAGTGAGATTTGGAAATTGTTTCTTATTGCAGCACAACTTATTTCTTCCTGACTGAGAATATAAAACAGTTTGTTTTTCTCATTTATCAGTCATATAGTTTCTTCAATTTTATTTTAATCATTTTTAATTATTTGTATTTCCATCCTCTCAATTATGTTTCTCATCTTCTATTAAGTTTAGAATGTCAATATCTATGTTTCATGTGTTTAAAATTTTTTTCTCAAAACTTCCTTCCCTCTGAATTTTTCTACTGTTTTTTTTCAATATTTTTTCTATGTTCCATTTCACTAATTTGTTTCTTTGTTGTTGACTTAGTAAAATGTCTTCATTTCAAGAATTCTGATTTTTCCCTCCTTGGGTGCACTATTCTTTGGAATCATGCTTAAGATATAAATTATATTTTTGTTCAAAGCCTTCTTAATTTTGTTCTACTAAATCCAATTCATTGAGTGATGTGTGTGTGTGTGTGTGTGTGTGTGTGTGTGTATGTTTGTATGTATGTATGTATGTATGTATGTAAATTTGGTGACTTTCCTTCTTGGAATTAGTTTTCTTTCTGATATCTTTTGTAATGGATAATTCTTGTTCACTAGTGTTTGTTTTATGTATTTAATTCTGTTGAGTGTATGAAAGGGGTAGGATTATGTTGAAGTTATTATTTCCCTAAAGCATTCCCCCTCATTCTTCAGTGCTAACACTGACTCGCCAAACCTACCTGTACTAAAGCTTTCTACTTAATAACTGTAGTGAATACCAGAGGGTTCAATACTATTTCTATTAACTCTGTTTTATATATCCCTTGAAATATTCCTACCGCATCAACAATATATTTTTGCTATTGATTTGTACTGTGGTTTCCTGGTTTTGTTTCTCTATAGAATCCAAAATCTTCTTTTTTACTGACAGAAATTTATGAAAACTTTTGACACATTGATTGTACTCTTTCTTGTTTTTATCTGCTATTGTAGCTATAGTCTGATCTCTGTTTTGTTGCTCAAACTTTTTACGGGATATAGGAGTTTACAGGATTGGTTATCTTGGCTTTGTCTGGAATTTTTGTCTGGTGTCCTAGATTTGCTTCTCTGAAGCAAAGGATAGTTTCTTTGGAAAATGTGACTATACTTTTCAGTCTGTTGTGGTTCTTATCTATTGCAATGTCCTACTGTCAGCTTCAGGTCATTTGTGACTTTCATTAACATGTTTTCCAAGCATCCAACTGAATCACAGATAAAGATATTCAAAAGGATAATATTAAAAACCAAGTCCTATGCCTTAGTTCATTTCAAGTTGATATTGAGTCATTAATCAGCATTCTAATAGAGAAATTATTAAGCGTACCTAACTATGTTATCAGGAAGTTCAGAATTTTCCATCAATTTCTCCAAAATAAAAAAAACAATAAAAAAGAGTTTATCAATAGCCATGCAAAAATTCTCTTACTTTGTAATCATTAGCATTTCACATCTGGTCTCTCTGCGTACTCTGCCTTCCTGACTATTCTCTGTACAGGATCCAAAATAATCTTTCAAATTTGCTTAGATTACAACCCAGATCCCATGGCATCACTGTATTTCCTATAAGTGGCTACATGTTCTGAGGTTTAGTTACCCCCTACTTTTCTTACAAAACATTGTCTTTCTTCAAAAAATTTGCAATTGCTGATTTTCTTACATGAAATATTCTTCCCTTCCACATGGACATAGTTTTCTGTTCCACAGTGTACAAGCTCTACTCAAATGTGACATCCCATCGCTCGGCATCTGATAGATGCCTTCCCTCATTATCCCATTTCAAAGAATATGACTCTTCTGTCAGTTTTTAATCTCTTTATACTGTTTTAAGGCTTTTCATAGCATTTGTCACTACTTCACATTGTGTAGTATATATTATGCATAGGTAGATGATAGATTTAGGTATAGGTATAGGCATAGATGCAGATATAAATATATAACTATAAATATATACTTATATTAGGTGATTATGTTTTATTCTTTTTCATTTCTTACTAACAGAACAGGACCTTTTTTGTTTTATTCACAAGCCTATCACCTGTTCTTTGGTGGGTACCGGACACTCAATAACCATTTGCTGAATAAAAATCTAAATGATGGAATGAAGGAATGAACCCACTCATCTATTTGTCTATTGAAAAATAACAATTAAATGGCATATATTTTTTTTTACATTCTCCTTAGCTTTTATTGGTCATTCATTGCCTTTCTAAATGCTTATAAATTATGTTTGAAAATTTTTTATTATTTTTTTTTACCTTAGACTAAAACCCATTTGTCCACGATTCTGGAATTTACCTCCAATAAAATCATGTCTTTGAACATTTCTAATCTTTTAGAGAATATAAAGAGATAAATATAATAAATAAGTGGTAGAGTATATACTATGATAGCACATCTTACACCAAGAACCACTATGTTCATTGTGATTAATCGATTTTCAGTGATAATTGTTAGAGAATCAAGAGCTAGGAAACTAGGGACAGAACCCTAGGTTGGCTCCTGTGTTCTGCTGTTGTTCATGTTATTTCTATTTTCTCTCTCAAGTTTAATAATAAGTAGCCTAAGGATTACACTTCACAAGGTTATAAATAAGTATAAGGGGAATAAATGGTGAATACCATAGAAGTATTAGGTAGTCAATAAACACATTACTATAATTAATAGCCTGATGGAGTCAGGACAGAGTTAGGGCTCAGGAATAGGTATTAAATAGTTGTTTTCCCACAATATTACCTACATTAAACTCTATATATTTATACCGACATTTTCTACACTTTTCTTCTCTGATAATCATTCTCTTTGAAAAAAAATATGTATGTTTGATTTTCTTTTCCCTATGTTTATGTCAGTACATTTTATAACATGGATCACTGGTAATGTTTCTTTTTGTTTGCTTTTTTTGTTTTGTGTTTTTCTTTATGCATTTTTCCCAATTAAAACATATTGCTTGATTAAGGTTTCCCTGCTTACAATATAATTATTGACTGATTTCTCTAGATATGCACATCTGCCACATCTGGACACAATACTAAATACAAATACAAATACAACACCATGACATCCCACGAGCCACACAAACACACACACAGTACTTCTACAGGGTAATGGAAGAAATTAATATCAGCCCTACAGACATAAAGAATGTAAGAGTGGAGTTCCCTGTATATCTCTATATAACTCATCTGTCTTGCCCCAAGAACAAAATGGATTGTATTATATGTCAGTGGACAAGCTCTAACAGAAATTAAAGCTGTTATGCCATATGTGGTGTCTTTGCCGAAGCATTAACAGGCTTCATGTAAAAGGAAGGTGATCAGTGAGCTAATTAATCTGTTCTTACCATCTCTATTAATAAAAGAGTATCTTTCTTTCATGATTTATGCTTTTGGAATTCTATTAAGAACTCTGCCTAATCCAAATGTAAAGTATGTTCAGGGTTCATTATTTTTGCATATTTGCCCCACACTATTTGTTGAAAGTATTCTACTTTGGTAATTCTGTACTCGGCCTTGTTGCTATTTTTTCCCACTGTCTGCTGTAGGATATTAGAGTCTTCTATATGTTTCAAAAATAACACACTGGCTTTCACACTTAGGTATTAATTTGTAGCTAATCATGTTCAGTTTTTCTTTATATTTCTCTAATGCATTAATTATAATTCAGAAAAAATTCAGTTCCAAAATATCTATAATAACTATTCATCCTATATTTTTCAAATATCTGACATATTAATTTGCCTATGTGTTATCTACTAATATTCCATTCTAGTTTGGATCTGAATTATTTCCTAAGACAAATAATGAGTAAGTATAGGAAAGGAAGAAATAAACGCTATTTACAAATAGCATAAAATTATAACTAGAACTTCAAAAGAAACTGCAAATGACATATCAAAAGTTATAAATAAATTTAATAAAGTCACTAGAAACATGATAAATATATTACAATAACTGCATTTCTATTTTACAGCAAAAAATATTTAGAAAATGAAATTAACTGTATCATTACAACTGCATTAAATATGTAAATACTCAAAAATACACTAATGAAAGATTTTCGGTACCTTTATATTAAACATCATGGTCACATTAGTTTCCTATTGCTGCTATAACAAATTTTCACAGATTTAGCAGAACACATATTCATTATTTTACAGTCCTGTAATTCAGAATTACAAAGTGGGTCAGCAGATCTGACTAATTAAAAAACTTCTGCATAACAAAAGAAACAATCAATAAAATGAATAGGTAACATACAGAATGGGAGAAAATATTTGCAAAGCACATATCTGATATGGATTTAAAATCTAAAATATATGAGTAATACATACAACACAACAGCTAAAACAAACAAACCAAACAACATAATCTGATTAAAAAATGGGCAAAGTACTGAATAGGAATATTTCCAAAGACAACATAAGACTAAATATACATGAAATGCTGCTATCTAATCATCAAAGAAATGCAAATCAAACCTGTAATGAGATATCACCTTAAATGTTACTATGGCCTTTATCAAAAAGATAAGAGATAACAAGTATTGTGGAAAATATGGAGAAAGGTACCCCTGTAAACTGTTCTTGGAGACGGAAACTGGTACAGCCATTACGGAAAATTATGCAGGTTCTTCCAAAAATTAAAAACAGAACTACCACATGTTCCTGCACTCCCACTCCTTTGGACATATCCGAGTGAAACAAAATCGGTTTTTCGAAGAGATATCTGCACTCCCATGTTCATTTTAACATTAGTCACAACAGCCAAGATATTGTGACAACCTAAGTATTCCTCATAGGATAAATGTATAAAGAAGATGTGGTCTATCATCTATCTCTCTGTCTGTCTGTCTATCTATCTCTCTATCTATCTATCTATCTATCTATCTATCTACATATATATATATATATATATATATATATATATATATATATATATATATATATATATGCAATGGAATACTATTCAATCATGAGAAGGAAGGAAATCATTCTATTTATGAACCTGGAGGACATTATGCTAAGCCACAGAGAAAGACAAAAAGATCTTGTTTATATGTGGAATTAAAACACACACAAACACACACAAAACAAACCAAACAAAAAAACCTCATATAAATGTGGTTACTATAAGTTAGGTGTGGGAAAAACAGGGAGATGGTGGTCAAAGGCACAAACTGCCTGTTATAAGATGAATAAGTTCTAGAGATAATGCACAGACAGTATGGTGACTGTGGTTAACAACACCGTTATATACCTGAATGTAAGAGATGAACTACATGAAGTCATAGATGCGTTAATTAATTTTACTCTGGTAGTCATTTCAAATGCATATCTACCTGAAACCATTATGTTCTATACTTTAAATTAATGTAATTTTATTTATTAATTATACCTTAATAAAGCTGGGAAAATAAATCTTAATAAAAGTAAAAATTATTTTCTCTGATCACGAGAATAAACTAGAAGTTGATAAAGAAAGATACATGGACATTCCCCAAAGATACTGAAATTAAATGACTCACTTCTAATTAACCCATAAGTCAAAGAGGAAGTCACACCAATAATTTTAAAGTATTTGAAATTATTTTAACAATGATAAAGAACAAAATACCTTCATCTGAAAAATAAACTGGTAAATTGTTAAACTTTCGTTCATCAAACAACACAATTTAAGAAGTGAAAAGGCAGAATATGAAGTAGGAGGAGAATTTTGAACAATTTCAAAACAGTTTTTGGGACAAATCTCCAAAAACATATGAAATATTTCTCAACCACAGTAGTCATCAAATAAATCAAATTCAATCCAGAATAAAACTATATACCTGACAATACAGCTAAACCTAAAAACAAATAAATAAACATGATAAAATACCAACTGAAAACAAGGTTATAGAACTATTAGACTACTCATACACTACTCAGGGAAATATAAATATTATACAATCACTTAGGAAAATTGATAGATAGTGTCTATGAACGCTAACACATGCATAGCCTATATCCCAGCTATTTCACTATTATACACATAGGCAGGAAAAGGTATGTACAACAATGATCAAAACAGTACTGTTCAGAATGGCCAAAACTTGAAACAATCTCCATTTTAATTAATGAGGTGCTTTTGACATTTGGATAGGTTTGTCTTTCTTACTGTGGTATAATTAGCATCCTCCAGGCCACCAAAAATAGCAATACTGTTCCCCAGTCATTTTGACAACCAACATGTTCCCATATATTTTCAGATTGCCTCTTGTAAAGTACAAACCCCTTCATCAATTATATTACCTGAAGGCCAAAGAATGGCTAATACTCAGAATAATAGACACAGAAATAGGGCATTGCATGAGGACAAGAAAATAGTTTCAGAAATTTATATTCCTTTTAATGTGTAGAAATGCAGTCTTTCTCTAAGGGATTGTGAGAAGTTTCAGAAAGAAAGACTTCACAACAGAGTACATATAAATTACTCTAGAAAGTGAGACTTTTCTCCTTTCTCTTTTGACTTGTAATTTCATTATATAATTGTGCAACCATTAAGTGAAAAGCTTTTACTTAGATTTTCAGAGTCAGTGAAATATCCTGGCAGGAGTGAAGTAACCTGTCTCAAACCTGGTAATAGAAGAGAGAGGCATCAGCCCACTGAACTGGCCATGCTAAGAGTGGTTGGAGTTAAAAGCTGTACTAGAGGGTAAAGGAAGTAAAATCCAAGGTGCTCTAGGAGAACACAATACAGGATGAAAGAACAATGGAAATATCTCCTTACCACCATAAGTCTTAACATGAAGAAATCTCATCTACATAGGTAATTAGCAGAAAATATGTGTTGGGTTCATTAAGAGGAAGTCAATAAATAGCAATTCCCTTGCACATCTTAATCTAAATAACAAAAAGTAAAGGTAAAGGCTAATATATCATCTTTGTTTTAGTAAAAACAAATATGAAAGGGGAAGCTGAGTTTAGCACAAACTAGGAATCCCAACTAAATTCCCAAATGAGGCAAATTTACACAGTCATTGCCATGCTGTATCTGAGTAGTCCTCCCCAGAACAGGAGCAGAGAAATATGCTCTCGTTGAGCTGGTTGGCTTCCAAAAGAGATAGTAGAAGCTGAGCTAAGTATGTCCTGTTATTTTTCTCTAATTTATCAATATGGAAATATACTGTACATCTCCAGGAAGAAGTGATTGAAGGTAGGAAGAGGCCTGGGGTTCTCTTCAAAGGAAGAAAATATCAGGCATAGGGAGGAAGGGTTCTTCTATCCTTTCTTAGTTTATTCCACTTGACATATTGTGCTTTACAATGAACCCATGATTAAAGAACTTAGTGGCATTCCCCCTGGCCCAAGTGATTAGTAGTTTGTCTCAGTAGTAGTGCATTTACCTTTCATAAGTCCACTTCTCAAGACATCTGCAAATGCCCCTTTGGGTATCTTCCTGAGACCATCACTATTCAATTTAGATCTTGTCCCAAAAAGACTCCGAGATTAATCAAAATAATACATTCATTAAACTAACTCCGAGATCACTCTACACTGTCAGCTAAAAATTTACTCCTGAATCTATATCAGTTAGAACAAACACAATGAACACAAATAACATCAAAATACTTCAGTAATAAGATGTACAAATATATCTCAACAAAAAAATACAAGCGAAAATATAGAAATGCCTTCAAATTTAACAGACAGTCTCCATTACTTTTTAGGGAAAAATTAAAATTCAATGATTAAACCTTCTTGTAAGATGTTAAAAATTCAATGAATTAAAATTCAAATTGAAATCCTCTTTTCCTTAGGAATTAATTCCTCTTTTCCTTAGGAATTACTGATTAAAATTCTAAACTTTTAATTTAAATCCTAAAATCACAATCTCAATTCTCTTAATCTATTAATTCTTTGTTGAAGGGGATCTTGATGCCTTCTTAAAAAGGCATCAATTTTTAAAATTGAATTATTAATTTTAGAGCTAGAAATAAACTCCGGAATTGTGTGGTTCCTACAGAGTCACAGAAGTTGCACTAGTTTATTTCCAAATGTCACAAGTTCCACATTTATTTTTTAAATGAACATTTATTGATTGTCTCAATGTGTGATAGGCACTATTCTAAATTATTAGAACACATTAGTGAATAAAACATATCAAATAGCTATGCTTTCATGAATCTTATATTCTAGGGAATATGAGATAATATAAACAATAATACATTAAATAAGTTATATACAATTTTTGAGTTTGCTATAGGAATATATTGTATATATATATATATACATATGTACATATATACATATATACATATATATGTACAAATATATATGATCATATATATATATATATATATATATACACACACACACACACACACACACATATATATAAAGGGTAAAGGGAATAGTGAGTTGGAGTAGGGCCTACAGATGATAGATAGTTTTAGTGTGGTTAGGGTAAGCCTCATTGAAAATGTGAGCATGATTTGAGATAGGTGAGAGGAGAGTGAGCCATGTGGGCACCTGGGGGAAGAACAGGGGAGGTACAAAAAAGTCAGAGTACAGTCCCTAAATCCTTTTAAGTCACATATCTCAGAGGGTATTTCAGCTCTGGGTACAGCTGGGGTTCTTTCAGTCACTGTCCCTAAAGTCTCTTACTGAAATGCACACAATTGCTTTAGAGCTTCAGATGTTCCCATCATTCAATAAAAACACATCTAATAAATGTAGTTTA
The DNA here is from genome assembly GCF_964194185.1 of Rhinolophus hipposideros. Lineage (NCBI taxonomy): Eukaryota > Metazoa > Chordata > Mammalia > Chiroptera > Rhinolophidae > Rhinolophus > Rhinolophus hipposideros. Next base: position 20,195,484 of record NC_138059.1, read on the forward strand.
CTTCTACCTTCCTGAATTTTATGATTCTAGCTAGGAGGTTTTTTCTATTCAGCTGAACATCTAATTCAGGCATAGCCTTTATCTGTTATTAATACTTTTGCTATGCCTTCTCTTAGCTTGGGCATTATTCCCCCAGGGTACAGGTAATAACTTCTAAGTATGTTTGTAATAATTTTTGATGGGTAATTCTCCAATTCTCATTATCAATCCTAAAGCCCTAGCTTTTAGAGGTGTCTCTCAATGGTTTCAGAGGTGTCTCTCCATGGTTACTTCCCTTTTGGGAGTAATTTCCTTTTGCTCTGTGATACTTTGTTTTTCCCTGTTAAATTTCTTTAGGTGTCAGTCACTTACTCTCAGTTGCATTTAAAGTATGTCTTTCTTTTAATGGCTTTTTAAGAGAAGTTATATACCAGTACTTATCAATTTAGCCTGTTCTTTAAGATCTCATTTTCCTCTTAGATATATCTAATCTGTCCTCCAAGATCTCCACCTTTTTCTTAAGAACATCTCTCTTCCTCCAATTCAATCAGGCTGACTTATTTTATTTGTTTTTATTTCTGTACTGTTTCTATCCTGATCATCAGACTGAAGTACTCTTCTCAAATCAATCCAGTTTCTTCTCAGTTTTAATCAAATCTTACTCCGAGACTCCAGACCCAGAACATTAATGCTCTTTTATTAGTTTGCAATAATTTCTTTACCTGTTTCTCTACTTCAAGTCATAAAAATGGCATGTTATTTTAAAATACAGGCTATCACTAATATTTATTTTATAATCAAACATTTTTCATGAATAAACCCAGAATTTAAGTCATAGAAAATTAAACTCTGATCAGAACTTATATAGTTAAAAAATTCCTGTGCCAATTTAGTCCCAGAGAATGGAGAGTGATACCTAGGAGCCTGTGGATAAGCCATATGAATCCAAAGTTATCTAGCTACTTCACGGTTCCCTCCATTAGCCTAAATGTACAATTGAATTTGAGCCAGCCTATCTCAAACTACCCAAGTGTGCCTGTCATGAAGAATTAAGAGTTGAGGCCTCATTAATACTCTGCAGTAACCAACATGAAATCCTGCTTTAAGGTTTATCTTAGTTTTATATACAATATAAATGATAATATTTCTGAAGCCAGTGAAAATGTTACTGACAGGATGATTTTCAACAATTTATTTTACAGTGTCTATGTCTGAGTTTTTCCTCATCTATAAACTGAAGATACAAACATGGGATTGTTGCTAATACATATAAAAGTTAATACATAAAAAGTCCATTGAAGAGTATTTTGCATATAACAAGAGATAAATGAATGTCAGTCATGTTTGATAAATATACACCTATTGAAAAACATAAAATCTTTTTGAGAAATGAGGTACAGTACAAAAAAAAAACAGTGAAGTTCACAGAATTAGAGGATGCAGTTTTGTGGAAGGAAAGGCAAAGCATACCAGTCATCCAAGGTCTACATGTGACTGATGGTGTGAAAGGAAAGAGGATCCAGACTGTACCTGTATCAATGACTGATTTGGTAATATTCTTGTACCTCTCTTATGTTATTACTGTCCCTTACAACAAATCATAATCAAATATTCTAAACACACCAATGAAAAAGAACATCAGTTAGGAATCTGGTGTGATGGAGCTTCATAGAAGCTATTTCCCATCACATTCTTAAGCACAGGAAAATATTTCAGGAGTTTTGATTTCCCACATTTAATTCCAAAAACTACAGCTTCAAAGGAAGAGTATTCAGTGTACATTGTTTCTTAATATTTTATTTTTCCAACAGATTGTAACAGTTGTATCATTTTCCATTGCTACGTGTCACACAATCCCATCATACAGGTCTCCTCAATGTCTTCTACCTTCTAGTTTGATTGATTGTAATTTTGGAGTAACAGATTCTATATTAGACTCACAAAGTGTGTTTTGTTTTGTTATTAACTACTCTTATATTCCTTCATTGTCTGAGTCCACTTCAGGAGGGGAGCCACTGTCAGGCCAAATTTTATACAAACTCAAGTTCAATAGAGACTGTGTATAATTTTCTTTGGGCTAAACTAGCTTTTTATGTTCTACATATATCAATTTATCATACACTAGACTATATACTGGTTTACATGATTCCCCATTGTTCTTTGTGCTAATAATCTATATCCCATGTTTTATAGAATTGCTAGACCAAATCTTAAGGATGAAGAATACTGCGATGGAGAACATGATTAGGCTTTTTAAACATATTTGTGCTTTATGAAAATTCTTTCACTTAGTTGATTTACAACCCTGGGAGATTTACTTAAGTTATTTCAGTTTCATCTATAAAATGAAGGGGAAATACATAACTTCATATCATTGTTATACAGATTAAGTTAGATAATGTATAAGCAGTTCTTGGGTTATAGCAGGTTAGTGTTCCAAGAAGTAGGCACAATGAGGATGATGACAGTTATGCTAATGTTCTCACATTTTCTCCTAGAGATCCCCTCTGCATTCCTTTCTACCATGATATCTGCCTTGTGAGGCTATAGAGACTATGTCAGTGTTCCTCCTTGACTTCTCATGTCCTGTTGACCATGGCCAATGAGGAGCACCTGCAGTAGATTGGAAGGAGAAGGAAAGGTGAGGTCTAGCTATGTATCCCCTTGGCTCTCTTCCTGGGGATTTAGAGGTTATAACAGCTGATATTAGCCTCAAGGTGTTGTAGTAGCCCTTGTGATTCCTTTACACCTGTTTCACTTTCCTCTACACCTTTTGAAAATCACTCCTTTATTACATCCTCCTCAAAAAACCCAATTTGAGTGCTGTTTCTGATTCCTGCCAGGACTATGACTGGTACTATTATTGATGATGATGATGATGATGATGATGATGATGATGATGATGATGAAGATGATTGTTATTTTTGATAACACAGTGATTTCTGATGAGACAAAACCACAGGCCTTATGTTGCTATTTTTATCAAATTCCATAACACTTTAAAAATACAATGTGAGGATTCCGGATCAAAATGGCGACGTGAGGTGAGCCTCTGTAAAGCTCTCTTAGAATTTACAACTAATTGGACAACAATAACTCCTCCAAAGGACTCCCTGCACAGCAGACAGGCCCATTACTGAATTCACCTCCAGGTGGGTGAAATGCGATAGCGGGGAAGGAGGGAAAGTAGAAGTGCAGGGACGGAGCCGCACGGGCACAGGATGCAGACCTAGCTCAGTGCTCCGAGCTCGCTGCATCCCAGTAGGGCTCCGCTTACGGCCCACAGGGCTGAGGGGGCAGCATATAACATGGCTGAACCCAACGCTCACGGCAGAGACCTCGGAGCAAAGACTGAGGGAAGAAGGCTGAAAACTGTGGTTTAAACCCTCACTGCCGAGCGGAGAATGGAAGCCTTAGGCACTGAGAATAGCCACCCCTCCCTACCCTCCCAGAGCTCGTCCCACCCCCACCTGCCCGGTGCTAGAAGCAGAACAGTAGCGGTGTGAGATCAAAAGGACAGGATTTTTGCTGTTCTGAGAACTGTGGACTGCAGAAACAGATTCGCAGCCCAATTAGTTCTGGCAAAGGGGAGGGAGCTGAGGAAGCAGGACCGGCTGTGGTGGTGGTCGCTGCCATTGCTCTGGGCCACCTCTCACAACTCAACCTGCCCCTGGTCCCACCTATCTGGGCGGATCCCTGCAGGAGTAAACAGAACTGTTGAAACATACGGGTTCTGAATCGGGTGCAGAAAGAGCTTTGGAACTTCAAAAGCTCTCCGCACCCCCAGGGGACGTGGCGCCCAATGACCCAGGTGAACAGTTAACAGAGGAGAGGCCCGTCTCCCAGGGAACCCCCCCATTGTGTGAGAAGCTGGAAAAGTACAGAGAAAATATAGCACTACTGTGTCAGAGAGAAAAAAAAAAAAAGGCTGCAGTCAGAGAGAAAATAAAACATTCTTCCAACAAGTATTGGAAAACAAAAGAAAGACCTCTTCCTATCAACTTGTTGCAGAAGCCACTCCTGTAGATGTCTAGGGAGAGAAATAATAAACCAGTAGTTGCCATGAATAACCAAGGCAACAAGACAGCTCAGAAAGAAAGTGAAAAGTCTCCAAAAAAGGAACTTAGAGATATGGAAATATGTGACTTAAATGATAGAGAATTCAATATTGCAGTTCTGAAAAACCTCAAAGAGATGCAAGAAAACACAGAAAGGCAATTTAATGAACTCAGAAACGCAATCAAAGAACAACATGAGCATTTTACAAAAGAGATTGAAATTTTATAAAAGAACCAAATGGTATTTCTGATGATTAAGAACTCAATAGAAGAAATTAAGAATGAAATAACCAGCTTAGGTAGTAGAGTTGACCAGATGGAGGAAAGAATCAGTGACATCGAAGATAGAAACCTGGAAATTACACAGATGGAAGAAGAAAGAGACTTGAGACTTAAAAGAAATGAAAGAACTCTACAAGAACTTTCTGACTCCATCAGCAAGAGCAATATAAGAATAATGAGCATATCAGAAGGAGTAGAGAGAGAGAAGGGAACAGGGAATATACTCAAAGAAATTGTTAATGAGAACTTCCCAAATTTGTGGACAGAACTGGATCCTCGATTCCAAGAAGCAAATAGAACACCTAATTACCTCAATCCCAACAGGCCTTCTCCAAGACACATTGTATTGAAGCTGTCTAAAATTAACACCAAAGAAAGAATCCTCAAGGTAGCTAGGGAAAAGAAGACGGTAACCTACAAAGGAAAGCCCATTAGATTATCATCAGATTTTTCAGCAGAAACTCTACAAGCCAGAAGGGAGTGGAACCAAATATTCAAACTATAGAAAGACAGAAATCATGAGCCAAGAATAATATATCCAGCAAAGATCTCCTTTAGATATGAAGGAGGAATAAAGACCTTTCCAGACATCCAGAAGCTGAGGGAATTTTCTAATACACGACCTGCACTACAAGATATACTACAGGAGGCTATTCGACCACCATCAACAGGGACAATTTGTGGCAACTGAAACATAAAAAGGGGGCGCGTAAAGGCCTGAACCGGAATATGGGAATGGAGAAAGTAAGAGTGCTGAAGAAAATGGAATACTCTAAATATCAAACTTTCTTTTACATAATCTTAAGGGTAACCACTCAAAAAAAAATCCAGAACTGAAATATATACTGTAATAAAAGAATAAACAGAGGGAAACATCATAGAATACCACCACACAAAAATAATAGACACCAACAACAAGGCAAAGTAACAATGGAGTCACAGCCTTACCAGAAAACTAAAGATAAAATGACAGAAAATCCTCACATATCAATAATCACCCTAAATGTAAATGGACTGAACTCACCAATAAAAAGGCACAGAGTAGCAGATTGGATCAAAAAACTAAACCCAACCCTATGCTGTCTCCAAGAGACACATCTCAGCTATAAGGACAAGCATAGACTCAAAGTGAAAGGGTGGAAATTGGCACTCCAAGCAAATGGTACCCAGAGAAAATCAGGTGTAGCCATAATGATATCAGATGAAACAGACTTCAGGGTGAAAAAGATAACAAGAGACAAAGATGGACATTTCATAATGGTAAAGGGGACTATACAACAAGAAGACATAACAGTCATCAATATTTATGCCCCTAATCAGGGAGCACCAAAATATACCAAGCAACAACTAACAGAACTAAAGGGAGAAATTGACCAAAACACAATTATATTAGGGGACTTAAATATATGATTGACAGCGATGGATAGATCATCCAAACAGAAAATAAATAACGAAATTGCAGCCCGAAATGACACATTAGATGAAATGGACATCATTGACATATATAGAGCACTTCATCCTAAAACATCAGACTATACATTCTTTTCGAGTATACATGGAACATTCTCAAGGATAGACCATATATTGGGATATAAAATCAGCCTCAGCAAATTTAAGAAGATTGAAATCATACCAAGCATATTCTCTGATCACTAGGCTTTGAAATTGGATATCAACTGCAAAAAGAAAGCAGGAAAAAACACAAATACATGGAGATTAAACAACATACTTTTAAAGAACGACTGGGTCAAAGAAGAAATTAGAGGAGAGCTCAAAAGATACATAGAAACAAATGACAATGAAAATACATCCTACCAAAATTTTTGGGATGCGGCGAAAGCAGTTTTAAGAGGGAAATTTATATCATTACAGGCCTATCTCAAGAAACAAGAAAAATCCCAAATAAATAAACACATGTTACACCTCAAAGAACTAGAAAAAGAAGAACAAATGAAATCGAAGGTCAGCAGAAGAAAGGAAATAACAAAAATCAGAGCAGAGCTCAATGAAATAGAGAACAAAAAGACAATAGAAAAAATTAATGTGACAAAGAGCTGGTTCTTTGAAAAAATTAATAAAATCGGCAAACCCTTGGCTAGACTCACTAAGATAAAAAGAGAGAGGACACTAATAAACAAAATCAGAAATGAGAAAGGGGAAGTAATCACGGACACCACAGAAATACAAAGGATCATTCAAGAATACTATGAAGGACTATATGCCACCAAATTCAATAACCTAGAAGAAATGGACAAGTTCTTAGAAACATATAGCCTTCCAAGGCTGAACCATGAAGAACTGGAAAATCTAAACAGACCAATCATCAGTAAAGAAATTGAATCAGTCATCCAAAACCTTCCCAAAAGCAAAAGTCCGGGACCAGATGGCTTTACTAGTGAATTCTACCAAACCTTCATACAGGATCTAATACCAATCCTGCTCAAACTCTTCAAAAAATTGAAGAAGAGTCAGTGCTCCCTATCTCATTTTATGAGGCCAACATTATCCTGATACCAAAACCTGGTAAGGACAATACAAAAAAAAAAAAAAACTACAGACCTATATCTCTGATGAATACTGATGCAAAAATCCTAAACAAAATTTTAGCAAATTGAATACAATGCATTAAAAAGATTATTCATCATGACCAAGTGGGATTCATCCCTGGCGCACAAGGATGGTTCAACATCCGCAAATCCGTCAATGTAATACATCACATAAACAAAATAAAGGACAAAAATCATATGATTATATCAATTGATGCAGAAAAAGCATTTGACAAGATACAACATCCATTTATGATTAAAGCACTGAATAAAATAGGTATAGAAGGAAAATACCTTCACATAATAAAGGCCATCTATGACAAGCCCTCAGCTAATCTCATAATTAATGGTGAAAAAGTGAAGCCCTTTGCTCTACGAACACGACAGGGCTGTCCCCTATCACCTCTGCTTTTCAACATAGTGTTGGAAGTCCTTGCCAGAGCCATCAGGCAAGAGAAAGAAATAAAAGGCATCCAAATTGGGAATGAAGAAGTTAAAATATCACTCTTTGCAGATCACATGATGCTATATATAGAAAACCCTAAAGACTCCACCAAAAAGCTGTTAGAAACAATCAATGAATACAGCAAAGTTGCTGGCTACAAAATCAACATACAAAAGTCCATTGCATTCCTATATACTAATAATGAAATCTCAGAAAAAGAAATACAAAAAACAATTCCCTTTGCAATTGCAGCAAAAAAATAAAATACCTAGGAATAAACTTAACCAAGGATGTGAAGGATTTATATGCTGAAAACTATAAAACATTTTTGAAAGAAATTGAAGATGACACAAAGAAATGGAAAGACATTCCGTGCTGATGGATTGGAAGAATCAACATAGTTAAAATGGCCATATTACCCAAAGCAATATACAGATTCAATGCAATCCCCATTAAAATCCCAATGGCATTTTTTAAAGAAATAGAACAAAAAATCGTCAGATTTGTTTGGAACCGCAAAAGACCCCGAATAGCCAAAGCAATCTTAAGAAAAAAGAACAGTGCTGGAGGTATCACACTGCCTGACTTTAGCTTGTACTACAGGGCTACAATAATCAAAACAGCATGGTATTGGCAGAAAAACAGACACGTAGACCAATGGAATAGAATTGAGAACCAAGAAATAAAACCACATAAATATGGACAGATAATTTTTGACAAAGAAGCTAAAAACATACAATGGAGGAAAGACAGCCTCTTCAATAAATGGTGCTGGGAGAATTGGATAGCCACGTGCAAAAGAATGAAACTGGACTGTTATCTGTCACCATGTACCAAAATTAATTCAAAATGGATCAAAGACTTAAGCATAAAACCTGACACAATAAACTGAATAGAAGAAAACATAGGTACTAAACTTATGGACCTTGGGTTCAAAGATCATTTTATGAATTTGACTCCAAAGGCAATGGAATTAAAACCTAAAATAAACAAATGGGACTATATGAAACTTAAAAGTTTCTGCACAGCAAAAGAAACCATCGACAAAATAAAGAGGCAACCGACTGAATGGGAGAAGTTTTTTGCAAACAGTTCCTCCGATAAGGGTCTAATATCCAAAATATACAAGGAACTCATGAAACTCAGCAACCACAAAACAAACAACCCAATTGAAAAATGGGCAGAGGACCTGAAGAGACATTTCTCCAAAGAGGACTTACAAATGGCAAATAGACATATGAAAAAAATGCACTAATCATCAGAGAAATGCAAATAAAAACCACAATGAGATATCACCTCACCCCAGTCAGAATGGCTATCATCAACAAGACAAATAGCAACAAGTGTTGGAGAAGCTGTGGAGAAAAAGGAACCCTCATACACTGTTTGTGGGAATGCAGACTGGTTCAGCCGCTATGGAAGGCAGTGTGGAGGTTCCTCAAAAAATTACAAATAGAATTACCATATGACCCAGCAATCCCTCTCCTGGGTATCTACCCAAAGAATTTGAAATCATTTATACATAAAGACATGTGTGCTCCAATGTTCCTTGCAGCTTTGTTTACGGTGGCCAAGACATTGAAACAACCAAAATGTCCTTTGATAGATGAATGGATAAAGAAGTTGTGGTATATATACACAATGGAATACTATTCGGCGTTAAGGAAAGATGATATAGGAACATTTGTGACAACATGGATGGATCTTGAGAGTATAATGCTAAGCGAAATAAGTCAGACAAAAAAAGCAGAGAACCATATGATTTCACTGATATGTGGTATATAAACCAAAAACAAGACAAACAAATGAGAAACAAAAACTCATAGTCACAGACAGTAATTTAGTGGTTACCAGAGGGTAAGGGGGGTGGGGGGTGGGAGATGAGTTTAAGGGGGATCAAACATATGGTGATGGAAGGAGAACTGACTCTGGGTGGTGAACACACAATGGGATTTATAGATGATGTAATACAGAATTGTACACCTGAAATTATGTAATTTCATTAACAATTGTCACCCCAATAAATAAATTAAAAAAAAAATACAATGCAGATACAAAAATAAAACAAAAAACAAAAAAAAACTTGGATTCTTTAGTTTTGATTTTATTTCTATTAACATTAATTCAGCTAGGGCACCTTATAAAAAGTTCTATAGGTTACCAAATGAAAATAAGCACATCAAGCCAGAACCAATAATGGTAAGCAAATATAGGTATATCATCATTTTAATATTGTGGTTTGTAATGTTCCCTTAGAATAGTAATTTATTAGCAAATGTCTCATGTTTTATTCTCCTGTGGAATTTTGAAATTTTGAAAAAAATTCTATTAAATGTAACAAATCTGTAACATAAAATTAAATAGTTGATAAGCTTCTCATATTGTAATTGTTAGCATAGAATTCTCAAGACATTTGGCTCTGAAATTAGATACAATCACTTTTCTGCCAAAGAAAATTTCACCGATTTAATGAAACTGTTATACAAACTAGACCAAGTAATATACACATCAAAGAGATCAGTTCTCAAAGATTGGTCTTCAAGCTTCATGATTTTTTATTCCAATAGAATATCAATAGCTGCTCGAATTCTAGCAATCATTTTTAGTTTAAGGAGCAATTTCCTCTCAACAATGAAAGGTCCTTTGGGATCTAAAGAATCAGGCCTATACATTTTATGTGATCATATAATTTATCACTATAACTGGGACACTTTTAAAGGCATCAGGAGGGGCTATTAATAATTACATGAAGCAACAGGTATAACCTGGGACTGTGTGGAGAAAACGGTGATGTTTGTTCACCCTATTAAGTTTCATCAAAATGGAATAATAGAGTTTTTTTTCTTAGATTTACAGGTTCTCACTTCCTTTTCTATACTAGTGCCAGTCCCCAGAATGTCTCACCTTGGGGGACTTTCCACAGTGTTTCATAAGACTTCTTTTTTTCTTTTCTTTTTGTATTGGGACTTTAAGTGAGAATTACCTCCTGGGTGTGCTTAACAATGTTCTTGGCACTTCTATTACTCTTCTAGTAAGCATTAACTTAAAAAAACAAACAAACAGAAAACACAAAATCTGTTGGGGTATCTACATCTATCAGTACTTTGTTTCTTTGTGATTACAAATTTGATTATTTCCCAAATGTCTACATTCCAAATAAAGTATCCTACAGACAGGTTTGAACGTTGGCTAAAATTTCCATGAAAGTTATTTCTTATTTAGTTCAAATCTCTTAGATATCAAAATCAATGCCACGATACAGGGAGTATTCTTTTAAACAAATAAATGTAGCTGACTATAAAATTTTAAAATTTGAAACTTATCTGTAAAGGAAACTTAGAGGACAGAATGTCATATACAGAATTTTCTGCCTGCAGCAGGGTGAACTGATTGAGACAACAACCTTCAGTGTGACAGTCTGTAACGCAAATAAATACAGAATCATAGCACTGAAAACTCTATTGATGCTGCTGACATGAAATGAATTAAATATAATATAACCTTGCAAATACTCGTATTTTCATCAAAATGTGAACACTTTTTATGTCATTTCATGGTTTTGTTCTGAGACAATAAATCATTATCTATGTACTGCTTTGCCATGATTAAAATTTAAAAGTATGAACTAAATTCCACTGAGCTTTGTGAAATCTTTAAAACCAAATATTAAATAACAGTTCTGAGCATTTTGTAAATAAAAACATTCAAATGCAAAGCTCTTTCAGTGTAATTTAAAGTAGGATTTTGATATATAATCAGCATCTATGTAAGTAACTGGTATCTATGCCGATAAATTTATCAGATATAGTCTATTAAGCCTTATGAATTTAAAGAATAGTGCTTTTTTTAGTTAATACAGAAAATGAGATTCTGCTAATTAAATGGTGTTCAAGTTAAAATCACAACTTAGAACTTTTTAAGCATGAGGAAAATTCCTGGTGCAAACTCCAACATTCACCATATTCAGAGAAACATATCTGAAACATGTCACTCATTCAAAATAATCTTACCACTGCAACTACAGTATATGAATGAATGAGAGGTAAGTTAGCAAGATATTGGCAGGATGTCCTGAGAGTACACCTTTGTTGGAGCTGTATCCCAAGCAAATATATAGTCGATAGCAAGCCTTTTATAATATATATTAATATTATATAGATACAGATAAGCCTAAATCTTCCATGCATTATTTGCTACTCTGTCCGAGTGCAGGGAGTTCTGGTTTGAAGAATTAAGTAGTATTAGTAGTAGAATAAGAAATCTAAGAATTTGTTTTTCTCTCTTACCAATTCATTCATACGTCCATTTATTATTTACTCAACAGACATTCACTGTACCCCTCTGATTCAAAAGATATACACTGAACATTGTAGAAACTCAAACTAAAACACAACATATAGATCCCGTCAGAGTAGAGAGAATAATGGCCACCAAGGATGTCTTCTTTCTTAATCCCTGAAACCTTTGAATATTTTACACAGTAAAAGGGACTCTGCAGATGTGATTAAATTAAGGATTTTGAGATAGGGTTATCCTGGATTATCTAGTTGGTTCCAATGTACTCACAAGGATCCTTATGAATGAAACAAGGAAGTCAGAGTCAGAAAGAGAAATTTGAAAATATTGCTCTGGTGGCTCTGAAGATAAAAGAAGGGGCCCTGAGTTAAGGAATGCAGGTCACCTTTAGAAGCTAAAAAAGGCATATTTATCCATACAGCCTCTAGAAAGACATAGACTTGCCAGCATCATGATTTTAGTGTGGTAAGGCCCATTTTGAACATCTGATTTTCAGAAATGTTATATTAATTTAATAATATCTTATATTACTTAACAAATAATAAATTTATGTAATTTTTAAGCCAAAGAATCTGTGGTAATTTGTCACAGTCGCAACAGAAAACTAATACACTGCCTTAAATAAATTTGTGCACTTATAGACCTATAGACTAAATATACAAGTTAACAAAAAAAGTCAGTAACTCTTTGAGAGATAAAAGGATGGAAATGATAATAAAAACTAACAATTGGTAACATTTATTAAGCACTTATTATATGCCAGAGACATTAATCTAATTTTCACAAAAAAATTCTTAATGCAAAAATATTTTCCACTATTTCTGAGTTGGGAATATCGTTAAAAACATATTTTACTTAAAACAAAAATAATAATTGGTAGAGTCAGAGCTTGAATCAATCTGATTTCTAAACCACTGTGTTATAACACTTCACCAAACACAGACTTAGGGGAGTCAAGATGCAAAATAATGAATAGGACCTACCCAGGCAATGAATTTGTGCATATATGAGTATGTATGTGTGGGGAGGAGTATTCCTGAGACCAGGAGTAATAAACACAATTCACATGTCCTACAGAAGCATCTTAATGCAGGTCTTATGTAGCTTTTAATCATAGGCATCGACATATGTCCTGCTTTATTTAATACAATTTCCCATTATATGGGATTTTTACCTTATTTTTTGCTTTTCTTTTTTTTCTTTTTTAATTAAAGTTTATTGGGGTGAAAATTGTTAGTAAAGTTACATAGATTTCACGTGTACAATTCTGTAATACATCATCTATATATCACATTGTGTGTTCACCACCAAATGTCAGTTCTCTTTCCATCGCCATTTATTGGAAACTTATTTTTTCAATTTTTGGTTGGACCAGTTGAGTAAAATTTTCCCCAGAGTAGGCACAGGACCAGTATGACAAGGTGAGAACAGGTGCGTGCGCGCGCACACACATACACACACACACACACACACACACACACTGACACTGATTTATTTATCTTCATGCATTCCCATAAACTATCATAAGGCCAGGCCTATACTGAATACCCCCAAATTTTATAGAAAAAACATATTAATTAATGAAGATAATACAAATATTTTATGGTTTGAAGGGTCCTAAATTGCAACCTAATATAATACTCCTGTGAGGAATGAATTCCTTTTCAATCAAGTGATTAGAGTCATGCATTGGAGGATTTTTTTTTTTTTTAATGTCAGAGAGAGAGATGTCTATGCTTCTATTGGAGTAATTTTATCTGTGAAGATTTTAAATGGGAAAAGTACAAAACCATAGTTTTGACTTAGGAAAATAAGAACATTAAATAGAAATGTTTTGAAATGTTATTTAAGAGATAAAAGGAGTCTGCAACATAGGTTAATATCCACAGAAATAGGAAGGAAGAGGGACAACTGTATGAAGCATTTTTAAAATAGAATTAAGCAATTTTTTGAGTGATTAGATGTTAAGACTATTGGGAACATGAGAAAAGATAACTATGATATTTTGAAACTAGGTTACTACGTAGAAGCTTCATGTAGCCACCAACAGGCATGCCCAGATTAATTCTGTTTGGGGCTTATTGAACTTGGTACTTCACTTGGAATACCATCCTGCACTGTATTTTCTGGGAAGCCAAAGTTCTAGTGGTAATCAGTAAGTTTTTATGAGGAAAAAAAAAATGTGAGGGACTCAGTGGTGAAACAATTGTTAGAATATCTTACCTGATTGAATTTGTAGAACTTCTGGACACCTTTATCATTGACATATATGTCATGAGTATCTAAGAAGAGAGTGAATGCTTGGCTGCAGAAAATTTTTCCAGCATATATATATATATATATATATATATATATATATATATATATATATATATTTTTTTTCCTGTAATATATCTTGTGAGAACATACTTTAATAAAACAGGTATAGATTTTTTCCACAGGTCCTTAAAATAGAAGAATGGTGATTAAGAGAAAGAGAGTGACTAAAGATATTTAGGTTATACAGGTGACAGGGAGTGCTGAAAAAGGCTAAGAAAAATGTGCAGTGAGAATAGAGAATGAAGTAGAAATATGAGTAACTCATACTTTCTAGAGGAAACAGGAATAGAACACATCAAAGAGAACAGGTAAATTGAAGTGAGAGAATTAATGGAATCGGAACTAAAATTAAAAAAAAAAAAAAGATTTCAAGAAAGACTCTTGGTAACAAACTAAATTATGTAGATAAATTGCAGGGAATGAATACTGAGGGGGGAAAAGGTTTGAAGATCAATTTTTCCAAATCCTTAGTTATTTCAAAGAAACAGCTTCAGAGTAATGGTACAGTCAGAATTCAGATTGAAAGGAGTTAGAGAAATGAGAGGTAAGTAATTTGACTGGTACATTTATCAAAATTTTAAAGATGTTAGTGAAATGCTGAAGACAGAAAGTTGAAAAGTTGGTCGATTAGGACATCAGAAAAGAAAAAGATTTTGTCAATTAAGAAGAACCTAAGCATGATTATTTGCAGAAGGAAATCATTAGTAAAAGACTATTGAGATTCATTTAGTTCTAAGAAAGAGATGCAGGAAAAAAAGTAGAAAAAGATTAAGATAACCTGTAAAAAGTGAACAGGTAGGGAAGAAAGGGGATGAGAAAGATATTTTTGTACAGATGAAAATGAAAGTGCCTCAGGTAAGATTAACTCACTATGAGAAGCCAAAACTACAGGAGGACACAATTATTCTGGTGGGAGCTGTATTGTAATGGAAAGATCATTGCCTTAAAGAAAAAAAGAGAAGGATGTCTTGCAGCTTGCCTCAGTCACTTTGTAGCTACTAACTAGATATGTATCTCTAACTTCTCTCAGTCTTGGTTTTCATATTCTTTTGTGGAAAGTGGTTTGTAGAAGATAAAATTCTTAAGGCAGATAAAAGTTATAATAAAATCACACACAAAAAAACAGGTCAAATATTTTACCATTGCTTTGTTAAAGAATGCTTTATCCTTCAAGACATTCTGGTCTTTCTCTAATATACTTGAGAAATTAAAAGAATGATTGCATTATTTCCTTCATCCACAGATATTTGCAATGTGGATTCTGGTTGGAATTTCAGTGTGCTACAGATACTCTGTTTGCTTTTCAAACCACTATCTTGTCCACTCTTATCTGTACCCCTGGAAGGCTGATTTTTGTGAATTGCATCAATGGGCTCCCTTGCCTTGTGTTTCAACTTGAGTCTACCAGTAGGAATAACTCTCAGAAGACTGCAGAGTGGAAGAAGAGAGTGGTCAGAGCTACACGTTGACTGCTTCCGTCTACCAAAGCCCCAACTCTGCAGAATGCTCTCTCCTAAAGCTACTATCTTTATATTCTGATTGTTACTCCCTCACTTTTCTTCTTCAGGCGTTGGGGTGATAATAGCTTCACTCTGTTGCTTGGAAGTATGCCTCACTGTTTTACTGGTTGCCCTTAACTCTGCCAACAACTTTGTAATTAATTGCCTTTTTCCTTAATTAAATTTATTTCAATTACCTCATTTATTTGTGTCATCTGTTTTCTCCAAGGACCACGACTGATGCAATTGGGGAATATATGTGTGTGTACATAGTGGAACATGTCAACATTTAGACAGGATCCTATTTATTAGCTATATTATAAGATGATAGTCCTTATTAGTCCATACAGATTTCTACTATTTTAACACTAGATAAGAGCGCTGCTCAGGTCAGTTACTTTGATAAGGTCGTTTAGGTGTCTTTAGCTTTGGTGAGTTCATGCAGTCTACCATGCCATTTATTTATCTCCTTAATATAAATGATAAACAGAGGCAGATAAATTAGGATTTATGTCCAAGGATTTTGTCTTGTTATCTGTGTCACCTTTAAAAATATATATTTCTCATCTATAAACTGGGTAATTGTTTCACCTAATTAATAGGTTCAATGAATAGATTAAATGGGTAATACCAGGGGTGCCAAAAAAATGTATACACATGACTTGTATTCATCTTTTATTATGTATATATTGAGTATTACAATTTTAATACAGTATTTCCCTTTCAGAAAATGTATATACATTTTTTGGCACCCTCTGTATGTGGGAAGAGCTTTAAACTGTGATTCTGTTGTAGTATATAATATAGGAATATTAGCTGTTCCTTGTCTTTTCTTGTTCTTCTTATTAGTATCATTATTACTATTATGATTATTATTCCAGTGGGAACAGTAATCCTATAGGAGACATGAGTTGCTTAGGGACCCCATAACTTCCAATGAAATGCACAGAAAACTGCTTAGACTGATCACCCATACCATTCTCAGATTCTATCAAGGCTAATTCAATTATTCCCCATATGCCTGATTACCTCATTCAATACCAGAAACCTAGGTCTTCCAATTCATGCATTATCATCCAGAATATTATTTCTATATTGCACTTTATATCTCACAATCCATCCAAATTTCCTTTTCTTTCTTGTTTACAAAGCTCTCAATTTTACCTCTTGAAACTCAGTTTATTGTCAACAAATGCTTTGAAAATCCTTCAAACCTTTTATTCCACCCCACCCCTTCTTCAGTGGTTACGTTGAAGGCAACCTATTCCTATCCCATCTGGTCATATTTGTCACAGGATTGTCACAATCTATCCCTGTTCCATCTTGTCATATTTCTCTTTACCCAACCTAGACTTTGTAACTTATATGAAAGTTCAGTATAAGTTTTATAAAAGTAACCTGTGTCAGTCAAATTTCTTCAGAATAACAGAACCGATAATGTATATACATAAGAATTGACTCATGTGACCAATTGATCATTGGGTCTGGCAAGTTTGGAATCAGTAGGGCAGGCTGGGAGGTTAGAAACTCAAGCAGGATATATATGTTTCAGTCTTGAGGCAGAATTCCTTCTTCTCAAGGAAACCTTAGTTTTTGATTTTTAGGCCTTTACCTGATTTCAAGAGGCCCACTCAAATAATTGAGGGTAATTTTTACTTAAAAATAAACCAATTATAAATGTTAATCATATCTACAAAATACCTTCACAGCAATATCCAGACTATGTCTGACAAAAAACTGGGCACCATAACTTAGCCAAGTTGACACAGAACATTAACCATTACACACCCTTAAATTCTTTCCTGTTACAGTGGTACCTCAGTTTTCGAACATAATCCGCTCCAGAAGACCATTTGAGTTCTGAAACGTTTGAAAACCGAGGCACGGTTTTCCCATAGAAAGTGATGCAAAATGGATTAATCCATTCCAGACCTTTAACATCAACCCCTAAAACTGAAAATTTAGCATGAATCTTACTACCTAATGATATCATAGATCTATAAAATTTACGGCATTCATAAACCAAAATGTTTATCAGTGGAGATGCTCGAAAACGAAGGTACCACTGTATTTAAAAAAAATAAAATAAAATACTTATTTGCAAAAAATCTGACTACTAGTTTATTCTAATTACTTACCAACTATGCTTTCTCAGTGAAGTCATACTTCCAATCACCAAAATAGATATTTTAGATCACACTTCTAATCTTCACCCTCCGACATAAACATTTAACACTACCTCTACTCTTAACTGATAAGTTGTAATAAACTTCATTCAGATAATAAGCGATCATAAAGGAACTCCTTCATTTTCTCATTATAAAATCTACTAAGTAGCTAGTATTTCTATGTTTTCTTACTTTTCTTCTGGTATGAAGAATGAAAGAACATCATCTGTGTTAATTAGTCCAGCTCTTCTACTTTTGTTCTGTAATTCATTAACTCTTTATTCCTCAAGAAAATTTTTATGGCAACTGAACCAATGCTCTCATAAAGTATCAGTTTCTCTCTTTGCACTGAGCATTTCTATCAAATGTTCTAGTATCTCTTTACTTAAGAAAATATACAAAAACCAAAGAACAGAAACAAATACAAACAATCTGCTTCTGGGACTATAAATAAAACATTTATATACTGATATATTACACTGAGATATTTCATATCTCTATATACTGTTATATATACTCTATGTAGAACTAGCATTATATAGTGTTACATATTCCTGAGCAAATTTTACTGAAACTGAGTTAAAAGACAAGCCTAGAGAGAGAAAACTCAAGAGACATACCTTCCTTGAGGTAAGTGTTTAAATTTCAGAGTATGAAACCCTGGGTTTTAAACTCAGTGATACACCACTGATCATCCCCCTAGAGATGATTATTTATATTCCAAAGGGTAGAACCCAGGGTTCTTCCCCTTGTATTTCCAAGGAGAATTTGTTTATGGTAAGAGGCAATATTTTCTCTCTCTCAGGAAGGGAGAGAAATAACGTGTTTATAAGCTCCAGATTCTTATTTTGGGGATTCTTTGCTTAAAGTGTAATGTAAGATGAATTCTGACTTTCATAATGTCATCCCAAAATAGAAAAATTGTAAATTTTATATTGTTGTTAAACAACATAATATATATTAAATCAACATATAAAGACAAGTTATTTTCATTATTTTATACATGCCAATGATTAATGAAATTTAGTTGTTTTGCTTATTACTCGCATTCCTATTCAATGGACAGTACACATATTAATGTCCAGTTAATTATTTCAATTTGCATTTAATTAAATAAAATTTAATTGCTACACATTAGATATCACTTCAGGGACTTCAAAAGAAAAACAAAAACAAACAAACAACACAAAAAAATAAACCCAAAAACAAACAAACTGAAAAACTTCAGCATTTTTATAAATCAAGAAAAACAAATTTGCTGTCAAGATGGTGAAGTAGATAAATGCTGTGCACACCTCCTCTCAGGACAACATCAATTACAACTAAACCACAGAACAATGATTATTAAGAATCACCTGAAGTCTAGCTGAACTGAAGCCCTACAACTATGGACATACAGAACAAGCCACTTTGACATTGGTGAGAGCGGCAGAGACACAGAACAGGCTGGTACCACACAAGCATGTGATGATTAAAAATTAGGAGGGATATCTCTGCTGTAGTGGTCCCTGCCTAAGTGCAAGGGGAAAAGCCCCTTCCCAGCCCAGGGTTTCAGTGCCAGAGAGAGAAGTCCCCATAACTTCTGGCTGTGAAAACAAACAGAATCTGTGGCTGAGTGAGACAGAGGGTGGCTGCACTCCCAGGTGGTCCTCTTAAAAGACTCGTGCATGGACTTACTGGCTGGCAGACTTACTTGCTCTGAACTCCAGCACTGGGGCAGAAGCTCGAAAGGCACCAGAGACATATGGGGAGGAACTGAATTTTGTACCTTCAGGTTGAAGCTGGAGGGGCAGCATTTTCCCAGACTGAAGAGCTGGAGGAAGTCATTGATTCTTTGTTGAGTCATTCCCCTCCATGCGAGCAGACACAGGCAGATGCCATATCTGAGTATCCATCAAATGGGCTATCATATTTCATCTGCCATGCCTTAGTGATTCCCCGAGACCCCACCTCACCCAAGTTTTTGGAACACCCAAGCTACTTTCAGTGGCTTTTTTGTACAAATAATCAGTCTTAGTTCATTCTGTGGACTTTTCTAAAATCTCTCAAAAGTTCACAAAACCAAAAAAAAAAAAAAAATGACGTCTGGCTTTGGTGTATATTGTACCACTGGCTGAGTGGCCCCAAGTCTGGCAGTAGAGACAGCTGGCCTCGGTTTATGGCTTAGCCTTGCAAGGCACCTCTAAGCCCAGTACAGGTATTGGCCATCTGCAGATTGCTTTGTGGTTCATATCAGGTGGCCCCATGCAGGGAACAGGCTGCTGATAAACTTGACATGTAGTGGGTCCCCTTCCAGGAGGCCCCAGGACTGGCATACCTGGTGGCCAGCTTTGAACCAAGCCAGTGCACCACATGGCCACCTTCAAGGATAATACACCCGAAGGGTACATTGGTCAGGCATCAGAGACCTGCAAAAACAAACCCTGCTCTGTGAGGTCAGCCCTTTAATCACAGCTTCTCCACTATAGTCATGCCAGTCAGTACAACCAATCAACTCAAGGGTCAGTCCCTCCCATCGAAGTACAAACCACAACCAAGACTCAACTACAACAGGAGGTCACACACAATCCACACAAGGAACACACCGAGAGCACCCAGCTCTGGTGACCAGGGAGACTTCACTACTGGATCCCATGGGACACCTACTACATCAGGCCACCCTACTAAGATCTAGAGGCATAGCAGCCATACCTAATACATAGAAACAAACACAGTGAGGCAGCCAAAATTGGAATACAAAGAAACATGTCCCAATTAAAATAACAGAACAAAATTCCACAAAAAGAACTAAAAAAATTGGAGACAAGCAATCTACCAGATGCAGAGTACCAAATACTGGTTATGAGGATGCTCAATGACCTCAATGACAACTTCAAAAAGAGATAGGAAGATAAAAATGAAGATAGAAAACAGAAAAGAATCAATCAGAAAGAAAGAATACATTAATGGAAATAAATAATACATTATAGGGAATCAGCAGTAGGTTAAATGAAGCAGAAGACTGAACCAGCTATTTAGAAGATAATGTAGAAGAAAATACCCAATTAGAATAGCAAATAGAAAAACAATTCAAAAAAAAATATGAGGATCCTCTGAGATAACATCAAGCTTACCAAAATTTGCATTATAGGGGTACCAGAAGAAGAAAACAAGGAATTGAAAGCCTATTTGAAGAAAGAATAACTGAAAACTGCCATAACCTGGTAAAGGAAATAGATATACAAGCCCAGAAAGTGTAGAGAGTCTCAAACAAGATGAATCCAAAGAGGCCAATACCAGAACACATCATAATTAAAATTCCAAAGGTTAAAAATAGAGACAATCTTAAAAACAGCAAGAGAAAAGTAGTTAGTTACCTACAATGACTCTCCCATAAGATGATTAGCTGATTTCACAAAAGAAACTGCAGGCCAGAAGAGATTGGCAGACAATAGTTTAGTGGTTACAAAGGGTAAAGGGGTCTGGGGGGTGGAAGATGAGGGTAAGGAAGATCAAATATATGGTGATGGAAGGAGAACTGATTCTGGGTGGTGAACACACAGTGGGATTTTTAGATGATGTAATATAGAATTGTACACCTGAAATCTATGTAATTTTACTAACAAATGCCACCCCAATAAATTAAAAAAAAAAAAATAGAGATTGGCAGGAAATATTCAAAACAATGAAAAGCAAGGACTTACAACCAAATTTTCTCTACCCAGCAAAACTATTATTTAGAATCAAAGAGCAGATAAAGAGATTTCCAGACAATAAAAAGTTAAAAAGTTCATCACCACCAAACCAGTATTACAAGGAACCTTAGAGGGATTACTTTAAGACAAATAAATAAATAAATAAATATCTAAATAAATAAATAAACACATTTAAAAAAAATGAATAGTAATATGGCAATAACTACATATCTATCAACAATTACTTTCAATGTAAATTGATGAGCTGTTCCAATCAAAATATAGGGTGGCTGCATGGATAAGAATACATGATCCTTGCATAAGCTACCTATAAGAGACTCACTTCAGATTGAAAGACACACACAGACTGAAAGTACAGGGATATTTGGACAGGAAAAAGATATTTGATGAAAATGGAAACAAACAAATAAAAAACAATGCTCAAAGCAGACAAAATAGACTTTAAACAATTCCACATCTTGGCATTGTTTATAATGGTGAAGATGTGCAGATAGCCTGGGTGGCCATTGAAGGATGAATGGATAAAGAGTAGGTGGTACATATATACAAAGGAATATTGATCAGCTTGTAAGGGAATGGTTTCTTGCCATCTGTGGCAGCATAGATGAACCTGGAGAGTATTGGGCTGAGTGGAGTATGTCAGACAGAGAAAGACAGATGCAATGTGATTTCACTTACATGTGGAATCTAAAGAACAAAATAAGCAAACCAAAGAGAAACACTCATAGATACAGAGAACATTTTGATGATTGACAGATGGGAGGTGAGTGAAAAAGGGGAAGGTATTAATAAGTACAAATTGGTTGTAACACAAGTCATGGGTATGTAGGGTATAGCATAAGGAATATAGTTGATAATATCGTAATAACAACACACGGTGTCAGATCGGTACTAGATTATTGGGGTGATAGCTGAAAGGAGGGTTGGGGACAGGGTGAAAAAGGTGAAGGCATTAAGAAGTACAAAGTGGTAGTTACAAAATAGCCATAGGGATGTAAGGTAAATCATAGAGAATATAACCAATAACATGGTACTAACTATGTATAGTGCCAGGTGGGTACTGGACTAGTCAGGGGATCACTTCAGAAATTATAAAAATGTCTAATAACTATGTTATCCCCCTGAAATTAATATAAAATAATACTGAATGTCAAAATAAACAAATAAGTAAATGACTAAAATGCTGACAAATAGATTTATAAAAAGAAAGTTGAAATATGAATTATAACTAAATCATCTACTGATAACATTCTCAGATATGTGTAATAATTATAGCAAAATTTTACTAAGGTTGTAGAGAAATATATACTAGAGATAAAGTAAAACAAAAGAAAAAATACAAATTATACCAATAATGCAGTAAAAAGAGTATATCACATCAATTTCATACTTGTTTTTTTTTAAATACATATATGTAAATTATATACATGTAGAGACATCTAGATAGAGAGAAGCTTCCTAATATTGTGACATCCAGCTTGTAAGTTCATTGGCAAACATGATGAACTTACTACAAAACAAAACAAAACAAAACAAAACAAAAATCAAACCCACAATAAACAAAAAATCTGACGCTGACAGGATCAATGTAAGTGATTGCTTTCCATAAACACACTGGAAAACTATGAGGCATTCCTATTTCTGGCTACTGTTCTTGTCACACTCCAGGTGGAAGAAACATTCTTGCATTAAGCCTATCATTAAAAACTCATGAAAATTACACACAAATGCTGGAAGTGTTTGAATGAAATCCTATCTGATTCTCACCCTTGAAAAACAAGAAAATTATTTTATTAAGGATGGAATGTATTACATTCTTTGCATTTAAAAAGAAAATAATTGTTTTATTTTTCAATTAGA
This sequence comes from Rhinolophus hipposideros, assembly GCF_964194185.1. NCBI lineage: Eukaryota > Metazoa > Chordata > Mammalia > Chiroptera > Rhinolophidae > Rhinolophus > Rhinolophus hipposideros. The sequence goes on from NC_138059.1 coordinate 20,218,631, forward strand.
ATTGACATAAAATATTATATTAGTTTCAGGTGTATAATAGTGATTAGACTTTTATATAACTTACAAAGTAATCCCTCCAATAAATCTAGTACCCATCTGACACCATACAGTTATTACAATATTATTGATTATATCCTTTATGCTGTGCTTTATGCCCTCATGACTATTTTATACCTACTGATTTGTACTTTGTAATCCCTTTCCAGTTTATGTCCACCCCCACCCCTGCTGTCCTCCCAGCTGGCAACCATCAAAATCTTCTCTGTATCTATCAGTTCCTGTTTTGTTTATTTCATTTGGGGCATGTTTTTTTCTTTCCCTATTTTTGCTGCCTCCCTGCCCCCGTGTTTGTTTCTATGTATTAGGTAGAGTTGCTATGTCTCCTAGTCTTAGTAGTGTGGCCTTATGTAGTAGGTGTCCTGTGGGGTCCAGTGGCACAGTCTCCCTAGTAACCTGAGCTGGGCGTTCCAGGTATGTCCTTTGTGTGGGTTATGTGAGCCCTCCTGTTGTAGTTACCGTTTACTAATCCTGATCCATAGGATCAGACCTTGCACCACAGCTCCTCAGCTGTAGTCAAGGCCAGTCCTCACAACCAAGCAGCCTGAGGGCCAATCCCTCACATTGACATGCAAAGAGTATAATTTTTATGTTTGTTTCTTTGATTGATCTCCCAATTCATGGTTACCTCTAGGATTTGATTTTTGACATTTCCATCACTCTTCTCTGTACTAATTATTATCATTTATAAACTGCCATTTGATAGCAAATTAGATTGATTGGTATTTCCAATTAGAGATGGAAGAGTGAATAAACACATTTATTTCTTATTCCCTCTAAAATACATTGAAATGACACCCATACAAATATGGGTGCCCTGCATTCAGTTCCTCTTAGAATATCTCCAATGGAAAAACAAACAAACAAACAAACAAACAAACAAAAAAAACTCACAAGCTTATTGAAAGAGATTATGGAATATACTGATGAAAAATACTGTAGCTCTGCATGAAAAAAAAAACAGATGGAATCCACTACAGATCACAGACATTTGATGCAAAACCATGGCATGAAGAAGAAGAAAGGGGTATAGTTATAGCTACTGATCCTAGAGAAGACAAAGATTATATACCGTGGTTGCCAAAAAAATGTATACACATGATTGTATTCATCTTTTGTTATTGGTATATATTGAGCATTACAATTTTAACGTTTTTTTTCCTTTCTTAAAACATGTATATTTTGCCTATATGTATATGTATATATATATATGTGTGTGTGTGTATATATATATATATATATATATATATATATATATGGTATAGCTTCCAAGATATAGATATAGATATAGATACAGATATAGATATAGATATCTTTATCGTGGAAAATATTTGAGCTCTAGGGTGCTGCATTCTGTCTTGTTTTTATAAACTTTTTTCTCTGCCTTACTTTGCAAATTGGCCAATTCTTGAATGGCAAAAATTGTCCAGAATGTAAGCTAATCTTACTAGAATGAATGTACGTATACAAATATGTTAACTTCACTGCCAATATATAACACATATAAATACACTATAGTGAGGATTCGGTGTTAATTTGTGATCATTCCCTACAAGGCTATTGATGACATTCTTACTAAAGAGTAACTAAAATAACATCTTTATCCCATCTCTAGTTTTCTTATGTCAAAACAATTTATACTTCTACTATTGATTGAATACCTACTAAATGTGTGCGCTAAGCTATAAGTATTAAGAACTAATAATCATAATAGTGGTTAGTTAATACATTTTTTATCTTCTAAGATATGGTATACCCAACTAAATGCCAGGCATTGCTTGAGGTACTGTGTAGTTTTTTTGATTAGCAGGACAGATAATGACTCTTCTTTGCAGACATATACAATAAAAAAGAAAAAAAAATCTGTAAGTGATGGAAATTCAATTAGTGAAAGACTGCTATAAAAAGTAAAATAGAATTATAGAAAAGCAGTAGAGTATAACTATAGGCAGAGTAGTGTTCTACCTACTAAAAGGGAAGACTTACATTGTGTGATATTTGGATTGAGCCCAAACTGACCTAAAGGAGAGAGAGAGCCTTATGAATATTTGGGAGGGATGGGAGAGGAAGAGGAAATTTCCTGCCAAACAGGATGGCAAGTTCCAGAGCTCTGAGGTAGTAAAGAGTTTTGATCATCCAAGGAACAGAAAGAAGACAAGTTATATAATCTGTCTCAAATAACAGATTTGTCAGTTATTCCACAAGAATAATGAATCATTTGTAACTGAAAGCTGTTTTTCAGATTAAGCATGAGAGTGAATGTAAAATATTTGGTAGACAGTGATCTGGCATATATTACAAGATAAAGTTATGTTAACTAATCACTGTTATGATTATAAATTCTTAATCATCACAGTTTATCCCATGATAATAAAGTAAAATATTGTTTATCAAGGCTCACCTATCAACATGCAACAAAATCAATTTTTTGAGATGGATAATGATGTTGAAAATGTATGTGGCAGTGTTTTATCCAAAGTGAATTTCAAAAATTAAAGATGGTGAGCAATATGTAATATGGCATATTATTAATAAACATAAACTTGAGTAAAATGCCTGGATTCAAACTGAGGCTCTACCACTGATTACCTACTCACTTTCAGTTTTGTTGCTAATTATCTTGGGCTTCAGTTTGATCTTTTCTAAAACAGAAATAATGATACATGCCTTCTAAAATTAAGGTTTCACATCAAATTTGTTTATTTTCAACATAACACTTAATTACACTTTCTGTCCATGTTTTAAATTATTTCATTTAGTCATTTTATTTATTTATAGATTACCACAACTAGAATGTAAGTTCTATTAGAAAATAAACTTTGTCCATTGTGTTGACATCTGTCTCTGTACCTGGAATTACACCTGGCATGTGGAAATCATTCTATTTTTTAAATGATTGATTGAATGAAAGAATGAATGCTGTCCAGTTTGTTTAAATATATCCATAAAACTAAAAATCTGTGTACACACACATATATTAATTGCTCTATTAATATGGAACATACTTCTTTATGACACTTTAAGAAAGTTTCAATGATGTTAATACACGATCAATAGTAGGATTTGGTCTAACAGGTCAGACTAATAGATATTCTAGTGATGATGGCACCACAAATTTCGGGGCTACACAAATCAGGAAACATGCATGACAGCTGGGGACTTTGGGGACTGAATCACTAGGTAAACTAGGACAAGGAGAGGAGCCAGAGTGTATAAAGTTTTACAGACACATCGATGAAAAGACAGCCTTAATTAATGCCCTGAAGACATACTAATAGAAAATACCTTTTCACGCAAAATTCAAACTGAAATTAGTTATTTTGAGAAACATAAGTATGAGTTGAAGAGGCAACATGGTAAATAGTGATTACAAACACCCACGAAAAGAACAACCTTAATCTGAAGGTATTCTTGTAAAGATTACTAATTGCATCAGCTTTCTTTGTCATGCTCATTCACATTCAATAACAACACTCTAATAAGCATTGGCTTCAAACATCAAGCACATGAATCATGAAAAATCAGTACTTTCCTCCAGCCTAGGTATGATCAATTATGAGTTCCTGGTAATAGCTCACAGATTTCAGTTTAAGAAAACTAGAGGTATTTCATGTAGAATTTTTTCTTTGAACATCCTTCCAGACTTACACAGAAAAACTTGTCAATTGAATTATTTCAGGAATAAATCAAGCTTACTAAATTGATTAATCTTGATATGCTCCTAAAGTATGTTCTCTACTGCTTATACATAACAAAAATGTTTTGTGAAACATTTTCAACAAGCTCTCCTTCCTATAGAACTTGTGTATCAGTGACTTTAATTGTTATAGACCAATGGTAACATTTTAAGTGGAACAAAACCTTTTCCATCCAAGGTCAAATTTAGTGAATTCTGAATGAAGAATTCTTGTATTTCTAGATTATAGTAATCATCCCATCACCACACTCAGTATCATCATAGTTACTTCTTAACTTACAAAATCAACAAATCTTCTTTGAATATTTATTAAATGTGGGTCCATATTATGTGACATAAAAATTCTCTTCTTGCTTTACTCCTTCTCCAATACCCCCTCTTCTGGTATCTTTTAGGGTATATTTTTCCATGCTATATTTTTGTGACCAAATATACTAAAACAGTAGTTTTTTTTTTTTTTTTTAATAACAACAGAAATGAATCCAGTATTTTCTATGCCCTGCATTATCTAAATTGCTTACATGTATTACCTCTCTTCACTTAATAAACACAAATCCATGACACCAGTTATTAATATCCTTATTTTATAGGTAGAGAAATAAACATTTTAAGAAATATCAATAAACTTGTATCTATATGTATGCATTTATATCAATATGTGTGTATTTATATTAATATTTGTGCATTTACACATGTACATATGTCTGCATATATATGGATATGTTTGTGGACATTGTTTCTGGAAAAAGAAACCTTAAAGATAAACTGCTGACTCAAACTATAGTGTTAGTTCATGTTTGATAGTTATTGAAAAATTATCTTCTAAGGAAACTAGAACAAATATTACTCTCATCATCATTGACTCACATATAAAGAAGTATTTTACCTCATATTTCAGCAATACTGGATATTATCAATTCTTTATTATATTTCCCAACTTAATAGATTTAAATATATTTATTTGTGTTTGTTATTTGCAGTTACATTCCACTAAGATATTATGGATATTAACTCTAATTATATATGCTGTAAATATTTTTTGTCAGTCTATTTTTTGTCTATATACTATTTGGTCCACATCCTCAGCTACTCCAAAAGTTAATACAATCCCCTAAAGTTTATGCCAAGATTGATTTAACCTCTTTAGGGACCTTAGAAATGGATGTGGCTCAGATCTACATGGTTTTCTCTAGTAGACAACAGTCTTCTCTGCCCTATCCTCTACGATAGACCTATGACTCAAAAATCAAGATGAGAAACATCCTACACACAAGGATATATTTCCTATAGCTTATTGTGAAACTTCTCACTAGCAACAGCCTGTTAAATGTAATAAAAACTTATTGAATTTCAATCATCTCAACCAAAGAAGATATGCAATACAATATTTACTTGAAAACTTTGATGCAAAAGACAAAAAACATACTCTTTGACCTGATTATTATTGTATTTTCCAAACAACATAGAATGACAGTACTTGCTAAATCATGTCAACAATATAAAATATGTATGAACAGTATTCAGGTACCAAGTAAACACTACCATAAATAAATCAAAACTTTAAAAATTGCCTGCATAATAAATAGAGTGTTTATAAATGTAGAGTCATTTTACATGTACAGAGAGAGATCTGATGTTTGACCATCTGGCAATGTGGACAGGAGATGTCCTTGAAGAAGATACACCTGTGGAATACTAAATGTTTCTTTGCAACTGTTAGTCAAATAAGTGGGTTTAGAAGCATAACTAGGAATACAATAAAATGTCTGGTCTTTTCTAGAAACTTTAAGTTGGTATATTAGTAAAGTAATAGCCAAGTCTATTTATGTGCTTTACTGGATTCAGTAGTTTCTTCCAAACACCTTAGGTAGAAAGAATAGCACTCCTAGTTGACTGCCTATAGTAGAGAGTGGTACTGGGGCTAGGAAGACTTGCACTGATATAGACTTTAAAATACACAGATTAATGTTAGAGGTGGAACATAAAATCTATTAACCTCCTTTTATAAAAGAAGAAATCAACACTTCAACACAGAGCATCAAAAATGACACAACACAGCAATGAGAACCAAAGTTTTCAAATACCAAGTCTATAGCTATCCCCACTATGGTATAATGTGCCAAGTAAAGTTATAAACACGAAAATCAAAACAATCCATCCATTGAGAGATGAATGGATAAAGAAAATATGGTATAACTTCTTGGTATTTTTCCAAAGATATCAAAACAATAATTAGAAAAGATATATATGTCTCTATATTCATTGCAGCATTATTTACAATAGCCAAGATATGGAAGCAACCTAAGTGACCATCAATAGATGAGTGAATAAATAAGATGTGTACATATATGCGATGGAATACTATTCAGCCATAAAAGGGAATAAAAGCTTACCGTTTGCAATAACATGGATGGACTTAAAGGGTATAATGCTAAGTGAAATAAGACATACAGAGAAAGATAAATACCATGTGATTTCACTTATATGTGGGTTATAAAACCCAAAATAAATGAACAAACAAAACAGAATCAAACTCATAGAGACAAAGGACAAACTGATGATGGTTGCCAGATGGGAGGGGTGTTGGAAACTGAGTGAAAAAGTTGAATGGATTAAGAAGTACACATTGACAGTTATAAAACAGTCACAGAAATATAAAGGAATAGGGAATATAGTAAGTAATATTATAATAAGTATATATGGTGCCAGGTGGGTCGTAGACTTGTCAGGGAGATCACTTTGTAAGTTATACATGTCTAACAACTATGCTGTACACCTGAAACTAATATAATATTGAATATTGAATGTCAACTGTAATTGAAAAATAATTAAACAAAGAATATGATATATATATATATATATATATATATATATATATATATACACACACACACACAATGAAATATTCAGTCACAAAAAAGAATTAAATGCCATTTGCAACAACATACAGGAACAATTTTGTAACAATGTATGGTGATAGATGTTAGCTGGACTTATTGTGGTGATCATTTTACAATACATACAAACACTGAATCATTATTGTGTACACCTAAAACAAATGTAATGTTATATGTCAATTAAATGTCATTTTTTAAATAATGACTTTTTTAATAAAAAAATATCATTTTTTTTTTTTTTTTAAATCAAAAGCTAGTCCTGGATCCCATGTGCCCTCCATCTGGCTCCAGCAGCCTCTGGAGACAGAGGGCCAGCAGACAGGGCTCACTGCCAGCCTGACCCCTCACCATCATAGGTCCTTGGCGGCCTTCCTTTGCTTCCCCTTAGTGTACTACCTTCAAGGACCCCTGGTGCAGGGGAGGGCTGGAACCTGGAGTGAATTTTCTTAACACCCTGATCCCCTCCCCCTATCCGGTCCCTGTGTGAGGAGAAGCGTCCAGCCAGTGTCCTGTGGGAGGAGAGCCAGGGTCAGCCCACCCGAAGTCTGGGGACTGGTCCGGCTTGCTTGGTGGCGGGTGTGTGAAGACAGGGGCCCAGTGCGGCCTAGGGGCAGAGTGAGCAGAGGGGCGGAGCTTGGTCCAGCTCCGCCCGTGCATGAGAACTGGGGTCAGGCAGCAGCAGCAGCAGCAGCAGCGATGGCCCAGCAGCACGTGACCAGCTCCCAGAAGGCCCTGATGCTTGGGCTGAAATCCCAGCTGGAGGAACCTCTGGGGACCTTTACAACTGGGAGGTTGCCGTCTTCAGACCCCCACCCAACACCCTCTACGAAGGTGGCTACATCAAGGCGCATATTAAACTTCCTATTGATTATCCATATTCACCACCTATCTTGAGATTCTTGACCAAAATGTGTCACTCCAACATTTATGAGAATGGAGATGTATGCATTTCAATTCTTCATCCACCTGTAGATGACTCACAGAGTTTGGTGAACTGCCCTCCCAAAGGTGGAATCCTGCTCAAAATGTCAGGACTATCCTGTTAAGTGTAATCTCATACCTTCTCCTCAGCCCATGTGGATGTTTCGGTTATGCTCAGGATATGTAGGCACAGTAAAGGAAAAGGCAAAGCATATACTGACATCATTAGTAAACAGGTTTCAGCCACGAAAGCCAAAGCAGAGAGCGATGGAGTGAAAGTCCCCACGACTCTGGCGGAATATTGCATCAAATCTAAAGTGCCTCGCAATCAACAGCTCAGATTTGTTTTATAACCACTTGTACAACGACAGCACTGATGATGAAGATGAGGAGGAAGGCGATGCCGACTGTTATGATGATGATTCTGAGGAGTCCTGACATGCTCTTTGGATGTCCCTGTATTGCCCTGCAGTCTCAGGGCAAAGGGAGGGGAGCAAGTGGGGACCCAGAAGTGGCCCCTCAGCAAAAACCTAAGGCAGAGAGTGGGGAAAATGAACACTGCTCCTGCTGATTCTCCTTCTGGATCTCAGTTTGCTTCTTTTTATTCACCTCTTAATGGAGAGAAGGTAATCCTCGACATTATGTCCGAATTCTTGCATTCTTCACCTTTCATCACTGTATTGATCTTTTTTGTTTTGTTTTTGTTTTCCTTTAAACACAAACCCCTGCCTCACTTTGTGTCTACAAAGTGTTCACAGCAAAACATGTTTGGTCTGTTTTTAGATTCTTGAAGAATAAGTCTTTCATCAAGACGTTTAGTGTGTTTAAAGCTGAGAACCCATTGGGAATTCACATGTGCTGCATAGTCTGGGTAGCAAAAGAATATGGAAACAAAGAAACAAAAAAAATTCTACAAAACCAGTTCTTTTTAAAAAAAAGAACTTGCCAAGGTTTAGCTGCTCCATTTACATTAGTGTGTGTGTATTTGTTCAGCCCCATGGTGGTGAACTTTGTTTTTTTCCTGTTGTTATGTCTGGGATAGGGGAGTATCAAGGACTTTGTGGTTAAGTCTGATGAAATGTGTTACTAAGGGCAGAGCCCCTTTAGCCTTCAGAAAATCATCCTAACACAGAGGCCTCAGTACTCTGAGGAGAGAAATCAAATTTTGCTTTTTTGAAATTGATTGGGATCTAAAGCCTGAAATAAATATTCATACTTTACATAGAAAAAAATTAAAAGCTAAAAGCCCAATTAATATAATATTTATATGGACTTATATTAGGGATAGAAATAAAAAGTATACAAATTAATTGAAATAGGTATATTTTAAGTAAATCAAAATATATCATGGCATTTTGCACAATAGAGAAAGTAGAAGAAATGTTAAGAGTGAGATAGATGTGAAAATTATTAATTTTGTGTTTTTAAGGGAAACATAACTATATGTATGTTTTATGTATAGTTAATATGACTTGTATATTGCTCCCTACATTTATACTGGGGAAACTGAGTTTTGATTGAAATCTTCTAAAATAAATCTAGGTATAATCAACTGGTAATACAATAATATTTCTGAGCAGAAATCCTAAACCTACAAAATACATTACAACTCATATTAGTTCTTTTGCTAACAACCAGAAAACATTTGAAGCCCTGGAGATTTTGACTCAGCTTTCTTGTTTTGACTCAGTTTTATTTCTCCTAAGGCTGAATTTGAGAAATATTTCTTCTTTTATGCTATCCACTTTACCTCTCTTTTCTCTTCTTAATTCCCACTGCTCTCCTTTGCTAGTACAAACACATATCTGCTACAGGCAAGTCTTGCCTAGGGATGTCTCTATTGATTGTGACTTTTCATGAGGCTAAGTCTTAAAAAGTTAATATAACTATTATGGATCACATTTTGATATAATTTATATCAGATGTAATTTAAAATTTTCCTTAATGTTATATTCTTTTTTCTCCTTTCTTGTCTTCTCTCCATCATTAAGTGATATTCATTTGTTTTGAATCTTCCTGCTGACAGGTGACTGAATAGCCACATGGAAAGTGCAGTTTCAACATCATTTCTATTAGGTTTGTGAAAAAGTAATTGCAGTTTAAAACGTTAAAAATAATTGCAAAAACCGTAATTACTTTTGCACAAAACTAATATTAAAATTCACTTTATTCAGTAACGGACAAAGAGTAGCATAAATATCAATAGGGTGGATTAATACGCAGGGTTCTTGCTTTTCTCTTACATGTAACAATGGGGTCCTCAGAGACACCACATTTAGACCTCAGTGACAGAAGCCTCTGGGAACTCATGGTTGACTTTGTTATTTGATAGCTGACTCAGGGAAGCTCTGACTGATGCTTAGAAGTGCCTGCTGAAAAACAACTCAGCTGGGCAGAACATGTGCTGAAACTAAATGACAACAGAGAATCCAAACACCTGCTGTCTGGTGAACTGAAATAGGCCACTGTAAGCTAGAAAAAGAGATTTAAAAAAAGAGTCACCAAAACCACACATCTTCAAGAAATTCGGCATTGGATTCAATTGTACACAGTGCACAACCTGAGTAAATATTGTTTTCCAGAGAATTGTTTAGAGAACAGAATAAAGAGATCTGTGGAAAACAGAACACAGGAATTTTGAATATAATAGGCTGTTTGGTTCCCATAATACAGCTGTACGCTAAAGCACTGGTCTTTACAACATAGTTAAGGTCTCCCTCCAGCTCTGAGTTGCCATGTACTTCCCTAGGGCTACACAGGAATGAAAGCCAAGTCAGTGGGAATGGGGGATTATCAGGAATCGAAGAGGATATTACAGAAGTAGGGACAAAACTGTGTCCTGTCCTCTTCCTTTTTCTTAGTGAATAAGAACTGACATTCCAAAGCCAGTTCTGAACTAGGCCATAAACATTCAGTTATTTTCAAGCCAAGTGAAAGTGAAAATCTGTTCTTACAAAGTAGATGTGGGCCTTGTGGTATAGTGTAGGTCCAGAAACAGAAAAATTCCAAGATTGTTTTCACTGAAAAGAGTTAGAACAAGAATGGAACCAACATGTTCAACAATGACTAACGGAAGGAGCTAGCAAACAACAAGGCCTAGTCATACTGCTGAGGCCCACGTCAGGATTTTTTTTTTTGAGATGGAATACATAGAAATTTTAAACATTCGAAAGGCTAAGAAAAAAGGAAAGCCAGGAACAATTTATGTTACTCATGAAAGTATTTGGTAAAGCTCTTCCCTAATAGTTTTGCAAAAATATGTAGGTCTGCCTTTACAGGATGAGATAATGCTCTATTCTAATGTCATAGGTTTTGTGGCAAATTCCATCCTTTCTGATGGGAGATGCCCTTCCTTCATTAAATATCATAATGTAGCATCCGACATTGTGCCTTCTCAAAGATTACTCTGAGGTTCAGGTTGACCAGAGGGCTTGGTACAAGTTGCGTGGTAAAGGATGACCATACTCGTAACACCATGAAGACAGTTAGGCTACATGTCCCTACAGTTGCTGGGTCTGATTAAGAGTCCATAAGAATTCAAGTTTCATGAAGTGGAGTTTGTACCTGATGAATGTGCTTCACAGTCAAATATATCTACATAGAGGTTTTAAAGGTGGTAACATTAGCTCCAAAGCCATTGTGGTATTGACAATGAAAAACAGTACTTAGGACCTCAGAGAGGAGCCCAGGTTGTCCAGGTTGAACAGGGTCTTCCTTAAACACCATCCTGAGGAAAGGGACTGTGGTTAACTAAGTGGCAATAACAATATTTAGTGCTGCCTGCCTGACAGTTGGAATCCAGTAAACTCATTCTTGTTTCTGTCTTTAAGAAGGTTCACAGCACACTTAAAAATGAATTGTATTGTTCCTATCTGTAGCATTAGCTTCCATAATCTCCCTGCAGTACCTCTGATTCTGCATCTGGTACACTGTCTTCAGTGGTTTGTATTATTGATGCCCTGACATAGTGTAGCTACTGCATTACAGCTTCACCTGACTGGCATTTTATGGGGGGAGTTCTCTGCCTGTTCTGGGCTGGGCACTGGGCCAACCTCTCTGAGGTGGCCTCCTAGGTCAGAGGCCTTGTTCCCTTTTCCACTTCTGCTAATAGCCTCTCTTTCACCAACACTGGCCTTGTCAACATGGCACTTTCTGTGCTAGTTTCCAAATCACCATTCCTATGCCATAGACTTTCGTAGCCTTTGTGAAGATGCCAATTTCCTGCCCCAAAGCCAGGTGCTAAAAGGAAGAATGATAATCTCTCTATTGCTCCCCAATTCCCAGAAGCCACTGTACAGCCAGAAAGGCTCTCTTATTTCTGACTTACAAGACCAAAGTGTTCCAGAATCCCCTCTCCTGGTTCTTCCCATCATTTGGCTCAGTTCACACCAAGAAGCAATTTTATGGCCACAATCCAAATGTAATATGAATAAAGCAAGTTAGCAATTAAATGGCCAATATCAGTATAAGACGTTTAAAATAAGCCTCAAGAGGACTACAGAATCTCTGTATTTTCCTCTTTGTATCTTATGTTAAGCAATTTATCACGAAAGAAATGAGTCTTGAGTTTCTTTATAAGACATGAAGTAGATAGATATCAAAATGAGGGAGAAAGTGATAATCAAAGGGACATTCAATGAACAACAGTTGAATAAATGAATAAATGCATGAATAAGAGACCTATTTAGGTGACCTATTTAGATTAGAAACATGGCATGCAATGACCTTAAATTTTCCAAACACTTTCCAAAATGTTCTCCCTACACTACTTTCACTTATATTATCTTAAATGTTTTGTCTTTGTATTTCCTGAAGAAATATGAAATTTCAACATATAGATTTAGATGCTTAATATTTCTGTTCTAAGAACAGACATTTCCTAATCATCATACAGAATGCTTTCCTTATTTTACTATATGTGTCTGTTTGTAAATACTCTTTCATTTCACATTGGACCTTAATCATAGGAAGAATTTGATCTGAGATTTGTCATCTAGGAAAAAAAAAGTAATGAGTTTTTGAAGTAAAATAGACACTAATGGATTCTAAGTCAGGCTTTGTGATCCTTCCTGATGAATGTGCATGCCGATGATCAATCAAGCCTATGACTCAGCTGTTATGATATAGATCATCTCTACTATATGATGACAGCTCCAATATGGCCTTCCTAATCTTGCTCTCATGCCAGTATGTCTGGCCGATTTTTGTGTAATAGTGAGAATATGATGAACAGCACTTACATTTCATTCACATTATTGTATTGATTCTAAAGTTGATAAATGTTGACTCAGCTTCACCCACCAAGAGAGTGGGGGAGTGCTTCTGTATCATGAGGAATCGGAGTAGTCCTTCCTGCTTCCTAATCTTACACAAGAATTCTGCAGGTGCAGTGCTTTGTCAGATACCTAGAAAACAGATAAAAGGATTTTGGTCTGTAGCCCAAGAGTGGTAGTCAATGGAATTTATTCCAAGCATGTACGGTCATTTGAGGAAGGTAGCTCTAGTTCTTCTATGCTAAAAATTGTCAGAGATCATCTACTATTAATGTTCACTTTCTAGGAATCCACTGCCATCCCCTTGGAGGTCTCATCTCAGGGTACAGGTCACAATGCTCAGTCCTCTCACAAAATCTACCGTCTTTGCCAACTTCCAAGTAACTCTTTTTAATCTTTGTGAGCAGGTCAAATGTACCTCTTCCAGACTAATTACCAGCCTTATTTAGTCTGCCAGTATATTCTTAAAACAGATACCTAATTGAAGTGTTACTTTGTTGTATTAAAATAAAGCCTCCGCAACACAAAACGCTATATATATGTGTATGTGTATATATATATATATATATATATATATATATATATATATATATATATATATATATATATATATATATATAATTATACTGAGGAGACCAGATTCAGTTGAAAATTTAAAAGCTTTTTTTTTTCTTTTTTCTTTTCAGAATAAAATATTTTGCTTTATTTCTATTAGGAGGATACTTTCACTCCCTTGCAGTTACATAACATACCTTGGGTAGAAGAAAAAAACAAAAAAAAACCCCACAAGTTAAAGAGAGCATAACTCTTTAAAAAAAAAAAAAAACAGGTTAAAGAGAGCATAACTTTGAAAGTCTATTGATGTGTCTTTTGGTTGAAAAATCTGCTTGCTTCCAATCTTCACATGGCTGGATTTTTCTTGGCGTGCAGGTCTCAGTTCCCTCCTCAAAGAGGTCCTTGACTACTCTATCTAAGGTATTTCCTGCTGTCATTTTCCGCTGCTTTATTTTCTGTATGGCACTCTCATTCTTTAACATTTCTTTTCTCTAAAAGTCTTTTTGAAACAGAGTGGAAAACCCTGACAATATGTATGTATGTATGGTATCTATCATCTGTCTGTCTGTCTGTCTATCTATCTATCTATCTATCTATCTATCTATCTATCTATCTATCTATCATCTATCTAGATAAGATAGATAGATCGGTACAAGCCCGAGGACAATAGTAAGAAAAATACAAATAATATTACATTGATACATTATCCTGTCACACTGGCAACCTTACTTATTCATTTACATAACAAAATATTTATTGAGAAATTTTAAAACATGGTATATACAAGTAGTTATCATTGGAAAACAGGTAAGATAGGCAAAGACTCTTCTTATCTCTGGACCCAATTCTTTAAGTTGTCTACATTTAGAAAAGAGAATATGAATAAAATTGAAAATAAACACAAGATAAACCATGTGGAAAAAATAGAGACCTTGAGAGAGTTGTGGATACTATGAGTGTCACTTAACATTCTTGCTGATTAGTCTGGTAGCTTCAGACAATGTAAATAGCTGAAAGGATATTTCTTTTCAAACATACTTAAACAGTAGCTACATATGATACATGAGATATCTATATCTATGTCTATATATATATATACATCTTTTGTGATATAGTTAAATATCCTTTTCATAATTTTTACAACTTCAATGTATGCCATCCAAAATACGTTCTTGTTAAAAATAATTATGAATCAATGAAAAAAAGTAACTATTCACCACATAGCACATCAACAGTCCTGTGTTAATAAGTCAAAGTAGTTTTTTCAATTAATGTAATTTAAAAGTGCCAGGACATGACTCAAGATCAAAGGCCAAGACTTTTGAGAGTATTAAAAGTTTAACAGTTATTTCCTCATGAAGGGTTTCCTCATGAAAGTTTACCCTAGAGAAGAGTAAAATGAAGCATCTGTTTCCTGTTAATTTCCTGAAGAAAAATTGTGAAATGTTCTAAACTAAGTTGAACAGTCATCAAACAGCTGTTTTGTGGCAAAAAAGTGGAAAGGATTTTGGGCTGTTTTACTTTAGGGGACCTATGGAAGATACTCTTTTATTATTAGCATCAAGGAAGTGTGATGACTACATTTACCCTTCAACTTCATGCCATTTTACTGAAGTTGTATATGTGCTAGACAACTTCATGCCTCATCAGTACCTGAAAATTGTGCAAGTTATGAAATTTGTGTAAAGAAAAAAAATATAACATTCTATTTCTATTAGATATCCACAAGTCCTACAATAGTGCTGAATACAACATGCTGATTATTTTTGACAACATAGTACTAGAAAAAGAAAAAAAAAAACTGTTATTGATCCACTTACATTATCCACACACACAGAACAGTCTCTCTCAACTGTCTGACACAAATATAAAAAAATAAACAGCAATCAATATGTGTAAAATATAAATGAGAGTCAACTGTACAATCTTGCTTTTGGTTACCATAAATTATAGAGCACATAAAAGTGAGAAGAAGTAATATTCCATTGGACAAGACCACATATGCATTTTATCAGTTATTCATTAAGAATAATGTGATGTAAAATGTCCCAAAGTTCTAATTCCACTAGAACATAGATGTAGTCCACCAAATTTGGTGAAAATTGAATTACATTTAAATTTTTTTATTACAAAAAGAGATAACATTCTAAAAAATATTTATTCAAACTTGGGAGGAGAGAATTAAAATGGTGCTAAGTTATTTGGAGGATTCATCTAAGCTCACAAGATGTATACTTCCTTACCCCATCACTGTGGGTAACATGAATATCACAAGTCTCAACTAGAAAATGAAAATAATAACTAAATTGCCTGTAATATATTTTAAAAGGTTTGGAAACCAAGGGAGCCTTTGCATGAAGGTGAAGACTGTGTTTAAACTATTCACAACCCCATCTTCATTACCAAGAATGATACCTGGCTTATAGTATAGACTCTCATTAAATATTCACTCAAATGATGAGTCAAATCTGCCCCCTATTCCTTTGGAAGTTCTCAAACTTGTTAACATTTCTTTGTAAGCATACTAACTACTCAGGAAAGTTGCTTACATACTTGCACAAATGTGTATACATTGTCATCACTTTCAAATAAACACAATTAGAGTAATAATGATCTTAAGAATATGATATATTTTTATTATTGGCACACACATAGCCTTACTTACTTGAATGAATGATTTACTTACTTAGTTACTTGCTTATTTATTCTTCCTCTCTTGTGCCCTTCCTTCCTTCTTTCTTCATAATAAAGCAGTATGTTCCATGAAACTACCACCCGTTCTAGAAACTAGGACCTTGACAGTAATTTTCATCTAGCCATGTGATCCTCCTCCATGGTACACTCCTGCCTCCCTCCCCCCAAATTAACCATGTCCCTCAATTTTTATTTATTTTCTTATATTCCTTTTCAGATAATTTTGTCTTATATGTTATATATATATATATATATATATATATATATATATATATATATATATATACACACACACACACACATACATGTATATGTATATATACGTATACACACATACATGTATATGTATATATACATATATACACACATACACACATATATATGTATATGTATACACACATATATATGAAAAGTGAATGCAAGTAAATAGACATATATTTGAGATCTTTTAACTAAGAAAAACATCATTAATTGTGTAATTTGGGGTGAATTATTTTTATTTATTTTGTATTTGAGATTCATGCATTAGCAAACAGTACTGCAGGTCATTAACTTATTTTATTAGTATCCCAGTTTATATATGCACTCTTGTCATAATGTATTTGGATCGTTACTTCCTTTTTTCTATGCTATCATTTATAGCATCTTTGTGAGTGTCCTGGTAAATATCTCCCAAGGTACAGATGCAAAAAATACACGTTAGTTATATAGCTACCATGTTTCCCCGAAAATAAGACCTAGCTGGACAATCAGCTCTATTGCTCTATCAGCAAAAGTTAATATAAGACCCAGTCTTATATTACATATTATATATTATATTATGCTATAGTACATTATATTATACCTGGTCTTATATTATAGTAAAATAAGATTGGGTCTTATATTTATTTTTGCTCCAAAAGATGCATTAGAGCTGATTGTCTGGCTAGGTCTTATTTTCGGGGAAAAACAGTAGGTTAGTAACTGCTAAATCACAGGATATGCAAACATTTAACTGTATGATGCAATGACAGACCAATGAATATCAAATGGTATCTGTTCCTTATCTTGATTTGCATTTTCCTGATATTAACTAAATTGTTTTGAAAAACGAAAGGCTTAATTTTTAATTTATAACATTTCTTAATTTTAAATAGTAAGCCCTATTGTGTACTGCTTAAGAAATGTAGTTTAATACATAGGGAATGTTGTCTTAAACAATATGTAAACTTTTAAATTGGTGATGGTGTTGGAATTCTTCGGAATTATTGCTTTTCTTGGCCCTGAACTCTCCTACATAAACTTTAAAATCGACTTAAAAAATTTCATAAAATACAAGTTGAGATAATGATTGGAATTTTGGTGAATCTATATACATATTAATTAAAAAAGATTAGAGAAATTCAGCTTTTTAATCTCTCCATTTATTTTAGTTTTCTTTAATTCATTTAACAATGCTTTATGTTTCTGCCTGTAAAGAATCCTATCTATATTTAGTAATATA
The DNA here is from genome assembly GCF_964194185.1 of Rhinolophus hipposideros. Taxonomy (NCBI): domain Eukaryota; kingdom Metazoa; phylum Chordata; class Mammalia; order Chiroptera; family Rhinolophidae; genus Rhinolophus; species Rhinolophus hipposideros. The sequence continues at coordinate 20,236,208 of NC_138059.1, forward strand.
GATTATGAGGTCTTGAATACTATTGTAATTTTTTTCTTTTCAATTACGTTTTACACATGTTTGTCATTGGTGTAGTGAAAAGCAATAGATTTTGCATATTAATTATAACCAGTTACCTTTATAAATTGTTGTATATTTTCTAATAATTTGTTTAATAATTTTCTGATAATTTGTCTAACATTTTGGTTTTATATGTAAATGTTTACATAGAAACGCACATCATTTGTAAAACAACATTTTTTCTATAATTATTAAATCTTTAATATCTTTTCCTATGATGTTGTGTTGGCTAGGACCTCAAATCAATGTTCAATAAAAAGTAGTAATGGAAGGATCCTTGTTATTATCTCTGATTTTAAAACAAAAAAGTGTTTCTAATATTTCCCATTTAGGATCCTGTTTGTCTTAAGTAATTTTAATAGATAATTTTTGACTAGTTTAGGAAGTCTCTTCTTTTCCTAATTTATTAGGAGTTTTAACATGAATTTCTACCAAATTTATTTTTTGAGTCTATTGAAATGCTTGTGTAATTTTTTTCTTCAACAATTGTTGTGTCATACTCAGCCAAATTCAGTAATTTAATTCATATTACTTGTATGGCTCAGCTAAGGGCTAGCAATTTTCGGGGGATTTTTTCCTTCAATGTTTAATTAAGCATTCTATTATGGCAAATTTAAGATTCCTTAGGACCCACACTTAATTTGGATAAAATTATCTGGGTTTTGCTTTATCCACATATTATTTTTAATGGTATCATTATTAGTTTGTTACTTTATATACTTTTCTCAATTTAGGGCAAATATTTCTAACAGATATCTTCAGGTTTTAAGATTAATGATAAGATCGAACATATCCAGCACACAATGCCTATTTGATATAGTATAAAATAAATGATTTGGTGTTCTATAAACCCAATATGAATTCCCATTGCACCACTAATTAGCTTTGCAACATTCAGAAATTCATATATTTCTTTGCATTTTACCTTAGTTATCTGTTATAATACATACTTTTCATTTTTTGATCATTAGAGATCTGGCCTGTATGAAGTGGACAAGAAATAATAGTTACTACTTTTTATTGCCACTGTAATTACAACTATTAATATTATTCTATACCTAATATGAAATAACAGGAGACAGACATAACTCAAAGTGAGATTATTATGAGAAAACTTGTTAGGATTTTATATTATATATATATATATATAATACATATTATTATATATAAATAATATAATATTTATATTAAATATGTAATATCAAATAATCTCAGATTATTTGAAAGTTTGGCATATATATAAATGAGAAGTATTACTTTTAAGTACTCGTATTCATCAAAAATCTGAGATTGCCGAATACGAGTACTTAAAAATAATACTTCTTATTTCTAAAAGTATAATTAAACCTTGCAGTGTCCAAATGAAATTCACATTCTATTCTCTTCCTTAAACGGAACACTAACCACCATCGACATATTCACAGTATAAAAGTCAGTGTATGCAGAATTAGACCACCTTTGGGCTGATTCTGGATACATAATTGTGGACCTACTTCTCTATTTTGAATACTAATAAATGCTTGTTTCCATGCATGCAAGATGACTAATTAGAATAATAAGCTTTCAATATTTATTTTTGCTTTTAAATAATGAACTCACTTGTCATACAGTAGATATAGTTCTTATTTCTTTTAAATAATAATAATCTTATTGTGCTTTAAACATAAATAGGGGTTAATAGATAGAGCTAAGTTGCTATGGGACTTATATTTCCAGTAATTATAGAAAAATGAATGTGACAATTGCATGCTCTTTGCAATAGTATTTTAGAAGGCCTGATTGTACAAACAAATATATTACAGAGGGTGCCAATAAAAACATATACACATTATAAGAAAGGAAAAAACTGTATTAAAATTGTAATACAATGAATGACGCTAACATTCATTTGATTAATGCCATCTTTTGAGCAAATGTCATACTACATATTGCTACCGCAATTCGACTTCAAAAAGTAATACATAGATAACATCTCTTAAAATGTGTACATTTTTTGGCACCCCTGGTACATATTGGACTAAGACTTTATATGCATTCATTACTTACAAGTTAAACCATTAAATATTTTAATGTATTATTTTTTTCATACAATTTTTGTATCCCCTCACAGGCTTTAGATAGTACAGAATAAATTTCTTTCCACGATAAAGTTTATGTTATTAAAATCCTGTATTTTTGAATGAGTTAAAACATTGGTTTATTTAAAATATTTTAAAAAATGGGTATTCTACTTTTTTTATGCATTTGAGGTACCAAAGACATATAAATGCATAATAAAATTATGACATACAATAAATAACAAGTAAATACCAGGAAAAATTAATAACTGGTAGTCTACTTTAATAGTATATAATAGTACTTACATAAAGTACCATTAGGTGTTTTTAATAGAACAAACTTTCAGATTTAACACTGAGCTTCCTGGAATTTCAAATGAAAACATAAAATTTGTAGTTGGTACTGTATTTAGATAAAAACATATTACTTTATGCAATGAAATAATACTCATCTTTAGCTTTAGGAACACTTTAACTAACATTTCTAAATTTCTCTAATGTGGATTTCTACTGAATTTTACATGGCAGCAGACAGCATCTCCAACAACATCCACAGAGTCAAATGCAAACAAGGCTTCAAAATCGTTTTTCGTTTTGTTTTTTTCAAAGTAGTAGTGTAATCAATAAAAATTGTTTATGTAACTTAAAATAACTTTAGAGTAAGCATTCTATTTAAGGGCAGAATACTATGCAGTTTTGGTAATCTTCCTTAATATAAAAATACATACATGAGCTTCTTGGGAAATGGTTTTCCAACAAACTTTCTTGAAAGAATGGCCATAAATACTAGTCTTCCAGTTAAGGTAGCTAATAGACAATGAGGAGTTCCACTCCAGGCTAAAATCCTATGAGTTTTCTTCCAGGCCCAAACACAGATAATTATTAGTCTTTGCGTTTCAGGCCTGGTGTAGGGAAACTGCTCACACCAGATTTGGTGCATAGTCAGTACACTGCAGTTTTCTAGCTGCAGTTGTAGTCAAGGACTTAGCCCCCCAGACCAGCCATGAGCATACACATATTTGCATGCCTAGCCCAGGCTCATCCATTCAGAAGCCTGAGAACCCTGTGTGAACTGGCTTTGTATGATTATAACTGCAATTGTTGTTACTGCTAGAGCATTATCATAAAGCTGAGGGAAAATTAAATTTCATGCGGAAGTGATCAAATTGACATAGCTGTATAATACCATGTGAGACATTTACTTGATCTAATACTGAATCAAAAGTTTGGAAAACAAATGAAGGCAATAGGAATACACAGGAGTCAAAATGTGAAGAATGGTAATAGGAAACACTAGGAAAGCAGACACAGTTCTAAACGTAGAAAGAAATTGAAGAACAGGACAGCAAATTATTCCAGGGAGAATACTGAAACAAAATCAATGAGATATTCAAATTTCAAAGTGAGAAAATAAATTTTAGTTCATAAATTTAGCAATTTGTGTACACACACACACACGCAAAGCACATAACATTAAATGACAGGAAGGCCTCTGGATGGTGATGGTGGTGGTGATGGTGGTGGTGGTGGTGACATATTCTCTAAAGCAGGATTTAGAAATGGAAGGAAATATCATTAATTTGGAGTCAGATAATGAAGCATCAACAACAAGAAGACTGAAACTCCTGTCAGTGTGGGGTAGTGGATAGAGCATGGAGTGAGTAGTCAGATAATCTGGGTTCACGTAGGACTCCTACAATTACTATCTGTATCAATCTGTACCAAACTTATTTCAAATGAGACAAAACTGTCACAAAAGTGACTTAAGAATATAGAAGATTTATTCATTCACTAAGCTGAATAGGATTTGGTAGGACTGGCTTAAAATATAGCCTATTACAGGGACTCAAATAATTTCACTAGTCCCTGAACTTGCCTCTCTCTCGCCTCTGAGTTTATTTTCCTCTGTATACCAAAGTTTAATATCACCCCTCGTGAGGAACAGTTACTATAGCATAAACAATCTTTCTGCAAAATTCTGGGTGCGATGAAATGGGAAAAGTGAGTCACTTTTCCTGAATTGTTCCCATTGGACTGGCTGGACCACACTCACTCTTGATAGATCACTGTGCCTAGAGGAATATGAACAAGTGTGATGAGGAATCTTACTCAAAAGAGTGAAAGAAGGATTAGAATATAACATATATACCCAGGTCTCGACCCAAAGTAACCACTTAATGAATGTAGCTGCGGAACTCTCTTAACTTATGTCTGAATAATTAACCAAATAAACAAACAAATAAATACAAAAAGACACTTCTGCTATTTTTATTAGGAAGGGAACCAGTCCCAAGGAAGTTCACAGAAGAGAGCAAGCTCAACGCAGCACAAGATTGTGTGGGTTATTAACCTGGATATTCTATGCGGTCAAATATAGGAAAAGGATTTCAACAAAAACAGAGGGAGTATTAGGTATTCAGAAAAAAAAAAAAGTCAGAAACTAGGGCTATAGGTTAAAATAGTTATCAGTGTCTTACATGGTGTCTTGGTTTTGTCATCCTTCTCATTTTAACAGATAAGCTATGATACTCTGAGTTCACAGCATTTTTAGAATTTTTATTAAATTTATTGAGGTGACATTAGTTAGTATAATGGTATAGGTTTCAAGTGTACAATTCTATAATACATCATCTATGTATTGCATTGTGTGTTTACAAGCCAGAGTCAGTTCTCCTTCCATCACCATATACAGACAGTGCCAATAATATGTATACACATTTTAAGAAAGGGGAAAAAAACTGTATTAAAATTGTAATACTCAATATATACTGATAACAAAACAGGAATACAAGTCATGTTTGACTTCTGCAATTACAAGTGGTGCTCAAAGTAGTTACCATCAGCCTAATTTTAATATAGTTTTTTTCCTTTCTTAAATATGTGTACATTTTTTGGCACCCTCTGTATTTGACTCCCTTTTCCCTTTTCTACCTCCTCTCTCCCTCCTAACCCTCTGGTAACTACTAAACTGTTGTCTGTGTCACCTATGAATTTTTGCATGTTTATCTTGTTTGTTTGTTGCTTTCAGTTTTATATCTCACATAAGAGTGAAATGATATGTTTCTCAATTATTTCTGTCTGACTTACTCATATTTCTCATAGCATTATAATCTCAAAACCCATTAATGTTGTCACAAATGGCATTATTTCAATTTTATTTATGGCTGAATAATATTCCATTGTATATATGTACCACACCTTCTTTATCCAACCATCTATCAAAGGACACTTGGGTTGTTTCCATGTCTTGGCCATTGTGAAAAATGCTGCAGTGAACATAGGAGTACATATAACTTTATGGATAAATGTTTTCAGACCCAAAAGAGGGATTGCTGGATCATATGGTAATTCTATTTTTTGAGGACCCTCCATACTGTTTTCCATAGTGGCTATACCAATTTACATTCTCACCAGCGCTGTTTAAGGGTTCCTTTTCCCCACAAACTCCAAGACTTATTACTTGTCTTGTTGGTAATGGCTATTCGAACAGGTGTGAGGTGGTATCTTATTGTTGTTTTAATTTGCATTTCCTGATAGCTAATGAAGTTGGGCATTTTTTCATATATCTGTTGGCCGTTTATATGTCTTCCTGGGAGAAGTGTCTCTTCAGTCTGCCCATTTTTTAATTCGATTGTGTTTTTGTTGTTGAGGTGTATGAATTCTTTATATATTTTGGAATTTACTCTCTTATCAGTGGTGTTTTTGCAAATATCTTCTCCCATTTAGTTGGTTGTCTCTGCTTCGTTGATGTTTCTTTTGCTGTGCAGGAGCTTTTTGGATTGATATATTCCCATTCATTTATTTTAGCTTTTATTTCCCTCACCTTAGTGGTCAAATTTATCAAATCCTCTCCAAACCCAAGATCCATAAATTTGTTACCTATGCTTTCTTCTATGCAATTTATTGTTTCAGGTCATATATTTAGGTATTTGATCTGTTTTGAGTTAATTTTGGTATGTGGCATTTGGTATATGGTATACAGCAGTCTAGTTTCAATCTTTTGGATGTAGTTTTCCAATTTTCCCTGCGTGATTTGTTAAAGAGGCTGTCTTTCCTCCATTGTACGAGTATGCTTTTGGCTTCTTTTTCAAAAATTATCTGCCCCTATATATGTGGCTTTATTTCTCGGTTCTAAATTCTATTGTATTAGCCTGCATATCTTTTTCTGCTAATACCATGCTATTTTGATTGTCACTTTTTAATATAAATTGAAGTCAGGGAATGGGTATCTCTAGCCTTGTTCTTTTTTCTCAGGATTGTTTTGGCTACTTGGGGTCTTTTGTGATTCCACACAAATTTGAATATTTTAAAAATTCTATTTCTTTAAAAAATGCCATTGGGATTTTGATGGGAATTGCACTAAATCTGTATATTGCTTTGGGTGATATGGCCATTTTTACTATGTTAATTTTTACATTTTAGTATCTTTCAATTTCTTTGTGTCCTTCAGTTTCTTTTAAAAATGTCTTATAGTTTTCAGCGTGTAGGTCCTTCACACACTTTGTTAAGATTATTCCTTATTATTTTATTCTTTTTGTTGCAATTTCAAAGAATCCTGATTTTTTATTTATTTTTCTGGAATTTCATTGTTCGTATATAGGACTACAATTACATAGGACCAGAATGTATTCGTGTACACTGATTTTGTATCTTGAAACTACTTGTTTATTGTTTCTAATAGTTTTTTGGTGGAGGCTTTAGAGTTTTCTATATAAAGAATCATGTCGTCTGCAAAAAGTGACATTTTGACTTCTTTATTCCCAATTTGCATGTCTTTTCTTTCTTTCTCTTGCCTGACTGCTCTGGCGAGGACTTCCGATACTATTTCAAACAACAATGGTGAGATGGGGCATCCTTATCGTGTTCCTGATCTCAGAGGAAAAGCTTTCAGTTTTTCACCATTCAGTATAATATTAGCTGATGGTTTTTCATATATGGCCCTATTATGTTGAGATACATTCATTCCATACCCATTTTATTAAGTGTTTTAATCATAAATAGATGGTGTATCTTGTCAAAGCTTTTTGTGCATCTATTTATCTGATCATATAATTTTTGTATCCTTTAGTTTGTTTATGTGATGTATCACATTGATTGATTTGTGTATGTTGAAACATCCTTGTACCCCTGGAATGAATATCACTTGAATATAATGTACAATGTTTTCAATTAATTGTGTTTTATTTGCTAGTATTATGTTTAGGATTTTTGCATCTGTGCTCATCAGCAATACTGGTCTTTAGTTTTCTTGTGTTATAGTTTTCTTGCGTTATGTGGCCTCATAAAATGAGTTAGGAAGTATTGCCTCTTTTTCAATTTTTTGGAAGTATTTGAAGAGGACAGATATCAAATCATCATTGAATATTTGGTAGAATTCACTAGTGAAGGCATCTGGTTCTGGATTTTTGCTTTGGGGAGTTTCGAGTGATAGTTTCAATTTCCTTAGTGTTGATCGGTCTATTTAGATTTTACAGTTTTTCATGATTCAGTCTAGGAAGGTGATACATTAGTAAGAACTTGTCCATTTCTTCTAGGATATTGAATTTGGTGGCATTTCATCTTACATGGTATTCCTATGTGATCCTTTGTATTTCTGTGGTATCTGTTATAATTTATCCTCTTTCATTTCTAATTTTATTTATTTGTCTTTTCTCTTTTTTTCTTTAGTGATCCTATCTCAAGAAACAGAAAAATCCCAAATAAACAATCTAACATTACATCTTACAGAACTAGAAAAAGAAGAAGAAATACACCCAATGTCAATAGGAAGAAAGAAATAATAAAAATTAGAGCAGAGTTAAATGTAATAGAGAACAAAAGGACAATAGAATAAATTAATGGAACAAAGAGGTGACTCTTTAAGTAGATTGATAAAATTGACAAATCCAAGTTCAGAAAATGTGTACAAGGAAACTGTTGACATTTGGAACCCAATTAAAAAGACAAAACTAATTTTTTCTTTACCCAACATCCAGAGTGTAAGATTTTACATTGCAGTACCTACATTAATATAAACATGGATCTACGTTAATATAGTATAGCTAATATGGACTTGTATTATATAACTCTGGATAGTGATATTTATTTATCTATTCATTAAACCATTTATTAACTTATTAGTTTATTATTGAATCAAAAGTTTTTCAGAAACCAGTGTATGCTACGTATTCTGTTAGATGCTGAGAGACAACTTTATTTCTCCCTTTAAGAAGCTCTCAGCTACATGGTGAGAAATAATATAAAAATAAAAAATGGGCTGGGTTTATATGTATTTATACATTATCTCTGATCATTAAAGTTCCACACAAAATCTTTAATTTCCCTTTAAAAAAGTAATCAACTCATCCAAGATCCACTCTTCCTATAGTATGTAATCATTCTTAACACTTAAGTCAACTCCCAGCTTACCTATGACATATTCCCTGACCATGTATCATCTGTCTAGCCTCCCCAGCAAGACTGTAATTTCCAATTAAGTCTTAGGAATATGAAAATATGCATGCCTTATATTTCTGTAATACATAACAGTAAATGCTCTACAATACATGTTGAATTAATATGTTTATTAAAGTAAACAACTCACAAAAAGTCAATAGATATATTTCTTAAGATATGTAAAAGGCACGATGCTTTTTTAAGACTCTTGGGAACTATCCCCATGTATGAAATATTTAGGCTAATTTTAAAATATATAATTCAATAACTTTTTTAAAATACCTGATTCTTTTGGATGGCATTTCAAGTAAAATGGAAATAGATGCTATTTTATGTTATTTGATTACAATATAACAAAAGTATAAATAAACTTATAAAATATGCATGTAACAGGAAGGAGGCAACACTCTATTCAAAAGGAGAGAGTAGATAACTGCATAATCATAATCAATCCTTTTAAGTAACTCTGACTTACTCGAATGCACTTAAGATTCTGCAAAATCTATTTCTCATGCTAGTGAGAAAACTCTATCAATAAATGGAAATAGTAAAATGTAGGTTTAATAAACTTCAACTATAATGATAACATTACATTTTAAAATATCAAGATGTATACACTTCAAAATTGATTATTCTTGGGTAGAGTCAACCTCGCAGAGTACGTATATCCTAAACCCATTTTCTCCCACAAACTTATCAAAATGACAACAAAATATAGAACAAACATCACTGAGAACTACCTGAAGCCTAGCGGCACAGGATTCTTATAACCAAGGATATAAAGAAGAAGCCATGCCGACATGGGTAGGAGGGGCAGAGGTGTGGTCTGGTTAGATAACATACCCACAATGTAGTGATTCATATATGGGAGGGATATCTCAGTTGGGTAGGACCCTTTTGAGGAGCGAGGGGTCCAAACCCCACAACAGGCTTTCCAGCCCAGGGGACCTATTCTGGAAAGAGGAGTCTCCATTACCTCTGGCTTTGAAAACCTGCTTGGTTTATATCCAAGAGAGATGCAAACATTCAGATGGTCAACAGACACACAAAAAGAAACTCAATGTCACTAATCGCAAGGAAAATACACATCAAAACCATGATGAGATATCATGACAGAACGTCTATTATCAAAAAGACCACAATTAGCAAATGTTGGCGAGGATGTGGAAAAAATGAATCCTTGTGCACTGTTGGGAGGACTGTAAACTGACGCAGCCACTATGGAAAGCAGTGTTGCAATTTCTCAGAAAAATCGAGAGCTACCATATGACCCAGAAATCCCACTGCTGGGTATTTATCTGAAGAAATCAGAAACATTAATTCAAAAAGATGCATGAACTCCTATGTGTATTGCAGCATTTTTACAATAGCCGAGATATAGATACAACCTAGATTTGAATATTAGCAGGATATGCCAATCAATAGATGAATGGATAAAAGAATTGGCACATATATACAGTGGAGTATTACTTAGCTGTAAAAAATTGGAATCTTGCCATTTATGACAACATTGATAGACCTAGAAGGTACTATGTTAAAAGAAATGTCAGGCAGAAAAAAATAAATGTCATATTTCACTTGCTTGTGAAATTAAAAACTAACAAACATAAACAGAAACAAATTCATAGATATACAAGAACAAACTAATATTTCCAGTTGGGGGGAAGTTTGCAGATGGGCATGAAAGGGTAAGGGGACTAAAAAGTACAAAATGTCAATTATAAAATAAGTCATGGGGATATAATGTACAACATAGGGAATATAATAGTCAATAATACGCTAATATTCAATAATATTCTAACATAACAATAATATTCTAATAGCTATGCATGGTGACAGATGGCTGTCATTTCACAAGGTATATAAATTTCTAATCACTATGTTGTACACCTAAAACTAATATAATATTGTAAGCCAACTATAACTAAAGAATTTAAACAATAGCTTACTCTTGCTGAATTAAAATTCAAGATTAGCAAATTTTAAGAAGTCAGAAAATATCTAGGGTATGACCAGTCACTTCAAAAAAAATTCTGATCAAACATTTTGGTTATGTTCATGTAGCCAGATGGGGCACATTATTTTAGATAATTTGCAAGGCATTGTGTTATAAAATATAATCTACTTAGATATATTCTACAGTCTAAAACAAATGGGGGCAAGCTGTAGGTTTATCAAATCCCTTTGCACTGTCATTTTTTCCTAAGTTCCACAATATTTTTATTAACAACATTATCTTATTCTATCATCTTTGAAATTAAAGGCTTATACTGAGTTTTTTTAACTTGTAATCATTATTTCTGACTCTTCTGATTTGTGCCTTAATAGTTAACCGTGCTTTCCTGTTTTTGTTAAAATCCTTCAAAATAATTCATAAATTTAGGTATTATACTCCCAAGTATATCTAAATTTCTTGCCACAAAGTAACCAAGATATGTATAATCTCTTAAAATATGTAAAAGAAACACATCACTGTAAATGCTATTAAGCCACACCATGAAAAACATGAGAAATTTGCAACTACTTGTAATTCTGATTAGTTTCACTAGCTCCTTTAGATTTATAGATTTGATTTGGTCTGATACATCTCTTATGAGTATTAAAATCCCTAAACTAGAAAAAATAATAAGGCAGAAATTAATTTAAAAAAAGAACACTAAAACGTTCACATTGTTATTCAATTATTTTTGAAGCTGAATATCTTGTTATAATGTCTCTTAGGAATTTTTAGGAATTGTTTGATATGGTTGATGATAAGTATTGTGATTGTTTTTCAAAAAGTGCAAATCACAAACTTGCATGATTACTGAAAGGTGTATAGAAGGAATTTTTTGACTAGACAGCCCTTCTTCCAAATACTCACGACTCACTTTTTCAGCTGAATCAATTACAGTAGTTTCCTCTTATCTATAGCTTCACTTTCAGCTGTTTCAGTTACCCATAGTCAACACAGGTCTGACAATATCAAGTCAAAATTCCAGAAATAAACAGCTCATAATTTCCGAGTAGCGTAATGAAATCTTCTATCATTCAGCTCCATAATGCCCGGAACTTCGATTATCCCTTTTGTCTGGTGTATCTACCTCGTATAGCCTATTAGTCACTTCATAGCCGTCTGGGTTATCAGATTGACTGTCGTGGTATTGCAATGCTTGTGTTCAAGTAACCCTTATTTTACTTAATAATCGCCCCAAAGGGCAAGGCTGGTGATAGTGGCAATTTGGATGTGTGAAAGAGAGCCCATGAAGTGTTTCCTTTAAGTGAAAACATGAGTACAATATAAGATATCCTGAAAGAGACCACATTTACATTGTTATTACATATATTGTTATGGTTGTTCTATTTTATTATTCGGTATTTTTGCTAATATTATTGTGCCTAGTTTATAAATTAATCTTTATCACAGGTAAGTATGTATAGGAAATGACATAGTATATATAGAACTCAATCCTACCACAGTTTCAAGCATCCACTGGGGGACTTGGAACATATCTTTCAAAGATAAAGGGGGACTACTGCCCCACCGCCATCTAAAGACTATGATCTCATTCTTTCTGTAGCTCACCATCCCGATGTCATGCTTTAATTTTGTTTAATACTTGTATCACTTGCCAACTGAACTTAGGACAAAATGTTTTATGTCAATTTTTCTCCAACAGGGTAGTCAATAGTCACATGTGAGTACTAAGCAGTTTAAATGTGACAAGCATGATGGAGGGACTGAATTTTCAATTTGAATAAATTTGCATCGATTTTCATACAGTTACTGTATTGGACAGTGCAGTTTTATAACATTTATCACTACATGGTATCATTTATTTCTTATCTATCATCCAAACTAAAATGGGAGCTTTACGACAGTGGGGTCTTTATGTTGCACAGGATTATATCCCCAGAATAGTTCCTGGCACATAGTAAAGACTCAATAAATATTTTGTGTATGTATAGATGCACCACGAATATAATATTGTAATCAATTTTTTATAAGTATGACACAGGCATTACAATTTCTTTGTAACATGAACTTAAAGGTGTTTTCCTTTTTTAAAAAAGGGCAACCATATTTTGCATTCATATATGCCTTCAAGCCTACCGTGAAGAAACTGACCTCTAAAATAGAAGGTAAAATTGATAAACAAGGTTCAAAATAACAAAAACAAGTAAGTGATATTTAAATAGAATCTCTAAGACCCAACAGCTGATACATTTAGAAATAACGGTGGCTAATTGTGCCTCATTGCAAAAGAAAGACCCAGGTGGTCTGAAATTAGAGTCACAAAGTTTTCCAAGTCTTTTGCTATCAGAATATTTTGGGCCTAAGGAGTGGAGCAGAGTTTTAGATTATTAAATATTATGAAGAACATACAATTTGACTATAGACTTTATTTCTCTTAAGTCTTTTAATGTTGCTTAGCAAAAATCTCAAAAAATTGTGTGTTTCCTGCTAGAAAAATAATGTATGCTGAGATTTTGAAGGTTGTTCAGTATGCTATGGATTATATCAGAAGTCTGCCTAGTATTTCTAAAATTCAGAAAAAAATAATCTAATTTTACTACCTGGTAGTAAATAACTGAATATATATGAGCAAATCACATTGAGTAGCTGAAAAATATGAATAGGAACTACAGTGAAAATTTTTGTTTTTAATTTCATTTCATGATGGCTACATACACTGCTGTATTTATCAATAAGTGTCTTTGCATATAATTTATGGTTGAAAAAAGTAATATTTATTCATCAGTTTTGTTTCTTCAGACAATAATCTTCAGACAACAAACCAATCTAATGTCCCATATATACTATTAGCTGTATTTTTTTTCCAGAATGATATTCATGCTAATGAATAATGAGGAAAATTTCAAATGAACTCACCGAACTAAAGTTTTTTTTTGTTTTTGTTTTATAATTAATAATTATTCATGCCTTAACCTTGTTTTGGGTATAGGCTACTTTATGTTTATTTGTACAAAACTGATGATATTTATATATTCTATAAAGTGTGAGTACATAAAGAATAATGGTTTTTAGACAAAACAACACTGAGTTTAGTATTAAGATTGGGATACTTTGACTTCACTCCTTAGTGGTGTCTTTTAGGGAATAAGAGTTATAAGAGCATATCACAAACTGTATTCAGTGAAACACTAATTCTAAAAAAGATGTCATCAGACTGTTTATAAAAGTGTTCCATAGTCATAAAATACTCTCCTCATACATAAAATAACTATTAGCAAGTCATGGGGAATAGTTCATAAACACAGTACCAATTAAACTAGTTTAAAAATATACAAGGATTAAGAAAATAGGGATAATTTGAGAGAACTTTTGTTTTACAACTCTGTTTTTCATATTTTCTAGCATACTGTCTGTGAAAAAGAGTGCATTTCTGTTAAAAAGTAAGTTTTTTTTAAAACAGGTAGGTGTTTCCTTTTTATTCTGGTGACTGCTGTTAAGATTATTTAAGTGGGCTTAACCTGGGCTTAGTATGATAAACGCATGGATATTTCCTCATAGGAGTTACCATTCCTTGCTCAGAGATGTAAATTGTGCATATGGACTTAGCACATCAATGATATTATGGCTTCTCTAGAAAAGATGCATCGATTGTTCCAATGCTTTTAATAATTTCTTCGGTGATAAATTAATAGTATCACCTCACATGTGACTTTCACCAAGATAGTCTCTAGTAGCACCTCCCAAAAAGAAAAAAAAGTCTTTGACTGTAAAACAGCATCACTGCATTTTATCAAAATGAAAGAGACACCGCTGACAGAAATGTCCTCAATAGCAAGCAGTGATGGAGCTCTATTTTAACAAGGTTAATAAAGTACAGAGTATCTACAACCTACAGAATCTGCACAATGACCTCACAGTGAGCAATTACATCACTGTTCTGCAGCAGGTTATACCTATTGTAAGAAAAACATTGAAACACTGAACTTTTAAAAATAGAAGAGTTGAGAAAATCAACTACAAATTTCAGGAAATTGATAGCATCTCACGAGCCTACAGACAGTAAATCTAGATTATTTACAAGATTTATATCATATCCATAACATTGATATTAGGTGCCTCAAAATATAACAGGATAATTCAGAGAACACTCAAATGGCTGTAAATAAAATATAGAAGTGAACTTATATGTATACAAGATTTGTTTTTGTTTCAGGCATTCTTCTAAGAACTTTAAGTGTAATAATTTATTTAATCTTTGCAAAGATTATAACTACCATTTTACTTATGTTACAGATGAAGAAACTAATGCACACTAAAATTAAATAACTTTTCCATTAGATTAAATATATATGAAGTGGCAAAGCTGGCATTCGAATTCAGGTTGTCTGGCTCCTACTTATGGGATTATCCCAGACTTTACTACCTTGTCTGTGGTATATCACTTGCAAAAAAAATAAAAACAAAAAAATAAAAATCATAAGCTTCTTTGTGTGTAAAGAGTTTGGTCAAATTTTCTGAAGGGTGGGAGAGATTAGTGCATTTGCCGAGATTTGGATGTTTATGCTTTGTGTCGATATTGCTATTTTTTATCATGAATATAAAATGCTGGGAATTTTTACACACCTTTAAAGATAAGTGTACATAACTAGTTTTGCTTTTTCTTTCTCTAATTGAATTATAATTTTTAATTACAGCAAGTATGGCAGTGTTTCTAGTAAGTCAAAGTCAATCTTAAAATGAAGACTAAAAACAAGTAATGAAGATAATCTACAAGATTTTAACAAAATTATTTGAAATGTAAGGTGTACCACCATATGTATTTTGTGACTAAGTTCTTACAAATGGCAACCTAAAATCCCTACACTGTAATGAATACAATAAAAATTATATCAACCATTTTCAGCATTTATTCCATTTTGATGCAACTCTAAGATCCTTTTCAATCTATTTTAAACTCATTAATCCAAGTAACAAGTGATATTATAATTAATTTATTACTATTTGGCAGCAAAAATGTATTTTTCTGGTATGATTTAAGATAAACCATGTTAATCACTTGTGAAATGAGAAACAATCCAAATTGAGGTATCTCTAGTGCATCAGTTAGAATTGCTTTTTACTACAGCTAACAGAACAATACAACTCTGATATGTGTTCACTTATTTTGAGAAGCAAGCAGCAGGCACCTCTCTGAGTGTCCCTTGGTTTTTCTTCATGGCCTCAATACTGTGTAGCAGCTAAAGCATTACATTTTTATAGGACACCACCCACAATAAGGAAAAATTATTAATTCCCTTTCTCTTAAGTAAGAAAATATTGCCCCCAAACCTTAAGCAGACATACCCTATGTCTCTTTGGCCAGAAATATGCCATATGACTATTCCTAGAAAAAAAAACAAAACATCAGAAAAGGAGAATAGGAATGCTGTTATAGAATTAAACCCAAAATAATGCACCCCCTGGGGCTGGGCACTCTTCTGTAGAAATTCTATTTGAGATCTGTTTGCAAGTAAAGAAGAGGAAGAGTGGCTGTTGGGAAAGCATTAAAATGTGTCATATATACATATATATATATATGTATATATATATATATATATATGTATATATATATACACATATATATACACACACACATATACATGTATATGCATACATAATACATACATATATGTGTATATATGTATGTATATACATGTATATATGTGTGTATATATATTTAAGGATTATATTAGAAGGGAATGTATAATTAGTCATATCAAATCATCACTGACATGATTTCTAACATAAAAATAAGTGTTGTATCATACAACATGCAATTAAAAACCAGGTTATTTTTCATTTACCAATGGAATTGGGATAGCACCCTATTTTGAAAGGGCTTCCAGAGTCAAAGAGGATGGGTATAACTGGGGATAAATATGAAACCAAATAAAATATTTCAAGAGTAAAATGATCCAAGTTTCCATTTGTATTATCCTCACGTGACCTGTCTACAAAATTTATGGGTTACAAAAAGAAAACAAGAGTTCTACTTGACACATTATAATGGAAATTTAAAATCAAATGTGGTCTAAATATTTCACCTGAAAAAGAGCATGGGTTTAGAAACCAGGATAATTGGATTCTTAGCTCAGTAGATACTTATAATCCTACTTGATCAGGAGCCCTGTGAAAACGCAGCCTTCATTTTATCCAGGTTTCAGTTCAAATAATGCTGACCTATAATCAGGATATGGATGTCCTCAGTACACAATTGTTACGATATGTGAGATCGATAGTAATAAATGTCACTTTTTTGTATCCTGGTCTAGGTTAAAACTTCAGGAAAATTCTTTTCCTTTTTCCTTTTTTTTCGTAAAGAAAATTTAAAAATAAATGCATGTATACACCAAGTAAGCCTGATACTGTATCTCTTTGCTGGGTGTTAAGGAACCTCTCAGATTGCAAATTTTGGAATAGACATTTTTTACTTACTTTTCAATAGAGAAGATGTGCTTATTTCTGGATGCTCAGTATCCATTTTAACATCACCCCAATGCCCTATTCAGAGAAACTACCTCTTCTTCATTGGGCAAGTCAAAAGACAGGTACATAATGTGACCTAGGCAAAACCTCTCCTAAAATTCAAATCTTGGGCTTGAATCTAGTTGCAGATGCTAATGGTAACATTATTTCTGGGTGTTCCTGTTTAAGAACATTGTGATGAGTCTACTTTCACTCCCATGTGCTGTCAGTTGGATTTGAGCCTGGATTTCCAGCCTACGTTCAGTTCTGTAAACTTCTAATATATTGCCTTTTAAAGTTTCCCTTTTAGGAAATAAAAGTCCATTTTTGTTGACTTTTACCCTCCAAATTTGTCACACATTTTTGCCAAATATTACTTTTCATTAAGTAATATATAACCTGGTTACAGGTATTATAAAAGTATGTTCCTTTTATGGCATTTATTTTGTAATTTTGTTAGCAAATTGTGAAATCATTATGCAAATTTTTTAACATTTCTGGAAAGCAATAGCTGTGTTTGGGGAGCAACTTGTAAAAAAGGTAAAAGTAGAAATAAATCTTTTGAACATGTAATTAGAACACCATTTGTCAGGAGCAAAGCTTCATCATGAAAGAACACCGATTTGCAATACACTAAAATCTCAATTTATTGGATTCCTTTCATCAGTAGTTGCTTCAATATTAGGCTTGTGAATATTAATGTCTTACTGTGTGCATTATATATGGCAATGCATATTGGATTTCTATCAACTTGTTTTAAATGTTTTCCAAATATTTTAAATGTCTTGAAGACATCTTTTAGTAATACAAACATAATAGGACTCAATTGAGCCGAACACAGAGCTTCTTCAATTTTAACCTATACATATTTAAGTATAGGTACAAAACTCTGACTTGGGTTGTATTTAGTGGCTGCTACTTTCCCCTTTTAGTATGAAATGAAGACATTTTCTTGGCCTCAAGACTATAATAATAATTGCCTCCATCATTCCAATTTTGTCAAAACTTCATTTGTAATTCCAATGATAAAAATAATGTGCTTTTAAAAAAAGTAGATTTCAAGGCCACTCAGATTTTTGACGAAAGTTACCCCTTTTCACAGTCATCTCTCAGATTTTTTTTTCCATTTAACTTTAAAGCTTATTAATATATTCTTTTTTGCTTTCTTTAGTTTTGGCTCACTGTTTCTGTTGTTTAGATTATGATTAATTATGATTTCAATCCCCATGGGGGCCTCTTGTTTTTACCCAATAGAAACAAAGGTAGTGAGTGCCCTTCCCCCCAAAACATGTGCTTTCGTTAAGGTGATGTGTGCTCTCAGTGTATACAAATTCAGAGCTTGGGGATCATGGAACAGAAGAGTAAGGTATTTCTGTTAGAGAGAATCCTTGCATATTTGCTAACATAGTCTACCAATTTATACCGTTTGAAGAATTAGGGATTTTTAAAAAGTCTTAGAAAATGACAACTTTGTTCTAAATAACTGCATAGCTTCCAGTACAACTCATAAGACAGAGAGTCCTTTGAAGTAGGAATATAAAAGAATGCAAGGTCTACAAATTATAGAGCCCCAGTGCAAGTTGTTTTCTACATTCCTTAAATTGATATTCTTCAATCAGATATTGGAGGTGTAGTGAGAAAATTAATTTCTCCCACAGATGATAATGAAACTGGGTTATTTATTAATTAATTTACCACTGGATCATTGGTTCTCAAACTTGACTGCACATTGGTTCTCAAACTTGACTAAATCTGGATTGTATGTAAAAATTCTCAAGCCGGGTTTCCACTCTCAGAAATTCTGATTTACTTGGTTGGTTTTGAGGCCTATAAATCATGTGTTTCAAAACTCCCCCAAGTGATTCTAATGTACACCCAGGGCTAAGAACCACTGTTATAAAGGCTTGATGATTTTTGATGAAAGATGCAGCCCATGGAAAGAAATGTAGGCTCAGGTATTCTAACCTTTAACTTCTACATTGATAGAACTTAATATTGATCTAATTGGTGGCTATTTATGCCATTGTACAGAACATTTTTCTATTGCCTTTTTAATTTATTTTTTTTATTTCTCACTCAATCTGTTTCTCAAGAGGGGCAAATATATCATTCCAATTTTATTTTCTACCTGATTAAAATAAGTCTTAACTTCTTATGCAGATAGTAGACCACTGTTACAGAAATTTGAGTTAACTAGTATAAACCTACAATTGCAACTTGTTGAATAGGGTCCCTATATTTAATATTTTCCTCTTCTAATCTTCCAGTTCTAATGTTATACTGATCTAGTTTTCTGTATCGACTGAGAGTTTTTTGTTTGTTTGTTTGTTTGTTTGTTTTTTGACAGAAACACTTTTGGGAGAATAACTTTCAGATAATAACTTTTTAAAATTAACCTGATTGTACAACCTGTTTCAAACAAGACAAACTCAAATTTACTGTATTCTACACAGATAATGGAGAATATTATATTAACAATTATAATAGTCATGACTGATATGCGTGAGCATTAGTCTATGTTTTTTACATCATCTCTAATCCCTGAAAGAATCCTACAAGGAAGGTATTATAATGTCCATTTCATACGTAAAATAACAAAAAGTTGTCTAGGTTATGTTCATATAGTTAGAAAGTAAAAGATTCATACAATTTTTTGAAAGTGGTAGGAATAGAGTTCTATTGATCCAAAACCTATAATTCATTTATTGCATCATAATCTGTCAATATTCCTAGAAAAAAATAAAAGGGGTTTACTAGGTTATTCAAAAGCAATCAGTAGCCACAATGTATACAATGTAGAAAAATATATCTGTTCTAGGAAAATAATATATGAGTACAAAGAAAATATGGGTAATCAATTCAATGTTCTAACAGCAGGTAATTCTCATACTTATTGGAATCTTTAAATTTCCCTGAAGCTCTTGATACCTTCCTTGTCCCCACCTCAAGATCTCCAAAGTCCCCAAACACACATCCCAGTGAAGTAAAGGGTTAGCAACTGGTTTATAACCCAAAGTTCCTCTTCTGGGAGAGAAAGGCAAAGAAATAAGGTCAAATCTTCTCCTGATGATAACTACTAAAGAAAGATACAAAGGAGATCCTTACCATTAGAATACTCATATTTATAGCAGATAGTGTAGGGGAAAATCTAAGGGATCATGGATTTGACAATGACTTGTTAAATAAGCACCAAAAGCATCATACATGAAATAAAATTTAGAAAAAATGAAAAGTTGGAACTCACTAAAAGTAAAAACTTCTGCTATGCAAAAGACTATTAAGAGAATGAGAAAACAAGTCACAGACTGTGAGAAAATGTTTGTAAATCACATATCTGATACAAGACTTGTATCAAAAATATGCAAAGAACTCCTAAAACTCAACCATAAGAAAACAAGCCACACAACTTAAAAGTGAACGAAGGATC
The DNA here is from genome assembly GCF_964194185.1 of Rhinolophus hipposideros. Taxonomy (NCBI): domain Eukaryota; kingdom Metazoa; phylum Chordata; class Mammalia; order Chiroptera; family Rhinolophidae; genus Rhinolophus; species Rhinolophus hipposideros. Next base: position 20,256,648 of record NC_138059.1, read on the forward strand.
TAAACACATCTAAGAAGATATATACATGGCAAATAAACAACAGATATCAATAGAGAATTACAAATATAAACTATGAGATACCACTGTTTACCTATTAAAATGGCTAAAAGTAAAAACATATATGACAATACTGAGTGCAATGCTTTTGAGATTCATGTGGTTTTGCCTATATTACTAGTTTGTGCCATATAATATGTAGGTAGTATTCCATTGTATAAATAAACAAATGTATTTATTCTACTGATGGATATTTTTGTTGCTTCCAATACTTTGCTATATTGAATGCATCCAATGGACATACATTTTCATTTCTTTCCTCCAAAGTTTAGAATTGAAATTGCAGGGTCATCAGGTATGTGTATGTTTAACTTTATAAGAAATGTAAAAATGTTTTTGCATAATGATTTGAAAATTTGACACCATCCTCCCCAGCAATGTATAAATTCCAGTTGTCCTCTCACTCTTATCAGCATTTGGTATTTTCAGTCATTTTACTTTAGCTGTTCTAGTTGGTGCGTCATATCTCATTATATTTTAATTTATATTTTCCTGATGAAAGAAATGCTAATCATCTTTCCATATGTTTATGACTACTAGTATAACCTCTTTTTGGAAATATTATAACCATAATCAAGATTTGGTAGCACTGGTGTAAAGATACACAAATAAAGCAATAACAGATAGAGTCCAGAAACAGACCCAAACATACATGGATACACAATTTTTAACTAAGTTATAAATGAAAATATGTGTGTGTGTATATGTGTATATGTATATATATATATATATATATATATACACATACATACATACATATACACACACATATATATACACATATATACCTATATACATATACACATTATATGTATACATTATATATATATGTATATATGTATACACATGCAATGTATATGTATACATTATATATACATATATACATATACACATTATATGTACACATTATATTATATATATATACACATGTCATATTCATCTTCTGTTATTGATATATATTGAGTATTACAATTTTAATACATTTTGTCCTTTCTTAACATGTGTATACCTTTTTTGGCACTGTGTGTGTGTGTGTGTGTGTGTGTGTGTGTGTGTGTGTGTGTGTGATTTTCTTTTTCCATACTCAATTGCATAATATAATCTGCATTATTTTACCACTTATTTTATACACAGGACATTTTTAAATAAACAGTTCATTTTTAATCAATTATATAAATGTAATTGAATTAGTATTTTATTCATTTTTATGTAAGTTTAGATTTCTTTCTGATTTTTAATTATAAAATTTATCTAATGACTATCTGTAAAAATAGATTTATCAAATTATGACACACTTTTTTAAAAATTAAAGTAGGAACAATTTAACATAAAATTTACCTGCTTAACAAATGTTTATGTGTACAATACAGTACTGTTAACTATAGGCCCAATGTTATATAGAAGATCTCTAGAATTTCTCTTGCATAACTGAAGCTTTGTATCTGTTAAATACAAACTCCCTATTGTTCCCTCCCCAAGTTCCTGGAAATCACCATTCTACTCTCTGCTTCTGTGAGTTTGACTATTTTATGTCAGGTCACATAAGTAGAATCATGTAGTATTTGTCTTTCTGTGACTGACTTATTCACATAATATCCTCAAGGTTCATTCCTGCTGTCACATGTGGCAGGATTTACTTCTTGTTTAAGGTTGAGTAGTACTCCATTGTATGTGTATGCCACATTTTCTTTATCCATTCCTCAATAAATGGACGTTTAGGTTGTTTCTACATCTTGTTTGTTATGAATAAAGCTGCAATGAACATGGAGATAAATACCTCCTTAAGATCCTGATTTCAATTATTTTTGATAAGTACCTAGAGTGAAACTCCTGGATCACATAGTAGTTCTATTTTTAAAATTTTGAGGAATGTTGATGCTCTTTTTCATAGCAGCTGCTACATTTTACATTCCCATCAGTAGTATAATAGGTTTCCAAATTTCCCACATCTTCACCAACTCTTGCATCTTTTCTTTTTTGTTAATGATCATCCTCATAAGTGTGGGGTCATGTCTCATTGTGGTTAATTTGCATTTCACTGGCCATAAAAGAAAAAAAATGTATTAACTTGTTTTCACCAAGTTTAAAAATGGCTGCTTATCAAAAGACATAAGAAAATGAACTGACAAGCCACAGACTAGGAAAAAATATTTGCAACATGTATCTGACAAAGGACTCGTGCCCAAGTTAAAGTTTAACACCTATTAGCTGATTTATATGTGCAGTTCTAATAATCGTAAGAAATCTTAAACACTCTATAGCATGAGGTATTAACAGAGTACCAATGAAATAATGAATCCCATGCATCTTAACCTTTCTCACAGGTTCTTGAAGAATCTGTGTGATAGCTCTACAGTTGAAAAGTAATGTTTGAATGTTGATATTTAAAGTAGCACTCTACAACTTTTTATTTGGCTGGTTGTAGGAAATCTTTCCTCCCCAAGGAAGTCTTTCTTGGGAATCTCACTGTCAAACAAGAAGGGGCCGCCTACATCGGAGGCTGCTCTCCAGCAGACACAATGATTTAGTTGTCCACAGTTTCAACAAAAGCAAATTTATCTCTGTCTCTGGCTGGTATGTGGGCTAACAAAAAGAGGTTTAGTGAGTTGTTCAAGGCCTCATCTGAATTTTGATAAATTAGGAAAATCCCAGTTGTCTGATCAATTACAACAAAGCTTTTCTTAGTTTCTCTGAAGAGCAAGATGATAAAAATAAACATGTCAGGGTCTCAGAGCTCAATGAATACATATTCTCTGGATTCCCAATAAGTTGTTTTATTCACCTGATAGGAGGGCAATATAGTAAAAGGTAAACTTACACACACAAACACATATAAACACAAAACGTGGAAGGTAACTCTAAATACTGTGTGAGGATTCACATTTCTGATGAAAATATAATGGCAACAGTCTCCTGCAATTTATATCATACCTTATCCTATACATGATGGATTATCCCAATAATTAATTACAATGTCCTCCCTCTAAACACCCAGATTTCTGGCTTGGAGAGGACAGATTATCTATCACCTCTTTTTAGGACCTTGATTCTTAACCACTCTTGTATCATTTCTACAATGCCTTGTTCATTAACTATTACCTGAATTGATTTCATTGTCTTAATTTATCATTCTTCGCACAGACAGTGCATTTGAATTAAAAATCTCTGCAGCTTTGTCTTTTTGTTCCAGTAATACAATTAGACTCAGAATTGAAGTAATTCAGTACTTGTGGGGTGATTTGGTAGCTTAGCACCATCTATAGCATTGCTTCCCTAAAAAAGTATGTTCCTGAAATATTAAAATGCATTCATAAACAACTTTGAAACATAAATAATTCATAAACTGGTAGCTTATAAAAAATAAGATGACTTTATGGTTATTCTGAGACATCAGTTGTATCACCTGAACTTCATACTCCTGTTAGCAGTAGTGTGTATGTGTGTGTGTGTGTGTGTGTGTGTGTGCATTTGGTCCATTCTCCCATCCCACTCATATCATACTGTCGCCATGCAAGCAGCCTACCCGTCTGTCTCCTTTTACCTGCCCCCAGAGAAAGGGGAGTCTGTGAGACAGGTCCTTTCAAGGACTTTGCTTTACCTTTGTGCTTGCACCTTATGTCTCCCTGTTTGGCCCCCAAAAGATGGCTGCTCAGCCAATGATGAGTAAGATTCCCCACTGGGGGGTGGGGGGACAGTTCAAGCCAGGCACAATTCAAGCCAGTGGGCACCAACAGCAGAACCCACAGGGTTCATAGGGCTGGGCATTGCCCCCCACCTTCCCCAGGCTAAGGAAAGTCTCTGCCTCTGTGGCTGCATTTCTTCCCAAACCCTACAAGGGAAGAGATTCAATGATGTGCTCTCCATCTATTCACATGCATAAAGGTTCTGTCCCTTGTGGAAGTACAGACATCTTCAGACTTATGGTCCAGCTGCCTGCCTGCAAGTGTGATTGTCTTGTATCAGTTTCCTATTATGATGTATAGGATTCACAGATCTTGAAATTGACAAGCTTTATCTCCCTATCCAACTAATAAAAGCTAATGTGTAGGCCCGATTAGGCGCATCCCGTCCTTGAGGCTACATGACCCTTGGCCCCGCTTCACTCTTTCATGGCTACTGTCTTTTCTTAACCCTGCGCAGCCCTCCTCGCTTCCCACAACCTCTTGTGCGGGACGCGACACCATACCAAAATAATAATAACATGACCATACAGACTTAGTTTATGGATGTGTTTATTAACATTTGAAAAAATGCTATATACCATATATACATATATATGTATATATATATACATATGTGTATATATATATATGTGTGTGTGTGTGTGTGTGTGTGTGTATGTATAATAGATGGTAGATGATATAAAATCCCTGCATTTTCTGCTATTAAATTATACATCATTTAATTCACTATTCTTTTTAGTGCATTTAAGATACTCATTAAATACTACACTTTGGGAAAATTCTAATTATCTGAATATTCTAAAGGAAAAAGAAGTTTCACATTGAATTATCAGCAAGCGATGATTTAATTAAGCAAATGATGATCTGATTAAGTTATCTTAAGTTCTATACTTTCCAAATTACAAAAACAATAAACTCAAGTACGTGGCATTCTGTTCTGAACAGAATAGGAAATTAACAATTTCTACTTTTAGATAAGCCTTTTTATTTATATCTTTAAGATTCAAATGATGAAGCAATGTATTCATATTTGAGGGACAAGTGAGAATGTTAGAAATTTCCAATTTTCTGCTCATAGTTCCTGACTCTGTCAGTACTTTCAAATAATCAGAACATCATGGAACTTAAATGGGCTATAGAGATTGTCCAGCACCCTTTTTACTGTAAATTTTTGCACCTCAGAAGGGTACCTATTCTCTAACAAATATATTCTAGCAAAGGAAATGTCTTGATTATATATTTCCAATATGGTTCTTTAAAATTACAATTAGGATATTAAATTACTTATTAAATATAATTCTGTAGAACATTTGTACTATGTATAGTTCAGAAGAACCACAATAGAGCATTTTTCCTTTATGTGAATTGCATTTAAGAAAAATAAAATACTAAATGTGTGGTTTTCCCATGATCATTTATAAAACCCGTTAGTCATGCTGACATTTAAGTGGTTCTTTTTCAAAAAATGAAAAATCAGTCATCCGAAAAAGAACATATCAGAAATAACATTAAATTTTTTCCAGCTTAAATCCTGTTACCTTGCAAACTCAGTAATTTCTATTAAGCTATACATGAGAAGAGTCAATTACAGGAGCTAACAGGGCAAATTCATTTCTGTTAAATACAAAACATGAATTTATAAAAATGTTAGAATCCTATAGCTCTTGGGTTTATGTTCAAAAGTATCCTTATTCAGTAAAGAAAACTTTAGACCCATCACTAAAAAATGTAAATTATATATTTTAAGACCTCAAGTGAAGTCAGATTGTATAATTTTCCTCTGTAATTCATTCCAAGGTTTTAAAATCCTGTTGTCAGAAATTTCCTCTTCCTATCTAACCTATATCACTCATGCTTCAGTTAAGTCCATTACTTTTTACTTTTTTCTCAGTATAAATTAAGAACTGCTGAGATAGAGCTGATTTAGAGATTGAAACAAGTTGAATTATTTCCCAGAATACTATCTCTTAGAAGAGAACATACTGAAAACAGAGCAATTTGGGTAACTTAAATAGAGTTAAATATAGTGAATTACAAACAACAACTAAATTTCACTGAAATAACATGTAAAATTCTTGAGAAGTAGTGGAATTGGTGGTACATTTAATTTATTTTTCTTGGTTTCATATTGCTAATTACTAACTAAACATAAGTAAATGCTCTAGTTGCCTTAATAATAATAGAAATAGAAGAAAATATGTAGACACTTATTCAGAAATTTCTCACTGTGTAGTATTCTACATACTCTGAAAGTTTTATTTGAAAAGAAGGCATTTCAAATCTCTGATTTAATTAAGCTTATTACATGAATGTTGCACTTCCTATTTAAGTTGGTGAAACTTAGTCGCCAAGTGATGAAAACAATTTAGGAAAGATGATAGAAACATAGCTTCAAATGCAAACCAGGTGCTGACTTTCTTGGGTATTTTTCAAAGCAAGTTTACATACCTCACATATTAGCCTTCCTTGTTTTGACCAGCAGCTCCTATGCCTATAATTTTCAATTCTTCAAGGTTAGAGAAACTATGAGTAACCCTTGTCTTTGAATAAATGCCACAGATCTACAAAAACATCTATCTTTGAGCAAAATGATACTTTATATTCTACATAAATCTAGAGGTTCCTGTAGTACCTGTAGTTGACCTGAATCTATGTATGCCCACAGAGAAAAATTACCCAGGTCACACCAAACTTGAAAGATTTCATCCATAGAGAAGAAAGCAGAACTTCAACAGAAAGGGAAAAGTCACTTTGAAGAGATTACAATTTAGACAACTTGGGTTAATCAGGGTACTGACATTGCAAATCTATTGTACCTGACATGACTTTGTAGGTTAGGTGTTGGGGGAGAGAGAGAGAGAGAGAGAGAGAGAGAGAGAGAGAGAGAGAGAGAGAGAGAGAGAGAAAGAGAAGAGAGACATATTTTTGGCTCCTACCACTGTCCTACTTGAAAAAGTAAGACTTAGAGGTTTTCCTCTGTAACATTTTTCTCATTTTCAGCCTTTTGCAGCTACTACGATATATTTTATGTGATCAAAACAGTATATGTTCAACTTCTTTTTTATACAATTTTGTTTTGCTTTAAAATAATTCATGTGGAGAGAGAGAAAACCCAAAGTTTGTACAGAAATATCTCATACCCAGACAAGAAATTGCCACAAGACAAAAATTTTCCAAATCCTATAAAGAGGAAAAACAAACAACAAAAAGGCTTAAACCCAGAAATATAGTTTCAAAACCCATACAACCTCCAATATCTGAAATTAAGGTTTGTTTGCTGTTTTTTTTCTTTCTTTTTTTTTTTTCCTTTTTCAAAATGCAGATTACACGTGAGGTACTAACTAAAAAACATTGGCATTGGCTTGCTAAATCAAAATCTCTGTATATGGGTCTTGGAAATTTGCATTTTTAACAAGCTTCCTATGTGATTATCTGAGCCACTAAAGTTTGATAACCACCCTTGTAGAGTTTCAAACACATGAAAACAAACAAAAAAACAACACCTCTTCCAACAAGAAAAATTTGGACAATGTCAAGGTGTAAATCCCTTTAGAATGACTAGCTTAGTTCAAACAGAGGACCCCATCTTTTTGCCAGAAAGCCATCTTATTAATACTGGTTTTGGCTAGTAACAGAGCAAAAGCAATCCGCAATGCAGAAATTTCCTTGAGGACAAAATCTGTCTCACGGTTGTGTCCCCAGTATAGAGTAGGTACATACATATTTGCCAAATGAATGGGTGAACATGATCAGAAAGTGTGCCCTACCAGGCAAAAAGCAATCAACTGCATACTCAAAGCACAGCAAAATCTTTTCCAGAATGTATCACTTGCTACAATACCTTGAATAATCCAGCTCCTAAATACATTGAAGGCTATAGTGTGTGGGGGAGACTAATGGAAAATTACTATCCCAGAATGAAAGCAAGCTGAGTTCTTGACTTTCACCACACTTTTCCTTTTTACTATGCAATTGGCATTATTATTGTTTTTATCACTGCTGCTTGTGGTATTCTTTGGGAGCAATTTATTGACATACTATTATTTTTTTCTACATCTTTCTATTGTACTTCTTACCTATAAAATTTCAGTATTTTTTTTTAAATCAGATGTTACTTTGTTTTTTCCTGGATCTTTCTATCATTTCATTTTTTGAAAATTAAAGTGCATTGGGGTGACAATTGTTATTAAAGTTACATAGGTTTCAAATATACAATTCTGTAATATATCGTCTATATATTACACTGTGTGTTCTACCCAGAGCAATATACAGATTTAATGCAATCCCCATCTAAATCCCAATGAAATTTTTAAAGAAATAGAACAAAAAAATCATCAGATTAGTATGAAACTACTGGACAACCAAAGCAATTGTAAGAAAAAAAGAACAATGCTGGAGGGAACACAGTCCCTGACTTCAGTTTGTGCTACAGAGCAACAGTAATCAAATCAGCATGGTATGGACAGTAAAACAGACACACAGACCAATGGAATAGAACTGAAAAACTCATAAATAAACCCACATAAATATGGACAGGTAATCCTTGATAAAGGAGCCAAAGATATACAATGGAGAAAAGACAGCCTCTTCAATAAATGGTGCTAGGAGAATTGGTAAACCAAGTGCAAAAGAATGAAAATAGACAGCTATCTGTCACCGTGTACCAAGATTAACTCAAAATGGACCAAAGATCTAAACTTAAGACCTGGAAACAATAAATTGCATAAAAGAAAACCTAAGTACTAAACTTATAGATCTTGCGTTCAAAGAGGATTTTATGAATTTGACCTCAAACGCAAGGGAAGTAAAAGCTGAAATAAATGAATGGGACTATATCAAACCTAAAACCTTCTGCACAGCAAAAGAAACCATCAACAAAATAAAGAGGCAACAAATCAAGTGGGAGAAGATAGTTGCAAACAATGCCTCGGATAAGGGTCTAATATCCAAAATATATAAGGAACTCAACAACAATATAAAAACAAACAATCCAATTAAAAAATGTGCAGAGTAACTGAAGAGACATTTCTTCAAAGAGGACATGCAAATGGCCAATAGACATATGAAAAAATGCTCAATATCACTAATCATCAGAGAAATGCAAATAAAAACCACAATGAAACATCACCTCACACCGGTTAGAACATCAACAGATGTTACTTTTTATTTTGTTTCAAAAATGGTAAGTAGTTAAAATCCTAAGAAAGTTTAAATTTTAGCTACATACCTTAGTGCACTGATTTTAAAGCATTAAACTTTTCCATAAATTGAGTGCAAGAAAGGTAAAAATCAATACCTAAAGAATAAATGAAACACTCTAGCAAAGGCTAGTAATATTATGGTAAACCAAAGCAAAGAGTTTTGTGAATAAGAATTTCATAGTCTGAAGAATGCATACATACTGAATGATAAAATTTGCATTAAAATATTCCTGTTAAATAAAACTTCACAATCCAACAGTCAGACAAAATTAAGGTAAATCATTTGACCAATTTTTTAACAATTCTGACTTCCTGAAAACTTGGTAAAATAGAGTTTATTGTTATTTAGATAAAATATTATTTATTTAAAAAATGGGGAGCCAAAACTTAATGAGTGGTTTTAAAGTAGGATGGATTCTGTAATACCAGAAATGGTACAAAGATTACCTACTATCACTTCCAATATAAATTTATATGGTATATATTTTAACCATTACATATTATTTATAAATAAGATAAGCAATAATGGAAATCTAGTGTCACCTTCATAAATAAGATTAATTAATAAACAATTTATTTTTCCCAGAAAACTTTTATGCATCATCTTGTAAATGCTAAGCACCATGAAATAGTCATTGGAAGAATACAGATGAAAATATATCATAAGAAAGGATACTGAAAATATATCAAAAATCACATAAGAAATATTTTGCAAAAGCCAATCTACTACTATGAAAGTAAAATGTTGAAAAGAAAAAAATAGACACTGACAACATGAAAAAAAGAAGGGAAGGAGAGTGATGGAGACAATTTCAAAAGCCCTAAGATTTTCAGGGAATTATTATCAGCCCAAAATAGCTGGTGTTTGGGGGAAAGGAGGAATTGTTGAAACTGAACCTATACAATAACTGCTTTGTCAATGATGGGTGAAAGCCTGACCCAATTTTTTCAGTACATTTTGTTTCAAACCTGAATACCCCATTATCCCATCTGCATGAACCTTTCCAGGTCCAGACACATCTGCCAACAAAGTGTCCTACTCATCCCTTTTGCATGTGAAAGAAAACAATGTACTTCTTTTGCATGTATAACTCTTCTCCTGAATATCTGAGCTGAGAAAATATAAAGCAAAAGTATTTTTAATCCCTAGGGGTAAAACAACATTATCTATGATACTTAACGTCTGTTAATTATCAGACTTAAGAAGAACTAGGTCTATTCCCCAGGCTTGCTGGTCCCTTTCAACTTGTGGTTATGGTAGCAGTAAAGTACCATGACCCATGCTTACTTTTGCTTGTGTGTGAGAGTCTAGGAATGTATTATCATTTGTGCTGAATGAGACAAATATTTGCAAAGTTGATAAAAAGTAAATAGATCTTAACCGTTGAAAAACGCTGTACAAATATTCATAGCTGAATATTCTACTTTCATACAATTTTATATGTTTGAATTCAAAATATATTTGAAAATTCCATTTCTAAGCTACCTCTAACACCTGCATTCATAATGATGGGTAAAATACTGTTTCTGCCTACAGTCATATAATCCCTGTGCATGTGATAAAACATATAATAACGGTGTAAATCGTTCTTTACAGTGCACAAAGTGCTTGAGTATATATTACCATATATAATCCTCACATAATTTGTGTGAGGTTTCATTGGCACCACATGCTTTTATTTGAGAAATTGAGATCTTCACATTTTTTAAGTTAAGCTAGAAATGTCAGAGCTTAGTGTTGAATTAAATTGTATTACTAATCCACGCATCTTCTCTTAAATTGTTCTCTATGTGACTAAACTGCATAGAGAATGAAACTAAAGTGAAGAGTGACATTACTCCAAAAGGAAATTAAATTTGCTCTGACCAAATAACATCACTTTATTTATTATTAATTAAAATCAGCTCTCTGATAAATACATATCACTGATAACTAAGAGTCATTAGAAAAGAGATTATGGATAGCTCAGGGGAGATCAAAATCACTTTTGGATAAAATAAGTCAAACTTTCATATAATTCTGATGGTTCATCAATATAATTCCAAATGCTCACCTGACTATCTATCTACCTATCTATTTTAAAAAGTCTGCATCTATCTATATATTTATAGGTAACTACAGAAATATGAAATATCAATGTATATAGAAACAACAATTTCTACTTTTTCAACATTTGAGCTATAATATGTTTTCCATGGTGGAAATAATATTTTTTAAAAATATTTTTAAATACTTCAACAAATATCACATTTCACTATTTTTATTATTATGGTTTGCCTCCCTGCCAACACTTTGGTTTTACTTAGAATTTTGATTCTGAGTTTTAAGTTTACTATATATACAATGAAAATTGTCTCCTTAAACTTTAACTGATCAGTTCTCTATAGTTCTCCAAATTTCATCAATCAGGTTAATGACTTATTAGCAACATATTTTTTTCTCTAAATCAGTACAGATATGAGATTTAAAAAGAGATAGTTGAGCTATTTATAACAGCTGCCTAAACATTGTCAATGATCCAATGGCCTAAACAGTGAATCTCATCTAGTAAATATTCAATAAATGTTTATAAAATTAAGGTGGGAATGTGGGGATTGAATCCAGTTCATGAAGAATAAACGAGACTGAGTAAAATGATGGATCCCTTAACTTATAGGCAGTTTGAATCACACAGTCTGAGCATGTGTGATTCACATCCCCACATGAATTATCCGTTGCTCAAAGTAAAAAATAAAAAATAAAAATAATAATCCATGGTATCACTTTGGAGATATGGAAGTTTTTACTTTAGATGGTCCTTAGCATCCTTTTATAATAACTAAACTGACAATTTTCTTTGTAAGTAAATCCCTTCTCATGTATGCTATGTTAGATCGATCACAGAATCCTTTGAAATGTGGATAATTATCAGGCTTTTAATGAATTTATATATTAGGATAGAATTTTCAGGATGATTTGGTTCCTTTTTCTCATCAGCCTGAGAAGTATTAGTATAGACTCAGCAAGCTATGAAAGGGTCAGAGAAAACCTGAACCAGTTGGTGCGGCTTTCTTCATCGAGATCATGATCTCAGAATAACCCTGGAATATGACTACCCAAAGGAAATTTTCATGTCTATAAGCCTTTGAGCTGTGTCTCACTACCCTGAGCTTTCGTTTTCCTCCATAGCTCAGGCATTTCCACACACAGTCAATAGAGCAGCAGGCTGCTGGTTTGTATAGTTGACTGTTTCCCATCCTCAAGTCTTTAAAATAACCTAAATGTTTTTAAGAAATTTACTTATTCTTTATTGCAATATTTCAAATTGTTTTTTGAATGTCTGCTAAGTGCACTGCATTGTGGGAGATAAAATCATCTTGACTCTGCCTTCAATCAATTTGGGGACTCAGACAGGTAAAGAGACCATTACTCAATATACTGAGATGAGACTATTAAGAGAAGTGACTGTAAAGCACACTGGTGGCATAAAGAGAGTGATGTGTTCAGAAAAGGACATACTTGTGCAAGATTGTTTTAGAGAGAAAAAAATGAACTTGAGCATGTACAGAAGAAAGAGAAATTATTTCAGCCAGAGGGGATGGGGGGAGGAAAGGCAAAACAGTGTGAACAAAATAAAGCATTTTGAGACCAAATGTGATTAGAAATATACGTCTTTATAAGAACAAGCATAATGTACTTTATTCCTCCAGAATCTTGGAGTGGTAGAAAGATAATAGAGCCAGCAGGTATCAGTCAGTCAGGATCAATAATAGTAAAAAGAGAAATGGACAGAAGATAATATGGGGTTAAATAAAACTGAGATATTAAAACCTATAATGAATATAAATTTTCAATTAATACAAATGCCATGTGTTAGATGCAATTTCTCCTGAACAATACTGTGAAGGTAATTTTTGTATTCACATAGGCTAAATAACATTCTGAGGCCATTTCTTTGTGTATTTGGCATGGGTTGTAGGAGATTATAACCATGAATGATTTTCAGCCACACCATAGGGAGGAATAAAATGGAAAACTTTCTCAGTCTCATCAAGCTCCAAGTAACTTAAGATTAAAAAACATCTTCTTTCTTTATGTTTGCACTACACTGTAAATAAGTACTACTTTCAAAGAATCTACATAATCTATAACTTCTTTTTAAATTTCAGACCCATTCTGTGTAAAGTGTTTAATAAAATTATTTTTGTACAGTACTGATCCATATTGCTAAATTTGGGAAGTGTCCTGCAATTGAATGATCTGAGATACGATAGTACACATTAATATCATAGCAGAAATAATCATGTAATTGATGCGCCAAGGTATATTGAATATTCTTTCAAACATAATTTTTTTAATGCCAAGAGGAATATAGCCATCTTGAAGTTTCCAATCAAGAAATATTTAATCTTCAAGGAGAAGGAGGCATAGATAAGAGTGCAAAAGAATACCCAGCTTACCTGAAACTTAAGGTCTCAACTCTTTTTGCATTTTGCCAGTGAATGACATGGCTCTCTTCTATGGCTGCTACCTTCTTAAACAGCACATGAGCTCTGAGGTTGAATATTAAGTGATCTGACATGCAGAAAAAGACAGAACAAAACTCAGTCAAAATCACAAGCCACTCACTAACCTAATGTACGAATTTTTATCCCCAAATATCATTAGGACATAAACTATTTTCTTTTGAATTTACTCCCAACCTTCAAATGAAATACCCATAGGAAAATAAGTGCCATATGACTTTGATATGCTGTCCGAAATTCTGTCCTTGTGGTAATATAAAATATAACCTGGGACAGTAAATTTGAATTTCTGCACTAAAATTCATGAAACAAATAAACAACAATAAAAAAAAAAGTTGTTAGAGTCAAATCAAACAAAGACACTGCAAATTGCACAGTAGCAATGATTTCAAACCAAGTGCTAATAAGCAAAAGCACAGTGAGAATAAGGACGATTTTGAAAATACTTCAAAGCTCTCTCTCTCTCTCTCTCTCTCTCTCTCTCTCTATATATATATATATATATATATATATATTTCTAGATAGAGGTCATTTAGATTCATTAATCATCAATAGCCATATCAAACTAAAGTGAGAGATCCATGAAAGCCAAGTCAGCTGCTAAGTGTTCAATTAATGGATCCTATTGCCTTCAAAGTGAAATGAATGGGGGCAAGTTCTCAGAAAGAATGAGAGGGGGGAAGTAAATATGCCTATTGGTTGGAAACAATGGCATGGAAAACAATGCCAACTACTATGCACGGGTTCACTATTTCTTACTCTTTCTTTCACTCTTTGCCAACAAATTACTTTAGTAAAGAAACAGCAAACAATACAGAGAAATGCAAAAGATGCTACATTCTTGATTTCATTCTTTATATAATCCCACACACATATTTTATTCATCAATATATCCTGGAAATAAACCTCTAAAACATATATTATTTCAGTTTATTTCTCTACTATTAATGAATTTTCACCAATCTAAGCCTTCAACATCTCTGCCTCCACCACTTAGATAGCCTTCCAACTGGTCTACGGCTTGTCAGTTCTGCCATCATGCACACTCCAATTTCCAAATAGTCTTTCTAAAAAAAAAAAGAAAAACAAAACAAAACAAAACAAAACAAAAAAACAAAAACAACAGAGTGATGAGCCCCTTCATGAAAACACTCCAAGGACTTTCCATATACTTTTTGATTTTTATTTACTTATAGTTTAGATGAGATAAAAAACACTGTGGCATGTATACGGTTGTATGGGTTTTGCCAAATGCATAGAGTCATATATCCACTATTACAATCAAGACATAAAGAAGGGATTTTACAAAATGAAAATAAATAAGAGTGGTGAATTCCTCAGCTCCCTGCTCAGCCTCTCGGGTGCCCATGCAAATACTCTTAGCAGAAGACACTTACATCTGGACTTGAATGGAAACAAAGTGATAACCATATAGAGATTAGGAAGCACAATATTCAAGGCATAAGAAATCACTCCTGAGTGAGAATACAGTTTGGTATGTTTGAGTGATAGAAAGGCCAGAGTGACTGCAGTGGTGTGAACAAAGGGAAGAACAGTACAACATGGGCTTGGACCAATGGAGTCCAGCTCTGGTCGAGCGTTATGGACATGGTGAAGAGTTTGGAGGCTTTTCTAATTGTGATAATAAGAATAGTATGCTTTGATGTATGCTTTAAAGATACCTCTGCTGGCTTCTGAGTAAAGAATAAATTGACAAGTAGAATCAGATTGTTCAGCGAGAAAACTGAAGTAGTAGCTCGGAATAGGCTCATGGCATTCTGGGCAATATCAGTTTAAGAAGACGGAAGTGGTTGAATTAGAAATATATTTGGGGAATTGAAGAAATAAGATTTTCTCTGGGATTGGATGTCATGGTGGAATGTGGCAGGGAAGAAAACAAAAGGATGCATGATTTTATCCAGTTTTTGGCAAAAGAAACTGTAGAGGAAATGTAGATATTCTTAGAAATTAAGATCTATTTTACACTTGTTAAATTTAAGATTCATTTATTACATCCAAGTATTCTTGTATAAATCACAATAGATTTTACTTATATTACTTCAAAAGCATATTGCTTTCTCAATTTTCAGCCCAGGTGACACCTCATGTGTAGCTTCTCCTTGATGTCTCCAGATTTACTTCTATACTTCTTCTGTGCTTTCTTTTTACTCTGCATTCACTTCCAATATCCCTAATAATAGCATGTGAAGAGTTTCTTTCATCAGCCTTAGCAGAGTACCTACCCTAGGATGTATTGAATTAACAGTTTTTAAATATATGGTGTTTCTTTCTCATATTTTGCTTTTTGAATCATATGAGTATTTCCCCACAGAAGAACTTTCTACAAGTAGTATTTTGAAAATATCAAAGCATCAGACAACCACAGTAAATTAAAAGGAGTATAGAACGAAAAAGAAGAGAAAGAGATACATCCAGAGACAGACAAGGTATGAGATACAATTTATCTAAATTAAATGGTCTAAAGGCAGGCAATGCTAATGTCAAGATGGCTGCCTTGATTTCAATAACTTCATAATATTTTATTAAATATGCCTCAGAATCTCTTTATGTAACAATTTATTCTCATTTGTTGTCTTTAGTTTTGTGTTCTCAGCAGTTTAAAGGTGATCTTTTTTTTTTTTTTATATACCCATATTCCAAAGATTCAATTTATTATGGCCGTCTTCCTTTGTTCACATTACGGAATATTTTTTTTTCCACCTCCCTGATTTTGCCAAGATTCCATTTAAATTAAGCTTTGGATGAATGGTCTTTAATTACCAGTTGTTACTGAGGTCACATAAATACTGTAGGTAAAACTATCATTTCCACTGAACAAAGTTTTTTTATTTTTTTGTCTTTTCTCTATTAGATGACCCCAACCAAAGTTGAAATTTATTATTTGATTTTATTTTTTTTATATGGTATATCAAGGTATATCACCACAATTAAATTTCAAGATTTCCTAATACTGAGCTTTTCAGCCTAATAACTTTTACTAATACAGTTCATGAAAGTAACCTTCTTTCACAGCTATGGCACCCAATTTATATATTATACATACACAGAGCAGAGTTTTGCTAAGGTTACATATTATTAAAAGACACAAACTTAAGACAGTGCAGCATTATTTAAAAATATTACCTCACATAATAATACCATGTTGAAATAATATTTTACTCTTAAATTTCTATTATTTATACAAAATATTCACGGACTTCAACTACCCACATTTCTATTCACCTCCACACATTTAAAAACAGCTTAGCCACAGAAAAAGCCATGTAGCTCCAGAGAGAGAAAGTTAACAAAAGAATAGTCTTCCAAAAAGGCTTCATGGGTTGGTGAATTTAGGAAGTAAATACCTCTTAACATCTGTTCTCTTAGCATTTTCTAATGTATGGGCATTCATGATTCCTTTATTTTCAAGCAGTAGCATTTAATTAAAAACTATTCATAGTACATTTCAGTTGGAGAAATGGGGTAATGCAGAAAATTTGTGGTCCTATAACCACAATGGACTTAAGAAAGGCAATTTACAGAAAAAGGGATATTTGGGATCAAACAAACTGGAATAACTCTAAGATATTTTACTCTGGTCGGCAAATTGATGCAATAGAGAAAAAGGAGGGGTAATGAATGGAAGGGAGTTTGTTTGAACAATATGCTATGTATACCACATAGCAAAGAGTAGTCCAAACACAGATTATAAATTAAACCCTAAATGAGATACCGTGTTATAGAAGAAGCATGGCTGTTTTCTTCAGGAATTTACACATTTATTGGCAATAAAGGAAACTATAAAATTGAAATTAAATTGATAACAAGAATCATAATTACTTATACTTCTTGGTATCTTCATTAAGACTTCAAATAATAGTACCTTCCTTACTAATTATCTTCTGATTGATTTGTTTACCATACCACTTATTATCCACAAAGATTAAATCAAAATGGCAAACATTTAGTGATATTTTTGTTTATTCAATAAAAAATCATTTTTGCATACTTTAATATATATTACATGGTTTCACAGAGACAATGCTTTCTTTATAATAAGGTATAGATTATTTTAATTATTTACTTATTAGATATTTTTACCATTTAAGTGTGTTAAAAGATTTATTGCCTTTAATCTTATATTGAAATGTAAATTACTGTCTCCAATATATTATACCTGGCAATATTCTCATGTTTGCTTCAAATTTTAACCTAAGTTTCACATTCATTTTTTTATTCAAGTGATCTATCACATATTAAATCTTTTCGTTCTTGAGCATCAAAAGCTCCTTTTATTTTTGAAGTTTACTGAACCAGAATTGAAACCACTCTGCTCATAGTCAAAGATATGATTATTGGAAGCATATTATGGATGTACTGCAAACTAAAAAACAGTGTTTCTGCTGAGAGTTAATAAAGTTCTCTTTGTAACCTATAGTTCTTTGAGTGAAAAAGTCACATTTTCAATAATTAATTTACTAAAATAAACACATATCACAGCTACTATGAGCCAAACATGGGCTCCTTATATGAAAAATAAACAACTGAGTACTCAATAAAAAATTCTGTATTAAAACATATTCTCAGCATGTAATTTCTTAGGTTTTTTCTTCAAATTACTCTCTACTGTTCAACAATTTTATACAATGAGGCAACAGAAATAAAGATATCAAGATGACTTACATCAAGGTTACTATATTGGGAAACCTATGATTAATTTCTGTATTTTCTGTTTTGTTGGAAGATTTTGATTAAGTACTACATGATACAGTAGCTGAAATGTAGTTCTTTATGCATTTGAAAATTCATTTCAGTAGTTAAAATTTAGTGGGGCAGCATGTGTGCTTGTATCTACCAAGGGATATTGTGTAAGCTGCTTATCTTTCAAAAATTCAGTCAGCATTACCCACAGTAAAGACATCATGGGAATACAGAGGAGATAAAAGGAACAACAGATAAAAAATAACAGCTATGTTTCATGATATGATGTACTGAACAATAGAAACAGTTCAAGCAAAGACAAGTGGGCTCTCAATGTTGGTGTGAAACCTTAGCAATAAGTGAGTCCAGAGTTACACACAGACACACACACACACACACACACACACACACACACCCCATCTGATGTAGCAATTTTGAAAATTTAGCACTGTAAAGCAAGTCCAATTCCTGATACTATGATTCAGGGGAAAAGCTATTAAAACAATGAAATCTACAGCTTTTAAAATATTCAACCTGCCTGATCAGATGATGCTGTGGGAACATATTTGACTCCTCAGTTTGCCAGGAGGAAGTAAGTGAAGTAGAAACTTGGCAGAACCCATCTCCTGGTCTAAGAAGGATTATCCCATCACCACTACATCCATCACTAGCCAGGCATCCAAAAGGAGTACCATGTCTTGGGAACCATGATGGAATAATACACATACAGGGAGTTATTTGGCTAAGAATGTACTCTTTTCATGTTCCTCAAAAATCCAGACTTATCAAGGGGATCACTTCATAGACGTCATAGACTATACAGCTGGCATGCCAATGCAGCACTGTACAACTGAAGCTGAAGTAGAATAACATTGTATGTCAACTATAATTACATATATATATATATATATATATATATATATATATATATATATATATATATATATATATATATATATGTTTTCCCCCCACGGGAGGCAGAGTACAGCATAAAGAAGATAGTCAATGGTATTGTAACAATTATATGTCATAGGGGTAGTAGCTTGGAGGAGGGTGGTTATTACTTTGTGAGAGGCATAAATGTCTAACTACTATGGTGCTTTATACACCTGAAACTAAAAATCAAAAACAAAACAAAAACAAAAAAATCTAGCAGAAATGGTTGCTTAATTTGATCATTCCTAATAGTCAGGGAGAAATGGGAAATGCTCTTAAAATCCCCACTCCCTTTTCCCATATCCCTAGCTCACTCAGAGGCCACCTTAAATAGAAAAGTTAAACAAGTTACACAAGTTCCAACAACTTAGCTCTGCATGAGCCAGACTTCAAGTCTGTCTAACTTTTCAGCTTATGCTAATTGATGCTGCCTAATTAATGGAATGTGGCCTGATTTTTTTTTCTTGCCAGTGAATTGATAAAATATTTACTAGAGAGGTTGAATTCATGTTGCCATGATACTTGGAAGGAAAACAACGATGGGCAGCAATATACATAATCTGACAAATTCAATAACTCATCCTAGAAAAAGTGTTACATACCTCATTGTTAGTATCACTATGCTCACCTTTGAAATGCTCCCCTTAAAAAGCTATGCACTGATGCCAGTGCCTTGTCCACCCTTCAAAGCAATTTTGGAACTCTTTTTCTGGAATGGACATCAGAGCTGTCATCGTATTACCCCTGATGTCCTGAATGTCATCCAAATATCTTTCTTTCAATATTTCTTTATCTTGAGGTAAAGAAAGAAGTCATCGGGGGTCAGATCAGGTGAGTAGGGAGTGTGTTCCAATACGGTTATTTGTCTACTGGCTAAAAACTCCCTCACAGACAGTGCCCTGTGAGCTGTTGAATTGTTGTGATGCAACAGCCATGAATTGTTGGTGAAAAGTTCAGGTTGTTTTCATCTAACTTTTTCATGCAGCCTTTTCAACACTTCCAACTAGTAAACTTAGTTCAGTGTTTGTCCAGTTGGTACAAATTTATAATGAATAATCCCTCTTATATCAAAAAAGGTTATCAACATTGTTGCAACAAGTTTGCAGACTTAATTGTTAGAACTTGTGTGTGTGTGTGTGTGTGTAGATAGATAGATAGACAGATAGATATAGATACATGAGGTGTGACTGAAAAATACAGTGAATGTTTAAATTTTTAAAAAATTACAGTAAAAGAGACATCGCCAATAATCCCCTCCAAAATACTCCCCCTCTCGTCCAACACACTTATCCCATGATTTCCCAATACATTCTATAATCTGATATGAGAGAACACAAAAAGGAAAAAAAAGTATGATCTCATGCTATCATTTTTCCACCAGAATTAATGTATGGAATGGGCTGCCAATGAACATGACTACCATTAGTAGTTACTAGAAATTGTTTCTCTGAAAAATATTGTTTGGAGGAATTACATTATTTAGAAGGCATAAAATGAATAGCACAAAGTAATTTGGGAAATTTTTATTAGTGAATTGGGAAAGCAGAGAATTTGGAATTAATTATTAAAGAAGAAAACTTAATATTAACAAATGATTAAAACTATTATGATAAAATAAACTTTGCATTTTTTTCCAGGCCCTTGGCTGGCCTTTCTAATTTATACAAAAGCCCCAAGCTCTCAGAGCTGACCCAAGCAGAACAGCCATATACTCATCATGCTACTAAGAAATCTCCTATAATTTTTAAATTTGTTTTTAACATTTAAGGCTTTCAACATAATATAATCAGTAATCTTTACAGACAACTTGTAAACCAATATGGAAAATAGTTATATTATTGTGAGCTAAGAAAATGTCTGAAATCTAACAAAGCAGGAAGTGTCTACATATTCCAAATATATCTCTGCCCGTGGGATATTTAAACCTATTTTTAAAATAAATCAGGAATCTCAGAATTGAGCTAAATACATGATTTGTGACACTAACAGGTCATAGGAAGTTCTTAGTAAGTTTGTTCAGATCAAACTCTTCTGCTAAAAAAAAAAGAGTTTGGGAAAAGAAAAATGTTAAAAACATTATATCGTGAAAATAAACCTGCAAGAGAGGGAGGGAAGGAATTACGAGTGTGTTCAAATCAAAGTTTTCTGCTAAAAAAAATGTTTGGGAAAAGAAAAGCATTGAAAACATTATATTGGGAAAATAAAACTGCAAGACCTATATGCTCCATTTTAAGAGAAATAAAGCAAAGAAAAAGAGTTGGATCATGAATATATGTTTATTGTACAGAAATGTTGCTTGAGGAACATTAAATATTAATTCTAGATTTCAAACTAAAAATGTGCCTACATTATTTAGTCAGATACCAAAGTTAGACCTTGACAAAATAAAATATTTATATATAAATAAAAGCATCCATAAAGGAATTTAAAATTTACTCCTGAATCTGCCACTCTAACTCTATAACACCAGATGGTTGTCAACGTAGCATAAATTTACTTCCTTGAAAGAAATCGTGATTTGAAAACCCCAACAAGTTCTTGGGTAGTAAAACAATACAGCACAGATAAAGGCTTAAAGAATTTGTAGATAATTTTAAATTATGATCAAAAATTATTTATTTATTCATTCAACTATAATTTATTTAGAATTCTAGAAGCTGGAAACCAAGAGCTAGAAGATATATAAAGTTTATTTTCTTCTAGTTTGTATTCTAGTTGAGATACAATTGAAGTAGTAAAACGCATTAATAATGTCAGAAGTTATATGAAGAACGTAAATGGGATAACTGAAAAGGAATCACTTGCTTGGGCTACTTTTAAAATCATTTAAATGTGCTTGAATGGCTCAAATGGCAGAGATGGTGTGAGATATGTAGATACTTAACAAAAAGCAAATTTTGATCTAAAATTTTAAGTTCAATTTCAATGAATTATTGCATTTACAGCATTGATATAACTTTTCTAGCTTGCCTTGACTTCAGAGTACAAATAGTAAGGTTTGTTTCCTGCACAAAAACTCCAGCCTTAATTCCAACTTAACTAAACTAAGAGTCAGAATACCTGGGTTCTAGTTATTTAACCATCATTTATTCATCTCTCACTGAACTTATTTTTCATTCATTGAATATATACTTATTAAATGTTTACTAACTTTCAGAAAGTCTTGAGTGAAATCCTTGATAGGTAGCAGTAAACACTATACATTAAGTCTTTACCCTTTTTATTTCCTTCATGGAACTTAAAACAATTTAGATTAAATACACAGTTAAAATCACTGGTTTATCTCCTCTGTCCCTCACTAGCGCAAATTCTCTAAGATTTCATGTCTGTGATGTTGACCACTTTATAGCTAACACTGTCATGCAGTAAATGCTCAGTAAACATCTCCAAAAAGAGTAATGAATAAAGGAGGGGAGAAAAGAGAGCAGGAAGGAGGAAAGGGGAAAAGGAAGGAATGAGCAAGAGGGAGAGAAGAAAAATGGAAAGCAGGAAAGAAACGAATGAAGGTAAAGAAGGAAGAAAGAGAGGGAGGGAAGGATAGAGGGAATTTAATAAAACATATTGAGTGCCTACTATTTCGACAAGCCCTGTGGGTTAGCCCTGTCTAAACCCTGTTGTGCAACCCTGTTAAACAAACCGTTTCTTTGATTAAAAAAATGGAAAACTCTACCAGTTTAATGCAAGTAAATGGACATTTGAAAAGCTCAATGGCTTTTGCTATGGAAGAGAAAAACACAAATAAGGGCCAATAATTCAGTTTAAAGAAGGACTCAGAGAATCATATCTGAGAAAGGTTATGTTAAGTTCTGTCACAACTGTACATCTTTGGATAAGTTATAATTCTAGCATAAGGCTTTTTACTGACGTTCAGATGAACATTTCTAACTGCCTACTAGATCTTCACTAAGAGACAGTCTATTGTTATATAAATCTAATGTGTCAAGACTGATTTTCTCATCCTATTCTCTAAAACTGTTCTCAATCATGATTTCTCTTATGAATCATGATCATTCATCTGATTAAGCCAACGTGGTGGTGGAAAGGAAACTTGAAAGCCTTCTTCTTACTTATCTACTCTATCCAAGTTGTTTCCAAATCCTATCAATTTTCCTCTGAAATATGTTGCCAACCCATTCTCTCTATTCATATACCAGGCCTTGTTTCTGATCCACCTTGTTTCTTTGCTAATGACTCATGGCTACTTAATGAGGACATCCTACCCTTGTTCTTGGAGCTTTTATCCTATAAGAGAAAAAAAAAATAATCCACATACAAATATACCAACTCTTTGACAGTAAGACTTTAATGACCATTCTTTAGTAAGGACAAACTTAGTAAAAATAAAAGTTCCCTCATGATTTGGTCCATAAATACCCTCCCTACTCCATGTTTTCCTATAGTTCAGTCATGCCCAACTGCTTAAATTTCCCAAATGCATCCTTTTTCTCATCTCCATAATCTTTCATGCATTGTTTATTCTGCCTGGTGTGCCTTCAACTCTTTGTGTGTATATAGCTACAAATTAGCTCCTTCTCCTTCTTGACTTTTCCCCAACCCCCTCTGAATAATATTATATAGTCTTGCCACCCATGTATAACTCCTTATAGAACTTATCACAGAGCTTCATAATAGATGATAATTTTTCTCTTTTCTACTGAATTTTGAACTCATGGAGGGTAAAAAGTCTTGTCTGATTCACTTATGACAAGTATGGCATATAATTCCCTCTTGACAAATACTGATTAAATCAATGAAAAAATAAATCAACCATCAAAATTTATCTCATCCATAAAGCTTTTGGTGGATAAGTTTATTTCTAGTTACTCTCCCATGATCAAACTTCTAATCTTTATTTTAAAAGCTGAAATATATTCTAGGATCTTACATTTTATTCTAAGAGGGAATTCATTCCTATTATTTCCACACAGAACATGTGTGAATGCATGAACGACTGTCTACAGACAAACTATTCAGGATATTTGTTTGCTTATTAAGAGAAAGCAGGTTTAAAGAGAAAAGATGTTGTGATATAAAATTTCACTGTTAATGCAAATTAGCATGCCAATTAATGACTACCTCTGAGTAGCAGGACTTTTAAAATTTCAATACATGTGACTAAAGTATTTTAAACTGTACTGAGCTTTGTTCTCATCATTTTCTTAAGAGAATTAAAAAATCTAAATTATTCCAAATGTAAGTTTTAAAGAAGCAAATGCCACATATTTACCATAGGACACGCACTGCGCGTATGCAAACACACACACACACACACACACACACACACACACACCATAAAAGTTTGCAGATGAAGCAATTAAATGGAAATTTAGTTAAGATGGATTTTGAAAAATAGATTGAATGGTAACATCAGCAAGAAAAATCAATAAGTACAAACTGATATGGTAAGTAGATAAATACAAATGAGCCAGCGAAGGAGAAATTTAGACTGGTTAGAAAGCCCCTTGCTGCAGCTCCTACTTGGATCAAGACCCCTTGCAGCTGCCCAGAAAGATTTGAGGTTTCCACTTACCCCAAAAGGATGTGTTTACACATGCCCCTAGCTCAAAGAAATACATTAATAAGAGAGGAAGACATCCTGGTTATCAGGGAACACAGCCTGCTTGTCAGGACCACCAATACCTGACTAGCCCAACAGGATTCCAGATTTTCATACCCCAAAAGGATGTGTTTACATATGCCCCCAAACGAAGGGAATGTGTTTACACATACCCTTAAGTCAAAGAAATGCATTGCTAAACGTCAAAGAAGGGAGGACTAGGCATTTCAGGTAGAGAATGAGAGAGAAGAGAAGGGAGAGCAGAGCAGAAGGCAATTCTCCCCATGGAAATAATAGCTTTCATGAAATGTAAGGTGAGGCTCCTTCCCTCTTTTGGGTCAGCCCCCTCCCCTCCGTGTCTCAGAGTGTACTCTCTTTTACTAATAAACTTCTACTGTTCATGCTGCACAAAATTCTGTCTCTTGATTGAATTCATTCCTTCAAGATGAAAAGCCGAGGTTCAATGTCATTTCCAACATCTTTTTTTAAATTTTATTTAAAGCTTATTAGGGTAAAAATGGTTAGTAAAGTTACGGAGGTTTCAGGTGCACAATTCTGTAATACATCATCTATATATCACATTGTGTGTTTACCACCTAGAGTCAGTTTTCCCTCCATCACGTTTGATCCTGTTAACCAATATCATTTTTAAAAGGAAAATTTACAATAGTCCTAAGAAGACAGCAGCAACAACAACAACAACAAAATCCTTGGACAGACAGTTTAAATCAATTTATGCTTTCTAAATCTTGATACATCAAAAACAATAAAAAAATATTCAGGAGATGCTATTGACACACCAAGCTAGAACCAAACATTGAATAAGACAAATCATTCTATTATCAAACTCAAGGAGAACAAAATAAACAACACTTGGTAATATAAACCCTAATTATGAGAGGAGAGTATCCTCAGACACAGTATACCAGACAGATGTATCTTTATGAAGGGAAATATAAGACATCCTAGCACCACTAACCATCACCTACTTTCTTGGTACCTAAGGTGCGAGGATGCTGATGGCAAGAGGAAATCAACTTGCATATTTAAAACCTGAATTTAGTACTTAAGTGTTTTTGTTTGGCCTTTAACTTTCTTAGTGGCATTTGACAAACAATAATAGAAATCTTTTCCAAATGCTCTTATTAAGGCTTGTATCATACTATAGTATAATAGCTCATTTTCTTATTGTTTCCATCTGATGCAACTGTAAGTTTCTTGAGAATAGTGTCTTTTTTACAGCACCTTTAATATTTAACATGGCCTGGATGTATAATTGGCATTGGTGATCTTTTGTTCCTGTTGAATAAAATGCCAATACCCTACAGGCAAAGACTATCAAAAGCACAAAGAGCACACCTATTGTCAAACAAGTTGATTTTATGACTCAGGGAAGCCAAGAAAAACACCCATCATAGGTAATCATAGGGTATGTAAGTAAGAGGTGTTAGAAAGCACCTACAGGATTTGGTCCTGTGTTAGGTGACTTTGGGGCAGGTCTAAGGAAGCAAGGCTTTGATCTGGATTTGATGCATTCAGGAATTAGGGTTAATTCTATGGTTGGATATCTTAACATATCTTACCTAAGAGAAGGTAAGACCAGTCAGAGACCAAAGCTGTAATCAGTAAAGCAGCAGCAGCGGATCACATCAACCATATTAGGAGGATGTGTGGTCATTTTTTTTGGTTTTGACAACGTTCCCATTTTTGTCTCTGTTCCAACATGATTTCGGAATGGTCTTGTTTTATTTTGTTAATTTGTTTGTTTGTTTCTTCTTGATTCATCATAGTCATGGAGTGGCCTAGTCTCATGAAGTGTTTTAGATTCCATAGAATACCAAGACTTAGCTAGTGTTCCAGGCTGTACCCCCAAACACTAAGGCCTGCCTGATAGTATCAGATCAACTTCTGAATAGCAGAGGCTGCCTTTCTCTTTCTCAAAATGGATGGATTAATACATTTCTCAATGTTATTTCCTCTCATCAACGGATCTATTTCACAACACAGCAATTGCCTGATTGATCAAACTCACCAATAACTTGAGTCCACTTGTCCAAAAGGAAATCCCCTGACCCACCGTATAGCAAACTATTAACTGCCATGTAATAGACAATCTACAGAGATGACTACCATCAAATCATGGCATCGCCATGAATAAGCCTAGGTAAGGCCAACAGAAACACCATCCAGTCAACCCACAGAATTGAGAGCATATAAAATGGTTAATCTTTGGGGGTGACTGTTATGCAGCAATAGGTATTTATACTATCCCAGAGTAACAGTTCATCGAACACTCTAGGAATCAACTTGTCCATAAAGAAGGTATATTTCCTGAAATATATAAATAATTATAATATATAAATAATTTATAAATGTGTAAATAATTCCTGAAAAATATATAGAAATTTGTATCATTGTCATTATGAATAATGAGGAAAACATGCAAGCTTTTCAAGTTTTTTTCTGCTACTAAATTCTAAGACATTTGAAGCATGAAAACTTCAATGAATAACTTTTAAGTTTCATTAGTTGTCTGTGATGAAAACTTTACAATAAATGTGTCAAGAATGCCCATTTGACTATGTCTCATCTACTAAGCCAAAGAGCTGAATAAAAAAACAATTTGAGGCAAAAGCTTTGGCAAGGAGTTATTTTGTGTAGGTGATTAAAGGAAAATAATGTTAAGATTGTCATATCAATAGTTGATAGGACTGACATTCTAATAGAAAGTTCAGAAAGTTATTAGCAACATTGTTGTTCAACTAGAAAGAATACTCCAACATTAAAAAAGACAAACAAACAAACAAACAAACAAAAACACACAAGTGAACCTTCAAAGCATACCTGAAGATATGGCTAGAATTTTCCTTAAGAAGACCACTTGGATCCCATCTACCACTTGAGTTATACGTACTGGAAAACCCAGAGTCTCCAAGTCTAGATTATATTACAGATGCTGTTTTTCTCAGAGATTCATTTGGTTTGAATCTTGTTCAAAGTGTACATTACCAATGCTATAACGTAATTGGAGAGAAACCTCACATGTGCTTCTGAGGATCATCCAGTTTCAAAAAGCATCATCCCCAATGTGCATTTCACAATGAGCCAAATATAGCAATTGTTAATATTTATGTACTGTTGAATTAATGTTGAAACTTCTTTTCAACAGTAGTTAGAAATTGGAGCCAATTATCTACAGGAATAGACTTTAAAGAAGCCTAAAGCCTGGAATAACGAGGAAATGGTACACCTGGAAAATTGACCTTTGATTCACCTAGTCCCACAATACACACTAAGGGATATTCTTGAGTTGTAAGTAGTTATATGCTTTTTGTTGCTAAATAGGGATGTCACTTAAATATAGACACATATCCTGCCCCCATAAAAAATGGCAGAGTTGTTCTGGAAAAGGAGTAATGGGCTATACACACTCCATTCAGAGGTGGCACTAGGTACTGTTGTAGGGATTTGAAAATCACAGCAGCTTATCCTTTCAACTGAAACTACAATTGTTTTACCAGCTTTGCATAGCCATTTTGTGTATATTAAAGGACCTGTATCATTTGACGGAATCATTGGCCATCTTTCTGGCACCATCCTCATAATGGAAGCCCTGCTGACAGACGCCTTAAGTAAGTTTAATACAAAGCATCACACTCTGGTATACTGACTTGAGAACATATAAAAAAAAGTGTAAGGATATGATCTCAGAAAAAGATAGGATTATAGTTCAAACCATTCTTGGTACCAGACTACAAAAGCGGGGCAGCTGGAGAACTGAGAATAGTTTCTAAGTTTGTTCTCTTCTCTTTTGACGTTAGGCTCTTTGGCTCTTTGACCAACTAGGGAAAAAAAAACCACAAACAAACAAACACAAAACAACAAAAAAAGTAAAACAACAAAAAACTAGAATCTGTAGTAAGCAAAATGTATAATTTCCCTGTGGCTTCTAATGGCTCAATAGAAGAGGCACCTGAGGTTTTACAAAAGAGAAAGGAACAGAAAACCACCAAATTAGGTGTCTGGCTGGCAAAGAATCAGATACTAAAACTGGTAACCATGGCTGCAAGAAAGACAGCTGCAATGGTGGTGCTGTGATCGGTTGAGGTCCTGTGGGCCTTGCAAGTTCCAGTCTGGCAGGAAGCAACTTTATAGGCATGCATTTGCAAACTTCTGAGCTATTAGATATGGGAAATGGTAAAAAAAAAAAAAAAGGAGCTAGAAGTACTTTACCTAATACTGATGCAGTCCTAACTGCAGAGAGAAAAAATAAAAAAAATAAAAAAAAAGATGAGGTCAGATTACAGGAAGGAGACAAACTAAGTTAAAAGTTTTGTCACTACTTTTAATTGTGAATAACTCTGTTTTAAAATGTGGGAGCTAATCTTGCTGCCTTTACAGACAGGCCGAAATGAGAGCAGTGACCTTGGACCACTGTGCTTTGTGCAAGCTAATTAGGTTACAAATAATGGTATTCAGAAGACTGGGTATCAGAAATAATTTTGTAATTAGAACAGGTAGCCTCCAAGTGCAACTGTGAAAGTACTTAACTGAGACAGAAAACTTTAATTGGTAAGAATAGGCAAAAGTCATTTCATTGTGAACCTTCTGATTTAAGTATGGTGGATCTATGTATGGGATCTGGCCAGAAATAAGGCCTAATTTCTGGCCAGATCGCCTGTGGCACTGTTGCCCTTCTGAGGACTACCATCCCACACATTAGAGGACAATTAGGATCTCTGCCTCCTGCTCATTGATAGAAAGGCATTACCTTAGGGACCATAGTCATTGAGCAAAAGCACTACCACAAAATTAAAATAATAAATAGAAATGAGCTAGAGGATGTACCACCTAAACATGATCAATGCAATAGAAAATATAGCCGAGAAATAAATTGATGCAAATTTAGTAAACTTATATTTTACACAGGAGCAAAGGCAACTCAATAAAGCTAGACAGTCCTTTTCAACAAATAGTGTGGAAACAACTGGATGTCCTTATTCAAAAATATAAACGAAGTCACAAACCTTATGCTTTTCACAAAAGTTAAGTGAAAATTGATCACAGACCTTAATGTAAATATAAAATGATAAGACTTCTAGGAATGATAAGACTTCAAGGAAAACATAGGAGGAAATCTAGTTGACCTTGGCTTAGGTGATGCTTAGATTCAATACCAAACATACAATCCATGATAGAAAAAGTCAGTTGTACCTCATTAAAATTTAAAACTTCTGCTTTGTGAAAGATCCTGTTAATAGCATGAAAAACCAAGTCAAAGACTGGAAGAAACTATTTGCAAACCACATATCTGGTAAAGGATATGCATCCAAAATATACAAAA
Source organism: Rhinolophus hipposideros (assembly GCF_964194185.1). Lineage (NCBI taxonomy): Eukaryota > Metazoa > Chordata > Mammalia > Chiroptera > Rhinolophidae > Rhinolophus > Rhinolophus hipposideros. The sequence goes on from NC_138059.1 coordinate 20,286,633, forward strand.
AAAAAAAAAAAAACACTTAAATTTCAAAAATAAGTAAACAAACATTCTAAATTAAAAAAAAAAAAAACAGACTAAAGATAAAGAAAAACTTCACCAAAGAAAATATACAGATGGCGAACAAGCTTATGAAAAGATATTCAACAGAAGTATCATTACAGAAGTGCAAATTAAAACAACAGTGAGATACCACGACACACCTACTAAGAATGGCTAACTTCTAAAAACTGACAATATTGTGTCTAGGGCAGATATGGATCAACAGGAACTCTCATTCATTGCTGGTGGGAATGCAAAACTATAGAAGGTTTGGAAGACAATTTAGCATTAGCAACAACAAAGCTAAATGTCATCCTACCATATGATCCAGCATGCTAACAGGTATTATCGAACTGATTTGAAAATGTATATCCCTATAGAAACCTGCACAGGAATGTTCACAACAGCTTCATTCAAAATCACCAACAACTAGAAGTATCCAAGATGTTATTCGATAGCTGAATGAGTAAAACAATTGTAGAACATCTATACATCTATATAATAGAATATTGCTCAATCATAAAAAGAAATGAACTATCAAACTGAAAAAGAAAGAATGAATCTTAAATACATGTAGCTAAATGAAAGAAGCCAGTCTGAAAAGGCTTTAAAGCCTTTTATATAATTACCAATTACATGTCATTTTTTTAACAGGCAAAATTATAATGATGGTAAAAAGTTTAGTGGTTCCCAGGGCATCAACACTATCAGGGGATAGGGTTGAATACGTGATGCACAGGGAGATTTTTGGGGAGGTGAAACTATTCTGTACAATACAGTAACGACACTATGCATTTGCCAATACCCATACACCGAACTTTACTGCAGAAAGAGTGAATCTTAGTGTACACCAAAAAAAAAGAACATCATATAGAAAGTCAGGGGACTCCCAGGGTGGAATGCAAAATGTAACAAAACAATCTAACTGCATTACATGTGTAAAAATAACCACAGCTCTAAAAGAAACAGCTGATTTTAAGACTAGGGAAGGTAATATGGAAGATGAGTTTAGGACATATTGTAGTGTTAGAAAATAAGGAAATGCTAAAAAAACACAACAAATGAAGAATGAAAGAAGCTATGTCAAAGAGACACAGGAGACACTTTAAAGAGTTCTCAATGGCCAAAACTGGGAAAATGTTATCAACAAAATAAATGAAGGAGCATTAGATTTATAACTCAAAATACACAATAAATATCCATGAGTCTATACTGACATAAATGAGTGGATAAGTAAAATAATACATAAATAAAGAATAGACGAATCTACCACACAGAGGATATCAAATAATTTATGTAGGTACTGCTCTCAAAGAGATGGAGAATATATTCTCCTCTCCGTAAGTTTGAGATACACATAGTGAATCCTTCCAAATTGTCAAAATAGGGGAAATAAGGATAACTTTATAGTATAGAAACTTGTTATCAACTTCATTATCAAAAGTGATATCATGTTAATAGTATGTACCCTGGACATATAATGATAAAAATGGCACTTTATCTCTTTACTCTTTCTACCAAAAACCTACAGCCCCAATCTAATTATGAGAAAAACATAGACAAATCTCAACTGAGGAACATTCTACAAAGTATCTGAGCAGGCTTCTCAAAATTGTGAAGATCATAAACAATGAAGGAAGTCTGAGAAAATGTTACAGACAAGAGGAGCTTAAGGAGACATGATGACTAAATGTAATATGGTACCCCTTATGGGTTGCTGAACAGAAAAGGGATATATATCTGGTGAAAACGAAGGAAATCTGAATGAAGTGTGGATTTTAGTTAATAATGATGTATCAATATTGGTTCATTAATTGGAAAAAATATACCATGTTAATGTAATATCCTAAATAACATGGGGAAAGTCTCTATACTTTGTAATTTTCCATAAATCTAAAACTCTTAAAAATTTAAGCTTATTTAAAAAAAAAACAACAACAGACTAGATCAGCTTTTTTAAAAAGCTATTTCTATTACTCTGTGAAACACTTTCTAGACACTGTTAGTATGTGTGATAAGTAGTAGCATTCTGGGCTACATAGAGTCCTGGAAATACTGCACATTATAACTTTTATTCATTTGACAATGAATATGGAGCATAATGAGAATGGGAAGAGACATGAAATAAAGATACCACTTTAACTTAGTTTAACTTAAGTTTTCCAAAGCTTAGTGAGCAAACAATATTGAGTATTAAAGTTGTGTGTGTGTATGTGTTAAAAAAAAGTCTATTAAAAATCATGGCACACCCTGGAAGAGAGTATGCTTTAAGTTCACTAGGAATAAATGACAGCTAAGGAGTTCATTGAATGTAATAATTTTGAAAAAGTTGGAAATCACTGTCTCAATTCTGAACTGATGTTAAAGGCGAATAGGGATAAAGACATATTGGTATGATTCCATAAAATAAGCTATTTGATAGGGGTTATTAGGCCCTTCCCCAGGGCCTTCAATTACCTAAACTATTTGGTACAACCTTCTGGATTTACACTCTAGAAACCTAAATTTCCCAGTCTTAGACAAATAGTGTGCTTATTGAATACTCTCCCTGAAGTCAAGTTCCAGGCAATTTACTTTACATTTTGTTAAAAGAAGCTTACAAGGCCTTGTACTCAAAAATTATAATCAAGAATTCAGATACTATAGAACATTACAATGATATTTAGTCAAATATTTTTGAATAAGTTTATCAATGTTTTCTCAAGCAAAACATCCATGGAGAAAACGAAATGAGAAGAAAGAGCATATAGAAAAGTAGACGGAACTGTTACTAACAGTTCAATTTAGCAAGCATTTATGTGTTCACTATGTGCCAGGTAGGGAGAGGGTAAAGTTGTATGTCATTGTCCTCAATTTCAAGGAACTGAAAAGTCATACATCTTCCACATTTCTTTTTTTTTCAAAATTTATTGTAGTTAGATATAGAATGAGAAATAAGTAATGCTGTAATAAACAACATACTTCACCATGAATTACCTCAGGGCCAAGATTTCTTGCTTTAATGATCTAATTAGTGATTCTAGCCCATTCATATAAACAATGTTTTTCTATGTAATTTGTAATACATTAACTGGTTTGTGGTCATTTATCTAACAAAATACAGCTGTCAAGTACATACTAGCTATGAAAACCTTAGAATGAATTTAGAGCCAATTATTTCCATCTCATTTCAAAAGCCTTCACTAATAGAGTTAAGGTCATGTAGTTTGTCAGGAAAGCCCAAAATGGCTCTTACATGCAATTTATCATCAATTACCCAATGATTCAAAAACTAAAGTAACCCTTGGGGAAAAAGTTACAGATGAAACTGAATATTCAGCAGATATTTGATTTTAGATTTGATCTTCTCAAATTTCCTTAGTAGGGTTTTATGTATTTCCCAAAATCTATCTTGAAACCAGATTGATCACAATACAGATAATTATATATATATATATATATATATATATATATATATATATATATATATATATATATATATATATATACCAGAGCATTTGCTGTTGAGAAAAGATTATCTGGATAGGTTACTTGTTTGGACCACTTGACTGAATTCAACAAAGCCATTGATATATTCATCAAAGCAATGTTGGCTTATAATTTATTCAGTAGATTAGTTTATTCAGAACTGTCAATCTAGGTGTAGGTGCATGAATAATATCATTAATACTTTCTTCAAACTGCAACATTCCTTCTTTCTTCCACAACATTAAGTTTAGTTTACAATTAAATTCCTTTACACTAACCAATTTGAAAGGGAAAAACAATTACTTAGTTAGAAGGGCAGAGAAACTTATTTTACATCTCTTGAGCTCTCTTGATTTTCCTTAGGATTCTCTCCCTGGATCTCTGATTTGTTTTTCCATTCAAGGCTCTCATGGCAGATTGATCACCACTTATTTCATAGCATAATTTTAATGAATTATGTTTACATGATGATCACCCCATCCACTCGCCTAATACCATAAGATTCCTTCATTTTATCGATGTAATTCCAAGCCTAACATAGTAGCTAACACTAAGTCACACATTAGTTTAATTTTTTATTTGTTTGTTTTTTTTAATAACTGCAATTTCCTTTCTCAAAATACACAGGGGATTGCACTTCCAGTTGTGTGGTGAGGTAGCTATTCTGAAATGTCCTCAGACACTGCAAAACACACAGATATTGTTTCTGTTCTCTTTACTATATACACAATAGAATACTATCATTTCTGAATATCCAGTTCAAATCTTATGTTTATGTCATCGAGAGTGCGTAAAACTTTTTTGCTTCGTATCCTTCAACGCACAAAGATACTAGCTTATAAGAAACTTGAAAAAAATATTCACTAAAATAATAGTTCAATTTTCTTAAAGTTGTTAGCTGAAAAGTTTTATAAATCTCCTTGTTGTGTAGACTTATTGCTTTCATAAAATTCATTTAAACAGATTAATCACATTGCTTTTTAAATGGATTTTCTGCCAAATATGCAAAATAATTCCCCAAACAAAACTACTTTAAAATTTTAAACAGAATTTTGCCTCGTTATTTTTTTTTTTTTAATTTCAATACATGGCTTACAGACTATGCTAAAAGGAATCTTCTTAGATGTCAGAAAAAAAATCATTTTTTAAGAAATATGTTTTATCTAGGATAAAGTTAAATTATTAACTAATTTATTCAAAGCATAATGATTATGAAAGATTATTAGAGAAACATATTCATCTTGGCTTGAATTTAATAGAGAATCTAATATTCTATCTATATACATTTTCAAAGTATATTAATCTAATTAAGATGTAGAGAATGTTATTTTAATGACATTTTAAAGTAATGATGGTTGTACAATGGATCTATGGCAATAATTTTTTTAATATTATATTTTATTTTTAATATGTTGGGAAAAATACTGTTTCAATCAATCCATTATAACAATGAGAAAGGTTACGTATAAAATGTTTTTTAAATGTGCACATATATCCATTCCATTAGATATTGAAATGAGAATGTAGATGATTCCATTCTCAGAGTTGAAGAGTGAAATTCAACATTAATGTTAATTTTAATACGTAGAAGCATAATCAGAAAAACTATCTCTCCTCAAAAGAAAGTTTATCAAAAAAAGATAAAACCCAACAACACCCACATAAACCAAAAATAACTAAAATGAAATGAGTTATATCTTTATAAGAAGAGGAAGTACACAATGTTACGGAGGGAACATGTGAAGACACAAGAAGACAGACATCTGCAAGCCAAGGAGAGAGGCCTCAGAAGAAACCAACCCTGCAAGCCAAGGAGAGAGGCCTCAGAAGAAACCAAGCCAAGGAGAGAGGGCTCAGAAGAAACCAACCTTGATATTGACCTCTAGGCTCCAGAATTCTAAGAAAACAAATTTCTGGTTTAGGTAATACAGTGTGCGCCTCTTTATTAGGAGAGCCCTAGCAAACTAATCCACCCAACGTAAGGTCACATTACATATATAATTCATTAATCAAATTAAGTACATTTATTTAATTATTTATATTAATAAAATAGCATAAACTGTCAAATTAAATGAAATTTCAAACTTCCTAGAACTTGAAAAAAGATTCACAAAAATTGTTGGCTCAAGTAGGGATTGAAAATGCAATATAAGATACAACAAGAAAGCTCAGCTCATCAAAATTTATTAAACGCTAAGTTGTAATCAGGGAAAATGCTTACATTTAAATGTTTGCATTAGGAATCAGAGAAGATATGAAAATGAAACAACAAAGCATTTAAAAAACAACAAAGCAATTAAAAAAAGGTCATGAAAAGCTGATAGATGATGATGTAAGTTACGGAAATTGTGGAAAAATCCACAGAATTGGTAATAATATTCCACAGTTGGCTCATTCAAAAATGAAATGTAATCCCTAGCCGAATAAAAAATAAAAATAAGTAAATATAGGAAATACACAAAATGTGTGTGATAAATGGATATAACTATAGAAACTAACTAACTATCTTTAAAAATCTATAAATAAAAAGTAGGTTAGTGGTTGCTTAGCTTTGGGAGGGGAGGACAGAGAAATAGGGTGGTGATAATTAAAGGGTACAGAATTTCTTCTCTAGGTGAAGAAAATATTCTAAAATTGTGGCAATGATGGTTTCACACATTTTTTAATATGCTAAAATCATTGGATTGGACATTTTAAATGGGTAAATTGTAATGGTATGTGTGTTATAGCTCAATAAAGCTATCAAAAAAACTCATGTCTTCTTTGAAATTATTGAAATCAAATAAATGAATATATCAATAAAATATTCACCCCTTGTTAATACAGATATATTCTGTAAAGAAGACAAAGTTCAAAGTGACATGTTTCTATCCTTCATTTCCACATACTGTCTCCTGCCTATGATACCTTTACTTCACTCCTGCAACAACAAAAAAGCTAATACTCGTCATTGAGTTCAAATGTCACTTCACCTGACTCTTCCAGGCAACATAGTCAGTAATGCAATCTGTGTTTTTACAGCACTGTGTTGATACCACAATTACAAGCATTACACATGATCATAATTGTATGTTATCGTAACAGATTCCTCTACTATATCATAAAGTTTTTAAACACAGGACTTGAGTCACCAGTTTTATAATAATCAGCATGTAACACTGTATGGCACTAGTAAAAATAAACACACTATTTAAGAGAAAAATAAACACACTATATAAGAGAAACAACCTTTCTCTTTCCATATTTATATGCATTATATTAACAGGTAAATTTCTCTTGAAGAAGCACGTATACCTCCACTTTGTTCAATATCCATTGCAAAGTACTAAGGGGAGAATAGCAATAGGTGTAATAAGACCATTGATTTTTTTTATTTTAATTTCTGTCATTGTCATAATATATCTTTATTGTCAATGAAAAGTCATCTGCCCATTCACACTGTAATGAAAACAAGCTTCCTCCTAGTTATCCAACAGGGTGGAAATAAATTATACTGAAATAATAATACGCCAGTATAATCTACTAAATATATTAATTCAACTTAATAATTAGTTCAGGGAATAGTTTTCGTTTTTTTCAGAATCAACTAGTAATTTTAATGAAAATGATTGTTTTGTCTTGTAAATCCAAAGACAAGATGGACATAAACTTTCATAAAGTTTCATTTTATATTTATTTATTTACCTATCTACTTAAGAGATATTTTCAATTTTATGATGATTTTCATTTGGTTGAAAGACTACCCTCTCTCAAAAGAAATAAATTTGTTCAATAATGTCAATGTTAAAGAAGACATTTTGACTTTCTCTGTCCGACTTATTTCACTTAGCATAATGTTCTCTAGGTCTATCCATGTCATTGTAAATGGTAAGATTTCATTCTTCTGTATGGTCAAGTAATACTCCATTGTATAAATATATCACTGTTTCTTAATCCAGAGGAGGGAGAAGGTGAGGTGGTTAGAAAGCACCAAAATTGGTAACTACAATATTGCCATGTGGTTACACAAGACACTTTGGGGAATATAATCAATAATGTTGTAAAGATTTTGTAGGGTGTCAGATGGACACTTGTTTTACTAGGGACACCACTTCAGGGATGGTGTAGATGCCTGATCACTTTGCTGTACACCTGAAGCTGAAGAATAATGAAATATATATATATATATATATATATATATATATATATATATATATATATTAGAATAATATATATAACAATGAATTATATATATATAATATATTATTCATTATTCAATATAAGAATAATGAATTATATATATATATGTATATATATATGTATATATATATGATCACAGGATGTGGAGTACAGCATAAAGAATAGAGTCAATGGAATTGTAAAAGCTATATATGATGTCAGAGGGGCAATAGATTGGGTAAGAGGGTTACCACTTTGTGAGGAGTGTAAATGTCTAACTATTACATTATTTTGTATACCTGAAACTAATTTAAAAAAAGACATTCTGAGATGTGACATATTCACAAAGTTACAGTAAGCCTTTAAATGACATTGATATTTAGAGTGAATATTTGCACATCTTTAAAGATATATTAGAAAATTGACTTCCTAAACCTAGCCAAACTTGGAAATGAGGAAAACTCCTCTTTATCCTCTTGATGCACTCACTTAGCATTGCCAGTGATATTTAGATGGTGCCTGTCTTTCAGAAGCATCTTCAAATGAAAAAGCAGAAGATAAATGAACATTGACAAGATAAAGCTTGAGGCTCTTTAAACTGTCAACTTGTCATTTTTTAGAGAATTACGTTTAGCTTGAAGTGGTTTTACATTATTTCTAATACTGCCTTATTATTATTTCCCATGAGTTGATTTTACTATACATACCAGAGGTAAAATATATTATATATTACTTATTTTTCCAGGTGTTAGATATAATATATATTTTTTACTATCTTTAATTTCTCCCCGTTACACTCCAGAATTTACTTAAGGGAGTCTTATCTATGGTGAGACTAAACTGGTAAGGGTTGAGAATATTTTTTTATGGCATAAAATAAATTATCTTGTTAGAATTTACTTCACCATTTTGAAGAACTAAGAAATGTCCTTGGTAAACACAGGAAAACTTGATTCCTACCATAAAGTGTACTGCCTTCAGTAACTTTCATATTGTGATGAGAAAAATTAAAAGAGACAAAATATGTTTTCCTTTCTAGTTTATAATAGTCATAAATCCTATCATTGACAAATGGATACCTTCTTTTTCAACAGTAAATTAACTAGGGATGAAGCAGCATAATTTCATATAGATATAAGAAATACAGAAAGCTTTGCTTTATTCTATACTCATTCCATTTTGGGAATACTAAAAATCTCTTAAAATCAATGGCATTTATACATGAAGAGAAAGGGATTTTAACTATTGTCTAGTGAATGATTAATGCAGTCAATATAGTTAGTACAGGTCAATATGAGTTATGTTACCTGACCTGAAGAGGAAAGGCCAGTGTTGAAATCTCACCTCTTCCACTCACTAGTTGTGACATCTGGAGCAAAAGATTTTGCCTCTGGAGCCTCTGATGAAATATCAGATGTCTGATTTAAATGGATTATTTTAAAATTTAAGATATATGTTGCAAAGTTAGCCAAGAGCCTGACGCTAAACTGGTTCTGAGTAAAATGCTACCTTACTCTACACATTAACAAGGTGTTTGAATGGATTAGCCAATGTTCCACATCTGTCCTCTATTCACCATGAGCCTTGTCTTTCCCTCTTCTTCATTATCTTACTCCCCATCCCCCCCTTCATATATAAGCAACTCTATCTTCAACATTCATTACCACAGGAGAGAGGTGATAGAGTGATGGAGGAAGTCATCCAGAGGATATGACTTCCAGCTGACCAGCCAGCTGGCCATACAAGGCTACTCACCCACTTTCTGTTTTTGGAAGGGACTTCTGCCCATGATTCCCACAGTCTGAGCCGTTGTCAAGGATGCAGCCATTGAAAGAACAACGTGTTGTTAAGATCAGCTGGATGGTATGTGTGACGGAACTCCTTTAAGGCCTCTATATAAACACTTAAGATTCTGGTGGGCAGGTGTGGAGATCAACTCATCAGACAGCCACCCAAAACAAGCCTCTTTTGTAAGTTCCCTTGCTTATTGAACCTGTCACCTACCAGTCTGGAGTGGTCTTCCTCCGTCTGTGGTGTCTGCAGCCAGGAGTCTTGGAAAGGATTCATCCGGGAGGGAAATCTCGAGTTGGCCTTTGACCTCTACATAGGAAGTTGTGGACCTGTATTAGGTGGTTGTGGACTACCTGAGAGTAGGCTGCTAGGTATGCAGATGCCCAGACCCCCTGGAAACACTTTTCCGGCTGGTCTAATGAGCTTGTTTGAGGAACTGCCTGCATTTTCTGAGACAAATGACAGAAAATGAATGGCGGCGGCAGTGGGCTGGCCCTACTGTGGGCAGTTTTGCGGAACACCAAAGCCCAACTAGAGTCTGAAGCTAGAGTCAGCAAGCTGGAAAAAGAGCTGAGGTTACAGGAAGACATGTAGTTGTTAATACTCAGCTAGTAGCTTCAGGGCTGGTCACAAGTGCGAGAGCAGGATAATGAGTCATAGACAGTGTGCCATTTTGCAAAGCTGGCGTGTAGACCGAGCCCGGAGAGCAGTTTCCAGGCTCTCGGCCTCACATGGAAAGGTGCTGGATTGGTTATTAGATGGCTACCAGCTGTAATCAAATGGCCATCTGCTGTCCCTGTGTGGCCATCAGCTGTAACCAGTTAGCCATTAGCCACTAATATAACCGTTTGGCTATGCTGGCGGGGTTGGTTGGTTGGCAGAGAAGTAGATTGCAGATTGCTGATCGTGTGTTTCCTGCTACCTATATCTTCAATCCAGCTGCCAGCGAGAATATAGTGATATGAACCCCCTATCCATGGCTCTGTGGGTGTTCCTTTTTGGCCTCACTATATCCTGCATTCTTGTGTCGGGAGTGGGACCGAAGACATTGCATGACACTGGTAACTCAAACTGGTGAGGGTTACTGTCCAAGTGCTTGTAACAAAACCTGTTCAAAACACTAAGAGTTGAATCCCTGGGAAAGTGAGGAGAGCCAACAAGAAAATGTTGTGGTAATTGACAATGAAACAGATGAAAAGTCCCATGTAGTCCAACCCCTCATGCAAAGAAAATCAAAAGAACAACAGTAACCCCAGCCAGGGGAGCAGCACCCAGTTCAACAAATGTTCCTGATGAGAAAATATACTACAGCTGAGCTTATTGATATAGCTACCAGTTTCAGCAAAAGGCCAGTGTAAGTATTCAGGCATGGTTAGTGCAGCTATGGGATACAATGAGATGTGATGGCATTTTTCTGGTTGGACAGGATGCAAGAGAAAATCAGCAACAACACCACACACCCTGCTCTCTGGCAGCACCTTCATGGTCCTGAGGGTGGGGATGGGGATTGAGGGTACTCAGTTCATTATAGACTGGATCGTTCTAGCTTGCAGGGAGGCTTGGCCCAGAAAAAGGATATCTCCCTGAGTACATGGGAGCCTGAAAATCTATAGAGGCATTACAACCAATTCTTAGGGAGTTGGAAATGAGACAGGCCATCTACACCTCTGTTTTTTTGAGGCTGTGATCACCCCACATTCACGACAAGAAAGAAAGCTAAGATATTCCAGGCCATCCCTAGCACCTGGTGTGAAACTCTGATATGCATGCTGAGCCCAGTTGTGCAACAAGATACTTATGATGTTGGGCAATCCATTGATGATCTAGGAGAAACTGATAAATTCCAGGAATGGGTACAGCTGTGGGAAAGACCCAAAACAGAAAGGGACCTCGAAAAGACAAAAGGTTATCCCACTTGGCTCTAAAGGGTCTGGTAAATGTAACCGAGAGCAAATGCAGTTTGATAATGCTGCTGGGACCCCACCTGAAAATATAGAGCAGCAGCCCAACACTATGTTGGTCAACCTGCGGAAAGTTTTAAAACTTGAATAATTGTTCAGCCCTGCCTTTCCTGCCTGTGTTGTCCCTGATGCAACCCCTACTTTAGCTGAGGCCTTGGGGATAAAGACCTATTCAGAGTAGGTGCCTCCCAAGCTTTGGGTATATGATGCAGGTCAAGATGGCCTCTAGGTGAGGACCTTTGGGGGCTGTCAGAGGACTCATGTTGACCTCATTATTCACTGTCCCCCAGAAAGAAAAGTTGTCTGTTCTGGTTAATACTGGAGCGAATATAACCTAATACATGATAATCCTCAGATGTATCCTGGTCCCCTCAGTGCGATCATTGGTTACAGAGGGCCAATGGTTATGGTCAGAAAGGTGTCCTTGACACTGTGAATTGGGGATTCTTCCCCAGAAGAATATGAGATGGTTATCTTTTTTATACCAGAAAATATATTGACATTGATTGGATTAATAAAACAACTGAGTAAATGAAGATCTAATAGGTTTTATTAAGCAATTTATGAATCTGGAAGCATCCTATCTAGCAACTAGAAGGGCAGCACTCCAGGGGTTGTATTAACACAAAACGTAAGGTTTTTATAGGAAGAAGGATTTTTTTTTTTTTAAGATGGGTCTAAAGAGCTCTTAACAAAGATAAATAAAACACACACACACATATATAATATATATATATATATATATATATATATATATATTTTCTTATTTTATATAAGATATATATATATATAATATATATCTTATTTTATATAAGATATATATATATATATATATATATATATATATATATTTCTTATTTTATATAAGAAAAAAGTATATATATTTAGACCAGGACATGTTATTTTGAGGAAAAGGGAATACCAAGGGTCTTTATCACACAGATTGCCTCTTCTTTCCATGGTGGGGTGGGGGTAGGGGGAGGAAAGGCCCAGATAACAGATTGCCTCATTGGTTTTGACCAGATAATTCCAGAGTTATTGATTAATATATTTCTGGGAGTGGTTGAAACAGAAATTAAATCAGGTGTTATATAAATCTAGGTTTGACATCATGGGCTTTAGCACAAGTAAGCCACTTTTGGGCCTGTGGTTTTCTCTTTAACAATATCCTACAAAGTCAAACTCTGCAAACTTCCATCAGTGATGCTTTTGGGTTAGATCTATCAAGCCAATGTTAATGGGAAACACCAACTGGGAAACAGTAAGTCTATTGTCCCCATGAAAAGTGATAACCGTTAAATAATATAAATTGCTTGGGAACATAAGGAAATAGGAGAAACTATCCAAGAACTGTATGGAGTGAATATTGTACACCCTGACCATAATGCTTTCAATAGCTCTGTAGTGCAAGAAAAAGCCAAATGGCTCATGGTGGATGAGCATGGACTATTGATAATTAAACAGGAATTGTTTGATTGAAGTTATATAGAAGGAAAACTGACGTGTTTAAAAATAAGTTGAAAGTACTAAAAACACAAAGTTACCTGATAAAAAAGTATCTATGAGGAGAGAAGTAGTCTAATTGGAAATAAAATTGGAAAGCATCTGGATTATCAAAATTTTGAGAATGAATATCAAAGTGGAATAAAAATTGAATGAACCTGTTTCTTGACTGATTAAAAAAAAATACTGCTAGTTTCTGCCAATAGGGAATTTTCTAAACCTCTCATAGACTGGAGTAATTCACTTGTTCTTTAATTGAGAGATAATAGATTAATTGTATTTTTAAGCATTTTGTCTTTGTTCAAATACATAAAAGTAATAAAATTACAATCATCCAGATAATTTTTATTAAGCCTCCAAGTATTCCCTCTCCAACCTTTTTCTCAACATTATAAACAAAAGGTTATAGAAATTAATACCACATGTGTAAATCTAAGAAGTAAATTCAATTAAAATCTAATCATTTAACAGATACTTGATAAAATTTGAAGGATATGGTGTCATAGAAAATACAAAGGTAAATAGAATATGGCAGCCAGAGAGCTTATAATCTAGTGGATAAATAAGACATGTATGAAGATATAAAGTCATATGTTTCACAGAAAGACTGATAAATTAAATAATTAAAACATCACTCCTGGACATAGGGATAAAGGAAAACATCATGGATGAGAAAGTAGATAAACTGGATCTTGAAGGATGGATGGCATTTAAACAAGGAGAAATGGAAGAAAAGCCTTTTTTTTTTCTAATTAAAGTTTATTGGGGTGACAATCGTTAGCAAAGTTACATGGATTTCAGGTGTACAATTCTGTAATACATCATCTACATATCACATTGTATGTTCACCACCCAGAGTCAGTTCTCTTTCCATCACCATATTGGATCCCCTTTACCCTCATTTATTAACCCCCACCCTCTTACCCTCTGGTAACCATTAAACTATTGTCTGTGTCTATGAATTTTTGTTTCTTCATTTGTTTTTCTTGTTCTTTTGTTGTTTTCAGTTTTATATACATATCAGTGAAATTATACGGTTCTAGACTTTTTCTGTCTGACATATTTCACATAGCATTACAATCTCAAGATCCAACACATAATTAACTCCATGTGTTAATTAACATAACAATCATCCTTGTCACAAATGGCACTATGTCATCTTTTTATGGCAGAATAGTACTCCATTATGCATATATACCACAACTTCTTTATTCAAGGATTTTATGAATTTGACTTCAAAGGCAAGGAAAGTAAAAGTTATAATAAATGCATGGGACTATATCAAAATTAAGAGCTTCTGCACAGCAAAGGAAAACCATCAACAAAATAAAGAGGTAAATGACCCAATGGGAGAAGATTTTTGCAAACAATGCAACCGATAAGGGGCTAATATCCAAAATATATAAGGAACTCATACAACTCAACAACAAAAAAACCCACAAACAATCCAATTAAAAAATGAGCAGAGGACCTGAATAGACGTTTCTCCAAAGAGGACATACAGATGGCCAATGGACATATGAAAAGATGCTCAACATCACTAAACATCAGAGAAATGCAAGTAAAAACCACAATAAGATACCACCTCACCCAGTTTGAATGGCTGTCATCAACAAGACAAATAATAACAAGTGTTGGAGAGGCTGTGGAGAAAAAGGAACCCTCATAAATTGTTGGTGGGAATGCTGATTGGTGCAGCCGTTATGGAAAGCAGTGTGAAGATTCTTCAAAAATTTAAAAAAATAGACTTACCATATGATCCAGCAATCCCTCTCTTGGGTATCTATCCAAAAAAATCTGAAAATATTACCTGAAAAGGCATTCTAGGATGAAAAATCAGAAGGAGTAAAATCATGTATGTTGAGGAAGTGAGAGTCATGTAGTAGGCGAGAAAATTACTTCAATTTTGTGAGAACTTGTAGCACCACCATATTATAGAACTTTCTGAGAGGATAAAATTGTTCACTATATGTGCTATCCAGTAGAGTATCAACTAACCACATGTGACTACTGAGCACTTTAAAATGTAGCAAGCATGACTAAGTAACTAAGCTTATAATTATATTTAGTTTTAATTTCTCTCTTGAAATTTCATCGTAACTGCCATATTGGACATAACAATCTTAGTATGTGAATTAGACTTGTGACATATAATGCTGAGTTCAGTCTGTGGATTGAGTAAGAGACTAGTGAAAAATAGGAAACATCTGAAGTTTTCTAGTAGAGGAATATGAAAAGCAGAAATTTATAAAATACAAGATAACCAACAACTGACACCCCTGTGAAAGAGTAGACAGGAATAAAACAGAAACAAAAGGATAAAAGTCTTTGATAGATACTTTTACATAGTGTATTCTACAAGTAATGAGAGCCTCAATTAGAATTGTCTCATTTAAATGGTGGAATACATATCAGAAGCAAAGAATGTTCCAGAAATGCAATTGCCAGTATGTGGTACTACCTTAGTTTCCTGACTTCTGCTGAGTCTTTTTGCCTAGACTTATTTTCGCCAACATCAATGATGATTTCTGGAATATGTTATCAAAGTGCCCTTGGATATTTCTATAGTTTTATTTTGTAGGACTGTGACTTTCAGGTTCTCTTTCTCTCCCAAAAGATTGAAATTTACAAGATAAGAATGTGGTTGATAAGTCATGGCATGTAGCAATGCCTGGAACATGAAAGCCATTCTCTATGTGTTAATTGTATTCAGTAGATAAGAAGGGAGGTATTAAGAACACACTGGTTTTCAAGTGTAAATTACTGGAATGGAGATGGAGAAAATATAATTCAGCAAGAGAAGTTGATGAATCATTTCAGGAATTATAAATGTATGATTTTTGACAACATTTAAGAAGTCAGGTAGAAAAGAAGTTAGCTGTGGAAGACAAATTAGGAAGAGAGACGTAAACATAGAAGAAATCTACAACGGTGGTAACTGAAGCTCCAAATGTCTAAGAGACTCTAAAGAATGTTTGCATATAGAAAGGAAAGGATAAAGCTGGATTAATTAGCACAAGGTAATTATATGTTCTTTTAATGAAACAGATTTGCTTATTTAATCAAAATAACATTAAAAGATAATTAAGTTTTCTATGTATTATATTTTGTTCTCCCAAACATTAATTGTTTTTGACTTTTCTTATATCCATCTGTATATTACTGTCACCATTTCTGAGTCTAGCTAAATGGATGCAGCATTAATATATAGCCAAAGGATCGCTAATGGCACACGTGCACACATATCTATTTCACAAGGTAAGGTAAAAATGTGTGAATTATCATTATTTTTCTAGGGTTAATTAATTATATGTTTAAGCTCTTTCATGTACTTTAATATTTTTCTTTAAACTTATTTAAAAATATATGTTATTTAATAGAAATATAATAAATACTGGAATGAAAGTCAAAATGTCTGAGAATTAGACCTGACTTATAATATAAGTGACTATTCAAATGTCAGCAAATCACTAAATATTTGTCAACATTGGTATCATCGCCAAATAACAGCTGAATTGAAATATATGAGCTTATGATCTCACTTATATGCGGAATCTAAAGAAAAGAATATGTGTATGAACTAATCAGAAACAGTTTTGGGGACACAAAAAACCGAGAGTTGTTAGATGGGCGGGGGGGAGGGGGTTGGGGGTGGGGAGAAGGGTGAAGGGATTGGGGGGCGGCTGGTGACCACAGGATGGCCTCAGGGTTTTTTGAGAATTACTTTGGGGAACTTATTCAATAGTGTTTGGGGATTTTGTTGGGTGTCCGATGGACATGTGTCCTGTTTGGGAGACCACCTTAGGGATGCTGTGGATGCCTGGTCATGGCATTGTACACCAGAGGCTGGAAGTTAATGAATGCCAACTATAATTTTATGTGTATAATGTGATGGCTCAGTGTGAGGTCGGGGTGGTGGTGGATGGGGGGAGGGGGGTTCACGGTGTGAGGGATGTAAAAATAAAATAAATAAATAAATTAATTAATTAATTAAAAAAAGAAGTAAGAACAAAAAAAAAGAAATATATGAGCTTAAATTTTTAAGTGTTCAAAATAAACGAATTTAGACAAATAATTAGCTCTTGAGAAATGTTTTAACAGTGAAAATAAAACTTGATTCTAAATACTTTTTCTTTTCCCCACAAGTATTGTCAAATTTATTTGATTATGCTGTTGAATCATAGCAAAGGCTATTTTTGTGTTACCATTTATACCACACTCAGGAAGACAGTATCCACTGAGATAATAAATGAATGCACATCACCACCATTGGCTGTTACCGTGGTGTTGATTTATTTTGTAAAAGGTGCATGTGTCATAATTAGAAATCTTTAAACATGAAGGAAAACACATCCATCTTATTTCATCACTTTCTATGTACATCCCAGTGAGAATAGTTGGTCTCTGTTCAACAGCATAGAAGATCAATGACTTACAATAATAAGTGTGTCATTTGCTAAAAAGTTATGTTCACTAACTTTTCTATCACTTATATTAAATGGTGCAGGGAAAACAACAAAGGCAGAAGATATGATTTGTTTTTGTTCATAACATGAAACAATAATCAATAATAGTAATAATTAAACATAGGAAATCTAAATTAAATAATACATTTTCAGACATGAGTTCATGTTAGTGATGAGTTTTTCTTGCCTATTTACAACATCTTTACCACAGTTTAATTAGGTATATTACTCTTAAAAGAATTTATATGTTTAAAAGGGAAACATTTTTTATAAAAATTGCTACAACAGAGATTAAGATTATGAATCTAAGAGCTTTACATTTGTAACATATGACACATGAAAATGTTCTTGTAAATTTTTGTTACATTCTCTAAGAAGACAAAATTTAGTGTTAAAGCAAACATTTATAATTATTTGATGTACATGCCTCCAACATTTTTCTATACATTTAGAAATATATTTAGTTCACATAAAAGGATTATATTGTATTTTTTCATATTTTACCTGATAATGTGTTTTAGCAATCACTTCATATCCATTTATAGACATCTAACTTACGGTTTTCTTATTGTAACATAGCATGCCATTGTAAAAGGTTGCCATATTTCATTTAACCATTTCAGTCATGACGGATATTTGATTGTTTTCAATTTTTCATGAACTCAAATTTGCACTGAATATATTTGTTTTAAGTGCAATGTATTTGTGGGAATAATATCTCAAGGACAGATACTAAAAAAAGAATTGCTATGTAAATTGTATGAATACTTATACTTTTCGCTCAATTCTACAAAATTGTCTGTTTTTTGTTTTGCTATGTTTTGTTTTTAATGTGCAAACAAAAAGTGAATAAAGACAGCTCGTGGATGATGTGACCTGGCATTCTTTCCAACATTTGCCTTTTATTTTTTAAGCTGGCATTTGTTTAAGTTATGCAAATGGTTATTTTTTTCATATTTTATTGGCTCTTTAACTATTTTTTACAATTGATTTATAGGAATGCTTTAGATATAATTTTTTAAAATCTTTTTCCTGTTAAACTTGCTTTAAAGATTTTACTTGTAATTGTTTTCATTTTGCTTCTGATATTTTTGATATGTGAGGATTTGTTTCTTGTTTAATATAGTTGAAACTGTCAATCTATTTATATTTTCTAGGTCTTTTTGTGTAGAATGCTTATCTTCTCAGAATCAGATAGATATTGCTATACATTACAGCATTATGCTGCACCTGGCTTATGACAGTTTTTAAATTCATTTTGTATTTAACATTACTTAGAGCTTTAGAATTTTAGTTTCTTAAATTTCACTTTAAAGAAATATTTAAATCTGTTTGTTTTTCATTTTTAACTGACATATATGTATAATCAGCACTATTAAAAATGAATTTATTTCCCCCATCTTTCTTAAAATAAGTACAAAATGTAATACTTATTCATCTAAATAGATAAATTCTTAGTAGATTTATTATTTTGAGTTCACTTCTTTCATCGGACATGGGAATTTAACTAGGAAACATATGATTGAAATTACTACATTAATAGTTTATATGTTTAAAACATGGTGATACCTGTGGAAGGAAACTTGACTTTGGGTGGTGAACACACAATGTAATATATAGAGTATGTATTATAGAGTTGTACACTAGAAACCTATATACTTTTACTAACCAATGTCACCCCCAATAAATTTAATTTAAAAAAAGTGTCATACTAAAACACACTATTATTTTTAAATGTATTTTTATTTTATCTTCTTTGTAAAAATTACTTTCTGAATTTTTTCTAATAATATGTGTACTAGTTTACCTAATTACCTAATTTCCTTATTTGATTTTTATCATAATTATTTACTATATTTAAAAGCTATTTTCATCAGTAGTGCACATGTTTCAAAACATCAAAGCTTTTTTTTTAAAATTCAACTTTACTGAGGTATAATTTACATATAAAATTGTAAAAAAGTTAAAGTACATTGTGGTGATCTGATATCCATATACATTGTGAAAGGATTTCCCCCATCCAGTTAATTAACTTATCCATCACCTTATATATTTATCTTTTTTTTAAGGGGGGAGTGAGAATATTTAAATTCTACTCCCATAGCAAAATTCAATTATAAAATACAGTGTTATTAACTTTAGTGACCATATTTTAAACAAGATCTTCAGACCTTATTCATCTTATAGCTGAAAGGTTGTACCCTTTACCAACCTCTCCCTATTTCCTCTACTGTCCAGCCACTTTTCCACTCTCTGTTTCTATGAGTTTGACTGTTTTTCCTTCATATGTAAGTGGTACCATGTAGTATTTGTTTCTCTCTGTCTTGCCTATTTCACTTAGCATAATGCCCTCATGTTCCATCATGTTGTTAGAATTATATATATATGTATATAATTCATGTGTGTGTGTGTATATATATATATATATATATATATATATATATATATATATATATATACTTATGTATATACAAAGACTGACAAGTAAGTTTGCGAACTCATCCTAGAAAAAGTGCTGCATACCTCATTGCTGAATATCACTATAGTCACCTTTGAAGTACTCCCCTTGGGACGCTATGCACTGATGCCAGCACATATTCCATCCTTCAAATCAATTTTGGAACTCTTTTTCTGGAACCATCAGAGCTGTTGTATTATTACCCTTCATATCCTGAATGTCATCAAAATGTCTTCCTTTCAGTGTTTCCTTTATTTTGTGTAAAGAAAGAAGTCATTGGGGGGCCACAGCAGGTGAGTAGGGAGGGTGTTCCAATACATTTGTTTGTTTACTGGCTAAAAACTCCCTCACAGACAGTTGTCATGTGAGTTGATGGATTGTCATGATGCAAGACCCATGAACTGTTGGCAAAAATTCAGGTGGTGCAACTTTTTCATGCAGGCTTTTTAATATTCCCAAAGAGCAAACTTGGTTAACTGTTTGTCCAGTTGATACAAATTCATAATGAATAATCACTCTAATATAGAAAAAGGTTAGCAACATTGTGGCGACAAGTTTGCAAACTTAATTGTCAGACTTCTTGTGAGTGTGGATTTGTGTATACGTACACACATATATGTATAAAATCATCTTTATCCACTTATCTTTCTATAGACACAGGTTGTTTCCATGTCTTGGCTACTATAAGTAATGTTTCAATTTAAACATGGGAATACAGATCTCTTCAATATCCTGTTTTCATTTCTATTGGGTATATACCCAGAAGAGGGCTGCTGGATCATATGGTAGTTCTATTTTTTTTATTTCTGAGGAAACTCCATGCTATTTTACATAGTGGCTGCATCATTTTACATTCCAACCACAGTGCACAAGAGTTGTCTTTCTCCACATCCTTACCAATACTTGTTGTCTCTTGTCTTTTTGATTCTAACTGGTGTGGCTACCATTCTAACTGGAGTGGCTACCGTCCTTTCCCTCCAAATTTTCACTTCCAAAAGGCAATGATTTAAAACAATTTTAATTGTTTCCCTGATATTTACAACTATATTTTGGATAGCACACTCATTCAAACTTCTTTTGTTGAATGCCTTGTGCTTATGGTTATAAAGACATAAAATTCTACAATGTTATCTTCCTTTTTTTTTTGTTTACCCACTGTCTTAGTTTATTCAGGTGACTATAACAAAAATAGAAAAAAATTGGGTGGCGATAAACAACAGACAGTTATGTCTCACAGTTCTTGGAGGCTGGGTAGTCCAAGATCAAGGTGCTGACAGATTTGATATCTGGTGAAAGCATGCTCCCTGTCTCATAGACCACTGCCTTTTAGCAGTAACCTCACGTGGCAAAAGGGGGAGGGGATATTTCTGAGGTCTCTTTTATAAGGGCACTAATCATGAGGACAGAATCACATCCCAAATGCCAAATATCATCCCAAATATCATCACATTGGGCATTAGGATTTAATGTACAAATTTTAGGGGGACTCAAACATTCAGACTATAACACTCATAATGACTTAGACATGTGCATATTTTCCCCTCAATGTAGTGATTTAATACATTCTATTAACAACTAGGATACATTTCTTTCCTTCAATAAGACAAATCTTTTATTTTGATCAATACTGTCCAATATTATCTATTATGCTATGCTCTTTAATTACATTATTCAACATAATCCTCATAAAAAACTTATGAGTTAAGGATTTGTGATATTTCTGTTACACACGAACAACTAAGAAACTCCTCACAGTCTTACCCAGTGATACAAGAAGGTCAGTTAAGTTTGCGAACTGTCCACCTTATGTTTACACAGTGGAAAACTCACGAACTTAAACCTTGTATATCAAATACTATTTGCTGGATTAATCAGTATTTAAGAAACTCAAATATCTGGATTTGGATGTACTAAAAACTATGTTATTAGTTAACATAGTTTTTGCTTAACATATTAGTTAAGCAAAAGCTTAACATAGTTATATATTAACTATTTGAAAGTACCTCATGATTAGTCTATGAAACATTTCTAGATTGAGATTCCTCCACTGCAGAGTCCTCATAGATGTTACAGTAATATCAGAAGATAGCCATGATCATAACGTCTAACTTCAACATGTCTTCCATAACATTTGTTATTTCTCCAAGCTTTAATGAAAAGCCTGCTGTTCTGTGGATGATGTGTATATACGACCTTCTGTATCCACATTTATTAATCACTCTCTACTACCATCTTGCCTTCCCTTTGTAAATAAAAACCATCTTCCTTGTTGCAAGTTCTCTATGTTTTTGGATGACTCAATGTCTATATGGACAACACCTCAAACACCCTGATTTCTCAGTTTGTAACTTCTTCATCTGTAGGAAAAGCCTTCATTTTCCTTCCACTATCACTACCTGCACCCATGGCCACATCTGAGACATTATTGTCATCCAGTGAATTGCTTCATCTAGTTCAACCATCTTGATTTCCAATTACTTCATCCCAGTTTGTTAAACATGTTCTTTAATATAATTAAGGCTTTCAATCTTATTATCTCTCTACATTGTCCTCGCACCCTTGAATTTCCTCCCCCCATCCAACTTTGTGGACTTTCATACCAAATCCGTATTTTCCAGTATTCACAATTCCATTGTGTACTCAACACTAAGGATACTAATTAGAAAATTATTGTAGCACTCAAATACTAATTGAAGATGAAAATCTAAAACATTTGATGGTGGTTGGAATAAATGCTATGAATGTCACAAATATGTCAAAAAAAGTAAAATGCACAGAGATCTCCATTTTCCCATCCTGCCATTCCTATTCTCCAACTACATAAAGTTTTCATTTTCATCAAATGTTATCCCTGCCTCCCCCAATTCATCCACACAAATTGGTACGGCTAAATTCTATTCATATTTTAAACTTCAGATTAATGATATGTTCCTGGCCTTGAAAAGTGAATAAAATTCTCCTGAATACTATGCACTGAATATTGTAGTAGCCTATCATAACAATGATAATGCTTTATTATAATTTTCTGTGTATTTTTCTTCCACAGAACTATAAGTACCCTGAAAGCAAAAACTTGGCCTAATTTTGTTTGTTTATTGGTCTGTCAAGTAAAATGCAGTGTCTAGCACACATAAGTCATACAATATCCCTTCATTAGAGAATAAATAAAATAAGTAAGTAAATTGATTGATTAATCAGCATTAGCTGAATATAAATTTATTTTCATAAATAAAAAGGCAACAGGACCCACATGAAAAAGTCGGTAAGTTAAGATTTTAAGGGTAATAAATCATTGAAAGTCTCAGTAAATGGTATAAAAACATAAGAGATCAAGGCTTAGAAGATTCAAACAATTTCCACCGTTTTTCCTGACTGATCTGGTTCAGCATATGGCAAACCCCATGATACCACATTCAAATACTGAAACTCCCCCTAGTGGGCTTGGTGAAGCACCCAGCACTTTTCCATCTCCAGAAAACTTGTCTTTTGGCTTCTTCCAGACACCTGAAAACTGCAGTCCTCCCATTTGTGCATGGAGTGAGTTACATGAAAGGCTGAAGAGGTCTTTTTGAGTTTAAGGGGTATAATTTAATATGGTATTTTGGCCACGTGAAATATTTTAAATTTAGTTGCACTGATTATTTGATGTCATCTGACCACAAAATTTAAAGTTATACACTATTATATCAAACTCACTATATGAAAAGACACAATTCCTGAAAGGCATCTCAAATTCTTCTAGAGATAGCATTTTTTTTTTGTTCTCATTTAATGGCACAAAATCTAACTACATTATCTCTTGATTTGGTGTAGGGGGTTTCATTTTTATCTAGTTAGTGAAAACAAATTTTTCTTTTTAATGTACCTTGATTTGCACATTGAAATAAAGTTTCCTAACTTGACTAATAGCAAATGTTTGCTTGTGTCTAACACAGCCTAAGGTGGTTAGAATTATAAAAACAGCAATTGTTTATTTACAGCGAGATAATTTATTTATTGGAATGTACAACAATTATGCATTCAACTGTATATAATCATGTTTATGAGAGACACAATTATATTCACTGAGTTCTATGTAAAACACATACAATTAATTTATATTGTATAAAAAGGTGAATTTATTTCATGTAAGACTTAACCAAATGTATACATGTATAGCAACCTTAAACAGCAGAAGAATAATTATTTAACAAGGCCAAGATTGGTGTCAGAGAAAAAATACTGGCCAAAAGTCCATAACCTGTTATTTAATCTAAGCTGTGTTTATTCTCAGCGTTAGATCAGGTTCTCCTAGAACTGACTCTCAGACAAAGATTCTCTCACTCTTTTAACAATGTCCATTAACAGAGAATATGGACCAAGGAGCCAAATGATCTATCATGGAAGTGTTCCCAGCAGAAACCAGAAAAGAGAGTGGGCGAAACAGGATAGGATAGCAAAGTCTGGATGAGAGGAAGTAAGTAAGGCACTCACTCAGGTGCAAAATACAAAAGGGTGCCACAAAACTCAGTAATCAAGAAAAAACATATTTTAAGGCAATAGTATACATAAATGGAATCTAATACGAAAAAGCCACGATGACCAATATGTCAAAAGAGAACTGTGCTGTTCTCTGTTGGATGTTCTCTCAACCCTGCGCATTGTACAACAAGAACAGCCATTTTCAAGCATAGGGTTTCCAGCCCTCCTGTCAAGTAGGCTTGTGAGAGCTGACAATGGCATGCAAAGAAATGTAACAACACAGGCCTTTAAAAATTGTTATTTTTTTAAATTGTAAATCTTACATTAATTTCTTCCACTTGGTTTAAATTACCGGAGAATATTTCTGAACAAGTATATATGGATACATATTTTTGTTTTGCCTCAGGCTCCAATATGGATCATCATGCTACAACAAGGAAAGAAAAGTAACTAAACAAGGCTGCAATTTTAGGTGAAGTCTCAGATCCAGCCTAATCAATCCCTTGAGAAACACAGGAACATAAATCTCACATTAAACTTTGTCAATGTTGAGATAAAAGGGCTGAGATTTTATCCTCTCTTATCAGCACAGCACTAGATATAGGCAACCTCCAGGAGAAGGTGGGACAAAGGCCCCCCAGGCACATCAGATTTTATAAAGATCCCCAAGAACAATCCTCTCAAAAGATGGCATGTGCAAGCCTGAACAGCAAAACACACAGACACTGTGGAACACAGGAATCTGGCCAGGGCAAGAAAATAAACGTGTTTTACATGTCCACTAAACTTGTCTTATGACCATAGCAAGCCACTTAAACTCCCTGAAGATATTTTTTTTCTTGATCACTTCGCATACACTGAAATGGTATAAATAAAAAAAATGTAAGGTAGTAAATTAACTCACCATTCTCAAATACGATTAACAATGTCCATTAGTACAGAACACAGACATATAGTAGTCAACAAGTGAGCCTAAAATTCCTCACATTTAAATTCACACCTTATTCACAGTAGTGATTTTCATTTTCTCTCTGAGATCCTATTTCTTATTACAGTGAATCAATATTACAGAATTTAGTTGTGTGGTTTCCAAGTTCCTGCATAATTAGAATAAACGAATAAGAAGATGAGAGATAGACTGTCCCAGATAGATCTACAAGCAATCAAACAGCTGGAAGGGACAGAAATGAGAACTGATCATATACAAGACAAATATAAATGTCAAAAATGATAAAAATCATATAAATGACTGCAACTGTCAAATCTATTTTTGCTAATTTAATATAAATATACACACACATCTATATATTCATCATCTGATTTATTTAAAAAATATTTTATGAACCTTACAAGAAGTTATTTTAAGTGACATTAAAAATCTAAAAAATGGAATGGTCCAGCCAGAGGCGTAGGAAGCAGTAATGATCAAGAAATGTGGTTTGTACATAGAGTCAGTACTGAGGGATTTTCCCAATCCACCCCTTCAAGCATTCATGCCCTTATGCTCTCAGACCACCGGGCTATCTCCCTCATCGCCAGATCTAGTACCATATCCATACCAATGGAGGGTGACTTTATTGTGGCAAAGGCAGTAGAGTGTGTGCTGTGGTTGGGATAGTGTGCTCAAGTAATAACCAATGACTATGAGCCTGATATTGCATAATGTAGCTGATATTAAGCAAAATATTACATACCTATAGGAAAAAAATCCAAAAACCTACTTCATCGAAGCCCAGGTTTTCTGCTGTTTCCATCTATTAAAGAACTCTTTTGTCCTTAGACAGTTTTTGGTTTGTTTCTTTGTTTGACTGTTACTATTTGGGGGGTCAGCATTAGAAATAAATTTTGGCTAGCAGATGCAAAATGGAAATTTTTATAGAGATCTAGAGGCACTGGATTTACTCACTTTTTTTTTTTTAAGCAGAAAGTGTAGAACCAGGCAAATCAAAAATTCCATGTAGTAGGAAGTAATTTACAACAGTATTTGGTTTCCACCACTATAATAAATCAGCTCTAATCATTTTTCAGTCTTTGTGACACTGTTCAAGATTCAAAGAATCTAAAGTAAATCCCAATCAAAAAAACTAGGTAATGTGTCCAGGTAAGGCTAGGAATCTTCAGAAACAGCTCTATAAAGATTTCAGACAAGCTCTATAAAGATTGCAGACAAGGAGAGTGAGGTAATAACTAGAAAGGAAATCAAAGTGTGATAACCAGAAAAAAAGAATAGTTAAGGTTATGTTGTACAAATAGAAAAACAAAAGTAAAAACCGTCAAAAAATATTGTTTAAAATAAGTCTCTCAAAAGCTATTAAATGCATGTTGGTTAGACAAGAGTCATATGCAGCCTAGAGCAATTTCTGAACACCCAATAACATCATGTCAGAACCAGGGACAAAATAAGAGTGAAAGATAAGCAAGTCACAAGCCCCTAAACTGTTATGAGACTTGAGCTGCAATTTGAATTCAATCTTCTTGTCAACCAAAGCATAAGAGTCTCATCAGAGATCCATATTCTACTACACAAAAATTGATGTTAATACCTACTATGTTAGTCATCAAAACAATTTTTTAAATATAGAACGCATGTGTTGCATTTTGGAGGAACTCCTATTCAACATAACTGTTTTGAATGATACTTAAACAATTATACCCCCAGATATTTGTAAAGTTCTGTGATTCAATAAAAGTTTTCCACCAGAGTTATGAATATTTAAGAAAAAAATAATTGCAAAAAATTATTGGCACGGTATGTGTACAACACTGAAAATTTGCCATGCCAAAATTGCATACATGATCTATAAAAATATTAGGGAATGATAGAACTATGCAACTGCACAACATTTACATTAAATGTTTAGAAATCAGTGATATTTTAGCATTCTACATTTATGATTTTCTAATAAATTAAAATATTTTCAACTGATGTAAATGCCAACAGCTTTTGATTGCATACCACCCCTGAATTAAAAACTGGTCTGTCCTGCAGAGGAAGAAGGAAACAAAAGTTTACAGGTGCATTAAATATTCATTTGTGTTATGTATATGAAGAAAATGAAATTCAGAGTTCTTGTGCATGAAAGTCATATACAAATAACAAAATAATTGATGCAAAACTGTTTATTTGTGCAGCAGCTTAACTCACTTTTCAACAAGTTAACAGCATATGCTTTCCCCTGCCCCTTCCTGGCCTAGCTCTCCCACAGTCTCTGTGTGTAGGCTGATTAGTGTGATTTCCAGATATTATAACATATCTCAAAAATCCAATTTTATGATTTGTATTGAGGAAAATTATACACACACACATACACACACAAACGACACAATTTAATTAATTATAACAGCAGGTATGTTTTTTTCTTGTGCTGAATATTTTTTACACCTGCTTTTGCATTCATTAAGTAGCCCATGGCACCCAAAATCTTTCTGAGGTAAACCTAGGAGAGGTGCTTATCCTCTTTCTGGGAAAACTGACCCATGTGAAATCCATTACCCTCTTTATAAAGGAGCGTGTTAAAAATTCAGGGGCCTTGCTCCCATTACTTTCAATTCAATAGGTTGCCAGCTCATTTTGATGGACAACGAAATCTTAAAAATTCACCTATTCATGGCACAGAAACATCCAATTGCTACTTCCAGAGAGAAAAGCCTTTGAACATTATCAGACTTTGACTAACAGAAAATCATAATCTGCCAGAAAATGGTGATACTGTCATAACATCTCTCTTTAGTATTTTGCAGAATGACCAGTAAGCATCTCAAAATGTTATAAATAGGTTTTCAACATGACTTCCACAATAACAGAAAACTTGCTGTATTTTCCTGCATATTTTCTCCTTACATGAACTATCTTTTTAAAGACTCTGAATAGACACCTACACAATGTATTGGCCTGGGCAAGACTCCCATATTTTTTCTGCATTTACGCAGGATGCCCTGAAAATACTATATCTTATTGATGCCTGATCACACAAATATCAGATTAAGGAAAAGCCAGTTGCTTGCCTCTATGCAGAGTAGCAAGCAAAGAGAACCAACCAGCATGAATTCTGTCAATACTAAACTAAATTTAGACCCAAGGAGCCCAGTAGCTGCCTTGGCTGCCCTTACTGCCATTGATTAAAGGTGTTTAAAACCTTTAATCAATCAGGGTCAAATTACTTGAGAATAATTTCAAGTCAAAATGGGAAAAAAAAGGTATTTTTAATGTGTGTTCATGTATCTATTACTAAATAAAAATAACTCTCTCGCTTTAATTTATGAGGGAACTTCTACTTACCCACTATGAACTGAATTCTTTCTTGCCAATCTCACTAGAGATCTGGTTGTTAATTATTCATTCATCCAGTAAATAATGTATCAAATGTCTAATATTGCAGGGCGCTGGACTAGTAGTTGAAATATTGGAGGAAAAAAAGGCATTGTCCGTTAGGACCAAAAACATTAATACAAAGAAGAAAACAACTAAAAATGACAACATATCATAATAAATGTTCCAACAAGATTATGTACAAATCCCTATATGGACATAAAGGAATGTCATTTTGCTCAAACCAAAGAGAATAAGAAATGAATGTATGGTGATGGAAGAACTGACTCTGGGTGGTGAACACGCAAAGCAATGTATAGATGATGTATTATAAAAATGTAGAAGTGAAACCTATATAATTTTACTAACCAATGTCACCCCTATAAATGTAATAAAAATTTAAAAAAATGAAACCTACAAAAAAAAATACTTGAATTTTGGTTTCAAGTATATTCTGGAATTTTCCAGGAAAAGTGGGAACAGAAGTGAGGGAGAAAATGTAGGGAAAAGGGAGCATCAGTAACTGGTAGAAATCCACAGATTTTTCAAATATATTCTGAATGAAATGTATAGAAATAGTTTTTTCTTTTTTCTTTTTTTTTTTTTTTACATAGGAGAGAATAATTATCATAATTGTGTTTCAGAAAGATCACTCAAAGTGCTCAGTAAAGAATGCATCAAATTGAGCTGGGGGTATGAAGTGTTGAGGATCTCCACAAAGTCAGTGATGATGAGATACATCCGAAGACACTTATTTCAGAGATATTAGGAAAACAGAATAAGAAATAAATGAGGGAAAGAGAAGAACCAGGTATCATTTCTAAGTTTCCGATTTTGGCTGCTGGCTAGGAAATTACAACCCAAAAGTTCTAGACTTCAATTGTAAAAGATGTAAGAAAGTAAATTCAAGGAAAATTATTAAAAATCAGGTGAACTATTTGAAATACTATTAGCATTACATAAGATTATGATCTTAAGAAATTTTCCTATTTAACAACTTAAAAGTGACCTTGGTTTTAGTTCAAAACCAGTTTGTTCATCAATAAAACTAAGGTAGCTAGCTCCTTAGCAACACTGTTACACGAGAGTACTGCTATCTACTACTAATCCGAGAAGCAGCAATATATCCATTAAGACCCCAATATTAACACCCAAATAGATCTTCCTTGTCCTTCATAAACAAATTATGAATAAAACAAAACCAAAAGCTGTTTAAGAGATAACAAGAATTAAAGAATTTGCAGCAGATGGTACCAGCTGTGCACATTTAATTCCAGCTCAAACAATCTGCCAAACAGTTAGAGGGAACTGCTTTTGCATGGGAAACTGGAGTGTCTCAGAGCCAAGGAAGAAATCAGAGAGTATTCTTTCTGGCATTAGTTACCAAACCTTTTATTATAATTAATATTAGTGAACCCAAAATTTCTTTCCTTTCCCTGCTTTCTTTGCACTATGTGCATTCTCTCTCTCTCTCTCTCTCTCTCTCTCTCTCTCTCACACACACACACACACACACACACACACACACACACACAAACACCAATAGTTCTGTCAATTATATAAAGAATAACCCCTAAGACTTAAGTTGTCCAGATGTCACATACAGCAAGTGCACATTGTGTATAGCACAAAAACTGTTTATTGAAGACATTTTAAAGATAAAATTTTAAATAAACCCTAACATGTTTCAATCTATTTATGAAGACAATAACTTTAAATAAAAAAGGAAAGCAAAGCAGTATAAATGTCACAAGATAATCTATAGACTTAAAAAAGGATATGCTTAAAATCCATTGAAATGGACAAATATAACCTGCCTGGAGAAAATGAGAACTGAACTCAGAGTTGAAAGATGAAATTTGGATAGGCTAATAAAAGATAAGGAAATATTAAAGGCCAAGAGAGCAATATCAACAAAGGCTTAAATGCAAAATGCAAATGCATTCAGTGTGTACGTACATTGATCAGAATGAACTCACTAGAAGCAGGAAACATCCATGAATGGGCTTACCTGTGAGATTTAAGATCATCAAATTCTCCTCAAGATAATGATAATGGAGAGCCATGAAGATTGTTTGAGAAGGTAACAGTGATGATGACATGATTATACTCAGTATACGACAGAATGGAGCAGAAGCTGCAAGCCTGAAGACCTTCAGTGTAGGTCCTTGGAATAACATGTGCATGAGATCATTATCACCTAGCTCAGATGATGGCAGTAGAAAACACAGAAAGAGATATAGTGGATTCTAATATAAAGGAGACATTTTCAGGTTTTAATGTTTGACTCTACTGCAATTATAAGGAAGAGAGAGTTATAAAAATGAGGTTTTGAAAAAAAAAATGAGGTTTTGTCTCTGAGTAGTTAGTATGAAAAAAAAAGGCAGCAATTACAGACATTCAATCAGGGAAGCAAATTTGAGAAAGAAGGAGTATGTGGAAGGGAATGAGTATAATATTAGCCACTACATCGAGTCTGAGATGTTAGAAAGAGAACAAAATGGCTAGGGCTCAAGCTGGGGCTAGAAAGTTCTAGATCAGACACAAAGGTTTATATAAAACTCATTCTAAAAGAGGTCACAGTCATAAGAATGCATAAGTATTTTTAAATAAAAGAATATTAATAATACTTATGGAAGTCTCTAAACGTTCCAGTAAAATATGCTCCCATTTAGGGGGGAGGTAAGGAAGAAGAGTCCATTATTGAATTGAAACTCAGTGGCCAAGTTCATAAGACGAATGTCATTGGCAGTTCCACATACTGTTATTAGTTTTGCAGATCTGCCACAACAAATAACTAGAAACGTGGTGCCTTAAAACAACAGAAATTTATTCTCTTAGAGTTTGAAGTCAAGATGTCAGTCGGATTGATTCCTTCTGGAGGCTCTGAGGGAGAATTAGTTCCATGCCTCTAACCTAGCTTCTGGTGACTGCCAGAATTTTTTGGTGTTCCTTGGTTTGTAACTCTTCATTCCAATTTCTGCTTCCTTTTCCTGATTGACTTCTCTTTTGTGCTTCTGTGTCTCAACTCTCTTTCATTTTAAAGGACACTTGCCACTGGATTTAGGGTCCACTCTAAATCCAGGATGATCTCATCTCATCTGCAAAGACCCTTTTATTATTATTTTTTTAAATAAGGTCACATTCATAGATTCCTGGGGTTAGGATTTGGAAACACTTTTGGGGCGTGCATTATTCAACCCATTAGAGGTAGTATGAAAATGTATGGATGATAAGGTAACTTCTTATACTATCGCACCTCTTGAGAGTGCTATTAAAAACTTTGTGAGGTAAACAAGTATCCCCACTTTACAGATGAGCATTAAGGCTCATTCTCTTATTAAAGAGTGATAGTATTCTTACCCTAAGGTATTTTTAATCCCGGTTTTATTTTGGTTTGTTTTTCTATCTTACAGGCATTACTGCATGTTGAATCAAACTCAGAAAAGCATTTGTTTAATCGTTTTTCCTTTGGAAAGGAAGAATTTGTGCTCATCTGTCATATTCCTTCTCCTCAGTCTCTTCTAATCACTTGAGTAGGCAAGCTTTCCAACCAGGAATAGAGTGTTTATTGTTTTGCCATTATTGTTGTTTGCTTTGATTGTGTTTTGCCATTATTGTTGTTTGCTTTGATTGTGTTTCTTTTTTTCTTTCTTTCTTTTTTTTTCTTTGTTTAGGAAAGAAAAACGCTAATTGGGAAAAAATAATAAGGATCAAGATTCTTTCGTCCCAGAAGAAGCACACTCTAAAAAATTGAAATGGACAAATTAGTTATCATATAGTAATTATTAGATAGCTTAACCTCCTGAGATGCAGTTGCTATTGTATCCACATATAAATATTGTCTTGTGCTAGCTTCTTGGTCCATTTGCTAAGCATATGAAACCTCCCAAAGCATGTGAAACCTCTCAAAATTCAGATTGGTATCATATACTGGATGATGAGGTAAATTCTCTATGCATTTGCAAATGTGGCATTTGTTCATAGTGTTATTATAAATGAGCGAAGACCAAAAATATTCTAGATGATTTGTATATTTTTGTTATTTATTATATATTACATTTAAATTAAGTTAATGTAATTTAAAAGTTATTAAACCTTATTTAGTACATTTATAATAAATGCCTGGCTACTTCTATCACCATGAAAGGTTAAATTGATTCTTTTTATAAAGCACTGCAATACAAAATACCAAAACAAATTGATTTGCTTATTCAATGAAACAATTCATTGACTGAGCTGTTTAAAAAATGTGCCACTGGAGATTTACTTGATCTGACCAATCATTATGGTCTATTAAAGAAAAAAAATGTAGGCAATATTGGCAAGGACTCTTATTGTCTCCAATTCCCAATTCTCCCTGGCTAATTTTATCTTTCTAGCCTCATCTGCCATATCTTTTCTAAAAGTATCAGTTCACCTAATTAACTAAATTCTAAATATGCTTATAGTCTTTTTAACTTTAGTTATAATATTTCTGGGAAACAATTTCCCCATCAATATTTTTTTCCTGTCAGATATCCCCAGATGGTTCCAGAATGGCTCAAATATATATCTCTTCCTTGAGGTTTTCTACCGTTCCCCTTAGCTGTAAATAATCTCTTACCATCTCAGCATTTTACAGGCATCTCTCTTAAAGTAGTTATACTATATTGACACTGACTATTGTTACTTGAGAATATATTCAATCCCTTCCATCACACTGTAAGCTCCTCGAGGATAGAGCAATGTGTAAGTCTTGTTTATGTTTCTTTGCAATAGGAGCTCAAAATGATTTATCAGATAAATGAATGAACACACAGATGAAAATTATTCTTGCTACCTAAAGAGTAAAGATGAAATTGATCCCTGTCCAGATGAGACAGATATTTGTACTTACAATCCAAATTGGATTATGTGTAGCTAACCCAAAATGAGCTGCATTGATTTTCTTTCCTTTGGTGGCCAAAATGATCCTTCCAAGTCAAGGTCACTGTTATCTTCCTCTGAAGAAGGGATGCTTATATTGTTTGAATTCCTGTACACTTTTTCTGGGAAATATTTCAACGTTTGTTAATTTTAGATAAATCTGAAAGAAAGAAAAAACAATAAAATAACAGAGTTGTTTCTGATCATTTGGGAAGTTTAGACAGTGGGTCAAATTATGTAGTAATGGACATTCATACTCTTATTATGGTTTGGACAAAAGCACATGTATACACATACATGGATTATAGACTTCCAATTTGTAAAACCTCCAACAGTACTGTTATTAATGGCTCATGTAATTTAAGAGTTTATAAATATTTAGGAAAAAATAACCTCACAATTATATCTATAAAAAGTTACTGAATTCTGCTTTACCACCAGCAAAATCACTTCACTATTCTGTGAAAGGAAATTTTAAGCATAGGTGTGCCGTATTTGCCTTCTACCTGTGGGTTGTGTTTTCCTTAGTCCGGCCTTTTTAGATTATGATCGATTATAATTTGAAAACAAATACTTGCGACTATCCAGAATTTACTTTCAGTTGTAAAATTGTTTACTGCTGAAGTTTAGACTTCTGTGCAAAATTTCATAAAACTGATGTTTAAGGAGACAAATGAAACAACATATAAAGGTCTCACACATGCTACCTGATCTATGATAGACCAGAAAGCTGCAAAATAAAATATATTAGTGGTTTCACTGTATTCTGAATATTTGAAAACACGCATTTATCTCAAGAAATTATAATCAATTTGAAGACTAGCAGAGAATATGTCAATGAGAATAAAGTCAGAGTACTAATTTTTAAGAGAATAATGAGTTTATTGGCAGATAACTTCAGGGTATAAAATCAAATATGCATTGCATTTTGATCGTAATTTTGATAGACTGGTATCTTTTGAAATGCAGTCTTTTGATTTATATTCTCTAAATATTTATGTGTTCTCAAGTGCATTTAAGGCTGATACCACATAACTATATTAGAGTTAAAGAAATGATGACCAAAAGATCTGCTATGCTGGTAATTGAGATTTATTCAGATCATGCCAGCAAAACAATTTTATTACTTATGAAAAGTAGAGACCTGGATTATTTTGATTTTTCAGCAAAGCCACCATTTGCTTAACTTTTTATTTTCCATTCTTCTATGCAGAAACAATTGATATAAGGACCAGGGTTAACAGGAGAATGAAATACAGCTCAAGACAAATATAAATGTGTTTAAACATTCTCCCTATTATTATCTCTTTTCTTTTAGGCTTATCACTCACATGTCTCCCAAGTATCCACTGCTTCTCTTCTTTCAGGAAAACATGCTCATATAACATATTAAGCTATCCTTATATCAGATATTAGACATTATATTATCTATATTTAGGAAGGCACCAGTTGAGAAAATTTGAATGAAAACATATTATACATGTGGCTCATGTATAATGTCAAATATAAGTGTTTTTGGAGTCAAAGTGTTATTTGTATGGGTACAGCAGTACATACTACCTTCGATTTTAACGTTTTTCTGTTCTCCCATTCTTTGAAATATATATTATTAGCCTTATGTGACATAGGAACTTTAGTCTCTGACTTTCTTAATGTCATTAAAGCTTAAAAAGACTGAAATGACTGTTAAGCCTCACTATTACTGAAGTTGAAAGAGAAGTTAAGATGTAAGAATGCCGAAGAAGGCATATTAATAACACTTTCAAGAGGCTATCTCTACCTCTCAACAATGCTGGACAGATATTTTCTCTAATAATTTATCTTCTTAAATATGATTGTTTAAAAAAAAAGCTACTTTACAAAAGTTCATAGACACTCACAACAATTTAGTGGTTACCAGAGGGTAAGGGGGGAGAACAGGGCTGGTAGAACAGGGTAAAAGGGGTAAAATATATGGTGATGGAAGGAGAACTGACTCTGGGTGGTGAACACACAATGTGATATATAGATGATGTATTACAGAATTGTACACTTGAAATCTATGTAGTTTTGTTGACCATTGTCACCCCAATAAATTTTAGTATATATATATATATATATATATATATATATATATATATATATGTATATGTATATATATATATAATATAAAAATAAAACCTTTAATGTAAAATTAGCACATTATTATTGTAATACAAAAAGAAAAAAAAGTTACTTTATCATGAACATTAGATCACTTTCTTTGCTCCTCAACCAAATAGGAACTATTGTAAATTGAGGTAATATATAGACTTGAATTAGAATTCCCTCATTATTCAACATTTACATTTAAATATTTTATTTCCCAGGAGTTGGAGAGGTCAGACATGACATATCCAAGAATGGACATTTATAGAAAAATGAGAAAATTAGTTCCTCTTTTTCTCCTATTCTCCTGGCAACAAATGCTATATAAAAACTGCAAACAAACTGGAAAAAGCATGTTTGATTATTTGTTGCTCATTAACATTTTCGTTTTATTCTACTTAGGTTCCCCCCTCCCCAGAGAACCACATGTTTGAATTCAGCCTTTTAATTAAAAAGTATATCTCTACAATTCGTGGGCATTCACCTCTAACAGGCAGGGATATTCTGTAACAAAATAAATACCGCATTTGTGCAATAATTCTCACATAAACTTGTATATCTTTGACATGAGTTAAAACACACACACACACACACACACACACACACTTTCTAAGTTCATAAGTCTGTCAAAAGTATATACATTTCTTTTAAAAATTGAAATACGTTCTTCCTAAGTCTTTGTTTTTTGTTTTTTGTTGTTTTGGTTTCTTTTTCCTCAGTGTACTCTGTGTTTTGATCATTTTCTGTGATATTGACCCTGTGATGTTAAAACAGAGTAAATATATATTGAGGATCTGGTTTAATACAGAGCAATTATTGAAAAGGTATTTATTTTCCCCTTTTTTAAGTGCAAACTGAGCCCT
The DNA here is from genome assembly GCF_964194185.1 of Rhinolophus hipposideros. Classification (NCBI taxonomy): domain Eukaryota; kingdom Metazoa; phylum Chordata; class Mammalia; order Chiroptera; family Rhinolophidae; genus Rhinolophus; species Rhinolophus hipposideros. The sequence continues at coordinate 20,323,142 of NC_138059.1, forward strand.
GTTTTAAGATCAAACTTAATTGTATTACGTAAGTATTTTGGGGGAACTGAAAAGAAAGGAAATCTGGCACTTTCAGTGTAAAGAACCTATAAACACTTTTTAAAAGCTCTCAAGGGCACTTAATCATTGTGATTGGCTTAATGATCATTTCCAACTCACTTTTTCCTTTGACCTGTATATGAGAGGATTAATAAGGTGCAAGAAGTAGAAATAAGAGCAAAAAAAAAAGAAGGACAGAGGGGGTTAGTAACGTATAAGCATAAAAATAAATAAAAGCTTTTTCTTTATAGGTATACATACATATTTTTAAATTCGATCACTTGTAAATTGTTTTTCTATGTCTATATAGGTCTGTTTACTATAAAATTATATTTTTGTTATTAGACTATTTAAAAAAAATTGTCTTTGAGAGCTAGCATAGAACAGACAATGGGCAAGCATAGTGACTCAGAAATTTGAAACCGGAGGTTCATATTTTCTCGTAGACATATTACCTTCGGCAAAGCCAGAAAGTTAACTTCTTTGTGTATCAGTTTCTTCACCTATAAAATGAGGATAATTGTAGCACTTGTCTCAGCAAGTTGTAATGAAGTTGAATAAGATATGCCATGCAAACTTAACACAATGTCGGGCATACAGGAAGCACTTAATGTTTGCTAGTTTGTGCTGCAGATCAGCTGAAATAGATGATTTCTACCTTCAAATGTACACACTGTATTTTTACCTTCTAGAGAAATTGAGGGATTTCTCATGCAGAATTTTAGCTGATAATGTTATGTTTCTGGAATACCTTTGGAAATGTTCCCTTGGAAAGGAGTTTGTCTAGCATAAAAGACAAGAGTATGATCCAGCACTAAATGTATTGGACTAAATGTCAGTGCTCCGAATGATGACCTTGGATAAACCACTTGGTTTGTCTATGCCTTAACATTTCCCATCTGTAAAATATGATTTTCCATCCTTTCTCAGGAGCTGGAAGATGCAGGTAAAAAACAAACAAACAAAAAAGCTTTGTGATTTGTTATGAGCTATAGAAACTAGAAACTATAATATTGTCAATGTAGTATGAGCTACCGGATAAATATTTTAACAACTTCACATTGAAATGATAGGCAGGATTCATTTAGGGAAAGAAAATTGAGGTATAGAATTAGCTTATTTGAAAATAAATATCAGAAATTGGTAACTTAGTAGTAGTCATGACAGTCCCATATCAACATTTATTTATTTATTTATTTATTTTTTTTTTTGCACCGTAATTCCTGTTAAAATACTCCTGGCTTTTGAGAAATTAAGGTGTTTTGGTTTAAAGTCCTGTCTGGATAGATAATTAACCATGTGTTCAAGTAAATTCCATAAACCCAAGACTTTTATTTTCTTTTAATAAATAGTGAATTCAGTTGAGGTGAATAACCTCTTCACACTTGGTAAAGTGTTTTGTCCACTGTCCTCATTAAGTGCAAGGACCTGTTTGCATTTAACTCCTTGTTCAGTCCAGCAAAAGCAATAACAGCAGCAACACACCTTCACATCTTGACTGAAATCAATGTCTCTGAGGTAAATGAGCAGGCTAATGACATTTTCAGAGCTGATGCTCCCCATCACGGTCCAGTCCCAACCTAACCACCCACTCACCTTCCAAAACTGCATTTGGGGACAATAGAAAGCACTGGTAGGACTGAAGAGCATGTTGACTGCCACACCGCCCTAATGTACCTCTCCATATTTAATGAGGTCAGTTGGGCGTCCACAGCTTTGGCCTCTTGCTAAAGCCCCCTGCCTGGGAGAGAAATCTTTTTCTAACACACACACACACACACACACACACACACGTAAACATACCCGCATGTACACGCATATATATACTGCATAAACACACTTGGGAAAACACCCACGGATAGAAAATCACACCTTCCATCATCTTTTCTAAACACACACTCTTACCGTTCACTAACTACAGCGCTCATGTACACAAACACACACACACACACACACACACACACACACACACACACACTTCCTGGGAGAATCACTGACCCCCACAAAATGCCACGTACCCGGAGAGCTCAGAATCCTTCCTACGCTGCAGACTGAACCCACTCAGAGCCACGCACGCCTATAGACGCTCGCTTGCAGCGTGCCCACTTCCCTGCTTCCCAGAGCAAAACTCCCTTCGGCTGAAATCGCCTTGCTCCCCTGATTAGGCAGCTCCACGTTAGATCCCAGGGACAAAAGCTGGTCAGGGTAATGGTGCCGGGACAGGAGCCATCAATGTAGAAAGCAGCAAACTCAAATTGGGCAATACTCTTGACCAAACCCTGGAGATAGATGCTAATCACGCTGACTGCCTTCAGCATACGAATGGAGCCAGAAACCCGTGCAATTATCTATTCCAGAACTGGCATTATATCCCTCCCCTGCTCCTGAAATGGGATCAGATCCCGGAAAAGGTCAGATAACCCATCAAGCGCCTAGTCTAAGGAACTTATTGGTTCTAAGATCTAGGCCAGGACCTGAAGAAAAAAAAAAAAAAAGATTAGGAAGTTGACACCCAGCAATAAAAAACGCTGGTCTCGGGACGCAGCTCCCCTACACAAGGGGATGAAAGAAACAGGGTCCCTTGTAGGTGGGAAAGACAAGCAGATGACTCATCCATGGCCAGTAGATGGCGCAAGAACCCTTCCTTTGTACAGCCTTAACCCTTGAATGATGTGGGGCTGCCAAGTCCAAATGTATAGATACATACATTTTTCCGTTTTGAAAGAAACCTCGTATTTACGTGCTTGGGACCGATTCAGAATTAAGGCAAATGGGTCTGTTCTAGAGAACTACCACAGATAAAGTAATTTAACTGCGGCACACATCAGCGGAAAAAGGGTAAGAAGGATGAAAGGGCGAATTATTTGGGGAAACGACTCTGAATCCATCCCCACCCCACCCCCCGCCCTGGTCACAGACGAAATCTGTTTGCTGAAGCATAAAAATCCGGTTCCCGGTTTACACGTAGGCATTTGAATATGTAAATATATGTGTGCAAATAAATTCTTGCCTGTGATCTCCTTTTTTTTTTTCAATTAAATCACAGGATAATAAATGCGAGACGCCTGCCTGAAATACACTGCAACTACAGTAGTAACACATGTCCCATTATAACGACGTGGGCATCCATGGAGCCCGATTCATTGCCATCACGGTTTTCCCCAAAGCAACGCCGACCCTCTGATTAAAAGAGTCCTTTACCATGCTTCTTCATGCACAGGCTGCGATGGGGAGCTCACTAACATAATATTTCTTGGGCTGCTTTTACAGGAAGAATTGATCTATTCGGGGGAGAAAAAAAACACACACACAAGCCCCTTAATTTCACATATTATGGGGAGTTTGTCAGAGAGCGGAGCTGGGCTTTAAGAGGCTCACTGGTGGTTTCTGGTGGTTGCTACAACGAGCTAGATTTGAGGTAGATTCTGGTGGAGGGGAAAAACGCACAGGAAAAGACAGAATCCAGAGTACGGAGACTTTGTGCCCCCGTTGGAGAGATGGTTGAGTCCTCGTCAAGGTTGCTGTGGTATCCCAGAAACACCATTCACTCCGAGCTGTGACCGCGCACCAACAACAGCAACAACTCCACTGCGCCGGGCTGAGGAATAGAAATTAGGAGCTCGCGAATAATATGAAAGGGATCCGCAAAGGGGAAAACCGAGCAAAGGAATCCAAACCCCTGGAGCCTGGCACAAGAAGATGCGCTAAATGTGGCCGCCTAGACTTCATCCTGATGAAGAAAATGGGGATTAAAAGTGGATTTACGTTTTGGAACCTCGTCTTTTTATTGATGGTGTCTTGTGTGAAAGGTAGGTCTGCTTTCGGGGGTCCCTGCTGCTTTTGATGGAGGTAAGCTGACCTGTCGCCAGAGAGAGGCTGGTAGCTTACTTTGTAATTTGCACCGATAAAATAATCATAATAATACTGAAGAAGGAGTTGATTCACAGATCTTCACACACACACACACACACACACGCACACACGCACACACACTTCTCAGATAGGAAATGCATTTTGCTTGCCAGATTTGGCGTTCAATGCAGTGATTGAGCTCGTGCTCAATAAATATTCTTGCAGTATGCTCAAACGGATACGTGAGTTGGTTCGAACAGCCTCTCTAACTAGTGGATATCCAGGCAGAATTCCTCTGCAAGACTTTTCTTCCTTGTGAGGATTACCTTGATTTGTAGTCAAACCAGTGGGGTTTGATGATGTGGTTGAAACATTTAAAGACCCTCCTGTAAATGCTTTGCAACCCTTTCTGGTAGGAAAGTTACCGACATGCTAGGAATGTGCACATTTTAAATGCACTAGGGCGCAGGGGTCTTCCAAGCGTCCCCCCTCAGCAACATAAATGTCTTCATGCATATGTGGATTATTTCTACGTGGGCTCATGCATTGGTAAATGGTAGGCGAGCTTCCCAAGGTCCTGTGGTCGGGCTTAAAATAAGGCTTTAAAACAGTCTGAGACGCCTTGAAGTGTAAAGAACCACCTTTGGGGATGAGTGAAGGTAGGAGGAAAGTCATTAGCTGACAAGCAAAAAGAAAATTCCCAGCAAGTCTCAGCGTTCAGACAGGTAGAGTGAGTGTCACATGTACAGACAAGGGGAAGTGGTGGGTGGGATGTAACATTTATTCCTAAACAGGAAGGCAAGGGACAGTCAGGATCATTGGAAGGAGAGCTGTCCTCTACGAGAAAATAGATCCCCAGCTCTGTTCCACAACTTATCCTGCACTCTGCTGCCCATTAATTGCTGCAAAGAATACTCAGGAGGTGTTTATGACTCATGCCATCATTTTTAAACAATCACCTCCCATACTCATGGCAGCTCGCATAGACGCTATGGATGTCGATTTCAGCTAAGCTAGTTACAAATCCCGGTTGTCTGTGTATCTGGGGTGGGGGTTGAGGGGTGTTTTGGCCCAGGCGCGCCACCGCTGTCAACACAAACTGGACGCTTCTTCCTTTGTGAAGAAGTGCCTCTCTGAACCGCAATCGGGCCGCGTCTCAATGAAACAGTTTATTGTCCAGCTTGCAGCTGGCTGCCCCCCCACAGAAGGCAGCCCATTTACATTCAGTGGAAATGATAATTCATGTTTTGGGTGGAGGGAGATGGAGAGGTTATCTCTCCATCTATTAGGACCAATGATGGGTAGCATGTCTTGAATTTTAATTTACATCATTAAATGCCAAGAAGTCTCCCATGGTCTCTGTGGCAACAACTGCCCTGTAATCTCAACCTGCTTTAAAGCTTGATTTTTTTTTTTTTTTAAATCCCCCCTCCCACCCTCTGGAACCTCAGCGCAGCTCTAGCCAAACCTCTTGTTCTAAGCTGCATAACTATGCTGCCTAGTGCACAAAACGCGTTTCCGGGTGCTTACAAGAGGTTTTCGTCGCCGGCTCGACGTGTGAGAAGCCTCGCATTTATGCTTAGTTCGCCTGCCACTGGGAGTCGTTGGTTAATGGATGGCCCTGGGGCTGGCTGCTAGACACGCGCTCCGCGTGGGGGAGGCGCAGGAAGCCAGCAACCGCTCCTGGCAGGAAAAATGTTGGGGTGGCTCCTGCTAGAGGATGACCCGGGGTTAAGCGCGAGTTTTCATGTGATACCTGTTGAGCCAAAACACATTCGGGGGCCAGGTCGGGGGAAGGAGTCTCCCAAGCAGAGCCAGCATGCCAGCCTGACAAACAGTGAGCCGCGCCGCCTGCAATTACAGCCCGGCTGCCCGCACTTACCGTATGTTCCGAATAAGACGCGCCTACAAAAAGGAAAAGCGCCTTAATTTGCTTTAAATGGTACCAGAAACGGGATCCCTTTCCTTTACTCACAACTCCTAGACTTTGGACTGAGATAACCGGTCTCCCCTGAGCATATTCCAGTTTGGGGGACATTGGGGAGAAGGAATGTGTCACGCTCTGCTTTGGTCCCGTCCAAAACCATTTTTTTTCTAAGGACCATTTTTTTTTTGATGTTTTTAATAGTAATAAGGTTCTTCATTGTCATCTATCAGCCATTTGGAAGGCATCTCCTATATTTTACAACTTGGACTGCTGTCCTCAGATTCTGAGAAACAAACTTAGATAGGCTGTGTGCTTTAGACCTGCTCCCTGTCACGGGTGGTGCCGGTTTTGACAGTTGCTTCTTCTCCTTCTCCTTATTTTAAGAAACCTCAGTATCATGACTTCCCTAAAAATGAAATTACTGTAATGGCTTAAATGTTTTCCCCAATGTCCATGGTCACTTTTGTCTTCTACACGGTTCCTTCTGGACTCTCAGGCCCACGGGAAAGCTCACAATGGCAAGTTGATGTCAGGGTCCTAATGGAGGCGAGCGCAAGGGCTCAGGAAGTCTGAGGCGCAGTTTTCTAAGTGAACAGCTCCGCCCCGAGATTTCCAGCTGGTGCCCACACTTTTCATCCCTCCATCACCTCACCTCTGCCTGCAATAGCAGTGACAAAGAGGCTCAGTGGGAGGAAACGCCTCAGAGTAGACGACAAAGTGGCCTTCGGTGGTAGGCCTGAACCGCCCTGGTGGGGTTCAAAAGAGAGTCAACCTTCTCTGGGCATTTTATCTCACTGTCGTCATCTAAAATAAACAGCGGTAGACCGCACCAAATTGGGAGGTGGGGCGGGGCCGGGGCTGCTTAGACCTGATGCATGCCTGTTTCAAGCTGAAACACACACACACACACACACACACACACACACACACACACACATCACACACACGGGCTGGCGTTTCTGAAATGCAACCAGCAGCTACAATGTGTCTGTTTAGGTCTCACCTAGCTAGAAATTGTGCATCTCCAAGTCCTGCCCACGTAAGCAGACACTTGGGGGTGCTTTCTCACACTTCTTCTCCGGGGATTTCGGATTTCGGGGGAGTGGGGGACACACAACCCTTGTAGAAAAGGTACAGAATGCACCGACGACTTCAGTTCACAGGAGGTGGGAGCTAGTGTGTCAGTCCCCCACCCAGTGCCAAGGCTTGCTTCCAGAGCTTTTTGTAAGACCCCGGACTTCCAGAAGGATTCCCCGTTTTTGCGTGCTTTGGGACTCCAAAAAGATAATTATTTCTTCCACAGAGCTCTTCTCCAAGACTGGGGCTCATACCCTCTCCCCTAGTTAGTTACTACTGGAAAAGGTCTCGGTGTCCACGTGGTGAGAGGGCTGCCAGCGGCGCTCATTAGCACCTTTAACCGACCCTAGAGTAGCTGTGCTCTGAGATATCAGCCCCTCGCATGTCCGCGGGGACCAGTATCCTCACTCCCCTCCTTCAAGGAGACAGTCTGACCTGACAGGTTTGGGGAATATATCTTGAGAGAGCTGTACAAACAATAACTGCGAACAAACCAACAAACACACACAAACCACCACCACCATCACCATCAAAACCCTTCCCGTGAGGTTAGCACGACTAAAACACCTGCTGGGAGTTGACCTTTGTGTTTAAGGCAGGGGTCCTCATCTGGCCACTTTTGGACAGGCACTTTTCCCTTTCACCTATTTCCTGTGGGAATATTTATTAATTTCTTCTGGAAAGCCGGGCTGCCTGAAATTTACAAGGACCTCCCGAGGTTGAAACTGGCCGCCTGACTTAGCCCGCGGGGCGTGTGTGCGCGCTGCTTGGAAAGAGGAGGTCCACGTGGATAGACGCGGAGGAGCCTTTGGGACGCCTCAAGCGTGGGGGGTGGAGGTCCCAGGAGAAAACGGGTGGCGGGTAACAGTATATTTATGCTCCCGGGACTCTACATGACCCGTGAGCTACGGCCCCTGCTGTCTCACCATCAGGCTGAGGCGCCAGAGAAGCTCCCTTTCTGCACGCGACCATAGCGCTGCCCTCACTCGAACGACTTTCACTGTTCAGGCACTGGGGAGTTCGACAAACTCAACAGGGAACAAGTAATGGGATTGCTGTTCCTCTAAGATCCCTCCCCCGCTCGGTCGCCGAGGAAAAGGCAAGCAGGGACGCAGGGGTCAGGCCCAGGGTTCAAACACCGCTAGGGCTCAGTTGAACCCTAGGGGAAAGGACAGAAGAAATGAAACAGCACAGAGTCGTCCCGGTCGCCTGTGGTCCTCTCCCAGCCCTGCTGGAGTGGCCAGCTGAGGGCTGAAAGCGGGACACGCCAGAGGATTGCAGCGCATTGCAGAATAATAATGAAGCAGGGTGCCCAAAGAAAGAAAGATCCACTCAGACATCTGGCGGATTCCCTTCTCCCAAAACACAGTGCTTTCGGGAGGCTTTGCACCGCAGAGTTGCTAAACCAACCCAATTTACCGCCCTAAAAATGCTTGAACAGAACCCAGAATTCTGAGCTGGACTTGCTCTGAACAGTTACCTTATTGAAGTCGTTCTGAAATACTATTTTTCCCCGAATCTTCTGGTGTTGGGTTGGGGAGGAGCAGCTGTATCAAGTCGTTGTAGCAAAAGTGTGAGCAGAAATAACTAAGGAGCAGGTTTCAGCCTCTTGAAAACCTGATGCCATCTCCTTTGAGATCCTTCAAGGAGAAAATGGGTAGAATTACTCAGTAAATTAAGTACTCCAGGAGCACTGACTTAGTTGCAGTAGATATTACTGCTCATGATATTAATTAGATTTACTATGTTGTAGGATAACTGAATATATTCGGTGTATACATGTTTGTTTGTTTGTTTGTTTCCTCTGAACACAAAAATTGGTGTGTACACAGACAGTGGAAAAATAAAACAAAGCAGTAGCAAATGGCACCTACATGGTTCTAAATACAGTAAAACTATCATAAGTGAGATCTGATAAAAAACAAAAAGGTAAGAGAGATAGAACATTAATAATGCTCTTGTACTTATATGGAAACAAACTATGATATTAAATGATTTTCCAAGATCTCAAATACAAATAAATGAAAGGGACTAAGGTCACTTCCTTAGGCTCCAGATGTACTTCCCCTTGTGTCTCAAGGAGTGACTTTCTTCTACTTTTTCATCAGTCTCCAGAAAGCACTTCAGAGTATCAAATATTTTCAAATTTTTGTCCAGTTTGTAAAATAACTTTTAAGTGTCCCGCAATATGTCTAGCAAGGAACTTATTACGTTAGACAACATGACTGAGAAAACATGTTATCTTGTACTTTGAATTCTAATGTTTGGGAGATTAGGAGTAAAATAACAGTGAATAAAGAGATTAGGAAAAAATGTGTTAGTACAAATGAAACTCAAGACCATTTGAATTTTATTTATACGTACATTAAAATATAACTTCTCTTTCTATGTCTTTCTTCCATTCCCTATACTCATAATCTAAAGGGGTATGTAATTTAGGGATACAACGACAGTTCTGATTTGGATTTTGGATGAGGTCTTTTAAGGATGATAGAACAGACACTGTTTTTTATCAAATTTGTCTTTTCTCACCGAATGAGCAGCTGGATGATTCATGGTACTTTCCAGGGAGATCAATCTCCATGTCTACAAGATTTTATCAGAATTAGGCCCCTTGTAAGGTTCACATTTTCTTCAAAAATATCACTTTTATGAAAGTCAATGAGAAAAATCAATTTGTTGAATACTTTCTAGTGTTCATGGCCTCAGTACTGATGGTTATCTTTCTCTCTCTTAAACCTTCAATCCTGTAGCTATCAAATATGTGTCATGTCCTCAGGCCCTTTCCTTTGCTAAGCTTGGTGGTGGTTGAGGATTCCTAAGCACTAATATTTTCTACATAATGATGGTTGCCCACAACCCAATTTGAAATCTCCTCTAAAAAGTCTCACTGTATTACATATGCTAATAGTTAATATGGTTGTAATTGGTTAATGGGAATATCTATGATAATAATGTGGCATGAGACATAACAATTTTATTCCATTGGCTCTTAATGTGCTTACACTACAGTAGTTTCCAAAGTGTCCCCAAACAAGTAGCATCAACATCCTCTGGAAACATGGTAACAATGTGACTTCACAAGTTTCCACCCCAGGCCTATTGAGTCAGATGCCCTGGAAGTTGGGCACAGACACTGGAATTTTTTTTTCTTTTTTTTTTTTTTTTTTTTTTTAATTTATTGGGGTGACAATTGTTAATGAAATTACATAATTTCAGGTGTACAATTCTGTATTACATCATTTATAAATCCCATTGTGTGTTCAACATCCAGAGTCAGTTCTCCTTCCATCACCATATATTTGATCCCCCTTACCCTCATCTCCCACCCCCCACTCCCCTTACCCTCTGGTAAACACGAAACTATTGTCTGTGTCTATGAGTTTTTGTTTCTCATTTGTTTGTCTTGTTTCTTTGTTGTTTTTGGCTTATATACCACATATCAGTGAAATCATATGGTTCTCTGCTTTTTCTGTCTGACTTATTTCGCTTAGCATTATACTCTCAAGATCCATCCATGTTGTCACAAATGTTCCTATATCATCTTTCCTTAATGCCGAATAGTATTCCATTGTGTATATATATACCACAACTTCTTTATCTATTCATCTATCGAAGGACATTTTGGTTGTTTCCATGTCTTGGCCACCGTAAACAAAGCTGCAATGAACATTGGAGCACACATGTCTTTATGTATAAATGATTTCAAATTCTTTGGGTAGATACCCAGGAGAGGGATTGCTGGGTCATATGGTAATTCTATTTGTAATTTTTTGAGGAACCTCCACACTGCCTTCCATAGCGGCTGCACCAGTCTGCATTGCCACCAACAGTGTATGAGGGTTCCTTTTTCTCCACAGCCTCTCCAACACTTGTTACTATTTGTCTTGTTGATGATAGCCATTCTGACTGGGGTGAGGTGATAGCTCATTGTGGTTTTTATTTGCATTTCTCTGATGATTAGTGATGTTGAGCATTTTTTCATAGGTCTATTTGCCATTTGTAAGTCTTCTTTGGAGAAATGTCTCTTCAACACTGGAATTTTTAACAAGCCATCCAGGTAATTCTGATGCACTCTGGAGCCACCAATATCTGAAGTCAAATAATGATTCTACTGGCAATTATCTTTATAGTAGCCACTTAACTTTCCTAAGCTTCAGTTTCATTATCTATATATAAAAAGTTTAGAATATCAACAGGATATAGGGAGATTATACATGTAACATACATAGTGCCCAACACTAGCATTATTATCAAAATACACTTCCATTTACAAAGCATGGAACAGTATGAATTCACACAATGACACAATCAGCCCTAACTTCTCTATAGCAGTAAATAAAAAAAATGTTGCACCTTCTCACTAGCTATTATTTCACTTTGGCTAAGTTCCCAGGGTACTGTACATTTGAGAAACACTGTACATTTGAGAAATTTGTACTTATCACCCTTACCCTGTTACTTCAGGTACTGGCTCTATGACTCAGGTGCAGACCCATGGCTATAAAACGTTGCCCCTTGTTCTGGGCTAATTTCATCTGTGTATATCAATATCGATTCATTTTAATATTGATTAATTAATGTACTTATATGAATTTGTTAATTCATCTTGTCACAAATCATGACATTTACCAGGCTGGAAGAATTCTTAAATATCAGCTAGTTCACTGTTCATAATTTACACAATAAATGCACACGCCTGGAAAGGATTAGTGATTTTTACTAGGTTACAAAAATCATTAACTCCAGAACTGAGACTAGATCATTGACATTCGAGTTCATGTTCAACTCTCTTTGTGCTATGCCTTATCAATTTTACTACAGAGCCTGCTCAGATGGAACCAATGGAAACAATCACGGAAGTTAATATTTCACTATACATCAATTAGTAACGTATAAGAACAGGAGTGATTACATGTTCTATGGTAAAATTTGAAAAACATTAACCACTTGTAGAAGACAAAAAGAAATATTTATATAATGAAAACACTTTCTAAAATATATAATATATATAAAATAATAAATAACTAATCATTTATTTAATGAAGACTGTTTCTTAACATTACAAGTCTATTTAAAAAATCAGTGTATTGACTGTTTTTCAAGTCTCTTAAAGAAGTTTACGGACTAGTACTTAAAATCAAATTCTTATTTATTTCTTATTATAATCTGGACACAATTTCTTGTTTAAAGGCCTTTAAATCTAGATCTGTTTTTAATTTATTTTTACATTTTTAAAAAATTTTCATTAAATGTATTAGGGTAACAGTTGCTAGTAAAATTATATAGGTTTCAAGTGTACAATTCTGTAATACATCATCTATATATCACATTGTGTGTTCACCACCCAAAGTCAGTTCTCCTTCCATCACCATATATTTGATCCCCTTTAACCTCTCTTACTCTCTGGTAACCACTAAACTTGTGTCATGTTTATATTATGTTTAAGTCATATTTATAACAGATATATGCATTCTCTCTCACCTGCATTTTTTCTCTCTCTGCATATTTCTCTCAAATGACCTATATAAAACAATGGTGTCATTCTAAACTCTACCAAAGGAAAAAAAAACATAAAACATTATAAAAATTAATAGTATAAGAATAATCAATAATTTTAAGGGATTATCTTCAATCTTAGTGATATGTGAAATATTTTTTAAAGTCTCTTTACTATATGGGAGTAAAATTTCCAAAATAATAAATGCCAGAAAGTTTGAAGAGTTTAAGTGTTCAGACAGTGATTGAAATATATTAAAAGTAATGAGTGGTTCTCTTGAAAGCTGAGTTTGTAATGTTCAAGATTATAAAGTCCTTCTTTCTTCCTTTGTTTTATGTTAGCAGATTTTTAAGGTATAGCTATGATTATGTATTTTAAAGTGATGGTGATAATTTTTTTAAAAATTATTACATTTAAGAATACAATTGGTTACCACTTTGAAAGGAAATCTTTAAGTGGGAATAGACTCTGCAGAAGTGGATTCATTAAATCTTAAAAACATTGAAAAAGCAAGGGTTCTTGTCATAGTTTTCTATTATACAACAAACCTGTCAGGTTGACTCCAGAGTGCTCGGAGGTACTTCATATATAGAGAAGATATAAGACATTATTATGTTTTGGGAAACAGTATCAGGATAGAATTTTTTGTTATGTCTTTTTATACGTGGAAAATTCTTTGCTAAACCCTTTATATTAAGTGTCTCCTTGATGTCTTGAACAGTGGTTCTCTCTTTCATTTTCCTGCTTTGAATCTTGTGAGATAGCTGTTATCTTCTATGTACAGATTATCACCTCCACGTATAAGTTATCCCCACTTCTTGAGGCCAGAGAGGTGCAGTGATTTTATAGGATTATTTGGTTAGTTGGTGGTTGAGTGAAATCTAAAAATATAATAGATTCATAAGTTCCTAGACTTATCAAAAGCTAAAACTGTAAATGACTAAGTTATTAATGAAACCTCTTCATTTTTAAAAGAAAACTGAAACCTTGAGAATTTAATTTAAAGCCTAAAATTAATATTGATGTTATATATACATATATTTACAGTAATATAACTTCTCAGTTTTGTAATTTTCAACATCTTTTACTAGTTTTACTTTATTCTATAATTGATTCTGTAAGATAGCTATGACAGATGTGTTTTCTTTCTACTTTTACAAGCAGTAGTAAGTGAAGTAAATGCACAGTAATACATAAATTAAATATGTCAATTCAGATATAAAACTGTTTGATGCATTAAATGCAAAAAATGGAATTAACTTATAACTCTTCTATTCTAACTAGTGCTCGAGTAAAATTTAAAATTTATAAGTGCAGATTAATTTATGGACGTCACGTATAAAATAATATATGGGCATAAAAATGTTTACCAATTGTATCATAAGCCTTGGAAAATTAATTTGTTCCTTTTTGTAACCTAACTTTCCATATGATTCTACAGAATTTTAAGGATGGGGAAGGTCTTATAATTTATCTATAACTATCTAGTGTAGTGTTGCATAATCAGGGAATGTACCTTAGATTTATTTATGGGGGCGAGGGAAGGTGCTTTTTAAAAATATTCATGGCCAAGCTCCATCAACACAGTCTATTTTATTCCTAAGTGCACTCTGGTAAGATGTTCAAGTAGCTGCTTATCTTCACATAAAGAGGAAACAGGACAGAGAAATGAAGTGACTTGCCAACATACAAAGTGCAATCCACTTTTTAAATTCTCAGTCTAGTGCACATTTCTCTTTATTGGACACTGCCTTGTGAGCCTCCTTATTTAATTCCAATTGTTTTATGGGAGTAAAGCTTCTTGGGAATAAAAGAACACTGTGCCTACGCCAAAGTACTGACCAGACTAAAAACAGTATTTCCCGAAGTAATTGTGTAAGGAGACACAGATGCATAAGTGCAATAATATTGGTAAATGAGAAACTTAACATGCAATCCAAAAAGTTTAATCTAAAAATTAAATGGGGGCATTGAGATACACATGATCATTTACAGAAGAAAAAAGCACATATTTTAAATAGCATTACATTTTCTTGTGAATGTGATAAATGTATTTTCATATGTAACAGAAGCACTGTACTTTTGTCCTTTCTGAATTTCAGACTCTCCCAAAATAAACTAGCCTTTTTTTCTTGCATTATTAAAGCTTTATTTATTTATTTTTTTGGTTGTTGTTGGTATAGCTTCTAAGGATGTCATTTTAATAAACATTTTCAATTTTAAAGCTCAGATACATTGAACACTTTTTAATGGGATATCCTTATTTTAAATAGTTTTGCGTCTTACAACTGCTCGATGCAGATTTCTCCAAGATTGACAAAAGTCGAGGATAAAGGTCCGCGTACAATCCGTCCCTAAGTCTATTCCCTACAATTATGCATTGCAGAACTTTATTTAATGTTGAAAATTGATTGTCAGCCAAGTTCTTTATTTTAAAATTGACCCTATTGTTATAATAATTCACTTTAGTTTATTGAATTTTAAAACAGAAATTGACTTGACATTCTGTTTTCATAATTTTGGTATGGGAAAGGGAAGCAGATTGATAATTAAAATATTTTTTCTTAAGCTTCTTCAAATTCCCATTAGCTGCTACTTTCCTCATTCATAGATACTTAAAATTATCCTCTGTGTTTTCTTTGATATTATTCTGATTTCTCTAATACTTGTTTTAGTTTTCTATAGGGACATATCTTTTACTTTTGTCTGTTTACACTCTGATGGTTGACTGATTTGAAAGAAATCTGAAGAAAAAAATGATCTTAATTTCATTTTCTCTTAACAACATAATGAGTACCTGAGGTTTATGAAGTTAGTTGATAATTTAAAAATATAAGTTTAAGCTGTATGTTATTATGAGTATCTTAATATAGAGAAGTGAATATGAATCTGCTCTGTTGTTATTCTATTAAAGCATAATAAGATACTATTAAAAGACTTTAACTTCAGGAAATTTGTAATTTTTAGAAATGACTCTGTTTTCAATATTTAAACTATATTTTCATACACAGAAATTACTCTTCCGAATCTGTTACTAGAGATATAATATGAATTTCTTCCACATGTTGGTAATGAATTTATGCTGATTTACTTGCATGTTCCAATATGGAGCTGTGTTGCTAAAAGCTGCATTTGCAAGATAACAGATCAAAGGTAGGAGAACAGGCAGAATAAATACAACTGAATTTCCTGGAGACGAAACACATACCACCTTGGTTTTGTTGGCTCTGTGCTCTGACTGAACTATGCCGTCTAGACAAAACATTTACTCAGTGTTCACATATATAGAGAAACCTTGAGTTAAGGATTTTTGGCTAATGTCTAAATCAAAACAGTTGAACTGATTCAAATGTTTTGTGTAAACAAATTTGAATCCAGGTTGCTAATTTGTGTGCCAACTTCCAGCTTCATACTTTCTAAGATGACAGATGATAAATCCTCTTAAATGAAGTTTACAATAGAAATGCTGACAAGCCCATGATTACCTGTATTGAATTCATGTCCAATGCGCTTTTCATGACTTAAAGAAAAACACTTTCATCTATAAATCCTACTAGTACTTGAGTGCTCTTTTATCTGTTAAATCTTTTTAAAGGAGGTCAAACAGTAACTCCTAAAATCAATTTTTTAGCAAAGTGATAAGAAATATTTAATAACTGTGTTAGCTTGGCAGTACTCATTAATATATTAATAGATGAAAATCAGAAATGACATTTTGAACTTAATTTTTAAATATTACCAGTGTGTAAGTACTTAGAAATCAGCCAATTTGGAATAATTTGAAGATAGCTACTTATTTTTACCTATCATTGTATAGATTATTGAAATCTTACTATTTTAGAAAGACTACATTCTAATTATGTAATTCTTTCAGAAGCAAAATTTTCAAAGATCTCAAAAAAATTGGGAGATATTAGAGATACTAGGAAATAGCTTGTACTATTTCATATAAATATTATCTTAATTGTTTTTATCATTTTCTTTTGGTTCAAGTCAAGTTGGGTATTTTATGCCTTTTATTTTGAATTGAACATTATAGCCTTGATACATTTTAAGTCAGGAGCTGTGAAAGATACAGTGATCAGTAGATTTTATTTTCACAAAAAGAACCAGTGGCTTATTTTATCAGTTCTGGGATCCAGTGACACATTCCTTCAGCCATCAAATGTTTATTGAGGGCCTGTATGCATGTCAAACCCTTGCCTAGACTGAGAATACAGAGATGAAGATCTAGTTACTACCCTAAAAGAAGATATAGTTTTTATTTTAAAGCAGCTTTTTGTGATCATAATAGCAAAACAATCTGGTTACTGTGAAACTGTTTAGTTCTTCAATGAGATTTTTTTATCATAAAATATCAATGTAGATTATACCACCTTTATTTATATATTCTATGGTATATAGTAAATCTTTATCCTTTCACAGGTATTAACATCTTACACACATTGTTTGAAACTTTCAATGAAATGCATCATTTTTGTGGTTTAATCTAATGTAATCTTCCCTTGCAATTTTCAATTAAAATGCTTCTTGACTCCCATCTGTTCAGCCAACTGATATTAACTAGTTTATCCAGTATTAATGATGATCCCGCATGGATTTCTGCAACAGTGTTTGTACAGTTATATAATAGTTTGTGATCAGCAAATTGTGTGTCTTACCCTTTTTTTTTTTTTTTCCGCTTTTGTCTCTGCTTCAGAACTCCTCACTGGCTTGCTAATGTTTTCAAATTTAAATTTAAATCTCTGCCCCTTCATTTAGTGTTTCCCCTGATATAAGTAAACTTATCAAGGTCAACATCATGCAAAGGACCATACAAATGACTGCATATAAATATTAACAGTTTCTGTGACAGTTTTCTATTCCTTATTTTTGTCTTTATTGGAGATTTAACTAGGTAGATTATGTTTCATTTTACTTTATCTTAATCTGTAATACAAAGAACAGTAGAAGGATCTATGAATAATTATAGGATTAAACACTGGTACTAGATCAATACCAATTTTGCTACATTAAGAGTTAAGTAGAATGATCCATCTTTATAAGGTTAAGTCATTCACCAGATTTGATCTAGTATTTTATATTTTACATGTTTCCCACGTGTTGATTGCTGTAATGATTCATGTGGTTTTAGTTTTTGCACCAACATCCTACTTCAAAATTGCCATCTTCCCATCCCCTTTCAGTCCATAAAGTTCAGTTCTTCATTATCTAATGAAGATTTAATGTGTAAGAAACAAGATTTAATGTTTATTAATGCAACAAGTATTAAGAAGTTGTGCAATTTCTAACTTTCAAAATCTTGACTGGTAATGTAAGATCAAAACCAAATATTACCATAATCTATGTAAATTGCTATCTTCTCTGTTTTGATTACTTCAATGGGAAAAAGTAAATTTACAGTTTGAGATAAAAGATTGTTGGATTGTTTTATTTGGTACAACTAAAGGAAGGAATTTCCACATGGACCATGGTGAATTTCCAACACTTCCAAAAAATACACAGCATTAGCTCTATTTATTGAAATCCTATACTAATACATGGGAGATAATTCACAGGATATGCGACTTGGTTCCACCAACATCTCAAAACCAATGTTTAAATTCCTTCCTTTCTTCGACATAACAAACAAGAAAGTGGCCCCTTTACATTTCACAAAGTTCTATTACACAAACAACCAACCAACCCTGCACTGCCTTTTCATTGTGTTTTTCTTTTTCAAGTTCCAACTCTCTTTTTCTTTCAAGGTATTATAACAATTTACATATAATGATAGTGTCATAACAGTGTCATAAAGACTGCTTGCTTAAAACACAGTGTAGAGATTCTCAAGCTGACTTGTTTGTTAGTTCACAAGAAACTCTCAGAGAAGTCACCGATAGGATGTCCAGCCAGCTTTCATGAAAAATATGAAAATATGAAAAATATAAAAATGGGTATAATTAGAAGGGGTCAAACTTTGGTGATCTTTGCCTACTCAGCAGTTCTGATCGGTATTTGCATAAAAGAGGTAACTCTGTTACATGCACTTCAACTACTGTTTTTTAAGCCCCCAGATTAAATGCAATCGACAAAATTTTGTTGATAGTGTATAAATGCAAGGTAAATAAATATATGCATTCTTATTAATTATATATTTAAACACCAAAATTCACAATTTATGAGTTATGTCTCCTATATTTTTACTTTAATTTCTATAATAGTTCATTGTTTCTCTACATTTTCCTCATCAAGAAAAGTCATTAGGCATTTCTACTTCTTCTGATTCTTCATTTCTTTTCTCATCTTAATGACAAGGAAAGAAACTGATTTTCCTGACCACTGCTGAAGAACTGAGTGCCTTTCCTTTAAGCATCTCAACTTTGCTTGACAGATAGACTGAGCTCCTTTTTAAATTTGAGGAAACAACTTAGAAAGAGGAAGTTAGCTAGCAAGTGGAGAAAACTGAGTTAAATCCAGCCTGCTGAACTCAAAACCTTTGCTCTTTTTGTCACCCCGAACATGAGTTCATCAACTTTGAGGGGGGTAAAAAGAGAGATTGAGCTAAATTCTGAATTCTTTCGCATGTATAAAGTTATTTCTTTCTTGGAGTGAGTATTTCTGAACATAGAACAATTTATTTTATATGCTGCAGGATTAAGGAAAGGCAATAGAAACAGGAGAAATCAGGAGTAACAATTCAGAAAGGTCAGACTGGTTATGTTGCCAGGGGGACAGGCCACGTGTTAGTGTTTGTACATGCTTTGATGAATCCTTTATTGTCATACTTTGCCATCATATATATATATATATATATATATATATATATATATATATATATATATATATATATATATATATATATATATGTACATATATATGTATATACGTATATATGTAATAATATAATATAATTATATTATTATAGTTAGGTATTGTTTAATGCTGCCTGTCATTGTATTTTTTTTCTTTTTACAAATTAAAATAGAAAAGAAGCCATAATTGTAATACATAAGTTCTCACTTCAATTTTATTTATATTTTTCCTTATTTTCAATCACCCAGATTTCATGGAAAACTTTCTATGGATTAATTTCTTAGAAATGTGAAAGAAATAAAACATGCTTCCTTAACTCATAACACTACTGAATGAAAAGAAATATCTCAAAAATCTTAAATCACTCAGCATGGGATCATTATACCTAACTCAGTAGCTCATAAACAGAGTAAGCTCTCAATACATTTTAGGAAAATTGAACTGGATTATAATTAATTGGATTCATTAATGTAGTTTAAGTACAGTCTGCATTCTGAAAAATCAATATATATTCCCCAATCTTTCAGTTGTTATACACTTCAAATGTGTCTAATTCCATTATTAGTGGCTACTGATACCTCTTTGGATGTCCAATGTTTTTTAGGAAATAAGAGAATACATAAAAACCTTGTGTATTATTAGGTCTGTAAGTATGAGTCAACTTTACTACTTCTACTTTCAAATATATAATCCAGTTTCTTTTCCTTGAATGATCTGTATTAAAGGCCCTTAGCTTAAAATATCACTATCTCCATTATCATCACAGTAAGAACACAAAGAAATACTGAGCTCTCATAAATGGCCCTTGTTATAAAAAATGATTGTTCATTGTGAGGCCCATTCAGCACATGTTTTCACATAATACTCAATACATCAGAGATCAAAGTTAATTTGGAAACAGGTATTATGATTATTCTCAACCTCTAATTCGATAGAAAAGAAAGTGGATTCTAATACCAGTTACATTCTATTGGCCAGGTGACCCTAACTGCCATGTTTCTTTCAGGCTCAGTTTCCTCATCTGTTATATTCTCTATAAATTTTACAGAGAATAATCATGATACTACATGGATCAGCCTGAGGAAGCACTTTTTGAAGCATACATTGCCACCATTAATGACTACTGCAACAATAATAACTACTGTACTATTTATTTGAAAATGTCTAAGCATACTTACTTCAATTTATTCAATAACATGTTAACATAATAAACTGAATGAGATGCATTTCTCAGTTAATGAAAAATTCAGGCTTTAAGTCATATATAGTATACATAACAATAACATGTTAATATAAAGATAAGTCTTGATATATAGATGCTCTTTTCTGTAAATTAGCAGGCTCATTGATAAAATGAGTAATTACACCCTAACCCCAAATAATTGGTTTTGTAAATCAACACTAGCTATATATTCGTGTTGCTTAAAGGTATACTCTTTGTAATAAAGAAGTTAAAAAATTGGCTTTGTACCTTTCAAAAGTTTTAATTAAAGAATAAATATTAAACTTTATTGATTATTTCCTTGGATTTATGTACCTATTATACTTTTTTAATTATTTTCTCTATCAAATTGATGAGATATATTAATAAGTTCCCCTGGGCTGTAACAAGCCTTGCAATTTCAGAATAAATCCTGCATAATCCTAGTCAGTATTTTGTTTTTACATGTGATTGCATTCTGTCAATATGTGGTTCATTTTATATCTGGAAATATTAAGACACATTTTTTTGTTCTTAGAAATTTGGAGTGTGAAATGCATATTTCTTTATATTATTTATAATATATAGAAATAATATATATTTTTCTATATATTGTTTGTTTACATATTCTGTTTTTTCTAACCATATTTTGAAAAAAGTTTAGGCATTTTATGATGTTGTTTTATTTATTTCTGGGAGTAATATTCTTCCAAATGATTTGATAATGTTCAAACAAGTCATTATCATGATATTATTTACATTCTGATTTTATTTTCTATATCATTTTCTTTTATTTTCAGTTGACCCTGTAGTTTAAGACTTTTCTTAATATTTTCTAAAAATAAAATTGTAAACATAAATATTATGATTTTTCCCAACATTATTTCTATTTTTAGTTTTATTACTTTCATTTTTACTTGTATTTTTTGTCTTTTGAATTTTTAGGAAAAGACATATTATTCTGTTTTTCTTTGCTTTATGTCTTACTATGACATGTAAGACATTTTTTTTTCTAAGTACTCTTGGAAACGTATTATTAATCTATGTTGAAATATTACTTTTTAAGTTTTAATTTTTAGTTCTGAATGTCCCTTAGCCAGTACAGATTGAAAATTTATTTTATTTTACAATTATATACTTTTTATTATGTAATTCAAAAGCATATAATATTAAGTTTGATATGTGATGTGTATAAAGCTTTTTCAATTACTATGTATATCTATACCATCCAGTATATAAACAAGTTTTTGAAAACATTTGTGTAAAGATAACATCACTTTTATTACAGCCTCTTTTGTTGCACAACTCTTCTTTAAGATGTCAGTATTATTTTTTTCGATTTATGTATTATAGTATTATTTGAAGTCTCTGATTTATACTATATTTTTAAATCACTGCTTTTTTTTATTAGTTTTTAAACTATTTCCTGAGGAAGATATAAGAAATATGAAACACAAATTTTAAGTTTCATGGACTTTTTTTTGACATTTTCACTTTAATAAGCACTTATTGAGCTCCTGTTTTCCAAGTTTAAGTCAGAATGGTGGGTTTGTAAGAGTAAGAAGAGTTCAATAATGGCTTCTCTATGCCATCAAATAATTTATTCTAATAAGAAAGAAAAGCTCATGAATAAGCAATTTTAGTATTCACTGATAAACACTATTTAAAGGGAAATCAAAGTACGTCAGAGGACAGAATGATGACCTAGCCTGAGAAAGAAGAGGTAAGTTTTATAGCAGATTCCTGCCAGTGATTTGCATACTGGGGGCATGAGAGATATTGGCACTCCAACCCAAGGACTCCAATGTGTATCATCTTTTTATCTTATCTTCTCTAAATCTGGCCCCCATCACTAAGGAGAACTTTTAGGGAAGGGCAGTGCGGTAACAAATCACCAGAAGATGTGGCTAGTAAATATATCTATGCCTCCATGTAGTAAACATTTTAAATGTGTTTCTTTGGCTTTCACAATGAAATATACTTAAATCTGACTGAGAGGACTATGCTGTTGTGTGTGTGTGTGTGTGTGTGTGTGTGTGTGTGATTTTATTAGGTTGGTACAAAAATAATTGTGGTTTTGCAATTATTTTTAACCTTTTAAACCACAATTACTTTTGCACCAACCTAATAAATGTAAATAAGATTTTAGATCATTGTTTATTCTTTAATTACAGTAGTCCTCCTTATTCTCAGTTTTACTTCCTGAGGTTTCATTTAACCATGGTCTAGACATAGTAAATGGAGAATTACAGAAATTACAATTTATAAGTTTTAAATTGCATATCATTGTGAGTAGTGTGATGAAATCTCTTGCCATCCCAACCCAGGTGGGAATAATCCCTTTTTTCAGTTTATTCAGCGTGTCCATGTCACTTACATATCCATGTCACTTAGGAGCCATCTAATTCTGGGTTATCAGATCAGACTGTCCTGGTATAACAGTGCTTGTGTTCAAGTAACCCTTTTTTTTTTTCTTTACTTCATAATAGCCCCAAAGCAAAAGAGTTGTGATGATGGCTATTTGGATACGCCCAAGTAAGGTGCTCATTTGTATGTCAGAATGTCAATAGTAGGCTAATTTTATGAAGCAATGCCTACAGAATTCATCTCATTATTATCTCTTATCACGTGGTCTTGTATCATCTCATTTCATCCCAAGAATAAGATGTATATGTATATATATGTATATGTGTATGTATACACACATGCACATGCACATGTATATGTATGTATATATGTACATATATACATATATATGTATATATGTGTATATACATATATACACATAAGTATATGTGTATATATGTACATATACATATATATATGAAAGAGAGATGGCATGCACATTCACATAATTTTTATTATAGCAGAGCAGGTTCTAAAATAACGCCGTTTTGTTAAACATTGTTTGAATATAATGCTGATGAGGAAAAAATATGATTCCTGTAGAGTTTGCACCATTTTCCCCACATCTGTGTGATTTTTCTCCAGCTACTCCAGTTTCCTCCCACATCCCAAAGATGTGCACATAAGGTGAATGTGTGTGTCTACATTGTCCCAGTCTGAGTAGGTGTGTGTGAATGACTCTGCCATGGAAAGGTGTCCTGTCCAGAGTGATGGCACGCCTGGCACTCTGAGTTGCTAAGACAAGCTCTGGCCGCCTAGGACCGTGAACTAGAAAAAGTAGTTTGAAAAGTCATCATTTAACTTGGTTTAATCCATCTTTCTTAAATGTATGTATAGTGCACATTTATTTCAATGTTTAATATTTGAAGTGTTTTAGATCCCTATTTAGGAGTTTGGTGATGTTTTTGTGACCATAGGAACTTAACTCTGTTTACATCAATTAGCCTACGGTAATATTGGTTCCTTTTAATGTCGTTTGGCTTAAAGTTGCAGTTTCCAAGAACAAATTGATGATGTTAAATGAGGACTTACTGTATATATTGTAATTGTTCTATATTATTATTAGTTGTTGTTGTTAATATCATATGGGGTCTAATTTATAAATTAAACTTTATCATAGGTATGTCTGTAGAGGGAAAAGCATAGTATATATAGGATTTGGTACTACCTGTGGTTTTAGGCATTCACTCAGGGCCTGAAAAGTTATTCCCCTCAGATAAGGGGGGCCTACTCTTTGAGGAAATTACATCTTACCTCCTAACCACTCAATATTTATCAAGATGGCCCCAAATATCTAGCAGACCCAAGTAGTTGTGCTAATGTGATTATCTATGATTCTTGAATTTGTGCAGGAAAGCTTTTCCTCTGTAAAGCTCCAAAACAACAACTATGATGTTCTAATCAAAATTATTGCCATTCTTTTTTGACCATTGATGTATTTCTGCCTCCTGTTTGATTTCCTGATACTGCTCTTGTAACAAATCTAAATTTGATAATAACCTGTTGAGACTGACCATAGTCTCCAAAGGAAACTGCTTCTAAAATATAATCATAGACTTCTTAGTGGTTCAAAGTTATGGGGAGAATATGGAGGAATCAGTGATTCTGATAAAACTAAAATTCTTTATCCCAATGTAAATTTTTGCTTCAGTTGTCATAGATTCAATGATCATATAGGTATGGATTTATTTCTGGGCTCTCTATTGTGTTCCATTGATCTATTTGTCGTTTTTATGCCAGTACCATGCTGTTTTGATTAGTATAGTATAGTATAGTATAGTATAGTATAGTATAGTATAGTATAGTATAGTATTGCTATACTATAGTATTGTAGTATGTAGTATAATATTATAGTATGATTTGATGTTGCAAAGATATGGACGGACCTAGAGACCATTATGCTAAGTGAAATAAGTCAGACAGAAAAAGACAAATAACATATGATTGATATCACTTATATGTGGAATTTAAGGAATAGAATAAATGAACAAAATAATCAGAAACGATCTCAGAGATATAGAGAAAAAACTGAGGGTTGCTAGATAGAAGGGTGGTGGGGATGAGGGAGAAGGGGAGGGGATTAGACAAAAACAAATTGGTAACCACAAGATTGCCATGAGGATAGGAAGACAATTTGGGGAATATCATTAAGAATGTTGTAAAGCTTTTGCAGGATATCCAATGGACACTTGTCTTATTAGGGAGTCTACTTAATGGACCATGTAGATGAGTACACACTGCAGTGTATACCTGAAGCTGAAGCTGAATAATAATGAATGCCAATTATAATTACATGTATATATATATATATATATATATATAATATATTATGTATGCATATATTATATATAACATATAATATTGTATATATTATATAATAATACATATATAATTATATGTACATATATATGTATATATGTATAATTATATATGTATATATAATTATATATATATATATAAATATATAGTCACAGGATGTGGAGTATAGCATAGGGAATAGACTCAATGGAATTGTAACAGCTATACACAATGTCAGAGGGATAGGAGGTTGGGGGAAGGGAGTTACCATTTTGTGAGGGGTGTAAATGTATAACTATTACATTGTTTTGTACATCTGAAACTAATAAAAAAGAATAAAATTCAATCAGTTTACACTTAACAGTACAACACATAGGATTTAATGCTCTTCATCTACCATAGGAGACTATAGTTCTTTATTATAATTTTTTTTTTTGTATGCATGTTTATTTTGCTTTCTCATTCGGTATATGCTATTTTGGGAGTGGATTTTAAATTATCTTGTTTTAAATAAAACAAACCTACTCCCTAATTTAAAATATATCCTCTGCCTGTTCCATTTATTGAAATAGGATCTTTCCACCTCACATATATTTCTCTTGGTTCTCTCTAGTTGAAATTAAACTCTTCTTTCCTCACATTAACCCTAAATTTTATATGTATCAGAATTATAGTTATTACCATAATGTGCCTTGTATTTAGTTATTGATGTATGTTCTATCTCCCTCATGTAACAGAGAAATATACAAAGGCTGTGTACTTAGCAATCTCATATCTCCAAGGTATCTTGCACACTGCGCTAAAGGTAGAAACTTAATAAATGTTAGTTGTTATAAATTTTACTGAAATATAACTGAATATTAACTGATCTACAATTTTCTGACATTTTAAATATTATTTTGTATATCATTTTATTTTTATTAATTAATAATGTATTCATATTTATCTTTTCCCACCTCCTTTAATCTTTTGTTATAATTTATTGGGTTTTAATTCTCACATGATGTTCTATATTTGCCATTAGACTTAATTTTTTGCCATTTAAACTACACCTTGTTAATGTTTTAATTTTCTTTTGCTTGCCGTTTTAAAATCTGTTTTAGAATTTAAAATGTCTCTTGAAGCATTACTTATGTTTCCAAAAAATTTATGGACACATTGTTTCAGGTTTCATACTTTTATTAAAAAAATAAAACAGCCTTTTAGTTGTGTTATATCCATTTATCTTAGATGTCTCCACTTCTTTAAGGTGTTTTATACCAATTATTCATAAGCTCCTATCTTCATGAGCTTCTATTTTTCTTCAGGGTATTAAATAATGATAGTGTTCAAGATATCTCTGAAATTTGCTTCCAAAACTCCCCCTATCCTACTATCTCTATTAACACCACCTTTCAAATCATAAAAAGACTATTTTTTCCAACTATTATTTCCTTATTAGTTTTATTTTCACCTATGTCTCCATTTTATTATGTTTACATTTGGGGAGTTGGAGAAGATATTTACAATCTCATGCATTTTGAAAACTTTGCATCTCTGTGTTACAGACACATCAAATTGCTCCTTTCTTTTGTTGATGCAATTTTTACTTCACAAATTACTTTCCTCAATTTTAAACATTTAAACATTTTTTTTTTGTATTTCTTGTTTGAATCTTCTTTTTATTGAACATAAGGATTTTTTTTTTGAGGAACGAATGTGGTGTTAACATGCTTTGGTCTGAGAGGCAACATTGTCTGTTATTTACTATGATATCTATCTAAGTTCCCTCATGAATAACTTTTTTTTAAATTTATTTTTGTCTACAAGGAGCCAATTATATTATTATAATTATCAAAGCTGTTTATCATTCTAAAATGTGTTTTTCTGTTAGCATTTTGTTCATACATTTCTAAAGAGCCAATTGTTTTATTTTAATGTCTTATTGCCTTTCTGACAGGTGTACAGCAGATATCAATTTTTGCCCATTTGATACTTTATGCCATTTTATGATCATTGGCTTTCCTCTTAATTCAAAGAGTGATAAAGAGGAAATCAACTTAAAGAGCATATTAAGTCAGATTTACGTAATCTGACTCATTTTGCTTTAAAAAACTATTTTTAGTAAAAATAATATAACCACTAACAAGTGAATAGTTTACACTAGGCCAATCACATAGCTGGCAAAAAAAAAAAAAAAAGCTTATTCAGTTTGGGTTTTGTCCTGAATGTTCTGTTTTAACTTATTTTTTGGTTAAGTGGGAAGGAAGCAGAAAGTGATAAATGTGGTATACTCCAGCAACTTTATTCTACTCCTGCTGTTTCAAATGCACAGGGGATCTTAGGATTCTAAAAAGAGTTTCCTGTGCTTGGGCTGATGTAACAGGTGAGTGATTATTTTGCAAGGCTGACATAGTTTATAGAAATTAAATTATAATAGCTTTCCACAGCATGAATGTATCTGACATTTTGTTTTAGAGATGCAGTAATTTCCAATGCCAAGATTTTCACTTTAAAAAATTGATAGATTATATAGGACTACCGGGTGGAAACTGCTGTTATCTTGTAATGTTATTGGCAAGCAGGATAAAATGTCTGGAAAATATATGACACGTAGGTAACAAAATTCTGTACACTTTGGTAGCACAACCAACAACAACAACAGCAACAAAATCTAGAAAAGAACATTTTCAGATACCAGTAGGCTTTGCCTTGTTTTTTTTTTTTTTTTTTTTCCCAATCCACTGAAAATTAATTGTGGTAAGATTTATTTAAATCATAAAAAATAAAATATTCTGATGATTTAATTTCTGTATTACACTTAATGTTCCAGTATAACAAAAACAATGTAGGACATAGTGAAAAGAGAAATAAAGTGTTTGAACAAATCCTATATATTTATGTACAGGTTGCTCCCACTATCTGAAAATAGAGTGTTCCTATAAAACTTTTTGGAAACTGAAATGGCATAAAGGGAAGAAGCAATTCCCAATCATTTATATGGAAAAATTTTTGAGAGTTCTCAGAGGCACAAAACAACCTGCCAAATTATACCAAAGAACACATAAAACCCAAAGAGCTCTAGCATGTAGTAAAAACAGGAATGCTCTGATAAACACACAGCCCGTATAAAGTAGAAATAATGGATATGCAGTAGTTTTATTTATTAAAAAGACTGACTGATTTCTGTTTAATTATAAGATACAGAGCACCACATTTTGTATACCCATCAATCCACTTAAGTGACAGACTTTCTAGTTATCCATTACTGGGTGCTGAATAAAAGAGATCACTAATAACAGAAGCCATAGTAAATTCAGTAGCTTTCAAGATTCTTTTTCTCTGCATGTAAATGCATTTAGACAGCACTTAAAGATGGAGAAATGTTCTGAGAAATGCCTCATTAGGCGATTTCATTATTGTGCTAACATCACAGAGTGCACGTACACAAACCTAGATGGGATAGCCTACTACACACCCAGGCCATATGGTCTAGCCTATTGCTTCTAGGCTACAAGTCTGTACAACATGTTTCTGTGCAA
Organism: Rhinolophus hipposideros; assembly: GCF_964194185.1. Lineage (NCBI taxonomy): Eukaryota > Metazoa > Chordata > Mammalia > Chiroptera > Rhinolophidae > Rhinolophus > Rhinolophus hipposideros. The sequence continues at coordinate 20,351,758 of NC_138059.1, forward strand.
AACAGCATGACATTAAATCAAGCACAAGAGAAAATGATGCAATCAAAAGAAATGGTAAACAAGAGATATACAAGGCTGCTGCTGGAGTAACACAGCATATTGTTTTACAGCAAATGTTTTTTTCTAAGCAGATGAGTAAACTGTAAATAATAATAAAAGTATAGTAAATACATACATAAATCAGTAGCATAGCTGTTTATTATCATTAGTAACTATTATGTACTATACATAATTGTATGCGCTGTACTTTCATGTGACTGGCAGCACAGTAGGCTTGTTTCCACCAGCATCACCACTGACACATGAGGAATGCCTTACGACTGAAACAGTGGGTTTAGATAAACAAGTTGCTCCAAAGATATATATATATATTTAAATGTAGGAACTGAATAGGTTGTGAAAATATGTTTTTAAAGCTGTTCTCATTCACATTGACAAAACTGGTTCATCAATTTTGAAAGACTTGATTTGATGTAAAAGCAAAGCATATCAGTTTTACAACAAATTCTTTCCAAGATGAGTAAATTCACTTAACTTTCCTGTTACCTCAGTTTTATTAAGGTCTAATTGAAAGGGGCATTGTGTACATTGAAAACAGCTGTAAATGTATCTATATCAACAACATTGTTCAAACTTTTCTAATAGCGTTTCATCCAATTTACTTATTACTGCTAACTAGTAATAGAAATGTACATATTTCTATTCAAGGCTTATATTAATGTGTGAAATATTTTTATTGCATTAGATTATAAAATGTTTATCATCATATCTGTCTAGCAAGTTCGCTTTTCCTTTAATTGAATCTTAACATTTAGCCCATACATATTCATTATGATATCAGTAAGGAAACACATCACACTGCTGATTTTGGTCTTTGATTTTTGAATATTAGGCAAGAATTTCCTTTGTTTCAAGAGAATCTTGAAGTAACAGGATAAAAAATATTTGTAAAACTCGTTCACAACTCAACCAAGAAACACTGGCAAAAAACACAGATCTTAGAATTTATTGTCTTCTCTTTTTTTCCCCCCAACAATTTTACAAACGGTTTATGATTCACAGCTCATGTATGTATACACTGAATGTTTTCTAGATATATCCATGACACTTTGGAATTATGCAGTTTGTTGTTTTAAAATTTGAATTAATCTTGATACTTGACCTACTATATCCAGAGCAATCCATCTGTCGTGATGTAAATAAATTAAATCATATCTGGCTTAACCATTCATTTGACAGATGTAAATTTTTTTAAAAAATCTATCTCATAAGTTCAGTTCTTTCATCTGTGAATTGACATTTCTTCATAAATTTGGAAGTCTTCTGTGCAAACCGTACCACAGTATTAATTTAGGCACTGTTCTCATATTGCATCTGATGGTAAAAAAAGTCTTTGCAATTTTTCCGATTTTACATAAATGGAATTATTTATAAAAGAATTATTAAAAATTCTTATATTTGACATGCACATATTTGTTTGCTTAATTTAAGATCTTTTCCTTTTGTAAATTATTTTTGTCTTTCCCTCAAAATTTTCTAACAAAATTGCCCTAACAAAAATAATAATTTATTATACCAGCTCTGCACCTAAAATTGCTGTGTGTGTGTGTCTATGTGTGTGTGTCCCCATGTGCACCCACAAATGTGTACCTCAGAGACATTTTATTCCTAGTACAAATTAAGAGCTCATATCCTGCTAAAACAGGTTTTAAATTTTTTGTTAAACATTTAATTATTATTTCGTGACTAATTCCTTCAATTCTTTTTTTTTTTAATTTTAAGAAAAAACTGCTTATCAAATCACTATGTATTTGCTGAAACCACTCTTAATATCACCCATTTTATTATCAGTTTTTTTCTATGAACAGCTTTTTTCATTTTGCTCGGAGGCAAATTACAATTGCCTTTCATAATACAATTGCAACACAGCTACTCCCAGTTGTTTTTTTTTCATTTCTTTGTTTTCTTTTGCCCTTTCCAATGTTGCACTGACTTCATTACTAGTTGATTCTGAACGAGTAGTGTATTTTCTTATCTTAAGTTAAAAAATGTCTTTATACGTATTAATAGTCTAGAAAATAATTAAATTATGTTAAAATAACAAGTATTTTAATTTACCAAATAATAGTTTTCAAAGCCATCACTGTAACATGTACTTTTTGTTTAAAATACTCAAGTAACCAACTTTATTGTTAGAGGGTATGTAGGAAAGAATCGCGCAAACTGTACTCATCCATTGACACTGACCAGATCGGTGATAAATTTGTCCATAATACTAGAAATTATGCACACTCTTGAAAAATGCACCACAATATAGCAATAATATTTTAAGTGATGAAGCAAAGTAAAATGTAATCCCACCAAAGTAATCAAGTTGTACTTAAAAGAAAAATATTTTATATTTCCTCAGTTTTTAAATTTTAAACTCAAATTCATTAAAATTAAATAGAATTAAAATGTTAGTTCTTCAGTCACACTAGACACATTTCACATGCTTAACAGCCACACATGGAAAGTGGTTACCATATTGGAAAGGACAGCTCTAGTTTTTTCTGTCATTTATCCATCCATTTTAAAGATTTTGTAAAGCTATGCCCATAGTTTCCTCCTTAATTCCAATGTCTTAGTTCTATTGGTCCATGAGACTGTTGCTTTTGTCTCCTATCCGATCCCCTAATCCCTATTGTCAACCACAAGACTTTAAAGGGTAAGAACTTTAAAGAATGAAAATTATTTTTATGCACATTTCATTTTAAAACCAGTCTCCTAATATCTTTCTGATTACATTCAAACCCTTTTGTGATATGGCCCCACCTATCTCTTTAACATTTTCATCAATATTAATGGCAGATGGTCAATAAAGTCTCTTGAATGAATAAATGAATCAATGAATGAAGAAACTCCTGTTGTTTCATTAAATATGTCACATGATTTTACTATTTTATCCTATTAGATTTTCAATGAGAAAAAAAAAAGTTTGTCTAACCTCTAATTCTTAGTCACTATTGAAAATGCATAGCAAGTATTTTTCTTGAAAATGTGATATATCCCATATGTTAAGAAGTAAATATTATATTCTGTCTTCTTTTTATATATTATTATTTAATTACTAATATTTTGAATATTCACCATTCCTCAAGACCTTGAGTTCTGGAGTTGAGGGAACTGTGTTAATTTTTCTATTTCTAGGGTTTTTCCCCTAACATAGCACAGAATAGATGCACAGTGAAGCTTAGTTGACTGTGCAACTATGGATTTTAAATATTCTTGTATGCTGTAGATGGAACAATTTGAGGATAGAATAAAATAATTGAAGATTTTCCTTCATTATATTTTAGAACCAGTATGTTTTAAAAAATCATTTGTATAGAATGCTGTCAATTTCTGTATAGTATAATGTTAAATAAAATTATTGAAAAATACAATCTAATAAAATATAACTGATTTAGATTCTGTTTATCTTAAAAAAATAAGTTCAGTAAAAAATGGGATATATGTCTTTATAAAGCAATGTTTGGAATTGTAAGTTTAAGTTTCTGACCTTACTATGTGGAAAGTTAATTTCAGTATTATTGGGATGTAATTTACAAATCTACAGTCAACCAAAGATCTATTTGTAATTAAATCAAAATTTAATAGCAATTGAATAAATATAATTTCAATTTCAAGGTGGATAATTTATACGTGCAGGTGATTAATTTATCATAGCCTGTTAATTACACATAATTTAAAAGATTCTGTTGGTTTTTCACTTCTGTTTGTGAGTACTCTGCTTCCCAAGGGTGTGATTATATGCATATGTGAGAGATAACCTGGCATGTAGGCCTTACTGCAGATTTCCTGGATTTGTAAGATAATCAATACCTCTCTGCTTTGATTTTTCACCTTTAAAGTTATTTCCTAGCTTGAGGTGAGGATTAAATACATTAATGTCAGGCAAAAATGTTTTATAATACAGTACACTGGTGCAAGGAACAAAGATGGAATGGTAAGGAGATGGGTACAATATTATAAAGTATTATTATAAAGTAGTTTTAAGAGGAATCAGATGAAAAAATACAAATGGGAAAATGGTGACTCCTATTAGAAAGATTTCTCCCCAGTACATTTAAGTATAGAAGTAAACTTATGATCTTTCATCATTAACTAGCCTCCCCTTGAGCGTGGGTGGTTCAATTTATAAAATTGCTAATAAGTCCACCCTAACCACAGATTAACAAAGTTTCAAGTAAAGAGTTTATTTCATGTTATAAAAAGGGAACTAGCTATGGGTTATTGACCTTAGAGAAATTTAACTAACTTTAGCTTGTTAACTTCTTGACACTACAAGTCCACCCAGTTCAACTAACAATAGTTCCATCTAGTGAAGAAAAGGCAAAATTGCCAACACGTGATCCCTTAAAAGATAAACCCATTCATCTATGAGTAAGGTCATAAAATTTTAATGCCTTACTTTAGCTTGTATAAGGATTAAAGTTGGCTCAAAATTGTGTATCTATAACTGGTACTGACTAATGAAAAATGTACAGAGATTGACTTAATGAAAACATTTTGTGTTAAGTGATATATCCTGTCATGTATAACAGCAATAATAGCATCAAATACTCTACAAGGTTTCCTTCTATAAGCTCATTTAATCATAATAACAACACTATGGTGTATTATCGTCACACTTAAATAAATAAGCTGGGGCACAGATATATTAATAACTTGCTTGAGGGTTCACAGCTAGTAAATGGTAGAAACAGGATTTTAACCCATACACTTTGACTTCTAAAGTCCACAGTCTTAACTATCATGCTGAAGATACAATTTTGAAGTAGGTAGAATTTAAAAGATTTCCCATCATAAAACTGACATAATACATGGAAAGAATCTTGCCCTGAAGCTGTTAATACGATATACATGTTGCCAATAAAGGATTAGTTCAACAGCTCAACTAATATTTAAATTACTATGATTGATTTGGAAATATGGGTTCTGTATTCCATTTGGTCTAAGAGTGTTATGAAGTCTATAAGCACAGAGAGTGATTAATTTGTTTTAGGCTTTTACTTATTTAAGAAACATTGAGTCCCAATTTTGAGAAAAGCTAGCTAGCTCAGCTGATTCACTCTCACAAACCACACTACTTACTGAAGTCTGTGGCTTTAAAATTAGAATCCTATCATAACCCAGAATATATGAAATAATATAGATTTCTATTTATCAAAGTTCAAGAAATATAAAATGTTTTTTTCCTAATGAGAGTACTTCATTTTTAAAGAAGAAGATTACATTATTTGATCTGGGGCACAGGTCAGAAAAGAATCAGCAGCACGGAGGACCAGCTGGGGCCACCCACATCCTAACTTTACAGTTTCCTAACCAAAGTTACTTTGGTCTCTGTGTCTCCAGTGGTTGAGGTTTTGTTATCAATTGACTCCAGGTATGTCGAGAGGCAGCCAGAAAACATAATTCCATGCCCGACAACGAGCAATCTCATAAACTAAAATGATTTTTTCTGACACTGTTTCTTACAACAAAATGGCCGTAATTATCACTGGCCTTCTGTGAGAGGTTATTTGACAAATGGCTCACTTGCCCTTTCACAGCATCTTATTTTTATACATTCAGAAGGGTCTTTTCCATATAAAGTTCTAAGGAACTTAAGATAGTAGGTGCAAATCTGTTTCTGCCTGGAACAAGCTGTGTGAACATCAGCAGGTCACTTACCCTCAATTACTTAAACTCTCCAGGCCTCCTTTACTCCCTCTACAAAATAAAGAGGTTGAACTGCATTGCTATGTGTGTAGTTGAATATATTCTACATATTGACATTATTCACTTAATAAAATCATATGGTCTCCATAGATTAAAACTGTTGGCTGGAGGATGAAGAGATTTGCATATGGAAATTGAGTTAAAGAATGATAATAACAAACATAATCAGCAGAAGGAGCTGGTTATTAGGGAGATGGGGAACTTGATTTTAAAAGATTGGGTTTGAGATTCTAGTAAGACATCTTTTCTTTGACATCCAATAAACGATTGAATTAAGTGTGCTTAGATTTTTAGGAAAATATAATAATAGATATCATCTATTGAATGTGTAGTATAGGCTTCATAGCTCTTCATACATATTAGTTTATTTGATTCTCACTGCAATCCAGCATTTGTAAGACTTCTTCTATGGCCATTATGTTGACTACACCTGAGTCAAGGAGTGTAAAACATGCAAAAAGAAGAGTAAAATGTCAATGATAGAACCTTAGAGATGACTCATTTCTAAAAGTAGAATGCAAGTAATGACCTAATGAAAGAGACAGAAGAACAATTGATATAGGTTGGAAGTGACAGAAGAGGGTTCACTGGTCGGGAATACAAGGGCATTCAAACAGAAGGGGGAGATGTACAACACTGAAGACATTCAAAAGTAAAGGTGAAGAGAACTTACGAAGCTTTATTAATTAATTTCTTGGCCATTGATGAAGAACCTTTTAATGAGTTTCTCAGTAGTGTGGTGGTGGCATAAATCACTTTGCTAGGAATTAAGGAGATAGTAGGTGATAAGAAAATGTAGACACATGTACAGTTTTGTTAATGAACATATGATATGGGCTATTGGAGCGGTGGATAGGACAGGATTTGCTGTAGCCCTGGTAATTAGAATTTAAATGCATAATATTCATAACAGAATCGAACACAAAAACAAACAATAAGGAACCCTCAAGTATCAGTGTCTGTATGTGTCTGTGAGAATTTATTTACCATGCATAGAATATAGAGAATATGTCAGCATCTATGATGATGGATATAAGGAAATGAGTAAATTAAAGAAGAGCCATATAAAAGTTATCTGTCTTTGTAAAGATGAAACAATACGGTCCTTTTAATTAGAGGAGCTGGATGTGTTTGTCCAGGGTTATGGAGGAATGTCTTGGGCCCTCTGCTTGCAGGTATTGAGATGTTCTTTCTTCAGCAAGTGAGATCAAACAGCTTTAAGTAACTAAATGCCAGCAAGATTAAGACTGACAAAAGAATTCCAGTCTATCAATTCCCACTGAGAACAAAGAGTGTCATGAGGATAAAATTTCCTCCTATCTCTGTGATCATTATTGATTAAATATATACATGTAAGTTTTTATGCTTTACCAGGAGCTGTGTTAAGCATAAATATGCAATGCTGACAAAGGTGTATACTCTTGTGGGGTGTATAGTATATCTCTCTTTGCATTCAAGCTACATGGCAAATCAAGACTTGCCTTCGTGAAAATAGACGGGAAGTAAAGAAATTTAGATAATGTAGCACATTGTCTCATTTGGAGCATGTTTTTCAGAAATAACTCACTCACTGGTGGCTCTGGTCTTAAAAACACTGGAAATTTTGATGCAAATATTCTCCCTATATCATGTAGAAACCTGTCCATGCTTCTTTGCTCCTTTATTTAATTACATTTAAAATTATTCTGTCAACACCTTTTCTTTCTATTTAGATCAGAAATGCCCATTTATGCCAAAATTATAGAATATTGCTACACTTCTTTAAAATTATATCTCTATTGCCTAATGGAAATAAATTCTTGAATCTCCTCTTTTGTTTTATTGGTTTAGCCTTCTAGTAAACCTTTGGAGTCAGCCAACTTCTGTCACTGAATGTTGGCAACTTCATTCTTTTAAACCGCCCCCGCCTTTTTTTTTTTTTTTGATCCCTTTAATTTTCAAGTTCATGAGGAATGTCTTACTATGACCTCCAACTACTGAAATCAGTTTCATGTTTGTGGATTGTTTTTCATTTAGGTCAATTATCTGTAACTATAACATTGTAACAATAGTACATATAGAATCACAGAACAATTTCATCAACCAATGTTTTTTTTTATTCCTATACATTAAAATCAATTGAAGAACTATCAAGAAATGTTGTTGCCTGTATACTGATACACTGAGATTTGAAAACTTCTTGCTCATTGTAGAATGTCCCTATAAAATTCCTAAAGACAGGTGGCTAATTCCATGTTTGTTTAAATTTCCCCCAATTTTACAAAATAACTCTAGTAAATTGTTTAAAAACAGATTTTTCCCCCTAATACTTTACATTTTGGTCCTACATATACTTCAAAGAGCTACTTAGAATAAATCTAATCCTTTGTCAATGTGTGATATTGAGAAGTTAATAATATGTTACTTCTTTTCCAAGCTAGCTACCAACATATTCTCAATTGTTTCTCACCGTCTCAGACTTATTAATTCAATGGATAGTCTATTGCTATCTGTACATTGGCCTTAGTGGGTCTATTTATAGTGTTAAAATTGGCAAGTGCTACAGATCAGGGTTTTTTTTTTTTGTTTGTTTTTTTTTGATAGCTGCTTTACTTAACATTATATGCCCTGTGTACCATCATACCACAGGCTAATACATAATATTTTTGCACACAGAATTCAAAGTGTACTTATGAGACAAAGATGTGCATGGATAATTATGGTCAGGTTTACAGTACAGTGTTAAAGTCATTGCCAATGAATCTCTTTAAGTGTAGCTCCTTGAACCCTACCTTCCTGGATAACTTAGATTGGATCTATAGAGTGCAAAGGCATAAGCTTTGTTCTTATCCTGGACACTATAATTTAGTGGAAGTAGTTTTAATTGCAGTGTTGTAAAGTTATTGTACATGTTGGCTCACTTAAATTGAAGTTAAGTGCAGTTCAAAGGCATATAATGAAAGCTTGCTGTACCCCAATCTCTTGAAGTAGGTTCTAGACAGAGAGCCACAGACATATACTCTTTCCTCAAGGAATTTAAAGGCAAATTTTCTAGTGATCGGATGAAACTTCTATAGTCTATTCACACCAAACATTATTGATGATAACTCTTAACTTAACTGGAAGACTTCACATTTTCTTCCTTTTAAATTTAGAGTTTACTTCAAGTTCATTATTTCAGCACACATAATTTTTATAAAAGTCTAATTTGGTCACCTTGTCTAACTTCTGCAATTAATTAATTTCATAAACACATCTTGTGTGTTGAGTATACAAATTTGCTAAATGTGTTCAAGATCACTTCAGGCCAAAACAGAGCATTGTGTCATGTCATTATTCAGCATACCATGAATTTAATAACAGACCGTTGTAGATACAATTTTTGAAGCATCTGCAATTCACTTTTGTCCAGTCATATGTCCACATATTATCCATACATACACCATCAGTGATAAAATATGATAGCTATATAAGCATGTAGTAAATGATAGCTTTGATTGTTAATTTGATAATTAATACCTTTTTTAATCAACACTTTTAATCAAATGTTTAATCAAGATATACACTCTGAGTCATTCTCCTCTTTCAGTAGATTTTAATAGATCAGAAGAAGCAAAAAAAGTTCTATTGCATAATCCTTATTTTATATATAATAAAACTAGGGCCTGAATATATATAATCTGAGTGTGGTGTGTGTGTGTGTGTGTGTGTGTGTGTGTGTATGTGTGTACAGTCTTCCAAGTACCTTGACTAAACTCATGTAGCTTGGTATTAGACTACAAGTCATATTTACTAACTCCTGGTTCATTGTTTTCTCCACTATGCAAAGCTTTAAAATACTTGTGTTTAGGATACCATTACTAGCAGGCACATTGTTTCTTTTTGAAATGGACTGAAGTGTTTATGTTTTTCTTTGCGAAATTCCAATTTACTTGCTTAACATTCAGATTAAATATTAATTCCTGTATAAATATTGTCACATTTCTAGATAAAATTACTGTTACCTTTACATGCTTTCATATGCAAATACGTATGCACAGCCCTAATTATCACATATCTGTTTTCCATGATCCTGGTGTGCCAAGAGTGTACATTTTACGTTACGTTCATCTAAAAGTATCAGAACTGAATACAACTCTTTAAAATGGTAGATGTCTAATAAATATTTGCAAACTAGAATTAATACTTCTGCCCTAGTTTTTGCTGCTGTTATGTGTAATACTTTTTACTTGTATTTCTGAAATCTGCTTTCTCCTTTACTTTGAAGTTTGGCAATTTTATCATATATAGCTTCTAACTCCACTTCTCATCCTTGTGATTTATAAGGTGATGACAATGGTTATAAGATCATATCTGCAAGTTGTTATATCATCCAGATACATAATTTAACATAACTCATTTTAAACAGCTTGATATCCTCTAAATAATCCTTTCATTAATATTGAGTTTCAAGCCCCTCTTAAGCATGGTTCCTCTAAATCCTCTCTGTTAAAAAAAGAAAGATGAAAAAAGCATGCATTCACTTTATACTGCATGTCCTAGATTGTAAGCTGATACTTGCCTCCCTCATTTATCATTTTGAAGATAACCTTTAAAAAGGCTTTTGTTGTTGTTGCCCTTATCCTTACAATTTTAACAATTCTTAGATTATCCTAAATTTTACTCTGCCTGATATTGATCATACGTGTTGTACCACCTTCATTTGTCTTTAACCTTGGTCGGTAACTCTCCCCACCCCAATTTGCACATAACCTTTTATGTGAAGTTTCCTGTGAAATTGATTTCGTTTTCTTTTTCTTAATCATTACAATTATTTATTAATATAATTTCCAGATGTTTTTTTCATAGGATTGACTTCTCTTATTTCATTTATTCAATTAATAAAAATGATAGTAACACATGATTTTGCAGTTTATAGGTACTTTCATACAAAAATTAGACTGATAGAAATTATGATTCACGTTTTATTCATGAGAAAATATGACATATTATTAACAAATTTGCCCAAGTACCTAGCTCACAAATGACAGAGATGTAATTCAAATCGAAGTCTTCTCATATGAAAACTCATGAATTATCTATCACATAATGCTACCTCTGGTTTCAGGTTTCGGAAGGGTATAATCTTTTAGCAATAATTTCATGCAAATAATTTTTCTAATGGTAAATATATAGTATATCTATACCTATATATCTATATCTATATCTATACCTAGATGTATATATATCTACATATATATAAATCTTTATATTGATATAAATAATATGAAAATTTACAATAATCCTCATCATTCCTTTTATGGTTATTGGATTAAATATAAAGAAAGTTTCTTTTATTGCTTTATGACACTGGTAAGAGTACATTTGCGGCAATATATTGTGCGATCTTCATGGACTCAGATTGAATTTCTAGACAATTTATGTTCACCATTAGCAACATAAACTTTATTAGGGCAGGAATTTGTTTTGTATTGTGTTTTATATAATAAGAACCTAACTTCATATCTTACACATAACACATTCATAACACACTCACACACGTGTGTGTGTGTATACATTTCTTTATTTTTTTAGGGAACAAATGGTTGTCAGCTTGTTTCTTTAGTTTTTAATCTGCAATAGGAAAACACACTCTTAATTCTGTCAACCAGTATCATGCCATGCTATTCCATTTTTTGTGTTTCTTTTTTTTCTTGTCATTTTTATGCCGTGTTTTATTCTCAGGTACACAGGTGTGCCTATCCTATGTACATGTGGTATAAGCAAACACATTGTAGGAGTCAATGAATAACATGGAGATGAAAATGTTTGCTGAACAAGTGAGTAAATGAATAGATATCCTATTTAGACATATATCAAGATAATCCTTAGAATTCTAATATAGTTGTTTCCCTTTTACAGTATGTAATTTCTCAGTATGTATCAAAATAGTGTATGTATTGAAAACTTGCTAAATCCCAGTTACTGAATTAGATTCTAGATAGGAAAAGAAAAGACAGATTCAGCCTGCAAGAAATTACAGCTAAATTTTCTTGTGAGCAGATGAAACTCCTGTAGTTTATCAATATGTAAAAAACATGTTTATTCAGGTTTTTTGTGTGTTTATAAACATGTTTATTCATTGCATATTTATTAAAGTGTTTTAAACAACTTGGGCATGCCTAAATTATCCATTATGTTAAGTCACGGTAGGAGTAACACAGTGTTTTAGATCATATTATGTATTTTATTTATTATAAATGAACCATATGCATTGACATTTATTTTTGTTACTCACAGACCATATGAAAATACGGCCATAGATTTTTTAAAATACAGAGCATTTTTTAAAACCCATTCTTTTAAATTTTGGAAAAAATGTGTTGTTAGATTTATTTTAGAAATTCTACAGGACACATTTTTAATAAGGAAATTATTCAAATGTAACATTTCAAGAAAGTAGTTATTAAGGTTTCAAGTCCATATAATTACTTCATTAATTTGGTTTTGGAAATAACTTCAGTGTTTGAGTTTTTCCAGTCTCTTTTGCTTGAAACTAAAACTTTTCATGTGAATAGATCATAAGGCATTACTTGGTTATGCATGAAACATCGACAACCACGGCAGTGACTACCCTGGTTCACATTTCTGTATAGGGATCAATGGAGTACTTTCTTCACTCAGGGATGGAAAAACTCTCTATATGCAACCACACACAAATGTTTGCATTAGGGGAAATATAGCTTAATTGGTGAGATGAAACTTTTATCATCATAATTTCAAAAGAAGTATTTACTTTTACATTTACTATGGATAAATTTAAAACAGCTGTGACTGAGTGTTTCAGAAGAAATTTTCACAGCATTAATGCAAACATTGCTTTTCCTTTAGAATTTCATAATATAGGAAGCAATCATATTATATTGTTGCTTTTTTCCCCTTTCTATGTCCTCTAAAAAGAAAGAGAGGGAAGAATGAGAAGATTACAAACCTTGGTCTGGTGCTTTTGCCAGATTTTCTCTATATAGTTTCTTTTTCCCCCCCTGGATTCTTTATTTATTTGAACTAATTTTTCAGACGAGAGGCTCTTTTTAGTTGGATATATAAATACATCTATAAGATGGTACCATAGAAACAAAAAGTAAATATAACTTAAAATATTACATTCTGCATTAAACACTAGCTAAACACTAATAATACATGAGTGTTCTATGTTACTCTAGTTATGTTATCTTTTTAGAAATAGAGCTGTCAAAATTAGTCTCTGATCGTTTAATTATTCATCGTATTTGTAATACAAACAGTTTCTAATTAGCCATTTTTTTTTTAAATACGATGAATCCTAGAGAAAAAGCAATGCTAAAATGGACACAGCTGTGGGTTTATTAAATCCAATTCATTCCTAATTTAGTAAGAACTCCCACTGATTCTAAAGATAGTTTTGCCTGAGTAAGGACTGAAAAATTGGTCTTTATATTCACAGGGTGCAATTGTATTTAATGCTTGGATAGTTATTCTATTCTGTCTTGAAGTCAATAGTGCACCTGGTTTATAACTTAATGTTCAGAGCCAAAAGATGTTCCCTGAAAAAAATGTAAGCTACAAAAAATGAATCAGCTACTTTAAAGATATACTGTACTATGGCACAATGTTGTTGTTTTGTTTTTTTAATAAATTGTTTCCTAGTAAAAGTTTCAATCTTTGTACTAATATCTCAGAGTTCCTCTCTATATTTATTTACTTATAATTTAATGTAAGGAACACATGTATTCATTTAGGAATTGTTGTATCTTTTTACAGTTAAGATGAAAAACTCTAGTTTTGAAAAATATTATCAAATGTCCTTCAAACACCACTATCAGAATGAGGAAGTTGATGACAACAATGAATAAGATTAGGCCAGATGTTTAATCTTGTTATTGCATATCTTCACTAGATTATTAAATTTTGGGGACATTGTATCTTCAACGTCTAAGTTGAAATATTCATAGAAGGTACAGATAGTCTTTTGAGTCGTTGTAAGCAACTCTGGCTTTATGGCAATCCATGTTTTAAAGAAAATAGAAATCTAGTAATTGTTTGTATGTGTTTGCATGTATGTATGTACGTATGCACAGTGTGTATGTATATAAGTGTGCACTAGATTTATTTAAACTTGAAGTATAATTAATTAATATTTGGTAAGAAATTCCAGTTGCTTTCATGAGTATTCTCTCAATTACCAAGAGTCAAATACAAATTAGTCATCTTACTATTAATATGATGGTTAATAGTATTATGCATTAACTTTGTTGATAAGAACTAATAATCTATAGTCATGAAGAAAGCTGTCACTTAAAAGATGTTATGAACTGAAGACCCAAACCACAAAGCTCTACCTGCCTGAAGCAAAGATGATCATCTTTTCTAATGATCTGCATTGTGTTTAGTGAAATACCCTACTTTTAAAGGCATTTACATGTATAACATAAAGTTTTGTATTAAAGCTGCCCTTACTAACTTTAGCCATATTTAAAAAATCTATTTTGAACATTTTTTTCTTCCTTCTATCTTTTTTTAATCTCTGTGATTCATTTGAAAGTAATGATTATTTGTAGGACTTATTTGCTTCCTTATATATTACATGCATTATGCTATATCTTGCATTTCTGTCTACTGATTATTACTTCTGAACACATTTAAGGAAAAATGTAGTGCTTTCTTCTCCCTTTCCTGACCCCTTCCCCTTGATCTCAAACAGTATTAGATAAATCTGAAGGCTGGTTTTATCGCATCCAATGACTTCTCCATGTCTATAAAACAATATTCACCTAACCTAGGCAATCACGACTGTACAAGGCCCTGAACCTACATTTTCACAGATCTTTTCCACTCTTCCATATAGAAACTCCCTTTCAGAGAGTGGGCAACTCACTTTCTAAAATTAGCAGTGCACTTTGTTTTGCTCACTTAGCTCACCCGGGAATTTCTCCTTTTTTTTTCTGGTTGTATCTCACATTCCAGCTTCTTGGATGATTTCTTAAACTGACCTCATTTCATGGAGACAAATATCAGAAAACCCAGTTCTTCTTCAAGCCCTGTCACTGCTAACTTAAATGACCTTAGCAAAATAATGAATTTCTCACTCTACATCTATAAAATTGATTTCAAATAAGTGTCCTATGAATTTGTTCCAGCTTAAAATTCAACATGCCATGATAGTAAACATCCCTCCGTAGAGTCTTATGTATATACACCTATAACACCGAACAAGCTGTAGGGAACACTCAAACGATGTTCTCTCTTCTTTCTCTTTGTTAGAACTAATATAAGTATTTTTATATATAACTTTTTAATATCACTTTACTAAGACATTTAATACATGTGAAATATTGATAAACATAATTCACTGAAACACAACCTATAGCTACAATTCCTCATAATTACTCTGTGTCAGACACTGAATCAGGAACTTTATATTCATTTTTTTCTAAGCCCACCCACCCCCAACACAATTTTGAAAATATTAGAGCCATTTGAAGAAATAGTAATGAAACTTATTTTACATCATATGCCAAGAGTCCCAGACATTTCATGATGGAGCCTGATTACAAACCAAGTTCTGTAGATTTCAAAGTATATGTTCTTTTTTCCATGTTATTGCACACTCAAGTTTTCTATTTTACAACAACTACCAAAACTACAAATCAAAGCTGATTTTGAATCCCAACAATATGTGAGGTTTTATGCTAAATAACCCTATGAAGTAGATTTTATTTTTTTTTTAACTTTTATTGGGGAGTATTGGGGAACAGTGTGTTTTTCCAGGACCCATCAGCTCCAAGTCAAGTCGTTGTTTTTGTTTGTTTGTTTGCTTGTTTTTCTATCTTGTTGTGGAGGGCACAGCTCATTGGCCCATGAGGGAATTGAATCGGTGTTGTTGTTATGAGCACTGCGCTCTAATCAATTGAGCGAACCAGCCGCTCCAGATTTTATTCTTATTTTTCCTTTTTTACTTCACAAAATTGATAATTAGAGAACTTAATTTTTCTAAGTTCTGTCAGTGCAGAGTAAAACCATTTTCAAACTTGGATTTGTTATCAAAAATTGTTTGTCTAGCTTGCATAGTATAGTCCTTCTATTTACCCCATGAGCTATTATTTACCTTAATCTAGGGTTCATAATACCAACCATTTTGCTTTTCTTTGCCTACTGGAAGTGCAAAAGCTATGGATTAGTATACTTGTGGATTAAGAGCTTTGGGGGGCAGGGGGGAAAACAAAAGACTTTTTCTAAATGGGTACAAATGCTTCCTCTGCTGTGTATTTTGTGGCTGGTTTCCTAACTTCCCTAAAAGCCATTTTCCATGTTTTTGAAACAATACAGTAATAGTTTCTGGGAGGATTAATTGAGAAGTGATAAGATACAAATGAGATACAAAATAAATTTTTTATTTTCCTTTTATGACAAATGGTTTTCTGGATCGTGTACAACTAACTGGCAAGACATCTAGGTCAATTGTTCTTACTGAGTTACTCACCATATGAGAATGTTTCTGTCCATTCTTATCTTTAACTTTATGTATTTTCCTCTCCTCAAAATTCTTTTTTGCTTGCTTCTTTACTTTGTTTTTACTTGCTTTGTGTGTGTGTGTGTGTGTGTGTTCCTGTGTGTGCTTGAGTGTGAAGCTTTCAATCAAAGTTTTTGGCACTGGAACATATCATTTTTCTCTGAGTTGTTCCTAAAATTATTCATTTAGTGGGTTGGATTACCCTGCCCTTGAAAACTACATAGAGCCTTGATCAATTATTTTGCCTATGAGACATATGTTGAGTATCTCCCTTGTAGGGGAATATTTCCAAGGCCTTTTATTTCTTTTAATTTCACGTCCTCAAAATTTGTCTTAGAGAAAACAAGATGCCCATAACTTTGAAGGTTTTTTTGTTTTTATCTCAATAATTATCCTTTTACTCACAGCCACTTCTTTAACCTCCGCTCCCCTTTCTTCTCCTTCTTCTCTTTTTTCTCCTCTACTACTCTTATATATTCTTATTCAGTTATAAGCCTTTTCAATAAAGTTTAACTAAACTTGAATCTGATATTACCTCTAGAAGAGTTAAGCAGGAATTTTCACAGTGTCCTAGTTATATTTTCCTAAGAATATATTTTTCCTTTCCATGTAGAGTTTTAGCCATTCAGATCCTACCTTAGATTTCTTATCTTAAGTGTCCCATTCAGCTTTATTGTTCAAATAGAAAGCTGGGCAGTCCTAGAATATCCAGGATTTTTAATAAACATATCCATATTTAATGGTATAATTATTTGTATAGAAAATGTAGCTGATAAATATATATTTATTAATTAGATTCCAAGATTCGTTTAGTGAAGCACGGCTGCAATGCCCTTAGTGAGAAAAATCCTCATATATATTTTGATCTATTCAGAAAAACAGTCTGAAGTATAGTAAAGGCCATGTCTGCATGTCGAAATAATTGTCAGAATAATGTGAAACAAAACATTCCAAATGTCAGTAGTTTAAAACAAAAGCATATACTTAGCTCATAAGTCAGAAAGTTAGTGGGAATTTTCTACTGATCTTAGCTTGGCTTGATTACACAATCAGGTAAAGGCTGGCTGTCACTGAAAGTAGGTTGACTGTGGCTGGAATAGTGGGGTGACTTGATTCTGATCTACCTGTCTCAACTTCCAATAAGCCAAATCTGGGTGTGTATTCATAGTGATGGCTAAGGCACACGAGCTGAAGTGAAAATGTACAAATGCTGTGTCAAGTCTCTATATGAATCAGATACTCCATTACCCAAAGCAAATAACTGCTAAATTAAGAAACAAGGGGCAAGGAAATAAACCCATCTCCTTTAGTAAGAGAAACTATAAATTCACATAGCAAAGGACATGGATGACAGGAAGGGTAAGGAACCAGAGCCATTAGTGCAATACATCTACAATAATCTAATTATCTACCATTCTACATGATGTAAGTGTATAGGAAATGAACTTTATTTTTGAGTGAAGTAGAGATTCAATGTTATATAAAATTTGGTGAAGTAGAGATTCAATGTTATATAAAATAAAATTTGGTGAAGTAGAGATTCAATGTTATATAAAATAATAGACTTATTTTCTTTACATTACTCCTTACATGCTACTTCCTACATCTCCAACTTTCTTATAGTTTTAAAATCTGACTTTATGAGCCAAAGGTCTTAATGTTTATTTTGCATACCTCCCTTGATTTTTGGCAATTTATCTATTATGCCTTGCTTTTATGTATACATTAGTCACTGAAAATATTATATCTATCTATTTTAACTGTCATGTTTCAGTATATTTTAAGTAGACCATTAATCACTTTTCTGAAACTTGCGTGCCTTAAATTCTTCATTGTATCAAAAAGTTCTTAGTTACAGTTACAGTAAAGTTCTTTGTTACAGTTACAGTAAAGTTCTTTGTTACAGTATCTCAAGCTAATGATATTTTAATAAAATAACTTTTTCGCTAAGTTAACTATGCATATTGTATATTTTTTATGAATTTGTATACAAACTTAAGTTCTAACTATTGAACTAATCACATTTCTAAAGTATATTGTTTGAGTTCACTATTACAGTCATGAGTTACTTAGCGATGGGGATATGAGTATGTTCTGAGAAATGCTTTGTTAGGCCACTTTGTCATTGTCTGAACATAGAGTGCAGTTACACAAACCTAGATAGTACAGACTACTACACACCTAGGCATTATGGTAAGACATATTGCTCCTAAACTACAAGACTATACAGCATATTGCTGTACAAAACGATAGGATATTAAATCAAGCACAAGAGAAAAGATGCTCAACATCACTAATCATTAGAGAAATACAAATAAAACCTACAATGAGATATCACCTCACACCAGTTAGAATGGCTATCATCAACAAGACAAATAATAACAAGTGTTGGAGAGGCTGTGGAGAAAAAGGAACCCTCATACACTGTTGATGGGAATGCAGCAAACATTTTTATAAGTAAAAAGATTACACTCTAAAATAGCAATAAAAAGTATAGTGCAGCAAATGCATAAACCAATGACATACTCATTTCATATCATTATCAGGTAGTATGTAATATACACAATTGTATGTCCTATACTTTTATATGACCAGCATCACTACAAACACTTTTTTTACACCAGCATCACCACAAACGCTTGACTATTGTGTTGTGCTAGGACTTTATAACCTTATGACATTACAAGGTGATAGTAATTTTTTAGCTCCATTATAATAACATGTAACTACCATCGAATATGTGCTCATATACTGAAACATTCTTATGAGGCACATGACTGTATAATATTATGGAAAATATTAAAACTAATATTTGAAAAGCAAGAAAGCATAACCTATTCATCAACTAATATTAATTATTATATATCACTCATACTATTGAAGGAAGACCATGGAAACTATATTTGCTCACTAATGTAATAGCAATGGAGCTTCAATAATCTTTCAATATACCAAGCAAATGTCAAAATGGAAGCGGAAAAAAAAGAGACAAGAAGTTATCCTGAACATTTGTACTTTAAAATTGAGAGAGGCTGACTGAATTATTTATCAGTGAGCTCACAACTTTAAATACTGTCATTTGTGACAACATGGATAGATCTCGAGATTATCATGCTAAGCGAAATAAATCAGACAGAAAAAGTTAAAAAAATATGACTTTACTCATGTGGGATATAAAACTGAAAGCAACAAATGAACAAGACAATCAAACAAAAACTCATACAGGACAACAGATTAATGGTTACCAGAAGGTAAGGGGGAACGGGGGTTGGTAGATAAGGGTAAACAGGATCAAATATATAGTGATGGAAGGAGAGCTTACTCTGGGTGGTGAACACACAATGCAATATATAGGTGATGTATTATAAAAATGAACACTTGAAACATATATAGCTTTACTAACCAACATCGCCCTAATAAATTTAAAAAATACACACTTTTAAAAACCATTATATTTATAAATCTAAAAAAGTTTTCTATAAATTTTAGTACTACAATAGGGATAATTTTGACTACTAAAAAAATATTTCACATGGAAGAACACCTCCCTTAAAATAAGTGGTTCACTACTCTTTGAATTAACGAAACTAAATGCAAAATTTCTATAAGACATAGTGAGTATAACCATTAGAAAACTGTGTAAGATGATGTACGAGGTCAGACAATTAAGTTCATGAACTCATCCTAGAAAAAGTGCTACCTATTTCATTGCTGAATATCACTATGGTCATCTTTGAAGTATTCCCCTTGGGAAGCTATAAACTGTCACCAACACCTAGTCCACCCTTCAAAGCAGGATAAAATGGACATCAGAGCCATTGTCATATTACGCTTGATATCCTGAATGTCATCAAAATGTCTTCCTTTCAATATGTCCTTTATCTTCAGGTAAAGAAAGAAGTCATTGGTGGTCAGTTCAGGTGAGTAGTGAGGGTGTTCCAATACAGTTATTACTTTACTGGGTAAAAACTCCCTCACATACAGTGCTGTGGGAGCTGGTGCATTGTCGTGATGCAAGAGCCATGAATTGTTGGCAAAAAGTTCAGGTCGCCAAACTTTTTCACCCAGTCTTTTCAGCACTTCCAAATAGTAAACTTTGTTAACTGTTTGTCCAGTTGGTACAATTCATAATAAATAGTCGCTCTGATGTCCAAAATGTTAGCAACATCATTGCAACTAGTTCATGAACCTAATTGGAAGAACTCATATATTCAGAATTATTTCATTCTGCAAATATTAATTAAGTATTTACTAAATCCCAGACGATTGGACAAAATATATGATCCTTGCTCCGCAAAATGTAGAATTCAGGGTTGTCAGATATTAAATAGAGAAGACACAAGTAAGTATTTAAACATGTAACTAAAATGTTGATAAATGTTATGAAGGATAAGGATATTACAAAAAATGCAAGGGAAAATAATATCCGTGAGAAGCAAATTAATTTGGCAAGGCCAATCTGTGAAAGGGGTATTTGAGTTTATACATAAAAGATGGTGAGTTACTATTTAAATAAAGAGTTCTTAGAATGAACATTCCAAGAAGAGAAAATGCATGCACACATGTATACAGTATATGTGCAAATATGTGTCTAAAAATAAAACATTGATTTTGAAAAACAAAATCAGCATGGGTAATATGGCCATTTTAGCTCTGTTGATTCTTCCATTCCATGAACATGGGACATCCTTACATTTCTTTGTGTCTTCTTCAATTTCTATAATAACGTTTTATAATTTTCAGTGTGTCCGTCATTCATGTTCTTTGTCAAGTTTATTTCTAGATATTTTATTATTTTCATTGCAATTGCAAAAGGAATTTTTGTTTGTTTGTTTGTGTTTTTATTGTTAGCATATAGGAATGCAGTGGATTTTTGTACATTGATTTTGTAGCCAGCAACTTTCCTGTATTTGTTTATTATTTCTAATAGTTTTTTGGGTGGAGTCTTTGAGTTTTTAATATAAACAATTATGTCCTCTGCCAAAAGTGACAATTTAGTTTCTTTATTCCCAATTTGGATGCCTTTTATTTCTTTCTCTTGCCTGATAGCTCTGGCTATGACTTCCAATACTATGTTGAATAACTGGAGAGAGGGGACATCCTTATGTTGTTCCTGAACAGAAGGAAAGCCTGCAGTTTTTCACCATTAAGTATGATACAAACTGAGGGTTTGTTGTATATAACCTTTATTATGCTGAGGTACATCCCTTCTATACCCATTTTATTGTTTTAATTTTAAATGCATATCATATCTTCTTAAATGCTTTTTCTACATCTATTGACATGATAATAATATTTGTATTGTTTATGTTTATTTTATTGATGTGTGTCACATTGATTGATTTCCATATGTTGAACCATCCTTGTGCCCCTGGAAGGAAACCCACTTGATCATGATATATAATCTTTTTCATGTATTGTTGTATTCGATTTGTTAGTATTTTGCTTAGTATTTTTGCATCTGAGATATTGATCTGTAGTTTCCTTTTTGTATGTTATCCTTACCAGGTTTTGGTGTCAAGGTAATGTTCACTTCGTTAAAATGAGTTAGGCAGTATTACCTCATCTTCACGTTTTTGGAAGAGTTTGAGAAGAAAAGATATTAAGTCATCTTTGAACGTTTGGTATTATTCACTAGTGAAGCCATCTGGTCATTCAGTTTTGATTTGGGGAGACTTTAGATGATTGTTTCAATTTATTTACTATTGATTGGTCTATTTAGATTATCCAGTTCTTCATGATTCAGTCTCGGAAGGTTATATAAGTCTAAGAACTTGTCCATTTCTTCTAGGTTATTAAATTCTAGGTATATAGTCCTTCATAGTATTCTTGTATGATCCTTTGTATTTCTGTGATATCTCTCATAACTTCTCCTCTTTCTGATTTTGCTTATTTGGGTCTTTCCTTTTTTTTCCTTAGTGAGTTTAGACAGGGGTTTAAAGAATCAGCTCTTTGTTGCTTTAAGTTTCTCTATTGTCATTTTGTTGTCTATTTCATTTGATTCTGCTCTAATTTTTGTTATTTCCTTCTTTCTGCTGATTTGGGTTTCATCTGTCTTCTTGCTCTAGTTCTTTAAGATGTAATGTTAAATAGTTTATTTGGGATTTTTCTTGTTTAGTCAGATAGATCTTAATGATATAAATTTCCCTCTACTGTCTTTGCAGCATTCTAATAATTTTGATACAACATATTTTCATTATTCGTTTCTATATATCTTTTGAGCTTTTATTTCTTTTTTGACTCAGTTGTTCTTTAGTAGCATGTTGTTTAATCTCCACGTATTTGTGTTTTTTTTTTTCCATTTTCTTTTTGCATTTGAACTCTAATTTCAGAGCATGTCAACAGAGATTATGTTTGGTAGATTAAGAAGATTTAAAACTTCTTAAATTTGCTGAGGCTAGTTTTATGTCCCAACATGTGGTCTATCCTTGAGAATGTTCCATGTGAACTAAAAAAGAATGTACAGTCTTGTGTTCTACGATGAAATGTTCTATAAATGTCAATTATGTCCATTTGGTCTAATGTGTCCTTTAAGGCTGGTATTTCCCCATTGATTTTTGCTGCCTCCAGTTTCACTCTCTTTCCTTATATTTATATTTACAACCTCAATGCCAGTTTCTGGTGGTTTAACTCCTTTCTCAAATTCAAGGTGTACAAACACAAATTCATCCTCCTTTCCTAAACCTGCACTATTCCCATAGTTTTTGATAAAGATACTAGTGTCATTTTAGCACTCAGAATTGAAGCTATTTTTAATTTCCCCCATTTTTTTGTTGTTCTCCATATCAAATTAATTCCATAGGTCTTATCTGCGCTTACTTGATTCATCAGTTCTTCTGCGAAATAATTCCAGTTCTCCCTGCATAGGGACACATGGTAATTGTAGTGTCATAGTTCCTGTAATTTTCTGTTTTGAGATGATGAAGAGCTCCGTTTGCTATTGGAGGAGTTCTTGGCACTGTTCAAAACGGCGACTAAATTTCTAAGTGTGATGGGAAGAGACATTTCATCATGGATACGTTGACATTTGAGAAATACATCTTTGCCATAAACCACTAGTATTTGGGGATTGTGTATTATGGAATAACCCAGTTTATACTATTTGATAAACATGTTTCTTTTCCAACTTTTATGACCACCAAACTATTTAAGCTTATGCTGCCCCTTAAGTAACCAATACCTAGAAAATTGTCCCAACTCACTTACAAACCTTTAGCTTGATACATTTTTTTCCACTTCCTCACAAATGGCAATATTTGTGTTAGAATTGTCTTCGGTAAATATTTCCCTTCCCTATTGATGTTTTAATTGTTTTTACTCACTGGTAGTATAAAAATCAATGAGAGAAAAATACTATATTCATAAACTTCTTTATGTTTTTCTTTCTTTTTATTAACCTTTTTAGTTATATAAAACCTGAAACTGTGAAACTCTGATTAGATATTTATACAATTCAGAAAGTGATAACCCCAAAAGTCTACTACCCATCTAACATAGCTATTATAGTACCATTAACTATATTCCCTATGCTGTACTTTATATCCTGTGATATCTATCTATCTCTATCTTTATCTCTATTTCTATCTCTGTCTCTGTCTCTGTCTCTATATCTCTATGTCTCTATGTCTCTATGTCTCTATGTCTCTATATATCTATATCTATATATCTACATCTATCTATAGTATAGTTGACATTCAATATTTTTATATTAGTTTCAGGTGTACAGGGTAGTGGTTAGGCATTTATATAATTTTTGAAGTAATCCCAGCCTAAATCTAATATCCATCTGACACTATACATAGTTTTTACAATATTATTGACTATATTCCCCATACTGTAGTTCTTGTCCCTGTGACTATTTTGTAACTACCACTTTGTACTACCTAATCTCTTCACCTTTCTCATCCATCCCCCAGATCCCTCTAATCTAGCAACCATCAGTTTGTTCTATGTATCTGTGAGTCTGTTTCTGTTTTGTTTGTTTATTCTGTTCTCTAGATTCCACATAAAAGTGAGATCATATCTCATTTTTGTCTTTCTCAGTCTGACTTATTTCACTTTGCATAATACCCTCTAGTTCTGTCCAAGTTGTTGCAAATTGTAAGATTTCATTCGTTTTTTTATAACAGAGTAATACTCTATTGTATAAATGTACCACTTCTTCTTTATCCAGTTGTTTATTAATGGGCATTTTGGATGTTTCCATATCTTGGCTATTGTGAATAACACTGCAGTAAATATAGGGGTGCATGTATCTTTTTGAATTAGTGTTTTGGATTTCTTTGACTAATTACCCAGGAATAGAATTGCTGGGTCACCAGGAAGTTCTATTTTTAATTTTTTGAGGAAACTCCATACTGTTTTCCATAGTGGCTGCACCAATTTATGATCCTGCCAACAGTGCATGAGGATTCCCTTTTCTCTATATATTCACCAGCATTTGTTTGTTGATGTGTTGATGATGGCCATTCTAACAGGTGTAATGTCATATCTGACAGTGGCTTTTATTTGCATTTCTCTAATGATTAGTCATTTTAAGCATTTTTCATATGTTTATTGGTCATTAGTACGTCCTCTTTGGAGAAATTCAGGTTTATTCAGATCCTCTGCTCACTTTTTAATTGGATTTTCTTCTTCTTTTTTTTTTGTGTATGTGTGTGTTGAATTGTATGTTTTTTATAGATTTTGGATATTAACCCCTTATCAGATGTATTATTGGCAAATATCTTCTCCTAGTTAGTAGGATGTCTTTTTGGTTTGTTGATAGGATATTCCTCTGCTTGAAAAAAAATTATAGTTTGATGTAGTCCCATTTGTTTATATTTTCTTTTATTTCCCTTGCCTGGAGAGATATATTGGTAAAAAACATCACTAAGAGTAATGCCTGAGTTTTTACTTCCTATATTTCTTCTAGGTGATTTAATATTTCAGGCCTTATTTTTAAGTTTTTAATCCATTTTGAATTTATGCTTGTTTATAGAATAATAAGGTGTTCCGATTTTGTTTCTTTATATGTATCTGTACAGTTTTCCAGGCACCATTTATTGAATATGCTATTTTTACCCCAATGTATATTATTGCTTCTTTTGTCATACATTAATTGACCATGGGTTTATTTCTGGGCTCTCTATTCCCTTCCATTGTTTTATGTGTCTGTTTTTATGCCAATACTATGCTGTTTTAATTACTATGGACTTGTAGTGTACTTTGATATCAGGTAGCGTGATACCTTCAGCTTTGTTTTACTTTCTCAGGATTGCTGTGGTTATTTGGGGTATTAAGTCCTTTCTTATGGCATTCATTTGTTTATTCAATGAGTATCAATTGCTTACTGTATGCTACAAGTTGTTATTGCAGCATTCAATAAAACAGATAAAAGGTCATGCCCTTATGAAGAATATATTCTAGTGTTATTTAAAGTGACAGAAAATTTATAGTCACTTTAAATGTCAAGAAAAGCCCAGAGTGTAGACTAGTTTATGATGTACTAGCTTATTGAAATGTCATGTAATATTAAAAATGATGTTTCTTAACACTAAGTTAAGAGTATAATTCAGTGTTTAAGAATGTAGACTTTGAAATCATATCCAAATATCAGCTATGTCTTCTACTGACTTAGCCTGAGATTTCTTATTTGTAAAATGCGGACAGTGATAGTACCTATTAAAATATTGTTGTGAGGATTAAATATGATCACCCATGTAAAATGCCTGGTATATGATAACTGCTCAATAAATACTAGTATTGTTATTTTCCCTTTTATGATATCCTATTCAGATATTAAAATTGTTTTTAAAATAATGTGAACATTATTAATAAATCAAAGCTAAACATAAAATGCAGCATCAGAACATTATATGCTATATCATCTTAATGTCATAATTTCACAAACATTAATACATTTTATCTATTTTGTAAAACCAGGATATAAAACTTTATAGATCATATAATTTCAGTTTCAAATATTCTTACACTATTTCTTTTATATCTTGAAGATTTTACTATAAAAAATCAAATAATAGTTTTTGGACAATAAAAGTACGTACTAGATGATATTTTACTTATATGTTTTTCTCCATGAAGATAAAAAAATATTATTTTTGTTGTTCTCTGTCTTATTTCAAGTAAAATATATCTACAAGATCTGCTTCTGCATGGTTAAAATAATATACATCTTCCTAACTTTCCTATTTCGCTTATTAAAAGAATAATGCTACCAAGTGTTGCCTCAACACTTGATTAAGGAAAAAATAATCTTCCAAAACTAGAAAATTATAAAGTATCATGAAATTATAATTTCGTAACCACAAATTTTACATGGCATTGGTAGTACAAACTTTCTCTTGTGAAGCAAAAATGATCAGTGCCTATTTTTTTTTAACTTTTATTTATTGGCACATTGTAAAATAAGATTTTGAAATATATTAAAGAAAAAAAGCCAGGAACATCAACACCTGTAGTTTAATCCTACCCCTGCTACTTTGACTAGGAAAGCAAGTGTGTCTGGAATCATTTCTATTATGTTTCCTTTCACAATGTAAAGACCTAATAGAACTTGAAACATGACAATAAATATATTTAATGTACATAGTTTACACTTTTGTTTTGAAATACAAAAACTACAATGAAGTTGGCATTTAAATCACTTAACATAGTGATAATATGAAAAATGTAGGCAAGTTACCCACATATTGATAACAGATCATTGTTCTAAGCATGCAAAAGTGAAATACCCTATTACATAAATTTTAGCATTGATAACTATAAAATTTAAATAAAATGAATCTTCCCAATCTTCTCAACCAGTATTAATTGCATATCAAGAATGGCATGCCATTCATAGAATCATGGGATCTGAGAACTGAGATATATCTAAACAGATATTTATTTCAATGTTTCATCCAATGCAAGGTGTCTTCTGTTAATATTCTTTATAGTGTTTCTCAGGTTCTATTCCATTTACAACATCATAATTTTTATATATTGTATCTTTCTTATCCTCATAGTCTGCTCTTTTTCTCAGTGGTTAGTGTGGCATTCTATTTTAATAGTTATATAGTATTTTCATAAAACCCTCATAAGCTTTGGTTTTTCATCTTTCAACTAAATGAAATCTATCAATATTAGGTGTCTGTTAACTAATAGATCATGTGGATTATTGTTGGTCCAATTAAACTTAATCAAGGATTATAAATGCTCTCCGATGACAAATTAAAAAAAAAAAGTTAATTGATATAGACAAATCTTAACCAAATTTCCAGCATGTAACAAATACACATCTATTGGTAGTTTTCTGAAAATTTTTGAGCCTCTAATTCCTGATTTTTGTCATGCTTAGTATACAGTGAAAATCTGAAACTCAGCATTTCCTACCACATGATATTTTCCCATGGTTGATTTAATATCAGTACTTATAAAGATAATACTTCCATGAATACACATGTACCACCACAATCTACTTCTTCCCCTTCTACTTGGCCATTTTAATTAGTCCCAGCCCCCATATTCAAAATCTACAAATGCATATGTTAGAGATGTGTTGAAGAAGATTTGTAGCACTCTGACTGCTTCAAAAAGTGGTACCCAAAAGGTATAAAATATGTCATAACATTGTTTTGTAGGGTCACTCCATTTTACAGTTGAGAGTCAAAAAGAGGAAAAATGGTGGAATAGATAATATCTTTCTTTTTACCCAGGAGATTTATTTTGTGCCCATTTTCATGGTTTTGCCTGGAATATGTTAATCATCAGTCCCAGAATTTAGTTTTGTGAATTCTATTTATTTTTTGCTTTATAATTACTCTATTGTGAAAGGGCCAAATCACAGTTCTTTAGCCAGATAAAAATTTCAACTGGAGAGATCATTTCTAAAGCATAAATTATTTTGTAATGGCTAAAAATTTTATTTTGATGCAATATATTTATTAATGAGAATTATTTAAATCTGCAAAGTTAATATTGCATAGAACCTTGGCTAATCTAAACAGAAGTATCATGGCACATTTTAAACAGAGCCAAAATTTTATCATAATTTTCTTTCAGAATGTTGCCAAGAGTTGTTATTTAGCATCTAACTTAAAGTCAGATCTTTGCAGAATAGAGGTAAATATAATTTTGTCCATTCCAAAGAATCAAGAATGTATGCAAAATGTATATACATCACTACTCACTGTGTATAACAAAAACCTCCATGTTTTCTTGTAAACAGCTTAATTAAAATAAAATTCACATACCATATAATTTATTCCTTTAAAATGTACAATTAGTGTTTTTTAGCATATTGATGGGGCTCTATAAACATTACAAAAATCTCATTTTAATATATATCCCCCCACTCAAAAGAAACCCTATACCTATTAGCAACCACCCATTCTCCCCCAAATCCCCTCCCCCTCCCACCCGCCCCCAGCCTTACATAGATACAAATCTACTTTCTGTCTCTTTGCATTGTCTATTCTTGGCATTTCATATAAATGTGGTTATAAAATACGCCATCTTTTGTAACTGGCTTTCTAAACTTAGCACAGGGTTTTCAAGGTCCATTAATGTTGAAACACATTAATACTTCATTTCTTTCTAGTATCAAATAACATTCTATTGTATAACATTCATTTATCTACTTATCAGTTAATGAACATTTAGGGTTTTCCACTTTTTGAACATTATGAACAATGTTGCTATGAATATTGGTGTACAAGTTCTTCTGTAAATATATATTTTCATTTCTTGTGTATAAAGATTTAGGAGTAGAACTGTTGGGTCATAAAGTAACTTTATAATTAACTTTATGAGGAATTATCAAAATGTTTTCTAAAGCAATTGTATTATTTTACATCCCCATCAGCAATGCATGAGGGTCCTAATCTCTCCATATTCTCACCAACACTTGTTACCATCTTTTTTATTATAGTCATACTAATGAGTGTGGTTTTGATTTTCATTTCCCTAATGAATAATGATACTGAACTCCTCCCTCTTTTCCATGTAATGACAAGGAATATGCACAATCTGACCATTCTGAAATCTCCTTTTTATTCATGCATAATCTTTGTCCATCAAATTTCTCCTACCCCTCCACACATTTAAGCGTACTTGTCATTCCCTCAAAACTTTAGATCATACTTATCTTTTAGAATCAGAAAACATTTTTATCCAAATTTGACACTGGTTAAATAGTCATGACTGGAAAATAATTAGATGCATATTTTTTACATATCTGAAGTAATGTTGACACAGAAAGGTAGTTGTCTACAACTGAAATCTGTGTTGAAAGATACTATATAGAAAGACAGCTTTAGAACAATAGTAAAGTAGTCCATAAAAATAAACAAATACATAATGTTTTGGGTGGGGAAAAACATTAGTAAAGATGCCTTTTTGCCTCAAATTATCTATAACTTTAATGCCATATCAATTTAAATAGCAATGGGATTTTTGGGGGTGTTGACTTGCTTGCCAAATTTTTTAAATATGAATTTTTCATCCAACATTTTAAGCGTATTTCCATACTATTATGAATTACTTTTCACCATTACTTTTATTTTTTAAAATTTATTTAAAATTAAATTTTATTGGGGTGACAATTGTTAGTAAAGTTACATAGGTTTCAAGTGTACAATTCTGTAATACATCATCTATATATCATATTATGTGTATGTAATTTACATGTGCATGTACACCAACACTATATATTATATATATATATATATATATATATATATATATATATATATATAATATACAAATACATTAAAATGAGCTACCTATACTCTGTAAAATGTATATTGAAATAAATACCCAAAAATTGGAAAAAATAATATAATCATAAGAATTCACATTTACAGGTAGACAGAAAAATTCTGAAAAATAAGAATAAAATAGGGAATTGACTTACCAGATCAAGTAAATAGTAAAGGTACTCACTATGAAATTGCAGTAATCAAACTGTGTTATCAGTGCAATAATAATATATAGAACAATGAAACAGAATATACACATATGTTGTAGCATTTCATGTTGTAGAGAAAGAATGGTGTATTCATTAAATGACTTTGAAATAATTGACTATCTATTTTTGAGGAAAATTAACATATCTATCTGAAACCTTAAGCAAAATGAATATTAGATTGATTAAAATCTAAATGTAAAGACTAAAACTATGAAATTATAAAAGACAAGACAGAAGAATATTTTATAACCTTGGGGGTTGGGAAAAGACTCCCAAGATATCAATTTCCAGGTACATAGACAACAGTGTATTACATCATTTACTATGTACCAGCACTGCTCCAAACCTATGACAAATTCAACACAATTAATCCTTCAACCCTATAAGGTCAATTTCTGTAATTATCCCCATTTTACAGATGAAAAAAAAGGACACAGTTAAGTAACTTGCTCAGAGTCACACAATAGCAAGAGGTAAAGCTGGTGCTTGAATCCAGCAGTCTAGTTCCAGCACCCATGCACTTAACACACACACTTTATTTCAAAAAAAGGTGGAGATTCAAAATATAATTTAAATAAATGAAAACAGACAAAGTGAAAGAAAACCTCTGCAACTGATATAACAATCAAGCAGGCTAGAAAGATTTCCTACAGATTAATAAAATAAAGGCAACAAAATGAGACCACCCAATAGGATAATGGGTAAAAAACAGGAAGAGATAGTAGAAAGGAAATGTAAATGTCTACAAAACATGTGAAAAGTTGCTCCATGTTCAAAATAATCAGGAAAAAGAAATTAAATGGAGATATTTTTCACAACTTAGATTAGCAAAATTGGATAAGATTGGCAAAAATCTAGTATCGGGATAATTGATATAGTTTTCTAGAGGGCAATTTTTATAGGACCTATAGAAATTGAAAATTATCATTATCTTCAATCCAACATTTATTAATTTATTCTTTCAACAAATATTTATAGGTCTCTTTTTATGTGTCAGGCACTGTCCTATGTGATAAGAATAAAATAATGAAGAAGACAAGATCTCTCTTATGCACCTCATATTTTAGAAAAGAGAAGTGAGCAATAAAATATAATGAAATAAATAAATAATCTCATAGCATTAAGTCTTATGAATAAAAGTGTGATTTGATAGAGGGTGACTGAATTCCTTGTGCGTTATATGTTAGATAATTTTATGTGTTAGAAAATTTATGCTACAGTTACAGAGGATTTGTGCGGTGTTCCTTTAAAGAGAGACTATTCCTTTGAATATTCTAATTTTTACCAATTACCAACTGACTAAAAATTTATTCAGAATAGTATTATACTATAAGATATACTAAGAAGCAAAAAAAAAAAAAAATCTTTGCACTTGAAAATCTTGTAGTCCATTTTGAAAAAAAATACCCAAGAATTTATTCACTAATCAAGTTTATAGATGTCAAATGATGAACATGCGCTAAATAAGTGGAATTTATATTAACTTCCTGTGTACTAGAATGGAAATAAATAATCACAAATAATTTTAACTCAAATGTATATGTGAGAGGACTGGTAACTTAGCAACTGATTAGTTGTTCTCCAGTAAAATGCTTTACTAAAACTTTGAGATTACTCCTGAATACTTCCTAATGGCACCTGTGTAACCTATAGTTCTCATACAGAATACAAGGTCTTCTGGGTCATCTAAGAGCTCCCTGGGATTGTGTATGGTAATCACTTAAAAAATGATTCCCAATGGCAATCTTGTTTAACTAAGAAGTCCAAATACTCTGAGGTACATTTAAAGCATAATTAAATACTTTTTCCAATCATCCCTTAGAAAATTGTTTAAAAGAAGGAAATATAGCATACTTAATTTAATTAACTGTGACATGGTTAGTGGAGTGGACATTGATTGTCATTTGGAGTTCCTCTCCTCACTGATTTTAATTCAGGAAGAAGAAAATCAATTGCTGTTGTTGGTAGGAAGGAACTGACAGCCAAGCTGGCTTGTCTTCCAGGACCCAGCTACCAGGGAATCGGAGTAGAAATTTGATTAGAGAAAAGGACCTTGATAGTATAGGAACTTTGTTAACTGAAAGCATTACTTGGTAAAGGTAGTTTTGAATAAAACAACAGAAAGTAAAGCCTTATTAAGCAAAGGTATAAGATCAGAGAAATGATAATGATGGAGTGAGACTCAGCAAGCAGAGTATGGTAAATGCCAGGAAAGGTAATAAGTCTATAATGGTTACATAGAAACAGCTATTAAATAATCACACACCTTCTTTAATACTTCATTTAAATTTTTGATTTTTAAGATACGACAGTCAAATTAGACATTGATATAAGCAATCTCAGTCTCATTAAAGTCATTGATTATGAATATGGTGACAGAAGTTAAGGAACGAAATAGGTTGCTTCTGAAAATTAACTGTTTATTGTATTTGTATTTATGTCAAACTTTGTTAGTCTATTTGCAAAGGCCATAATGATTCCAGAAAAAAGAAATTAGTCACTAAACCAGGACCACATCGGATATATTTAAAGGGAATGTATAAGGCCATGTGTAATTTTTGCCATTCCTTGAACATATGCCATGCTTTTCCATGCCTCCATACATTTAGATTTGGTTTTCTCTTATAATATACCACTCTGTCTTCTCAGCTTCCAATTCCAGCTTTATAATATACCACTCTGTCTTCTCAGCTTCCAAATCCAAGTCATCAGTAAAGGTCAGAATCCACCAGTCAATTCTTTATTCTGATTTTCTTGGCACCTTGTTAAAACCTTGACTACAGTTCTTAATTATGTTTTTGTCGGCTTCTTCCAATGTACTCAATTTCTTGAAAACAGAGTTTATAGTTTTTGTTTCTCTATATATTATCATCTAGCAATTTTTTTCACTTCATAGGCAAACAAATTTTCATTAACTAGAGCACAAAGACACCTAAGATTGTAGCTTAGTAAATAATGGTGTAACATTTAGCTTACAATTTTCCTTCACTATACACTAAAATGGAAAACACTTTAGAATCCTGTATGAGTTAGCATTCTAATGAAATTTTTCTCGGTAGCCCACACTTCCATTTTATAGATATAAACTCATTATGGATGTATTAAATGACCAATTTAGCATTTCCTAATTTTGTTCAGGGGGACACAAAGTGAACAGGTGTTCAATGAAAAAGAATTTCAAAGGACGAATTTGTTTTAGACAGACTAAATAGTCTCCTTATTTTTGGAAATCCACAGTACACATTAGTACATAAGAGATTCTGAATATTTTTGTAAGCAATAATCCTATTTAACTTCAACTCAGCATTTCCCAAATGGGTTTGATCATGAAACTTTTTATTTTCTTTGTGATTCCACAATGGAGTTCCTTAGCATATGCTTACGAAAACATGCTAGAATATATTTACTACTGCCAGCAAGTTATCTGGGGGGGGAAATCATCTCCAGAAAACATATTCCATACATTCTAAGTGTACTTTAAAATTGCAAAGACCTGTCATTATACTAAACCTTTCTCAGTGAAGTAAAGCATTTATGTGTTTTACAAAACACTTCAGAATATATTATTTCAGGGCAACAGGAAACAATAGAGGCCATGCAGAACCAGTGCCCACAGCCTTCCCAACTCTCCCACAATGCTCAACCCTGGGACCCCCACGACTTGCCTACCCACTATGGCTGACAAGGAAGCACCTTTGATGAAGCAGCAGAAGAACGTGTAACATCAACAATGAATACAAAATATGGAAAACCAACACCTCTTTTCTTTATGATTTGTTGATGAGCCATGCTCTGGAGTGGGCCAGCCTAACTGCTCAGTAGCTTCCAGATGTAACCAGACCAGAAGGGAAAGATTTCAGCATTAATCGACTTAGCCAGAGGACACACACATCGGATGAACAAAACCACCTGTGATAGCCAGCTTGCAGCTCCCTAATGATTCTGTTTGACGCTTCACCCCATGACAGTTAGAAAGGATAATTTGGAGGTTTTGGCTGTGTTAGTGGAAAAATTGAAATAAACATCAACATCAACCATGAATAAGAAGTAAGCAAGGCAGGTTATATACCCCAGAACCCTTTCATCACTGCATCAAAGACTCCACCCAGTGACGTTCTTATTTTTGACTATATAAAATATTTTTCTAGAAGAAAATAAAAATTGGGTTCCTCAGTCACACCAGTCACATTTCATTGCCCCACCGCCTGATGGGTCTAAACACCACCACCCTGGACTCCACTATTATAGGAAATGACTGCCCAGCACTGGGCATCAGTGTGTCCACTTGCTTTTGCCAATGTTTTACAAAAGTGTTCTCTAGAGTTGCAGGTGACATTTGCATATATATATATATATATATATATATATATATATATATATATATATATATATATATATTCTAAACCAGATCATTCTGGAGACTGCAACCCAGACTTATGTCTCCATGGACATGAGAGGAACGCTACGGGATCTCTTGGAACCTAAATCTCAGTGGGCACTTAGTGTTTCAGATGACCACACCATCTGCCTATGGGACATAATTGCTCTTCCAAAGGAAGGAAAAAATGTGGATGTGAAGACCATCTTAACAGGGCAGACAGCAGTAGAAGATGTTTCCTAGCATCTGTTCCATGAGTCTCTGTAAAAGTTCTTTGTAAAAGAACTTGGGACCACCGAACTTTTCTTCAGGAATTTTCTAGCAACAAAGATCTGTAGTATAAGTATTACAGGATGTAATTTTATCCAGAAAATAGGGGAGATTGGAGTCATATTAATTCCTACTCTAAAACCTTCACTCCTGACTTTCCAGGATGCACACTTTCTTATAAAAAATACTCTCTTCTCAGTTTCTTGAATTAAGCCAAAACTATACATTCCTCTTTCCCATATATTTTTGCTTGTTAGTGTATTTCTTGAGCTGTTTTCATATTATTTATTTTTTGCTGATGATCAGAAACTTATAATCAGGGATACTTGATCAAACAGTATTTCCAAACTAAGCCACTTTGTTGATGCTCACACTGGTGAAGTGAACTGCCTTTCTTTGAATCCTTATAGTGAGTTCATTCTTGCCACAGGATCAGCTGATAGGACTGTTACCTTGTGGGAGCTGAAAAATCTGAAATTTAAGTTGCATTCCTTTGACTCACATAAGGATAAAATATTCTAGGTTCAGAGGTCACCTCAAAATGAGACTATTTTGGCTTTCAGTAGTACTGATTGGAGACTGTCTGGGTTTTAAGTAAAATTGGAGAGGCATAATCCCTGTAAGACGCAGAAGATGGGCCACTAGAGTTGTTTATTCATGGTGGTCACACTGCCAAGAAATCTGATTTCTCCAGGAATCCCAATGAACCTTGACTGATCTTCTCTGTATCAGAGGACAATGTTATGCATGTGTGGCAGAAGACAGAAAATATTTATGATGATGAAGAATCTGAAGGAAGCATGGATCCAGAAAGACAGTGGTCTTAGATATCTCTACATGTCTTGTGATTCCAGACTCCCCTTTTCTTCCTCTCAACCTTGAGATTGATTTAACACTGGTTTTGAGGCACAGACTTTGTTCAGCTATCCCTCTATAATACGTACCATCAACAATGCTATTAGTCCAAACTGAGGGTGTCTTCTAAATATTAACCAGGGTCTTGATTCAGTAAAGCCACAGATTTATATTTAAATTTTCTTCAGGAATTTTCTAGCAACAAAGATCTGTAGTATAAGTATTACAGGATGTAATTTTATCCAGAAAATAGGGGAGATTGGAGTCATATTAATTCCTACTCTAAAACCTTCACTCCTGACTTTCCAGGATGCACACTTTCTTATAAAGAATACTCTATTCTCAGTTTCTTGAATTAAGCCAAAACTATGCATTCGTCTTTCCCATATATTTTTGCTTATTAGTGTATTTCTTGAGCTGTTTTCATATTATTTATTTCCTTTCTGTGAAATGATTTTGTAAAAGAACTTGGGACCACCGAATTGTAAACATGTATGTTTTAACCTGACAGTTATACCACAGGTAGAATATCCAGTTAAGTTGAAAAAAATGAATTGATAGCTTGCTTTTTTAAAAAATGAAATTAATCCTGGATAAGAGTTGCCTTTCTTTTTTTTTTTTTTTTTTTTGAGTTAGTTATTGACCACTAGTTTGATACGATTTCTATTTTGGGTGACCTATTTCACTAGCAGGCCTATTACTCGCCATGACTAATTGTGTAAGTGCTTATGAAACTAAACTAAACTAACAGAAAAGAACAATACATTTCATTTGACACTGCAAATGTAGGTCTGGGGTCTGCTTCATTTTTCAGACAGTGACAAAGGACTTCCAAAAATTAAAAGTTCATGTTGGGTGATTTTTATAAAAATAGAATTGAGGAACAGAATAATAGTTTCCATGACCTTGAAGTAGTCTCCAATTATGAGTTCTTTCCATCTTATTTATGTAGGAAAGCTAACACAAATAAATCTAACAGCTTTTGTTATCTATTGTAATGTATTCATGCTTTCAAGTTGTGTAATCCTTGCAGCTAAATGAAATTGCACCAACTGTGAAACTGTCATGCAGCTGTCTTTCTTTCCTTCTCTAAAAACTTAACAAGAATTGGTAATCTATAAGTAGCACCATTTGCACACTTTAACCTTGGGAAGACTGTATTTTAACGTCTTCTCATATGTTGAAGTGGAGATGGTAGGTATCTTATCAAAAAACATATTCATCATGCTTTGTCCAGCTTCTTCTTGCTTTTTAGGTTAAATACCTCTGTCACTATAAATGATGACATGAATTTTTTAAGTTTATTTGTTTTCAACTGTACAGTTATTTTTATATCTTGTTAAAATGTCTTGATGATTTTTTCAGTAGAAAATGTATGAATCTCCAAGATTTCCTAAGGGTTGTGCAATACAGAGGGAGATCTAAAGGTCCTGTCCACTAAGCTTCTGAAAAGCCGCTTAACAAAAAAATCTCAAATTATCAACAGTATTTATCAAACATAATATGCCCTTCAGATTCTGTGGTGTACATGAATAAAATATAAAACATAAGTCTTGTTCCCAACATATGGAGAGATAAGATGCATACACTCAAAGTATGCTTACATAATACACAATAACATATATTACACCAAAGTAGTTAATTATACAAATTAGAAAATATAGTATACATGAAAACGAGGGCAAAAGAAGGGGGAGAAGAAAATATTCAGTGAGCAATGGGAAGATGTGAAAGGCATCATAAGCTCATGAACCTGCAAATATGTATTTATTTTTTTTGAGTTGCTGTCTCCTTGCAGGTGATTTTGTCGTTTTCTTGGGAGATCATGATATAATATATCTAAAAGTACTTCCTAAGCTGTAATCTTCTATAAACATGTAAAATATTAGTATCATCATCTATACGTCCATGAATCATTTCCTGAATACTTTTTGACAAATAAATCATTATAGTGATAAGATCTTGAACTTATTTTACCATCATCTTCTAATAGTTGAAGATCTTTTATTTTACATTATACTAGAAGGCAGAGTATCATTCAGGTTAACAGTGTGGCATCCACACCAGATATTTTCCTATTCTAGCTTTGACTTTGCTTCTTTCATCTCTCTGTGCTCATTTCCTCATCTATAAAGTAAAGATAATAACATAGCCTATATCATAGGGTTTTTGTTAAGATTAAATAAGTTAATATAAAGTTCTTAAGAACTGTTCCTATCACATGAAACACACTACAAATCTGCTAGCTACTCTTGTGGATATGATGTTCCAAAATTAGGTGCTATTTTAACATCATAAAACTGAGTGACAAAGGAAGTAAACCTCCTAGGGTCATACAGTCACACAGTAGAACCCCTATAAATCCTGGCATCAGGCTAAATTGAGTCTGAATTGTTGTTCCTTTGCCATAACTTTTCTAGGACACTTCAGTTCTCTTTATTCCTCTCTCTTATCTTGTCCCCATTCTTCTATCAACTTCTAAGCTACAAAGAGGAAATGTGACGGCACTTTTTATTGATTTGGTATAAAAAACACGTATCTCTTTTACTCTATAATTATGTATTATCTGTTGGTCAATAGTCTCTATTTCAGCTGTAATCTAGACTGACCAGCAGTTTAGACAAAAAATTATTGTGTATAATAATTTGTTGTTTTTAGAGTGTTTTCCAGCAAGAATTTGAGTGTTGCCTCTTCCAATAATTATTAGGTATGTGACAACTCTTTGTCTATTTTATTCTGCATTATTAGAGGTCATTGTAACAATATTTAGCTTATATGTGGAACTTAACTTTAGAAAATGTTTCTAAACTTTCCTTTAGGAAAAAAAGTTTCATATAGTAAAACTTCACATTTGATCAAGATATCTGTTTGCTAATTAAAAGATCCCCCAAACTAGGTATAAGTTACAAAAATAGCTTAATGCTATTCATTGTCACAGTTATGACATGATTTTCTAATATAAATATATTACTTCAAAAGCCAGGGAACTCTGTGAGGAATTTATGCAAAGTCTCATGTACAGACTAATTATACCATGTTACTATCATGGGAAACCAACTGGAGCATTTTTGCATATTTGATTTGCTTTCTAATTATTACAATGTTTCATCATAACAAGCCAATTTGCACTTGCAATATCTGCACACTTGCAATATCTGAACACTTGAAATGTGCATAGGTAGTGCCTATTTTTAGCAGCTATATCAAGAACAACTTTAGTTTCACTTTTTTATGGATCTTCTCCTGTGTAGTTCCTTGATATTCCCCGATATTTCTGCTGAATATAAATATCTATCTAACTATGCATATGCTAAACCCATGTATATAATTTAAATGGGATGTCTGAGAGTTTGACAGTATTTCTTTGCCAGTATTCTTTTCATCCATTTGCAGTTCCTATATCTCTAATGTATACGGCTTGTCAAGTTCAGAAAGATCTAGGTGCTTTTCCAGTTCTGTTGCCAAGGTAAAAAATCTTTTCCTTATCTCTCCAAATATGGATCTTCCTTTATAAATGTTATTTTGCAGTCACACAAACATTCCCAAGTTTTCAGATCCATATGTAGGTCCCAGAGAAGTTCTACAATATATTTTCAGAAATAAAATTATTTTATAAGACAACAACCAAAGGATAATGTCTCTTGGAATACATCACATCAGTTTAGTCATTTGTTATTCAAGGATTGTGAGCTCCTTTAAATGACAGATTCTTGGTTGAACTGAAGTCCACATGTAAAATGTAGTAAGACGAGACATTTTATCCACTAATTTTACTAATATTTAAAAGAGTATTATTTTCCATAATTACAAAACATCATATGAAACTAGGAGTAGCAACGTGGCAGTGGAAGAAACTGAATAAATAAATTAATCTTAAAGTGTGAAAAGTGTTGTAATGGAGATAAACAGAAAGTGCAATAATTGTGTTCTAGAACTTAATTAGAACATTTTCCCCAGAGAACATGACATATTTTTTCTTGGGTCCCAAATTATGAGAACAATTCTCCAAATTAAGAAGTTGGGAGGGGAAATTATGTAGAAAGAAAACAGCCTGAATGAATGAAATGCTATGTTGAGATCACTTTGGCATTCTTGTGTTGGGTGTATAGGTATGCAGGCAGTGACAGATTTGAAAGATAAAGCAGATGTAAAAAACTCAATGACCAGAAATAAATGAGCTTTAATTGAAAACCTATTATTGGTAAGATAATTTATAATCATCTTTTTATCTAATGTATACAAAGACTCAACAAGGCAGATATTACGACCCATCATTTAAAAACGAAAAATCTAAAATGTAGACAGGTTTACAGCTGTGTAAGATGCCAGAGGGATAGTAGCTTGGGGTAGAGGGATTACCACTTTGTGAGGGGTGAAAATGTCTAAGTATTCCACTGCTTTGTACACACAAAGACAATTAAAAAAATGAAAGAAAATAAATAAATAAAATGTAGACAGGCTTAGAATTCCCCAAGGCCATCCAGCTAAGAAACTGCAGAACTAGATCCAAAGCCTGGAATGACATCTGACCACAGAGCTTGCCCTGTTCACACCCCATGTACTGCCTCAGTAAAGTGTAAGGACTGGATTACAAAGAACCTAATGGTAAATAATAGATAAATTATTAAATAGAAAATGTGGAGTCACCATATATTTTTAACATGAGAGTGGCATTATCAGTCCAGGTTTCTAAGACAACTGTAGGAGCCATACAGACAACAGAATAGAGCAAAGGAATCTAGGGCAAGGAAGATAAAGGAGAAAACAATCGCAATAACACGATTTAACAGTTATTGAACATTAATGGTGAGTCAGTCGTTCTGGTAATACTGTACAGATTACCATTTAAAACTCAACAAAACCCTTAAAGGTGGGTACTTTTACTGTGCTTACTTTTCAAATATGAAAGTGTGATTAATTGTTCAAGGTCTATATCAATTTTTTACCTTGAGGAAGTTCAGGCTAGTGCAAACCGAGATTATTGGTCACTTAAGTCTTGAACTGGTTAAGTAATTCAACCAGGATGAAACAACTAGTATATAGTAATGCCAGAACTGAAATTCAGACACTCTTATGTTGGAAACATTATGTCCTTGGGCAAGGTACTTAATCATTTTAGGATCTACTTTCTTCAAGGTCAGAGTAAAGCTAACATTAATTTCCACCTCTTGGAATGTTTTAATAATGAAAATAAAATTATATAATCCGTACAAATGCTTAGGCCAGTGTGTGGAACATCTACAGTCCTCAATACCTGTTAACCACTTTATTCATGATGCACTATTTTAATATGAATATATTGTGAGAAAGATAAAAGAATAAACTGACGATAAAGAAAAGATGGAGTGAATTAAGGGCCCAAGTTTTTTATGAGGGGGTTTGCTTTTGTTGTTATTGTTGCTGTTTTAAGCTTTACAGATTGCCTTGATAGTAGCTATATTAATTTAGGAAGAACTTG
Source organism: Rhinolophus hipposideros (assembly GCF_964194185.1). NCBI lineage: Eukaryota > Metazoa > Chordata > Mammalia > Chiroptera > Rhinolophidae > Rhinolophus > Rhinolophus hipposideros. Next base: position 20,392,937 of record NC_138059.1, read on the forward strand.
AAGACGTATAGATTTACTTATGAGAAATAATAAAATTTGTGCTTAAAATACTGAATTTGAGTGCAAAAGGGAATTCATTTTGTCCTAAATACGTATCCTTAGCTTATTTCAGCCTGTTAAGATTAGGAACGAGCTGCAGGCAGACAGGTCTTCATAACCCTGAGTAATGCAAATTTAACATTAATTCCAGTGGATTTTTTTTCTATTTCATTAATGATTTTGCTGTAGCAAGTTGCCATTTTACACTTTTTTTTTAAATTAAAGTTTATTGGGGTGACAATTGTCAGCAAAGTTGCACAGGTTTCAGGTGTGCAATTCTGTAATGCATCATCTATATTTCACACAGTGTGTTCACCACCGAGTCAGTTTTCCTTCCATCACCATATATTTGATCCTTTTTACCCTCATCTACCACTTTCCTCCCCTTCTACCTTCTGGTAACCACTAAACTATTGTCTGAATTTATGAGTTTGCGTTTCTTCATTTGTTTGTCTTGCTCCTTTGATGCATCTTAAAGTTATTATGCTAAATGAAATACACCACACAGAAAAAGTAGAGAATCATATGATTTCACTGAAATGTGGTATATAAAGCTGAAAACAAGAAAGAAACAAGCTATTTTACATCTTGATTTATTTTCATAAATATCACCCAGTAATGAGGTAGAGGAAAAACAAGAGAATAGGAAGAGGACTGACTGTGTCCTCAAAGACAGCTGTAACTCATAAAATCCCCTTGCTTGTGAACTCATGCTGTAATTATTCCCATGGTGCTTTAGAGCTCATGATGAACAGGTATTTTATTTGATTACCAACTATGTCTCAGAATCTAATATCTGTGTGCTAAAAATATCTCTGAAATGGAAGTCAATGAAGCTAAAATTGTGAAAAGAGCAACTGAGATAGCTGAAGATGCCTTTTCTAAAAGGAAGGAAAGCTGATAAATTCAGAATCTTAGCAACCATAATCATGTACATGTTACTCTTTGAATTGAATTTCCTTGAGGATAAATTTGCTAGTTTGGTAGTCTATTTTAAGAGGACATAGGTCACATATTCAGTTTAATAAAACAGCCATGTCTGGTCACCTGCTATGTGGCAGGCATTTAAGTGCTTTGAATTAAAAATTAAATAAAATAGGATGCCAGGTTCCTACTCAAACTCAGATGGTTCAAAAAAAAGCACCAGATAATTATAATTCAAGGGCATAAAATGACATATAAATAAATGGTGGGAAAGTACAAAAGCAAATTAATCATCTCCTATTCAAAATGGTTTTCTCAGGGTATGGTACCACAATTTATTATTCATTCACCCACACCAGAAACCTGGTTTATCTCCCTTATTTTCCATGTCAAGTTCACTAATACCCTTTATCTCCACTATATTCCAGTGACACTTTTTAGTTCATGCTGGTATCATTGTCCATGAGAACAATGGCATATGCCTCTGGCTCATCTTAATCTTTCAGATAAAATACACATTTGATTACAGGGTCTCCCCTGCTTAAAATACTGTATTTTACCTCTATTATTTATATTCCTTAGCATAGTACATAAAGATTATCAAACATTGGTTGAATGAATATGTGAATGAATAAATGAATCTATTAGCTACTGATCTATCCAGGTTCATCTTTGACCTTCCCCCAAACAGCAGGACATGTAGCCCAACAGAACTGCTGGCTTTATAAGTATGCCTTGCTCTGATTCTTCATATACTACTGCTTCTCTTCTCTGTTATCCCTTTCAATCCCATTCACATTATGACATCCTGTTCATCCCCCATACATATATCACTTTCCATAATCATCCTCAAGAAGATTTGAAATCCCCCTTGTCTCTGTGCAGTATATCTAGTCATCTCTGTGATTATAGTTATGCTATTATTTTTACAACTCTTTAAATGAATATGAAAAACTTTTGGGCATGAATTCTATCTTGTTTCTCTTCTTAATTTGATACCTCATATAGTGTTTGAAACATAGGTGGTTACTAATATATCTATTGATTATTAAAGGCATGTGTAAAGTGAACACATGATATAGAAATACTACTGTATTCCTAAAAATAGAATAACAACCATTTCTCCTTTTATATTTTACAAAAAGTAAACTGTTTATAACCTTTATAACCTTTTATATTTTACAAAAAGTAAACTGTACATTTTACAGACATTATTTCATTTCAGTCTTATTTATGTGAGCTCAGTTACTATAAAGGTAAAATATAACTATGCCAAAATGAGACAAGAAATTTGGTTTGGTTTCTTTTTCTTCCAATTGCTAGATCTTTAACAAATAAACCAGTAAGTATGTGTCCAATTTATTTAATGGAAAATGACTTGAATTTGCTATCCAAACTATCACTTCATTTGTTTTGAATATTCTTTAAGAGCCAACAGAATGGTCTTTTGATATAAAGACACACTTCCAACTCAAAGTATTCTTTGCCTTTCTGGATCAAAAAGATAAATTTTTCCAAAATTTAGTTACAAGAAAAGATCTGAACTGTTTCATAATGTGTGTGTTCTATATATGCCTCACTGGAAGCAGTCTTTTTTCATATTTCCCTTTTTTATAAATTGTGGATCCTATTTTTTCTGCACAAAGATTTTCTAATTTAGTGTGTTTGTGAAGCATTTGGAATAGCAGTTTGAAATGCAATTTCTGGGCTTAATCTCCACAGATTTTTTTTTGTTCTGAGTCAGTGTCAGTAATCTTATTTAATAAGCATTGCAGCTTATTCTGATCTAGTGGTCTGTGGATCACACTTTGAAAACAATTGGTGAATGTAGCCTAATAATAATCATCATCACTGAATGCCTATGTGTTGTTTTTAAGGGCAAAAAAATCAATATCTTTAGTTCTTAGTTTTCTTATTTGTAAAATATGGGGTATTTATAGAGATACATACACATATTGAGAGAGAGAGAGAGAGAGAGAGAGAGAGAGAAAGAGACATCTTAACATATGTGCTGATTGTGCTAGTCAAAAGAAGTACAGAGATTAATAAATGTAAAAGATATTTTTATTAGTGTTTGTATGTGCAGTCACTGACAAATTGTCTGCATGTATCAATTCAATTAATATTCACAATTACCTTACTCAGTGACATATCTTTTCTTTCTGATTTTACAGAAGAGGAAATTGAGTCAGAGAAAGTGCATAATTCACACAGGAGCCTATGCTTGTAAATGGTAAAATAAGATTGAAATCCATGAAGTCTACTTTAGAGATATTCATTCTTTACCCTTAACAACTATGTTTGGATTCTGCCTACCAAAATAAGAAAGGCAGGAGAGGGAAGAAGAGAAGAGAATACTGGCACAGCTACTGATGCATTTACATATATTTGGGCATTTTCAAAGCATTTTGTATTTTTGGAACATTTCTTAAACTGCAACTAAAAATCAAGGCTGTTTCAGAAGAGCAGTTAGAATGATGTCATTAAAGATTTTCTACTATCTGGTGATACGACTATATTTAATCATTCATAGAAATGTCTAAAAGAACATCAGGAAAGCTCCAAAACAAAACCTAATCGAAATAAATAGATAATCCTCATATAACAAAAAACAAATGACCGATAATATGAGAAAAACATTCAGTTGGATTTTAATAAAAATGTCAATTAAAACAGCAATGTAATAGCAGGACCCATCTTTCCTGAATTGCATCTTTTAGAGTTTTCCAGTCTCTTTTTTTCTCTCCCTATCCCCTGCCATAAATTTTAAACATTCTCGTTTCCCAAGTACAATCTCGGGTACTTTATCTTTTTCTACACAGTTCCCTTGGAGATTTTATCCTCTTTCATGGTTTCAAATATATATTAAAGAGTCCACAAATTCTATACACAGCCCTGGCATCTTCTCTGTGGTACCCTTATAATTAACACTCTGTTCCTCCAAAGAAAGCCAACGCCAAAAAATGGAAGGGAAAGCCATGGTATGAAATCAGGACAGGTCTGTTGAGCGTCTCTTCTTGAGAGTGTAATCCCGATCAGTCCTCAAATCTTGAACACCATCCAGGGGGCAGCCATGAATTCCATGAGTTCATTTTTTTAATTTTATACAGTACATCATTACAGCTGGGCAAAAGCAAGATCTGTCCTTAATGTTTCAGGACATGGGTAAGATATCATTTCTTTTCTGAGTGGGTTCGATTTTCATTATTTTTCTTTCAGAATCCTTATTTCTTTTCTTTACGAGAATTCTAGAATCAATTTTTAAGGCCAAGTTGGTTTATGCTTATTAACCTATTATCTAAGTCCCAAATGTATCCCTCTGCTTTGAGTATAGAATAAAATCTAGATTCTGTTTTGGGTGCTGGGGTTGGGGTTAAGAAAACTCAATTTATCTTTTTGGCAACCCAGCTGCTGAGAAATTAGGTTCCACAGATAAAGATGTTAGAGAGCAACTGGAAAGACAGGAGAGGAGAAAGCATTTGCATTTTCCTGTTTTCTTGCTTTTATCACTTCCTAAAGCAACCTAATTATTTCTTCTCAGATGTTCAAGAATCAGCTGTGTCATCTAGTTCCCAGATCTTTGTGATCCTTTCAGTGAGTTTCTGGGTTCCGATCAACCCAAACCCTTCTCTTTGTTTTCCAGCTTAATTGATGGCTGTTGTTGTTGTTTCCTATTGGATGATTTAGTGTTTCACTTTTTCCACCATCAACATCTGTTTAGCCAATGCTCTATATGTTATTTCTGTTGAAACACCTAGTGTGGTTTTTGTGTTCTGGATCCTGTCTGATACACTTTACTCACAGATTCCCACCCAAAACCTTCCAAAACAAATAGTGTACTCTCTCAGGAGAAACAGAATTCATTTATAAAACATTTTGAGCACCCTCCAAATGTCAGATACAGAGTTCAGTGTGAGGAATTCTTCAGTGCTTGGGTAAATAAAAATATTTTCTCAAGAATATTACAGTCTAGTAGAGAAAAAAGAAAAGTCGATACTTATGACAGATATAACTATAAATTCAAATTTTAGATTTAAGAAATGGACACTGGACAAAGAATCAGGACATGTTTCTAAGTATGGTGGGAATTTGTGGTAAGTAATGAGGGTTGAGAGGTAAGATGAAACACACTCTGTAAATGTTTGGGTTCCAGGTAGTTTTCTAGAAATTACATGAAGTATAAGTATTGAATCAATCATGTGCATTAGAAAAGTCCCTTTGGTAACAACTGAAGCATGATTAGAAAGGGGACAAGACTGAAACCAAAGAGACCAATTAGAATGGTTTGGCAACTCACCTGGTGAGAAACAATGAGCCGCTGAATGAAGGGAATGACAGTTGAAATAGAGAGGAGACAGAACTCTGGATTATTAACAATACGGAAAAAGGACTGATCAGCCTGTGACCAGAACTTCCCATCTGGCCCAAATATTTTAAATTTCTGGAAACTTTCTCAACTATAGTAAATAATTCAAGTCAATTACCAAATGCCATTTCTTCAGAAACCTTAAAAACACTATTTACCAGGCATTATTACCTGATTATTTGCAGGCACCTGAAAATCAACATGACCAAAATGAAACTCATGTGTCTATCCAAACTTTTCATTCTTCTCAGAGCCCTAGTCTCCTTGAATTGTGCTATCATCTCTATAGGACAGATGTGTCTCCTCTTTGTCTCATTCCATTTATCCATCTTCCTCAACTATCTCTTTCAAATGTGCATCCCTTCATTTCCAATTCTAATGAGGGTCTTGTGTCAAGCCCTCCTCCCAGGTATAGTTTGGACTATTTCTGTAGACACATCACTGTTCTCCTTGAGTTTTTTGTTAAATCTCTCCATGGATCTTTGAAATTAAATCTCTCTGTAGCACACATTTGTAGAGGTGATTATTTTGCTTAAAAACTTTTGTCATTTGAATCGAATGAACCCTTAACATCTCTCTACTTTTATGCCTGAACTGGCTTAATTTCTCTATTCTTTGTCAGTATGCAGCGATTTTAATTTCTTAGCGCTTGTATCCTTGCTTTTGTCCTTCTGTGCCTGAGTAAATGCTATACCCCTCTGTGAAGTATCTGTTCCTCTTTCTCATCCTAGTCCACAGCTTCTCTCTTAAGATTCATCTCAATATCATACCTTTGTGAAATTCAAATGTTTGGAAACTGTTATTATTCTGGTGTAGATGTGCCTAATAAATACTTGGTGGATAGAATTACTGGGTTTATAAGACCTGTAGCATAAACTCATAGGTTTTGCCCATTTAGTATTGTTGTCAAATTCTAATAGTCATAATTCTTCTGCATTTCAGTAAGTGGCATTATGTTCAGGAAAAAAAATTTGCTAAGTAAAAATACTTTATTATGCTATGGTCTACTTAATTATTTTAACAAAAAACAATCACAAAAATAATACAGAAAAACATCAATCCCCTCAAAAAATAATGAATAATTTAAATGGACAAGTCACTGAAGAAATATAAAAGGCTAACAATCACAAAAGAGACTTTCCACCTATTTGAATTAAATAAACCTTAGTAGAGCAAACCTGTCATAATTTTTCAAGTTTTGATTGTTTATAAATGATAACAAAAAGCGCTATTGAGGGTGGTGTGAAATTGAAATTATCTTAATTCAAAATTACTTTAAGTTTAAATTGGCAAAATATTTCTTTAGATTAACTTAGAAATTTGTACAAAATACCTTTAAAATTGTATTTTGCACAAGAATTTCCATATGTACGATTCATCTGCTATGCAAATATGCAATCCAATATATTTGCTGGGTAATACTTATAAAAGTAAAACTTTAAAACAAAACTCACCCAGCAATAGGGAGATATTTCAACATATTTTGTTACAATTAACTATAATTAGATATTTAAAACATATTAATAAGTAAATTTGAGCTATACTAATATAAAGAAAATAAAGGGATATAAATTTAAATACACAGTATCGTCATGAGAATGTCACAATTACCTACTTGTGAATGGGCAAAAATAAAATTGGAGAAAATATGTCAATATAATAGCTTACGTGTGGTGGGGCTACGGGTATTATTTTCTTATGCTTGTATATTTCCTAAATTTTTCAGATGTAGCCTCTTTGATAAATGTGTATCGTACTTCCTTTACCAAAGTGGCTATTTGATTATTCAATTAATGTGTTTTTTACCTTCCAGACTGTACACTGCAAGGCAACACACACTCTTCTTATTTCTCCTTGTATCCCCCAGAAAGTACCATATGAGCAGCGTTAGGTGCTTTAAATATTTGTTTAATAAATGAAAAAATAATTAGATAGTACTTAAAAAGAGTTTTACTTATTCAATAGAGATGGGTATATTTTAAAGAAACTTGAGCTTCCTAGTCCTACATTTGCTCAAGTCTCTCAAAAACACAGAAAAGACCTTAGTGAATTTATTTTTGTAATTTTACATTATTTTCTTAAAGCGAGAGTCCCAGAAGTATAAACTTCAGGCCTTTAAAGCCTGGATCTCTCTCTGCTCCTTGAATGTCCTTTATTTTCATGAATTATTCTTTCATATGTTAGTGTTTCACTTTTTAAAACCCTCTATATTTCCCAAATATGCTTTATAAATTGATTTTTCCCACTTGAACTTTAATCATTCTATGAAAATTAATTGTGCTTCTCTTTACACTAGCATCTAGGAAACCATTTTAATTTACCTGAGCGATAAATTCCTATCAGTTGTGCCAAATAAAGAGAAAATATCCTAAAATAATTTGACAATTTTATTGAAGAGAAAAATCTACTTTTGAAGTCAAGAAATATTGTGCAAGCTTGGCATTTATATATGGAGACAAAACTTGGATCTATTCCTAACTGAAAGAGCTGACTGCTTGGAAAAGGCCTGAGGAAAGAAGTGAGAAGCAATCTTCTGAGATTTGCCTTTTTTTCTTTTCTTTTCTTTTTTTTCTTTTTGGCTTATTTGTTTTACTTCAGATTGTAGGACTTTAAGACACTGTTTTCTGGCTGTATCACATATTTTGCAAAGCATTTTGTCTCTGAGTAGCAGACATCAAAAACAGCATGAGAATATAAAGCATTCCTTGAGTAAAATGGAATTTTCATTTGGTTGACTTATTTGTAAGTCAAAAAGAATTACTCCAAATATTAATTTGTTTGATTCACAGAATACAGAAGTAGTTTAAAGATGTTTGGTGTTATTAAGAAAGGTTATTGTTGGGGCACTTTGGTTTTGAAATTGGATGTGTTAGGAAATTGTAGTTTATATTCTTTGCCAGTCTCCAGGAAACTGGCAGTAGTTATTCTTTATCAGCAAGTTGTAGGAACATTAGGCTTGGATTAAGGTGCATTTCTATAATATGCAATTACAATAGTACCTCTTTTTCTAATTATTCATCTTCCTTCTAAATTAAAAGAGAGAGAGTGAGATAGGAAACAGACAAGCATTTTTATATACATATAGTCCTGTAATATATTCAGGCAAATATACTTCAGAGATAGGATATTCTTTTCAACTATACTTTATTCCTGCCATACTTTGAGATATTTAAGGATGTGATTGCAAATAACTTGAACTACACTGGAAAAAACACATGTCTTGTTAAATTAAAATATAATAAAATAAAATATAATAAAATAAATATATTATATAAAATATAATATAATAAAATATAATAAAATAAAATAAGTGGAAAGCAAATTTCACCCCCAAAAGGTGAAATTACAACTCATAAAAATATCAAAGTGACAAGACAAACAAACGAAGAAACAAAAACTCATAGATACCGACAATAAATAGTTTAGACCTTACCAGAGGGCAAGGGGTGAGGGGGGTAGTAGATGAGGGTAAAAGGGATCAAATATATGGTGATGGAAAGAGAACTGACTCTGGGTGGTGAACACACAATGTGATATATAGATGAAGTATTACAAAATTGTATACCTGTAACCTATGTAACTTTACTAACAATTGTCACCCCAATAAACTTTTAAAAAAATCAAAGTAAACACGTTAAAATTTGTGTTTTATTCACTAATCAATGAGGGAACTAGGTAGACATTATGACTGGTTAAAAAGTGAGTTATTTAAAGAAAAGACACACTTACAATACGGGAATATTGAAATGAATATGCAAATGGGGCAAAACTGGGAAGTCTATTGAGTATCTACTGGAAAGGACCAATTTGCATTGCTATTAGTTTTCTACAAGTTGCCGAGTTGTAAAATAGCTTCCATAGAACAAGGATCAGATAAATTGAAGGGGTGTACCCTAGTGTATAAATAATACATAGTTTTCTATTGATGCATTAATTTTTCTCAACACATACAAAGTCACTAAAGAATAAAGTCATTACTCTATGTTTTGTAGTTATAAGATTAATCTAACCTTTGGTCAAATATAATAAAATACACAAAGTTTATATTAGCAGAATAACTCTAAGTGAAAATGTTATTGAATTACTGAGGGAATGGCACATTTGAAGATATGGAATTCATTGCTAAAGTCTTGCATTAACCACATCACGGTTTTTTTGTTGGTTTTAACCACATCCTTTTTATTTTGATTACTGGCACCTGATATGCTTAGGTGTTGAAACTAAAAACCTGGGAAGTATTCTTGACCAGGTTTTCCTCATGCTACACATCCAACCTACTGCCCAGTCCTCATGTTTTACTTCCATTATTGTCTTAAACCCAACCAGTTCACTCCATTTTTATTGCCCCTATCCTAGACCCAGCTTGTATCAACAGTCCTCTTGTACTATTTTAATACAAGGCAGTCTTGTATTTGCTCTTATCTCACACTATTCCTTTATCCAGAAAATACTCAGAATGTGTGTGTGTGTGTGTGTGTGTATGTGTATGTTTATAATACTCAGAAAACCCTTTATTATCAAGAGGGGATATGCAGGTTGATTTTTGTTTTTCATTCCAGGCAAATAAAACATTATCATAGTTTGTTTACCCAAATGGGTTCATGTTCATTATAATTTACCTTCTCCCCCAGTGACTATATTCAAATATTCCTGCTGTGGGAGAGGGAGAGAGAGACCTTTTTCATTGTCCCAGTGTTATGATTTGTAAATGTAAATGAAAATGTTATCTTATGCATTTATGAAACTGAGGTAGGCAAATCTCCTAAAAAGGATAGTATAGATTACTGGGAAAATATGTCATTCTAAATTCCTTTTAAGTTATATGGTGTTATATATATATTAAGGAAAGATTACAATGGAATTGAAATTGAAAAAAATTGGAAAAGGCATGTATAATATCAATGGATTAAAACAGGGACAAAATAAAGGACTATAGTTGTGTGTTTATAAAATCAAAGATAATATTACAAATTATTTTATTTTCTACTACATCAATAGAAGATAGTTTTCAAATAAAACAACACAAATACTTTTTTTTTTCTTGCATAGTTTTGAGTACAGATTTGTAGCAGGTGTTATGTACGAAGGCACAGAATATAGGAATACCATCTGTGTGTGTCTAATTCTAGCCAGAATCTTTTATTTCACTGCTATTAAAGATTAGAGGATTCGATTCTGTTTTACAGTGGCTGTTGGGACTAGTAACTAATCCTGATGAAGATCAAATGAAAATGTTAATTTTAAACAGTTAAAATTTCATTTATAACATCACATAAATTTTACAGCATAATACACCTCTAACATTTTTTCACTTTTTTAAAAAACTGGGTATAAACATACTCTCCCGTGTTTTTAGGATGGTGTAAAATACAGCAGCCAAATTTCTTAAATTGTGAGCCAAAATTCAAGAGTCTCTATAATTCTGGGGATAAGATCAGAACTCCCCCTACTGGATATATGCTTATTACATTTGCATTAGAATCAGTGTTTAAATTACTCACGAAAAACTGAAAATTTACAGTGATAATTTAAGATCAGCCAGGCCACCCCTCATTTCTATATTAGGAAATTTAGGCCCAAGATATTAACAGATTAATCCTTGTATTCATTCCCTGTAGCCTCAAACATCAAACTACATGGGACAAACTAAGAAAAAGTTTACCACATTAATATGTGAACTAAGGATATTAAGAGAACAAAGGATATTAACTGTAGGTTTGTGTGCTAATGTGAACATATTCAAAATAATATCATTATGGTACTCATAGAATTTTAAAATTACAAGATGCCTTGATGAACAAGCCTATTCTCTTACATAGAAAACAGTTTTTCTTCCCCAATACTAACAAAACCAGGAAACAGTGTAATTAGCCTTGCAGAGCCACAAATCCTGAGTGATCAATTAACCAGTGGATTTAATCATCTTGACATCACATAAATTTTATTTAACTAGTATGGATCTGTTGACTATAATCACCCTTTGCCTTAGTCATATGAGTCTAAAATACTTCCCATTGTTTTAAAATTCTACTTGGCGTAATTTGTTCTCATTGGAATACTCACCTGTGAGCACTTTTCTATAAAAAGTGTTGTTTTTTTGCTTTTTCCTTCCTAAGCTAATAACCACAATTCATTCAACCATTTCTCACAGAGCCTATTTCACAATCCTTTAATATTTGTGATGATCTCTTTGGAATCTCTTACGTGTGTTTATTTCCCTCTCCAAACTGAGTAGCTGACGCTATTCTTCCCTGTTTAAAGGTTTACTTCACAATTCATCTATGTAATCAATCGGTTATTCTTTGCCTACATCCCACCATTATTTGTTGTGATCTTTCAATATCATTGACTCACATTAAGCTTATGAACACTGTTGCTGAGTTTCAGGGCAACTGTTACCAAGTGATGGAAAACAAGTAATAATAATGATAAGTTTATTGGCATGAAATATAAATTTGAGAAAACAAACAAAAAGATCTCATAATCTTCCTTTGTGATATAGAAAATACTACTGACATATCCGTATTTAATAGTTATATTTTATAATTTATAAAATTTAAAGGTATAAATCATATATTGTCAGTATTCCATACAATTTATTCATATTTTATACATATATGTTAATTTGAAAATGTTTTGCAAAAATAATGTAGAAATTAATAGATGATTGCCTTTATCTTCAAAAAGGACATAGTTGAGATATATGTTTGAGAAGTCAACTATGTAAGCAACTAACAGAAAAATGGTACGTTAACTAAAAATTATCTAAATTGTGGAATAATATGAATTTTGTGATTATACTTCAAAAGATATGGATAATTTCAAACATATGCATAAGTAGAGAGTTTAATATAATTAACTTTCATGTACCCATAACCCAGGTTAGACAATTATAACCTCGTGGCCAACCTGGATTTATTTTTCCAGGTTTATTGAGATATAATTGATGTATAACACTGTATTAGTTTAAGACGTATGACATAAATATTTGGTATATGTATATATTGAGAAATATTTACCACAATAACTTTAATTAACATTCATTAACATGGTAACAAATTATATGTATTATGGTGAGATCTTTTAAGATCTACTCTTTTAGCAATTTGCAAACACAGTACTGTATTGCTAACTGTAACCACCATGCTGTACATTACATTCCCCAGACTAATTTATCTTACAACTAGAAGTTTGTACCTTTTGACCCCCTTCATCCACTTTGCTCACCCCCACTTTCTGCCTCTGGCAACCACTAATCTGTTCTCTGTTTCTATAAGTTCAATTTTAATAGATTCCTCATAGAAGTGAGATCATACAGTATTTGCCTTTGTCTGACTTATTTCACATAGCCTTCAAAGCCCATCCATGTTGTGATAAATGGCAGAATTTTCTAATTTTTATGGATGAATGATATTCATATATATGTATATTCATATATATGTGAAAATGGTATATATACGTGTGTATATACATATATACATTTATATGTATGTATATGTATATATATCACATTTCTTTATCCATTCATCTGTCCATTCATGCAAGTTTTTTCTATGTCTTGGCTACTGTAACGGTACTATGAACATGGGATTACAGACATCTCTTTGAGATAGTGATTTCACTTTCTTTAAATATGTACCCAAAAGTAGAATTGCTGGATTTCTATTTTTAATTTTTTGAGAAACCTTCATACAGCTTTCATTAGTGGCTGAACAAATTTATATTCCCACCAACACTGCACAAGTTTTCCCTTTTCTCCACATTTTTGCCAGTACTTGTTATTTCGTGTCCATCTGATAAGAACCTTACTAACAGGTGTGAGTCTTTGATCGGAAAATGTCTATTCAGTTTATCTGCCCATATTTTAATTGAATTATCTGTCATTGTTTGCTATTCAGTTTTATGAGTTTTTAAAAATATATTTTGGATATTAATCTTTTTTCTGATATATGATTTGCAAATATTTTATCTCATTCTGTAAGTTACCTATTTATTTATTTATTATTATCTATTTGACGGTTTCTTTTGCTGTGCAGAAACTTTTTAGTTTGATATAGTCTCACTTGTTTAGTTTTCCTTTTGTTGCTTTTGCTCTAGGTGTCAAACCCAAAAACAACCACCACCAAAACAAATGTCAAGGAGTCAAGCTGTTTTATTTATAGTTGTAATTACTTTTCCTCACCCATAGATTAAGATACCTCCCAGAAATAAATATAATCCATTATTAATCATACAACAACTTTACCTCACCTGACTTCAAGATAAAGCCAAGCTCCTTAGAGATGTAGACATTTTTAAAAAGGAAAAGAATAACTTATGGGAGAATTAGAATAAACCTAATGGGAAAAGTTCAGTAATCATTGCCGGGCTCAGAAAAGATAAGATTCAGTAAGTTATAGAAGAGACTTCTTGTCAGAAGAGCATAATAAAATCACGGAGAGATGAAGGTATATAATATTTTAGGAAAGGACTAATAACATGAGAGAGTGAGGAACACATTTTGAAAGAGTGAACAAAGGCATTTACTGATAGCTCTAGATGCCATAACTGGAGATTAATTTCCTTCTTATTGGGAAAAAATATCATATTTTGAGAAAATTTATACATTAATTCAAGAAATGATCTAGAATAATCATTATATATATGTATTCTATATATACATTATATAATCATTATATATATATGATTATTCTAGATCATTTGTATGTATATATAAGCTTTAGTAACAATTCATTGATTCTACAGTTGCCTACAGGATAAAGTCAAACACTTAAGTACAACGTGCCAAGGTCCTTTATACGCTAACTTTTGAAGAAAAGACTGGAAGGTAAGTCAAAAACTTGTTTTCCAGTCATGTTCAAATACTTGCCACTCTTGTTTGTTATACTATGCTAGGTTTTTCTCTCAGCTAGAATGTATTTTCCCTCTTGTCAACAATCTGTTGATATGTTTATCAGAGAAGATTTATTCTCAAAGCAACCAAGACAAATTCAAGATAAATGCAGATAGCAAGAACTCATCAGAGAATTTGTATTCCTCAACACCATTTTACTTTTTTTCAAAACCCTAGTTTTATCCCCATTATTTTTAGAACACAGTTTTCTTAAGACTAATATGCATTGCTCAACTAAAATATGAGTAAAATTATATTCTACTATCATCATTTTCATGTTAACATGATAATGAATGGATAGATATGATATACATTTGATATATATCAATATATAGACATCTATATATATAAATATAGATGATATATATATATATTGTTCATATAATATGAACAATATATATAAATATATATGTGTTTGTATATATATATATATATATGTATATATATATATATATATATATATATATATATATATATGAACAAAACAAAAACAAAAAAACACAAATACTGACCCCAGGGGGAAAAATAGTCAATAATCTCCTTCTGTTTGCCTCATTTGCCATCAGTTAATGCATTAAATTCTATTTATGAAAAAAAACTGATGGGCCCTTTCCATTAAATTATATTTTAACGGGTATCTCTGTCTCAGAGGATTAAATTTGGGAGAGCAAAACCACTACCATTCCTTAGTGATAATCCTGTAAGTGATTCCCTGCAGTGCCCCATCAGTGCCTGTAATCTCAGGGTCCGTTTCCCCACCAAATATTACCTTCATTGGTGAACAAGTCAGATAAATACAGATTTAAAAAGAGTCAAAGTATTACTAGATGTTATCTAGATATGATGTGCACTGATAGAAAAATATAAACATTAAATATCAATCAATTATTATGACATGGAATCATGTCTTCATAATACAGTTTTAAAGGCCCAGGGTATTGACAATGTGCGAAGAGGTCACCATTTTCTTGGGTAGGGTTATTCATCCTCAGCCTCAAAATGGCAGGTAAAAGTTTGAAATGTTGAAAAAATTGATTTTGTTTTAAATTTTAGCATTTAGGCAGATAAATATTATGATATATAAGGAAAGTAACACATCAAAAAATTTATATTAAAGAACCTGTCTATCAACATTCCACTGGGAAACCTACTGTTAAGGAAATTGGTAACTTATAGAAGACATACTGATATACAAACATACACATTTTAATACCACTTAATGTTGCTAAGTATGAAACTTTTGAGTTTAAGACCAGTACTAAGTCTAGATTTCCAAGCTTATCCAAGATGAAATATACTTTATCTATTTTGTTTTGGAAACAAAATTTTTCTGTTTTGGGATCATACATGTTTCTCCTGAGATTGAAGTCATAGGTGAATCAAACAAATAAAAAAGTTTCTTTTGTAACAACTGGGGAGAGTGAGAGTGAAGTTGGTATTAGTTAAAAAAGAGAACTACTGCCTTAGAAGTTTGGTAATCTGACAGCCAAGTTATGCTATTCGGAGACAAAATTATTTGAGATAAAGAAAGAAACATTTGATTGTTTTTTGCTAACAAGGATAAGTAGGAGGTGTAATTAGTAACTCCATTCTTGTTTACAACAAATATTTATGCACCACCCAATATTTCCAGGAGGTATCAAATTAGCAGGTAGTGACAAGAAATCAGCCCAATGATTTTTCCATTTCATTGGTAGAAATAGACAATAAGTATGTAAATGAGTATATAAAATAACTTAGATTAAAATTACCTTGAATAGAATAAAAAGGAAATATTGCAAAAATCATACAGTGAGGAAGTAAAGACCACTTCGGGTATGGTGGTCAGTGAGGGCTATTCTATGGAGATGCATTTTGGGTTGAGACTTGAATCATGAAAAAGAAAACAGTCATGCAATAGTCAGGAAAAAAGAGTCGTTCCAGACTTAGGAAATAACAAGTGCAAAAGTTCTGCATTGGAAGACCTTGGTTTGCCTGAGAGATATAAAGGAGGCCGGGTGCAAGAACAGAAAGGGAGTGCATGGTGTAAAATGAAGTTACAACAATATGTAGGAATAAGATTATGGAATGTCTTTTTTTGTCCATTGTAAAGAGTTCAGATTTTATTTTAATTTCAGTAAAAGAGGTTCCAAATCTTGAGAAATCATGATTGTGTTTTAAGTTATAATAGGTAAATATGCAAGACTTTGTAAAGCGATTGCTGGGCTTGGTGAGAATATAAACAAAGACATTTGTAACCTATAAATCATAAAAATGTTAGAAGATAAAGTAAATGTGGCAAAACTCTGATAGGAATTCATATTATGGTCTCCATAATTGGCTCAAAATTTTCATAAAAACTGAAAAATTTGCAAAAACATTATAGCAGAACTCATGTTGAACAGAAAAAAAATAGAAGAAAATACAGAAAATGTGCTCTTGTTTCTAAGCAGGGATATGTGTTGGAGATTTGACAGTGTGCACAACTTATTTTATCAAAAAATATTATTTGACTAGCAAGCATTTATTCAATTTAGGGAAATACTAACTAGACTCATTCTTTTCTGGAAGTAAACTGTTAATCTGATTTAAATGAGTCAATCACACACTGATCTTGATTATTTTAGCTTCGGCCTAGAAAGTGCTCATTTCAACATATTTGGAAGGCAATTTTTGAAAACTTAGCTTCAAAGGAATAACCTAATTTTAATAAATAAGGTTTTATTGTATATTTAAATACTGTGGAAAAAAGAGATCTTCTTCATTGCTTTAACACCAATGATTTACATATTATTCTGTAGCATAATTTTTTCATGGTTAACACATCATCCCAAGACACTAGATACTAATATATAGATTATGTTTAGAAGAGTTTATAAAAAAGCTTCTAACTTTATTTCTGTATTGTAAAGCTTGTAAGTCAACAAATAAATTTTGTCAGAGGTATAAACACAAATATTAGACACTGAATTTTTTAGTTTTTCTCAAGAAAACATTTTAGACAAAATGAATACATTTAAGTATGTATATCAAATTTTGTCTGTTTTCAATTTTGAGCTGAGCCAAAAAGGAAAAAGAAAACAAAAAACAAACAAAAAAAACCTTGCATTTTAAATTATTAAAGGGGGTTTGTGGATGGAGACCACTGCTTGTCATCACTATTACACGTTATAGACTAAAACAGTTTTATTAAAAAAGTATTTTAAACTAACTATGGTTCTTATTAAGGTATTTGATTTTGTTTTGTCCACAGTATTTTAGTTGTTTGTTTGTTTTAAATAACTGGAGAAATTTAAGGAGGGATTTCTTGAGATACTATACAGGAATAAGATAATATTTTAGCAAGTAGTGGCTAATCTTCAGACTTACCATGTCTTATGAAGAGTATTTCTGAAAATAGTTTGTCAGAGAGCTCCATGCAGAGGTCCGAAAGTAAGCCAAGCTAGCCAAAATATTATTTCAAAAATAAAAGTCACCTTCAAAAATATAAGTAAACAATACAAAACAAAATCACAAAAGCTAGGACAACTGGTCTCTTAATACCAATAGGCAAGGGCATCATTGCCTGGGATACCAATATGTTTTGGTATCAAATTCTAGAGCATTCTTCCCTTTGCTTTTTGGAGTAAATTATGAATGCAATCTTAGGAATAGTCATTACGATTAATATACTAATTGTAAAGTATATGGATAAAAGTTTTCTTGGCTTAAAAAAATACTATTGGTTAAACTGGAAACTTTATTTGTTGTAAGGAAAATATGTACAATATGGTGTTTTAAAATCCTTCCTTTTTAGTCAATTAAAAAGTTAAAAAGTTAATAAAATAGAAATAAAAATGGTGTGTACTAAAATTATAGATTACATGAACTGATGGAATTATGATTCTGACACATTAAAACTCAGGGCCATACAAGAAAAATACTCTACTACTTTATTTACAAATTTCACCTATAAAGTCATTTTGGGGCAGGTGTGTAGCAGTGGAGAAGGTACATAGGAAACCCATGTCCAAGTGTGATTTTTGTTTATTTACACTGAACATTATTTCCTGTATAAAATTGCCATAATGAAACCTGTACAAAGTACTATGGTTTATGAATATTGAATGAAAAAGCATATTTTCTTTTAATTTTAAAATATAACAGAAGGCAATTTTTGTGATGCTAAATTTTAATGTATTGATTCTAGTTCTATGAGTTTCTTGAAAACTCTCCTGAAGTTATATGGAATTATGTAAAAATGAAAATTTAATATATTTCCAAAGGATTATATGTTCTTCTTTTGACAAATTTGCAAATTCAAGTTATTGTAATAACACTTTGTTTATTTTTGTTCCTTAATTATGAAAATGTATCATTTTAGATATAACAACTTCAGTTCCTTTGAGGAACTGAAACATATTATGAATTATGTTTCAGTTCCTCAAAGGGTAATGATCTAGAGTCTGACACTTTTGAATCCTTAATAGCAGCTTAGTTTTCAACTTTTGTGGTTGTCTTCCATGTTAAACTGAGTTATCTAAAATTTCCTTCTGCTTACATTTACTCTAATTACTGTGAAAAGTCATAAACTCCTGCTCACTTCCCTTAAGGATAGCTCATCAGGTCCTTGCCTCAGGCATTGTTGTAGTTCAATATTTCACATAAATGTATTCTACAGAACACTGGTCTCGTGAGAGAAATTGACGGGAGTTTCATGAAGAAAGAGTTCCAAGGACAGCTAGTTGAGAAATATGTACCATAAACTCCAACTTTAAAATGCTTTTAACAGAGTAACAAATTACAGATTTTAAAAAATTTGTGGTAAAGAAAACTATTTAATGTGGTAAGTTTCTCAACAATACAGAGGGTATCAAAAAATGTTTACACATTTTAAGAAAGAAAAAATTTACCAAAATTGTAATACACAATATATACTGATAACAAAAAATGAATACAAGTCATGTTTGACTTCTGCAATTACAAGAGGTGCTCAACGTGGTTACC
This sequence comes from Rhinolophus hipposideros, assembly GCF_964194185.1. NCBI lineage: Eukaryota > Metazoa > Chordata > Mammalia > Chiroptera > Rhinolophidae > Rhinolophus > Rhinolophus hipposideros. The sequence continues at coordinate 20,412,124 of NC_138059.1, forward strand.
ATCAGCATCTAGACACTTCTGATTATGGGTAACTACTGCTTGAGCAACGTTGACCAAAGTGTCCAGTTGTATATATGCTTTTGGCACCCCCAGGATTTGATTTCAGAAGTTTGTTTTATATAACATGCAATGCCATATTTTTACGTCAATGCATATTGTTTTTTCAGGATAGAGTTTTAGCTCAAAACAAGGAGCACAGCCATAAGCAAGGCCTTTCATTGTACTTTTTTCTTTTCCAAATTTCCCAGACAGAGCAAATTTTAGAAGACCTTGTATGTATTTTGGAAAACTTAGAACAATAAGAAAAATATTCAAAAAATTTAATTGTTGTAGCAAGAAAGCTTGTTACAATATCATATACCGCTGATATTGTTGAAAGATCAATTTAGGTCCAATGGTCCATTTTCCTCTGTTACACATCTATAATGATAATTTGATCTGTGGATTTCCTATGAGAAGGCTAGAACTTGTTGCACTTGAAATACATGTTTTTGGTGAAATATGTTTATTGGGCTAGGATTACATAACCACATTCATAAATATTTATTTCTTAAGTATTTCCTTTGAAGGCAATAACTTTGAGAATATAAATGTAAAGATAAGGTAATAAGATCTCCTCAACTACATGTAGTTTAATAATATTTCCATTCCTATTTAGGTCCCTATGCTTTACCCATTTTCTGTAATAGTTCTTTTTAAAGGCTAACTCTAATAAGAATAAGTAGTTTTGTTGACCATTTTCAACCCAATATATTTTAATTGAAAAAAAAATAAAATAAAAAGAACAAGCTAACCGAGTCTTAGAGTACACTTATGCTAAATATTCTAAATACACATATGGATCTGTAACAAAAAGTGCTAAAATGACTGTCCACATACAAAAAAAAAAATAGTAAAGAAAGGAACCTACATAGTGACTGTATACCTTGCACAAAAATTAAGTCCATGAGTGATTTTAGTAAGATAGTAGGAGTATCCATCCCTATGCTCCCACAGAAATGCTTATTTAACAATCATCACAAATGAAAATTCCTTTATGAAAGCTAAGATCTAGTTGAAAGGTTAAAGCACACTAGTGTTATAAAGAAATGAAAAAAGATTTCATTAAAATGGTAAGAAGAACAGATCACTTTACACATATCACCTCTCCTCTAAGCCAGCACAGTGTGGCACTGAGAGAGATCCCCCAGGCCTGTGAGTTCTTTTGGGGGGGAAAGAAAGAATGAAGTCATAGTCCATCTCACCCAACCTTTTGGTGCACTACCTGAGAGGCCTTCTTCTGTTGCACTTCACCCAGAACACTGAGGGAATAAGCACGGCTAGATCACCTGGAGGTAGCTAAGAACATAGAAAAAGGAAGGGGACTCTCAACAACTAATGGGCAGATCAATAACTTGACCCTTCTTCCTGACACTGGGCCTAATTGTGTCCCCTGGTACTAGCCCCATCTCTCTACCAACCAGCTCACCCAGAATCTCTGGCTGTGGTGACTGGGAAAGGATTTCTCTGCCTAAGTCAGTCTGTAAAGACTGGAAAAGGTGATTGTTCCTTCAAATGAGCAGACACCAATGGGAGGCTACAAGAAACATGAAGAATCAGAAAAACATAACACTACCAGAGGAACAAAATAAAGCTTTAGCAACCAACTCTAACAAAATGGAGGTCTATAAACTTTCTGAGATAGAATTCAAAATAACTGTCTTAAAGAAACTCATCGAGCTAAAAAAAATCACAGATAAACAGATCATAGCAAATGAAATTGTGAAAACAATCCATGAACAAAATAAGTTCAACAAAGAGGCAGAAACCATAAAAAAGAAGCAAACAAATTTTGGAGCTGAAGAATACAAAGTTTGAACTGAAAAACTCAATAGAGAGCGTCAGTAACAGCCTTGATCAATCAGAAGAAAGAATCAGCAACCTCAAAGACAGGTCATTAGAAATTATCCAGTCAGTGAATGAAATATAAAAAAGAATGAAAAAGAATAAAGAAAGACTGTAAGATGATAATAATAATAATAATAATAATAATAATAATTAATAATAATAATAATAATAGGCAGAAGGAAACTTATGAAGGTGATGTATATGTTTAAAGAAATAATCAACAAAATGAAAAGTAACCTTTGTAATGGGAGAAAATGTTTGCAAACCAAATATCTGATAAAGGGTTAATATCCATAATATATAAAAAACTCTAACAACCCAATGACCAAAAGCTAAGTAACTCAATTAAAAAATGGGCAATATTACTAAAGAGATTTTTCTCCGAGGAAGATATTCAAATGGACAATAGTTACATGATACAGTGTTTCCCCAAAAATAAGACCTAGCTGGACAATAAGCTCTAATGAATCTTTTGGAGCAAAAATTAACATAAGATCCGATCTTATTTATTACAATATGAGACTGGGTCTAGAATAGAATAGAATAGAATAGAATAGAATAGAATAGAATAGAATAGAATAGAATAGAATAGAATAGAATAGAATAGAATAGAATATATACCTGGTCTTATATTAATTTTTTCTCCAAAAGACGCATTGGAGCTGATTGTCCGTCTAGGTCTTATTTTTGGGGAAACAGAGAAAGTACTCAGCATCACTAATCATCATGGAGATGCACATTGAAACATCAATAAAGTACTACCTCATATCTGTTAAGATGGCCAGTATCAAAAAACAAATGTTAAGTGTTGGTGAGAATGTGAAGAAAGGGGAATACTTGCCCACTGTTGGTTGGAAAGTGAATTGTTACATTCACTTTGGAATATAATGTGGAAGTTTCTCGAAAAATTAAATACAGAACTAGCATATATTCAACAATATCACTTCTGGGTATATACCTTAATGAAATGAAAACAGGAGATTTAAGAGATATCTACACCTTCATGTTCATTGCAGCATTATTCACAATAGCCAAGACAGAAGCAAACTAAATGTCCGTCAATGGATGAATGGATAAAGAAAATGTGGTAGATATAGATATAGATGATATAGATATAGATCTCTCTCTCTCTCTCTCTCTCTCTCTCTATATATATATATATATATATATATACATATATATATATATATATATATATATATATGTATATATATATATAACACACACACACACACACAATGGTGTGTCAGTTAGCCTTAAAAAACAGGGAAATTCTACCATTTGTGACAACATAATAAACCTGGAGGACATTATGTTTAGGGAAATAAGAAAGACACAGAAAGACAAATGCAGTATGATCTCATTATATGAGGAAGCTAAAGTAGTCAAACCCATAGAAGTAGAGAGTAGAATGTTGGCTGCCAGAGGCTGGGTGAGAGGGGAAATTGGGGAGGTATTAAAGGGTACAAAGTTTCAGTTATTATACAAGATGAATAAGTCCTAGAGATTCATTGCAAAGCCTTAGGCTATAGACAACAATACTGTATTTGTACATTTACAAATTTGCTAAAAGAATAGTTGTTAAGTGTTCTTTTCACATTGATAATAATGATGAAGGTAGGAGGAAACTTTTGAAGGTGTTGAATATGTTTATGGTATAGAACATGGTGATGGTTTCATGGGTATGTAATTATCTCCAAACTCATCAGCTTGTGTACATATGTAGTTTGTGGCCTGTCAATCAAACATAGGTGATTTTTAAAAATTAACTCAAACTGGATAATAGATCTCAATAGATGGAAAATTCAAAACTAAAAACAAACAAACAAACAAAAAACTTCTAGAAGACATAGGAGAAAATCTATGTAAGCTTCGGTTTGATGATGAGTTTTTATACCATACCAAAAGCACGATCCATAAAAAAAAGTATTGATAGGTTGGACACTATTAAAGTAAAAACTTCCGTTCTGTGTAGCTGGCCGAATAATGTTTATCCCAAGATACCAAGTCCTAATCTTTTGAACTTGTAAAAGTTACCTTAGAAGGAAAAAGAGTCATTGTAAATCTCATTAAGTTAAGGATCTTGACATGTGGAAATTATCCTGGGTTATCTAGATAGTCACTAAATACAATCCGTATAAGTAACAATCAGAGGGAGATTAGACCCAAGAAGAGAAGAAGATGAAGTGAAGATGGAAGCAGAGACTGGAGTGGTCCAGTCACAGACGAATGCTGGCACCCACGAGAAGGTTTTCCCCAGAAAAAGTATGACCTGACTGACACCTGTATCCCAGTAAAACTAATGAACTTCTTGTCTTCAGAACTGGGAGATAATAAATTTCTGATGTTTTAAGCCATAGATTTTGTGGTAATTGGTAACAGCAGGACCAAAACTAATACACTCTTATAAAGACACTGTTAGAAGAAGAATAAGACAAGTACTGGACGGGGAGAAAATACTTGCAAAACTTACCTCTTAAAGGACTTGTATCCAAAGTCTTCAAAGATATGTGAAGAATTGATTAGCAATAAAATGAGCTTTTGATGTATTATTACATACAAAAACGATTTTGTGTACTTTGACTGTATACTTCAACAGTAGGAATTGTGACCAAGACCCTATTGAGTTACAATTTTTGACTAACATTATAAGACTTAATGTGACTTAATGGCAAACCAATCGGACTCAAAATATAGTTACATCTGGATTGAAATTCATGATATGCTACCTACTAACTGTGACACCTTTTATAAGTTGTGAAATTTTCCTAACCTGTGGTTTCCTAATTGGTAACAGGAAAATTTAATTATATCTAAAGCAGATTATTATAAGCAATAAATAACATGATATATAAAAATTTGAGTACAGTACTGGCATATTGAATTGTAAATACTATCATTATTATACCTGAAAATGATAGATATTAGTTGACAATGATGCTATAATTTTCATATTTATTTTCTAAAGTCAATCAGAATTCAGAAAACGTTTTTACAAGTAAATTCCAACTTTAATTCGTAACTTGAGCCATTATTCTGTTGTGATTGCCATAGAAACATTGTCTACCCTAAGGATTTTATTTTGTGGTAGCACAAGTTAATGGGGGAATAAAAGGAAAACAACAAAAAATCATTTCTGTTATGCTCTTAAAGGTTTATCTATGAAGTGGACTTGAGTGGAGATAGGAGTTTATGCATGAATATTTCAATTATATTTATTCTTATACTGTGCTACTAGGAAGAAGATAAAAGGTTAATTAGTTATCCCTCATGAAGATCAATTGAACAGAATTACTGTCTCACAAATCAAAAATGTTTCTTCTGTGTGGAAAGGTTGTGCATTAGATCTGCAAAACAGTTCAGATCTCATTATTATGGACTCCTTCTATTGGGAAGTTCGATTCGTAGTGAATAATAAAATGGAACTTCACCACTGCACCTGCACTTTTCATATACTTATTTTTGGTATGTATAAGTGAGCACATATAAATCACTCTGTAGGATGCAATTGAAATATACATGCCCCAAGGAGCTGCAGGTGCCGTGGCCATTGAAGCCTCTGGAATCTGGCATTCCTCAAATGATGGGACATATATAAAGTAATCCAGAATCTGTGTTCTATAGAACTCTGGTCAATGAGTCCATACTTCAAGCCATATATTGAAATCCTTTCATAGTGACAGAATTATATAGGGAGAGGAATGAATGTGAAATAGGGGACTGGAGATACTATCTTAATTAAGAATTCTATTTTCTGGCTAGAAATTAAAAATTATGGCACATTAGAAATTATGGCAATGGGTTCCTTGAAATGAGAAGAAATTTATCCTTCCTTTGATTTGTAAGACTACAACAAATTATAAAGTATTTGCTACTCAGTTTAAAAATATTTTTCTAAAGTAACTTATTCATGTCTTAGTAGGAATCACCAACCCCATCTTTTGTTGTTAATGACCATTCTTTACCAAAAGTGTGAAAGAGTTGAAGATTGCCTAGAAAACACATTTAGAGTCTGTAGGAGATTTTACTTCTCCACATTTCCAAAAATGGCATACAGCTTTTGCTGTTGGTTTTATGTTTTTTTTGTTTTGTTTTTGTTTTTACTGTTCTGTTTCTTTCATATTGTTTGCTTTTGCATTTATCCATAAACACATTTTGACTTTATTTCAAACACATATACACCATACAAAACAAATGTTATCAATTATTTGTAATACTTAATAAAATTAATAATTAATACAATAATTAATAAAATGTGTAATAATTAATAAAATATTTTCATAATAATAAAATGTCTATCTCTTTCCATGTTTATTTTTAATTTACATTTTTGATAAAATTTTACGATTTTTATACTTTCATGCTGTTTTTATTTCTCATTGATTTACAAGGTTTCATTTTATATCAGGTATTCCTGTGTTTGAAATATATGTTATAAATATTTTATTTCTATGACTTTCACTTGTGTTATATACCGCTATAAAAAAGTTTGTATTTTTGTGTGGTAAAAATGTCTACTATGTTTATTAGATTTTCTGAATAAAGAAGAAGATGGGGTGGTAGGAGAAGGAAAAGGGATCAAATATATGGTGACAAAAGGAGAACTGAATCTGGGTGCTGAACACACAATGTGGTATATAGAAGACGGGCTACAGAAATGTATACTTGAAACCTATATAATTTTCCTAACCAAAGTCACCCCAATACATTTAATAAATAAAGAATAAGAAGATAAAGCTATAATTATAAAGACAAGTAAATTATGATATTTTTCATACTTATTTTGAACACATGGAATTTTTTTTAATCCAAAACTCACTTTTTAATAAAACCAAAAGCCATGATTTAAGGGAAAAAAAAGAGGTTTATATCAAATAAGAGAATATAAGATAGGTTTTAAAACTATTTTATAAATTATATTTATATTATGAGGAGAAAAATAAAAATACTTAAGGAAAACAAGAACCTCTACAAAACTTTGTCAAGTAGTAAAACAAATCAAATTAAAAAAATGTGAATTGTCTATTTTCTTTGATTAAAGTACACAATATATTCTAATACTATAGTTAACCCCCAAATATATTACAGCACCAAGACTAAATCTTTTGCTTATATTATCTCACATTATCTTCATTAAATCATCATTTAATCCCCATAGTAAGTACATGAGGTAGTTATATTACTAGCCACAACTCCCAGTTGGAACTTCATAAATAGAAAGAACTTTTGCAGTTTTAGAGGTGGTGAGTGGTATGAACACTTTCAGACTCAGGCATTTTGAACTAGCTTGTGTTCTAAATCTCTCAACAGCATAGTCTATCCACTCCCAAATGATAATGAAGAAACATCTCACGTAAGTTTTCCAATGCTTTTAAACTTATTTTTGGTGCTTACATATACAAATTAATTATTAATTTAAATATGAATTTAAATATTTCATACAAATCGCTTATTCATTTAAACATGTGGTTTAAATATGCAAAACAAACCATTATGCTGTAAAATATTTAATACTGTAGAAACAATACTTCATGAATTAATAGAAATTATAAGGAGCTTCAAAAAAATGGGACACAAGACAAATTATCTGTGAGGAAGATGGGAGAAACAAGTCAATATTTTGACAGGGGAGTACTTTCAAGGAAAGAGGATTCAACATCACCTATTTTCTTAGCATTAGAATTCAAAATTAACCACCACCAAAACTTCAGAATTCCTGGCTTGCAGCAGCAAGTGCTGCATTTAAAATTTTTCGCAAACAGGAATAGAGCAACTTTATCCCAAGAGGATGATGGGGAGGGATGAGCTATTGTACATGTCCAGTTCCTCCTTCGAAAGACCCCAATCAATCAGATTTGTTAATTCACTTCCTCTCTCTTTGAAACTAGAGACTAGGGCATAGAGAAGGGATCAGGAATGTTACAGTAATGGAACAAACATACCGCATGGAATAAAATCTCAATAATACAGAAGAAGTACCTCCCACAACACTTTAAAAAAGGGGTTAGGGGTGGAAATACTGAGTGAAGAGGTAGCTGCTTTGCCTACTTGTACCATTTACTAGGGGCTAGATAGTCACTACCATTAAAACACAGAGGGTGCCAAAAAATGTATACACATTTTAAGAAAGGAAAAAGGAAATTATTAAAATTGTAATAATCAATACATACCAATAACAAAAAATGAATGCAAGTCATGTTTGATTTCTGCAATTACAAGAGGTGCTCAAAGCGGTTACTATCAGTGTACTTTTAATACAGTTATTTTCCTTTTTTAAAATGTGTATTCATTTTTTTGGCACCTTCTGTATTAAATGATCTTATTTCATATTGTCATCATCTTCTTACCCACACAGCGCCAGAAATGATGAGTTTTTAATGGCAGGGGCACCATTCTCAACTTTTATGCAGATTTTTTTTTGTTACTAGAAAGTATCATTTGAAGATCAAATATTATATGTTTACTTTTGATCATGGAGGTTATCAAATGAGAAATATTTTCCATTTTCTTCTTCTTTGAGGTATATATAACTAAATGACTACTTCTATTTCTACAATTATTAAATCACATTTTCCCTTCTGGTGTACAATGATATCAAATTTGTGAGGTATGTTTTGTTTATCTTTGTGTGCCCCAAACCTAGCAGAGTTCCTAGCCCATAGTTTTTCTTCAATAATAGTTTTTGAATCAAATTATTTGACCACCTGGACTTCTATGTTCAACTCCAGTTTAACTTCAATTGCATTCTTTTCAACTTTTAAATACAAATGCTATTTTCCCAGATGCTGTCAGAGATATGGGCTCTTCTGGATAACTTATTTATATGGATTATGGCCAATCAGAGCTTAGAAATATATATTTTTAAAATCTATCTTAATTTCCCTTTCAGATCAGTCTAATTCTTAGATACAGGTCTATTTAAAGTTAGAAATAACACTGAGAATAACTTAAATTGGTCAATGAAGCATGGTGATTAGCCTGTTTTGGGACTATATTTCCTGTTGTTAATAAACTAGTGATATTGTTTTCTGTTCATATGGTTTATATTACAAACTGTGCTTCATAGCTTGTAAATGGATATAGTTCCTATAAATGTAACAAATATTCAGTGCTTTTTTTAAATTTCAGTTTCAGTGGTACAAATTTTAAATGACCTATTATGTTACTAAGACTACATTAGTTTTGTATTATTCTTTAAAGCCACATGATATAAGAAAAATAGGTTGTCTTATTTAATTTTATGAAACATTATTGAAAATATGATATATCAATGAAGTGAGTTTTACATACGTAGGAAAATATTTTTATTTCTGCCACAAGAATAACTGATTCTTCAAATATAATGAAGGTATTTAGTAAACATTATAAGAAAATATAATTGGGATACTATAATATTTAGGGATACTTACACATCTCAAGATCCTCTTTATTTGACATAATTAATTCCACTGCTTTACTGCCTAGTTACAAATTTGCCATGGATTCAAAATACAAGTTTATATCATAGTGCAAGCCTTTTCTGTTAGTCATTTTGTTTGTTAATATATGATCACTCAATTTGAAATACAAAACTATAACACCATGTAAGAATTTTTGTGAATAGAGAAGCAATTATATGTACAGTAACTTTTGGGGGGAGGGGAATCAAATCAGAAAAGGACATAATTACAATTAAATTGCAGTGAAATCAAAAGCCAGAAGATGGAGTTTTTTGGTTACCTTAATATAATATTTAGCTAAGGTTGCCATCTAAAATAAAATACAGGAAATTTAGAAATATATGTTTTTATTTTTTATTAAAACTATTCATCCACTATTTGTATAAAGTAGATTATTTTCAATGAAATAATATTTAAATACCCTTATCATTTTATTACACAAGTTTCAGTTTTTGTGAGTCTATCAAGCATTACATTGCTGGTTATACAAGGACATTTTATTGAGATTGAAGTCACTTATCAGTGCTTTAATATTTAGGTAATAAATGTTTATAATGCAGTCAGTTTTACATGTGCCCCAGTGTTTGTGATACATCACTTCCAGCACAAAATGCACACAGTATTCCTCCATGTGGTAACAACCAAAGTAAATCAATGTGGATAGGCATTATACAAATTTCCTGATATGTTCTAATGTATTTACACATCATTATGAGATAAATATCATTATTATACCACTTTTTTATAATTGACAAAATACAGAATTGCAGAGGCTAAGTAATAAGTTCAAGGTCATACAGCTATAAGTGGCTGAAGTGGGATGTGACCCCTGGTCTGTCTGAATCCACAACTAGTACAATTAGCTCTGACATGAGACTGTTTCTGTAACTTTTTAGCTACCTCTGCCTCAATCCACTATCATCTCCACTATCATCATCTCCACTAGCCTGGATTCCCCAGAAAAGATTTTTAGAAGCATTATATGTATTGTAAAAATAAAATAATCAAACTACACATCAAATTTCTTAAAAACAACATCGACAAAGATTTGATCCCTAGGAGCAGATTTGAGGCAAACCTGAGGCAAACCTATAAAACTTGTCATAAAACACTTTATTCACCCTTTGTGTAAACACTGCTTTGTACCTTTAGCTTGGAGTTTAGAACTTAATTCCCCGTATTGAGAGTGGTGGATATAAATATGCTAACTCATGAAAGCCTATTACATTTTGAATTTGCGTCTGTTTGATTTCAGAATCAAAGCTGAATGCTCTTTCCATGTGTAAGTAGGATGTATCCTTCCCATGTTTTTCCCAATTCAAAATATATCTAGTGAGCCTCAGTCGACTATAGAGTATAGAATATGGGACTAAAGGCTTTCAGTTCTTTTCAAATACATAACCTTTTATATGTAAGGCAAAACATTGCTTCCAACATCCACTATGCATCACAGGAAAAAGCTGTCTCAGAAGCAGAGCCTAGAAAGATGGCCAACTGCTTTCTCTCATTTGGATGCTGCCGATAGTTAGATATCTGTTTGCTGTGTACCCTCTTTCTGTATTGCGTGTCCTGTCTGAACTGGCTTTCGCTACATCAAACTCCAGGAGGATCCATTCATTTCCCATTCCATCTGATCTTTTCCCACAAACTTGCATAACTCATGCCCTCCTCAGATATCCAACAAGTTCTCAAGCAATCCAGAGAAAAATTATACTTAGTTCTTCTCTCATGAGACAATTAAACCAACCACTTATTTTCCTATGACTTTGAAAAAGTTTCAAGAAAATATTGATTGCTTTACAGATAAAGAACTTGAAATCCACTTGGGATCTAATGAATACCTCTGAGAGCCAAGGCACAAATCTTTGATTTGTGTTTTTCCAATTAAGGAAAGGTGATCTTTAGTTAAGGGGAGAACTGAAAATGTAATGCAACATTCAATTGTGTTGCGTGATGCTGTGTGTAAGAATCACAGTTGGCCAAAGTTACAAGCTTAGATCCTGTTTTAAATTATTGAAAATATATATTTTGATATTTTATTATGATTTCAGGCAAATACATTCACAGATTCTTTTTTGACTATTGAAAAGAAACTATCAAATTCACTATGAAGTTGCTGAAATGTGTCACATATAATCTACTTCATCGTATATATTTTAAATTATTTTCCAGCTTTATTGATCTGTAATTGAAACACAAAAAATTGTATATATTTAAAGCATACAATTTGATGTTTTGATACACCTACACATTGTGAAATGTTTAACACAATCAAGCAAATATTTATCACCTCACATAGTTACCATTTTTTGTGTGTACATAAACAATAACTACTCTCAGCAAGTTTCAAGTATACAATACAGTGTCTCTTAATATAATCAATTTTATTACCATATACATGTATGTATTTTTTTAACATAATAGCTTTTTTCATTGTGTTCTGTGGCCATATATTGCAATTACCAGTCATTGAGAAATTTACTACATTCTCTCACATACTCTCTCTTTCTACTCCTCTTTTCTTGTTTTTCACCTATTCTGTTTGAAATACTAGCTTTTGCATTTCCAATTTATTCTGCATAAATAGTAGGTCTTTGTTTTACATTTTAAAACTTGCCTACATTCATTTACAAGCTAAAAATATAACTTAATTATATATTTCAATTAAAATAAGTATCTCAAAGTTATTACCACTTACAGTTTACATGGGCATCACTATAATTCATGCTGTCTACATAAACAATTCAAATATTCACATTGAAATATTATATTGGTGCTGAAAAATATCAAATAAACTGTCCATCTAGTGACATTCACTAGATTCATGATGTGTTTATGTGAAATACTAGAAAGACCTCATGCACTTGATATGCATACTCCAATAAGAAATATTTTAAGAAATCAATGTTTAAAGTATAATCCTACAAACAAAAAAATTGTGTTTAATGAAGACGTTTATTTCACACCTCTTTGGTTTTTAAACTTAAATTGATTCAAATTCAATTAAATTAAAAATTTCATATCCTTCATTACAGTAGCAGCATATGCTGAGTAAAGACAAGTAGCTGTTGGGTACCACATTGAATAGCCATGGTCTAGAGCATATCTGAATTCAATATCCAGTTCTACCACTTACTCAATGTGATTGGGGAAAAATTCATTCTCTAAGTTTCAGTTTCTGTATCTAGAAACAAGGGTGAAAAATCTGGCACACAGAATTTCTAAAAAAGGCTGAGAAATATTTTGCAAAGTAAATGCTTAAGACATGTTTTGAAACATGATTTGCATTAGGCATTATTAAAGAACCTGCATTTATTATTTAATAACAGCTAGTAATAAATGAAATAAGACACCTTAATAGTTTGCTTTTGGCATTGCTGTAAATACAACACACCTTTCTGTCTTTTTGTTTTCAGTATTCATCCACTGAGATATTTTTCCATGCATTTATACATATAAGAATATACATACGTGTGCAAATATATGCAAATATGTTTATTTTCATTTCCAGGTATTTTAACAAGTATAGTTTTTTACATCGATTTGTTTTAGATTCAGATTTGCCTATATTTATTAATAATATCGAGGAATTTAAAAATAATTTAGCTGTAGGGCCAAATTTATTACTTATATTTCATTCCAAATAATCTTTTTTATATTGCATATCCTATATATTACTTCAAGGAACATATAGGTAATTTCTTGTGGTTAAGTTTCAGAACACTCAGAATCAAATATATGGTACTGCAAGGAGAACTGACTCTGGGTGGCGAACACACAATGGGATTTATAGATGATGTAATACAGAATTGTACACCTGAAATTATGTAATTTCACTAACAATTGTCACCCCAATAAAGTAAAAAAAAAAAAACGGTAAGAAAAAAAAGAAAGAAATAAACAATAGTATCATTTAGGTAACTGTAGTGTAGATGTTATTAACTCTTGCCTCATAAGACGTGATTTACATTTAGAAATAATCTACATTATATAGAATATATATAATGTATATATACATATACTTTCTTATCATTTTCTTTTCATTTCTCATTTTTTGTTGATATTTGTTGTATTCTTAGTGAGAATAGGTGTCATATGTAGTTTATTCATTGGTTCAAGCACTCATTTATGTCATTCATTCAGTACATTTTTATTGTGTTTAATTTTTGTCAAGAAATCTTGGAAAAGGATTGAGAAAATGAAAATTGTCCTAATCTTTCTGACTTTCACCTTAAAGTTGGACATCTTTCTTGTACATTTTTTTGAGATTCACATCTCAAAAATATACATACATGTATTTATATGTACACATACACTTTTAGAAAAATAGATGGAGTTGTGGCATGATCAGGTGATTAAATATATTGTTATATGTGACACATATACTTACAACTACATAATGCATAACAATAAATTAATTTTGATACATTGCTTTTCTTATCTCATATTTCATGAAATTTGTTAAGTTTTGGCTTCCGCAACTCTAATAACACTACTGCTATATATTGAGATGGAGAAGACTTAGTAAGTCACAAACCTAGGATTGGGGAGTAAATTGGGGAATATCAAGATTCTTTTGCGCATTGCTACATTGAAGGTGCCCATTGGCATTGGTAAATAGCCCTCGCTCTCCTGGAAAAAAAAATAGACATTAAAAAAAAAAAAAACACATTTATGTAGGCAGGATCAGCCTGTATCATCCATTAATTTATGTAAACCCTTCATAATTTAGTTCCATTCTTAGTCCGTAACTTTCTTTTTCAGAAAATAATTATATTATTTGTCTTTTCTTTTATATGCCTTAGGCATTTTTCCTTTAAACTTCAAGGAGAATCCCCTTGATAGAGTAAATAAATTCTTGTCAAAACTCTGTCCTTAATTCATTTAAAAAAAAATGAATAAGAATTCTTCAATCAGGGATTCATTAAAAAGAGCAAAACTAAGTTTTCTAATTTTGTAAAGTGCCCTATTAAAATCATTTTATGCTCCAGGAAGGAGAGTATTATGTCCAAAGCAGAAGTCAAAGGGACCTCTGTTTAACAGAGGATTTTCCGATTTTACTTGGCATCTACTTTCAATTATACACAGTGGTCTTTCATTAATTTAAATAGGTGATTCTCATATGTGCAAAGAACAACCTAAGGGTATTTACATGTATAAATCTGTCTTCCTTTAATAAAGATAACAAACTAGAATATTTTGCTACAAGGAAAGCAGATAATATGACAAAGCTAGGAAATATGAGAAACAAGTTAGTAGAGAGCTTGAAAAACAAAGTAAGCCACTGAGACAAGTTGAAAAACATATAATATCTTTAAAAATGAGTAAATTTTAAAAGGTATCCTACAGTCAGTGATTTTTTAAAATAAAATACTTAAAACTCTCTATTGCAGTATGCTATTAATAAAGAGAACCATTTTGTGATTTGGGGAAGAAAAATGTCCTGTCTATTAAGTGTGAAAAACTAATAAGAAACCTTGTCTAAAGAGTGAATTCACTTTAACAGAACCCTTATAACGTCATTGTGTAGAACTGTTGAGAAAAGCAAAAATATTTCCAGGAATGTAAAATATCTTTGAAAAAAGTATTCAAAGATATTTTTACTTGATTCCTGGAAATATCAAAAAAAAAAAAAAAAGAAACAACAACAACAACAAAAAAAAAAAAAAACACACAGAATGTGATGTTAACAAATTAGAGACAATTGAATAATTTAGTGTTTCAGTGTTGTATATAATTACTGCTCTCTATAGTCATAGGGATATAAACAACTTAACTGCAAATAAGTCTTGTTCGAAGAGAATTTTGTACAAAAATCCTTTATCTACTTTTCTCCCTATAATCCCTTATTTCCCACATTCATATGCAATATTTTGTAATTAGTAGACCGCCATTTATTCATATATACAAGAATCTCTTCCTCTGAGGAACATTTCCTAATTCTCTTTACTCCAAGTTACTTGCTTTTGTATTCCTCTTATGTTCTCTGGTATCTTATTACAGAGATTTGATGTTTTTCTTTCCTTTCCTCTTTGTATCTTTCAGCAAGTGGAGTAGCACCTCACCAAAATTCCTGGAAGACATGACTCAATTATTGCTACTGCTTGCAAATCCACTGTTAATCTCTTCTAGATAACTGTAAAAGCCTATTTCCTCATCTCCCTCCTTCCATCCTTCTAACTTCCAGTTTGTTCTCCACATGCTAGTATTTGATATCAGTTCTTTAAAACACAAATTAGTATCATGCATTCTTCTGCCCTTTACCTCCTTTGCACTTTCACCCAAAATGCAAAATCATTTTACTGTTTTGCATTGAAATGAAAATGCAATTTAAGCAAACATTTTTAAGTTCTTTCTACTCTTGGTATTGTCTGTTACATCTAGTCTTTTTTATTGTCTGTTCCCTTCCGTTTGAAATACTGGTATAATCTTAAACAACAATCCCCCCCCACCTCAAGAGAAGGCTCACTAACCACTGCCATCTAAACAACTAAAGCATTCAAGTGCTTTTCTTTTACTTTTTTCTTTTTGCCCTAGGCACAGCACTGCCTTTGGCAGGTGTGTGGAAATGGAAAATAGGGGCTCTATTAGTTTCCACTGGCTGGGCTGCAATAACAAATTATCACACACTTGGTGGTTTCAAACAGCACAAATTTATTCTTTCACAGTTCTGGAGGCTGGAAATTTGAAATTAAGGTATTGGCAGGACTCTGCTGCCTTCCAAGGATCTATGGGAGACCCCTTCCTTGCCTGTTCCAGGTCTGGTGATGCAATGCATTGTTTTATTTGTGACAGCATAACTCTAATTTCTTCCATCTTCACATGGTCTCCTCTGTGTCTCTTTGTATCTTCTTTTTTGTCCCTTATCAGGATACCAATCACTGGATTTAGGTCCCAACCTAATGCAGGATGACTTCATCTTGACATGCTTACTTTATTTATATTTGCAACTACATTAACTCCAAATAAGTTCACATTCTGAAGGTGGAAATATCTTTTTGATGGGACATTATTGAGCCCTCTATAGGAGTGCTTTTGTGTGGCAATTTAATAGCAAGCAGTAAACCATGAAAGATGTTACAAGCATCTGTTATTTCTTAGGAATGTAACAGACATACATGGAAGCTAGAGCTAAAGTAAAGCTGTGGCGCTAACAGGATTAATGTGGCTTTAATAAATAAATAAAAATATTAAGCAATTGAAGATAAATGGTAATTCTTCTTCTCTATAAGTTCTTGTATGCAGGAAATTCCATAGTTTCATTCTGTCTTCCATTCTCATTGGCAACAAGAAAGCATGGGTTTAAACCAGAAATCTGGCAACAGCTCTGCCATTTATTAAGTGTGTCTACATGGACAGATTTAATTTTCATATTTAAAAGGAGGATGCCAATATTTGTCTCATAGGTGTTTCTAAGAATTAAACTTGATAATGTCTACAAAACACTTAGTACAATGCTTGGAGTTTAAGGACCAATCAAAAATTGCATTCAATATTATCCCAAACTGATGGTGAATAAATTGAATTCCATGACTTAATGAAGTATTGCTTAACTTACACACATACTTCTAATTCTATTCAATATACTTAATTGACCTTATCCATTTTTCCCGAGTCATTTTAAAAACTACAATCAAGTAGTAACTATTTTTTTTTTTGACAAATACAATATAAGGTAAAAAATCACTTCCTAGCCCTACCATTTTTCTTTTCATTATTTCCTAGGGTCTTTAACAGTGTAAAACTATTTTTTATTCATTTATAGGTAAATACATATAAAATAAATGTATTTCATTTTTATATTTGTTTTGCCAGTGACCCTCAGGCCTACTTCTATTGTATGTATAAGTAATCACACCCCATTTCCCCCCAGATCTACAGAGGGTGTCACAAAAATGTATATACATATTAAGAAAGGAAAACTATTAAAATTTTAATACTCAATATAGACCGATAACAAAAGATGAATACAAGTCACATTTGAGTTCTGCAGTTAAAAGAGGGGCTCACATTGGTTACCATCAGCATCCAGACACTTCTGATTACAGCAAACTACTGCTTGAGCAATGTTGAACAAAGTGTTCACTCTATACATATTTTTGGCACTCCCAGTATTCATTTAATTCTTTTGGGTTTTAAGTCTGTTTTTATAGGAACTATCTTCACAAACCGTTATGTATAAATCATCAAAATAATAGTCACAAAGCACTTCTAATTTTTAAAGTACTTTCACATGCATTATCCATTTAATTTATTATTCACCTACTCATCCAACAAGCACTGCATTTGCAGCATTCTTGGCATTAAGCTGGGTGCTAGGATAAAGAACTAAAAGCCATCCTCCAGCACTTTAGGAAACACACTAATGGAGTGTGGTCAGCGCTGCGATGGGCATGTATGCCAAGTGAAATTATAGTTCAAAAATAAGGTAAAAGTTATTTTGTTTTGTTTTGTCTGAAAATAGAAATTAGGTCTAATGGGAAAAGGAAAACATAGGGGAAAGGAAGAGCACATGCAAAGGCATGGAGGCTTAATGTGAGTGGTTTCTGGGTATGAACAAGAGGGATGGCACAAATTAAGGGTACGGAAAAAACAAGAGCCAGATCGTAGAGGGCTGGATAGTCATGTCATGGACATGGAAGTGATTCATTAGCTAATAGAAATCCACTGAAGAATATTAGGTACAGTGTGATTTTTATCCACATTTTAGAAAGCAGAAAATTAGGAATTAGAAATAAATTGAAGCAGCGTTAAACAGGAAGTATGGGGAATAGGAGCTCTTGGTAATCCTTGAGAGAAATGGGAAGAGTCTGACTTTACCTTATAAGCGAGGTTCAAAAGAAGGAAATAGCTTTAAGTGACATTAAGAAAGTGACTAATACAAACAAAAAAATTAAAAAAAAAAAAACAGAAAGGGACTAATCCTTTGCATCCAACTGGATGTCGTTTCTCAATGAATGCAAGTGACTTGCTTAAGTTTATTTAAATATCAATTGTTCACTCTTGAAATAGAACTCTTTTTAAATTATAGTTCTTATCATATTGCCTTTAGAGAAATGTTTTTATTTTACAGTCTGGAATCTAAGAAGAGTTTAAAGTTGTTTTTTCTTTTTTCATTTTTCTTTTTTGTTTTAGGTTTAATTATTATCTCTTAGCTTCCTATGTTTCAGTTACATAAAGCTGGAAAAGAAACTAAAACAGTGGCTTAGAACAACAATGTTTTATCTCAGCATTCTCTGGGCTGTCTGGGCTCAGCTTTGGGTTCTTCTCCTCTATGTGGTATTGCCAGGGGTCACTTGGGTGTTACCTGGTTTCCCTTTATCTAGGGCCCTATTTGGAACTACAACATCCAAAATGGCTTTACATACATATCCTGGACCTCTTCTGAGGTGGCTGGACAGGCTTTGGTTGGCTATCTCTCTTCAAAAAGAAGTTAGATTTCTGACATGGTGGCCCTGGGCTCCAAGACTGCAATTGGAAACTGTCAGGCTTCTCAAGAGCTCAGCTCAGAACTGGCTCAGACTTACTTCTGCTGCATTCTTTTGGAAAGAGCAATTCCTACAGCCTCCCCTAATTTGAGGAGGATAAATAGATTTCACTTCTTCATTGGAGGAGTGGCATGAGGATATAGAAATGAGAGGGATCACTTAGAGACTTTCTACCATGCTGCATTATTGGTGTTGCCCATTTTGAAGATCTCCTCTAAAAATTATATTCTCTTTTTTCTAATTATTATCTTCTTGGATATAGATAATAATAATATAAGGACATATAGTAACATGAAAATGTTTATAAAACAGGTCACTCCTCAGGCCAATTTAATATTGGTATATAATACATTTATTTTTTATTATTTATATCTTTATTTGCATATATCTGTAAGATATCCTTGAGACATATGGCTTTGATGTCTCTACAAATGCATTTAGCATCTATGCTGTTCCCTGTATTGTCTCCAGTTTCAATATTGATGATAACATTTCATGAGCTAGCAATTATTTTGCTCTAAGACATATGTTTTATAATCATCCCACATTGGGGGAAAGAAAAACAACTCTCTTTATAGTGTAGTATTTTCCAATTAGAAACATGAAAAAAAGTAGTTTATATGTCCCTTTGGCATATGTACTGGTCAATGTCAGAAACTGATGTATGAAGTAGATAAAACAAATGATGGAAGATGAAGAGTCATTAGTTTTGCAAGAGCAGGAAAGAATCCTCTACCTCAGACCAAATTTTTTAACTGTGAGTCTCAGAGGAGGCTATTTTGGGGGGGAGTGAGTTGGGGGGTCATGTAATGATTTTATTTTAGAAGGACTAGAGAAGTCTGTCATTCTTCCTTTCTCACTGATTTTCTCATGGTCATCCTAATTTGGCTTCCAACATTTTAAATTAAATAGTAGGAAACTACTAATACTATTCAGGATCTGAAATTAATAAATACATTTTACAGTTAAATAGAACAGTATCTATTTGAAGGAGGCAAAATTATAGGAAGCTTGTTCTATATTATTTAAGGGTCTTAATGTAATTTAATTTATAAACACACTGAAAAATTCTGTATGATACATGTAAGCCTAAAGTTGAAGAGGATGGATTTTAATAAACATAATCCTAAAACACATACACACAACACCGCCACCACCAAAACAAAAACAAGAAGCAAAGCAAAAACCAAATCAAAGAAAAAAAGGTCTTTGTGTATTCCATGACTCATTCTTTGAGTTCAGTTATGTTACATATTTGGAAGACTAGAACCATTTTAACTGAGAACAATCTGGGTGTAACTTCGCACTGCTCCTGCTAGAAGCACCTGCTCCTTTGCTCTCCAGGGTTGATTTTGCTATTCTTGGTCATCAAGGTATCTCTTTTCAACCTCACCCTTGCTTCCTAAAGCTGTGTGTCCATAAAGGGAGACATCTTTACCTTTAGAATGACTTTGTATCTCATATAGGAAGCTGTGCTCAATGTGTAAGTGCAAGCATTATGACTTCACTTTGCCTCTGTTTGATACAAGGATCCAAACAGTGTGATCTTGAGAAATTACTCTCTATGAATTTGTTTTCTTTTCACAAAATGAGGGTAACCATAGTAGGTGCATCAAAAAAAGTGCTATGATAAAAACTGCAGGTGAAGGTCATGCATGTCAAACTATTTAGAAAAGCACTATGCACACATATCAATTAATAATGACCTCTAATCTTATTAATGATAATCCAAGTTTCCAATGAATAGATATCAATAGTATGCACAATGCGTATTACGGTGATGACACATTAAAATTACCCTCACTCTTCCTCTTTTCTAACTTTCTGGTGAGAGACCTTGATGGAATAGTCTTTCTCAGTTTTACCTATCTGGTAACTTTTGCCACTTTAAGCAGGGCTTTCTTAGTCACACCAACTCTTTTTCTTAAGGATTTATTTTTTTCTTGGAGGTATTCTCCCCTAGGAAATTTAGTTATTTTCCCTTTGCCAACTCAGACCCTGCTTAGGGCCCTCAGATATTCTCTTCACAATGTATGTGTTAAATATCATTTCTCTTTTTTTCATCATCTTTTGAAATACTCTTTAAAAAAATGTTCTTTGGTTAACATGAAAGCTTGTATCTTGACAGTAAGTCTCAAATATATCTTCTTGCTAGCAGCCATCTGTCAGCAGGTTGGAGCTGGACTGTCACTGCCGTTAAACTAAAATACACTTTCAGTGGTATGAAAACCCATTCAACAACAATTTATCTTTCACCTCCTTTTATTCCCCTGCACTTCGTCCGTCATCTACAGAACTGAGTCGCCCAAAATGGTAATATCATCTTGGCTGTCACTCACGCTCTTGCTTTCCAAACAGTGCAAGAAAGAAAGCCTGCAAGGGAATTTAGAAATCCTTGTGATTTGTTCGTTGAGGTGCCAAGGGCTAGAACTGCTCTTTGGAGTCACAAAAAGCATGATTTTCATCTTTACATGCCTTTCAGTGTATTCTTCTTTCTAAAGTGAATACTGACTCTAGGCCTAATGGAAAAGCCACAGAGAAGTGGAAGAAGATAATAACAACAGTTATTACTAGCACTAGGTTAACATGTGTAAGGTAACAATAAGAAGGGGTAAAAAAGGAAAATCATATCATTGCTGCTGCAGTGAAGGAACAGAAACATCAAAAGGAAGATAAGTTGGAAAATAACAACCCTGAGTGTCTTTCAATCACTTTATTGACATAGAAATATTTTAAATATTTTCTCTGCTCTTTCCAGCTCAGAACTCTCCTGCAGTTTTTTGTTTTGTTTTGTTTTTTTGTTTTTTTTTTAATAGAAGTGTTCAGGCAATAAACATGACAGGCAGCTCATGTCTGGAGGATTGTTAAGACATTTCTCGATTTTGGAAAGTATGAGGAGAAGGGTGATTGAATAGACAGTGCCTCCAAATATAATAATCTAGATGAATTTGATTGCCTGGAGTACTTTTATTTTGTCATCAAGAAAAGCACATTTGATAGAAAAGTAAGTTAAATGTCAGACACCACAAAATCTTAGCATTTTCCCACTGATACCCCAAAGCTGTAAATTCTCCATAAAGAGTAGAGAAAATAATACCTGTTTGTATTCTTAACCATGGCAAAGCATAAGGTTATTAAAGTAATATTCATTATCATACAACTCTAGCTCATTTTATAATTTCTATGCTTTGCAGTGTGCCTCACAGTCATTTTCTTACTTTAATATTTGATTGGAGACAGGAAATTTGAAAACATCTAGATTGAATGGTATAAAATTTACTCTAACAAGGCAGATTAAAAATATAGAAATCAGAAATCATATACACGTTCTGAAAAAGCCACTCTGTGTATAATAACTGTATGTTGTTAGACATGCAAAGCTTCATTAAAGAAAAGAAAAATGTTTTCTTGCCATCTAGTTTTTCCACAATCAGTAAAACACATCTTTATTTGAATTGTGACATAAGAATGAGAAGAGCATTTTGAATCTTTAATTTTTAAATGCCTTTTAAACAGCTATCTCAAAAATTTGTTTTCAAGCACATTCGTCTTACTTACATTTATGGTCTAAATGTAATATTTCTTCTCAGAGCAGAAATGAAAAGGAGAAGGGGGTTGGAAACTCAGAAAGATAATTTACCAGGAGAGGTCAAATAACTATTTGTGTGTAATTTCAAAGAAAAAAATATAGAAGAAAAAAAAAAGATCCCAGAAATTAACTAAGGGTGAGGAGTTAGAAGAGGGTGGAATAAGCCTAGAACAAAAATGAAAGATCAGTACCTAAATCATCATGGTAAAAGAGGATTTACCGAAAATGAAAAAATGATAGATGATAGATAGATAGATAGATAGATAGATAGATAGATAGATAGATAGATAGATAGATAGATGCAAATAGCATAGTTGTGAAAATTTAAATTCTGGGATCAGAGTGTGTGAGTATAAATGCCAACTCTGTCATTTGATAGCATGATCTGGGCAGTTACTCTGAATTACTTTCTTTCTGTGCTTGTTTACTCAAGTGTAAATTGAGAAAAATTCAGTACTATCTCACAGAGCTGTTGAGAGGATTAAATGAGTTATTACATGCAAAGTGCTTAAAATAAAAGGAAGTAAATCTCAAGACAAGGTATTTCTCTTCTTTATAGAAGTACAAGTAAAATAAACAAAAAAAACAAATAATCGATCTTGAATAATCCCAATTAACTGCAACATGAGTAGGTCTAAATTTATTCTGAGACATCTAAAGGGATCTTCTTAACTGCATACACATCGTGAATCTATTAGAACTTGTGCTTATCTTTGTCTATTCAACTTTTTGGAAGTCTGTCCCATTATTTCATCTATTTTATTTTATTTTTTTTTATCTCAAACTCACTATCTTTTCCTCCAGAACTCTAATTACACTTATTTTAAAGCATTTGGCATTGGCCCAACAGTTCTCTGATGTTCTTATCATTTTATTTCACCTTTTCTCTCCTCTATAATCTTCAAAGTGGATAATTTATATTGATATGTCTTCAAGTTTACTGAATGTTTTCTTTTTGTAGTCTCCAATATGCTATAATGCCCATCTACCAGGATCTATAATTTTTCTTTGATTCTTTTTTAGTTGCTATTTCTCTACTAAGATTTTCTAGCACTTATTAAGATGATATTATCTACTTTTAATATAGCAGAATAGCTATAGAACTTTTAAATAAAATAAAGCCTTTAAATAATAGCTTTACAAGCTTTTAAATAGCTTTAAAAATAGCCATTTCAGAATAGCTAAGTCCATATCAGGCTTATCTTTGGTTAAGTTCTATTTTCTTCCTCTCCTATATTTTGTTTCCTCTTCTTCTCCCTCCTCTTCCTTTTTTATTCCTTCTCCTCTTTTTTCATCTTCTTCTTCAACCATGGATTGCATTTTCCTGTTTCTTTGGATTCGTACTAAACTTTGGTTGATTATTTGATATTGAGAATAGCATGTTTTTCAGATACTTTGGTCTCTGTTATTTTCCCCAGAAGAGTGCTGATTCTTAATTTAGAGGGATTTGAGTTATTTCCTTATCATCTTTAACTTGGGTAGCTTTTTTTTTATATTTTGTCAATGGGGATGTATAAAGAGCTCTAAGTGTTTGCCTAACCATGTAATTTGGCAGGACTTGGCCTCCAAATTTGTGTCCCTGCGAATCTTGTCAAAGATTGGCCTTAGATTTTACGGGAGTAAGTCTAGAGTAGATATTAGTCTGGAGTGTGGGTTCATTCTTTCAAGGCTCCTGGTGTCTCAGATGGATGTTAGAGATGTTAATAATTTGATTAGATATTGCTACTCTAGAAGGATTAGCACTCTAATGATCCACTACACCGTCCTTCCCTGATACAGTTCCACTTCTCTCTATTTTTCCTGTTCCAGCAATAAAGCATGGATAGGTGTGAGTTGGAAATATTTGGATGGTCTTGCTCTGTACATCGATAGCATTGTCCTGAGGCATCTATTTATAGTGAATATGCACATGGCGACTGGGAACCCCTCACTGCACAACTCTTATCCTCTCATGCAACATTCCACAAATTCTAAATACACTATTTGCCCCAAGTTCTGAAATATGCCTCCTTACAGTACTTGGTATAAACTCCAATTCTCTGTACCAATGTTGGAAAATCACTTCCAGCAGAGAGTTAGTAGACTCTAGGGCTGAGGCGCAAAATGAGAAAACACTTTTCTTGGAATGTAGAATGCTTCCTATTGTAGAAACAGAGCTTCTTCCAAACAGGTATAAATATGTAAAGCATTTACTACCACTACCTAGTATGGACTGTGTAAGGGCAATGATGACAATGATTTCTCTCTTCTCCTGAACTTTCATCTCCTGCTGTGTCTTAGTGGGGCCAAACTCAAATGGAAGCCAGACAGCTAAGGGGCAAAGGCTAGTGATGTGGTCCATGGCCAAACTCTCCAGACAAAAAGTCATAGTGATATTTGAGTGGGGAAAAGGAATAACTACCATATAGACATTTCTGAATTTAGAACACTAAATAATTTAAAAATTGTAATGGAACCACCTTTATTCACATATTTATGAAATCATCAGGACACTGTGGAAATTAGACAAAAATCCAGCTCATTACCTTTAATTATACCATTGTATATATATAAAAATGGCCCAATATTATTGAGAGGAATAGAAAATGATATTTCAATAGATTTTAAAAATATTCTAGAGCTTGAATAAGTTTAAAAATTTTGAAGAAGTAAGGACGATCTAAAGCTAGGTAGGATTAAATGATATAGTTTGAGAAGATTAATTCACAGTCACCTTTTTCTAGTTTTCTAGGAGCTACGCATGAGCTACTGCTAATCTTCACAAGAATCCTCTAAGCTGGGTGTTATTATCATTCTTAACTTATAGGACAGTACACTGTATCTCAGAACTAACTAAATTTCCCAGGATCACAGAACAGTTATGTGATAAATGCCAGTTATATGGAAATCCCAAGTTTACTTTCTTAACAGTACAAGCTACAGAATGTGAAAGGCAATAAAGGCAGTGAGACGGTTGCTGTAAGAGTAGATGACACTTCACTTAAAGAGGAAAGGAATTACGTAAACTAGAAATCAATATTAAAATTTATTTAGAACGCCTATAAAACAGTCTAGATAGAATAGGACTTTATAAAGTTTTTGGATTATTCAATAGCATTGGAATTGTGCTAAAATGCATTAAGTTTAGAGAACATATGTTCATGGGTATGAATAGTTATAATTAATACCTATTTTAGAGGCTAAAAGACAGATGAAAATTGAGGTATTAGTAACAGAAACATATGATGAAAACTATCATATCAATGGACTATTAAACACTTTATTTTATTCTAGGGGAAAAACAGATATAATGCCTATATCATTAGAGGTAGAATGTGACCTTTATGTCATTGCCTAATAAAACCTACAATTTCTGAAATTTTACATTTACAATATTAATATATTTTAACATTATATCTTATTTGACTGCAGGACTTGATAACTAAATACATTATCCTTCTTCAATATTTCTATTGTGCTAAGCAGATCAATTTAAAACTCATCTTTATTATAATTTTATTGGAATTTTTTATTGACCTTAAGTGTATAATAATGTCCCAATGAACTGTTATAAGTTCACAAGTGATTCTCCACAAATAATTCAGCTTTCATAATTTTCAGTGGCAATATTTGTTTACAGTAGGAAATGTATGCTTTTGAAAATACATTAGAGAATCATGTCTTGAAGCTAGGAAGCAACAGGAGACCACTGATTTCCTCCCTTTGACATTACAAGTTAGCGCTTACATGGAACTGATAATATGTGTCTAAAATATTATTAATTTGCCAGATTGATGGGCTTTCTTCCATTGCTTGATTTTTTTCTTCTATTTTCAAGAGGCATATTCTGTTCCTAAGTGTTCCTTCATCACTAATTCATTTATTCCTTTTTTTTTTAAATCGATGTTTTTAGTCTAGAATCTTTCAAAAACCACTGAAAACATCTTGGCTATACCAAAAGTATGGTAATTCAATTATTATGGAAAATGGTGACTATCTTAGGAAATTCCATACTAAACAGACAAATCAACACATGATTTGTTACACTATCAAATAGTCCAATGAACTCAAGAAAGCAAAATTACGTATTTCTTTTTCACCATCAAGAACCAAAGGAATGGATATTTTGGACAGTCAGTATGGTCTGAGTAACAAAGTTCGAAATATTAAGTGTACTCTACAACATGCCGGTTGGACAATATAAAAGATACACTTCAGAAAATATGCCTTGGACAATCTCATCTTTTATCCTAAACCTAAAAATATATATTTATTTTTTAGTAGCAACACTAGAGTAAAAATGAAATGTGAAATAAAAGTTTAACTCAATGAAAAATCAACTCCAATTTGAATACTTATTTGTTTTCCCCCATTCTCTATATTTTAAAAACCTGGGAAATGTACAATATCAATTTCTTTTTCTCCCATAGAGAGGCAGGCACTTCAGCATTAACATGTGTATGATGTTCTGAGATCAAAAATGTCTACCTATTCTGAAAATAATAATTTAATGTATTTTTATTGATAACAACCTGAACTGGTAGGTATCCATCTGCTATCATATTTTGTTCATTTGGGAAATAGGTACTTTTTTTATTCTCTGACAAATTGGTAATAGAATATTCCAGTGTGTTTAAATGTATATGTTCTAATTCAAAGACAATGGAATAGCTAAATTACATAATAGTTAAAGATAATAATTATAGTAAAAATAACAGGAAGAGAAAAATAGAAAGAGGAAAAGAGAAATACAATATTCACTATCCTTAAAATATTGTTGGAAGAGATATTCAGTTGTTAACATGTTTAATCTTTAAATAGGTACTCTTATTATCCTATTTTTATATACAAGGAAGCAGAGACATAATAAAATTAAGCAATTTTGCAAAAAGGAGTACTAGGTTGTGAAATCAGGATGTCTGTTTTCAAAAACTGTGGCTCATTGAAAAAGTAGTATTTTCAATAAAACTATGAATTGCATTTTAAAGTTCAATTCAAAAGACAGTGTAGACAAGGAAGTCTCAATTTGAAGAGGATGCCTCAATTAATAAATTTATATTTTATAGAATACATAGTAAAAAATACAGTGATCTTTGAGAGAAGTAAAAACAAGGTGCAAATTTTAAAAAGTTTTCCAATGACTATTGCAAAATCCTTTATCTCTATTGTAATAATATTGCATAGACATGGCCCAAGTTAAAACATTGTATTAATGGTGGGTAATAATATAATTTATAATTAAACATATAAAATGTATTTCTATTATAAATACACTTGTATGATGTTTGTCATATCTATTGTTCTGTTTCTTTTCTATAAACCAGAAGTCTTTTTATATCTCTCTTTATATCTCTTCAATCCATTTGAAGATATGTCATATCACATACCCCTCAAAATAAAAGACAGGATAAGAAACTACATGAAGAAAAATAAAATGATAATCATAGAATTCAGAAAAAAAAAGAAAATTTTCAAAGAGAGATCCTCACTATTTTTTTTTATTAAAGTTTATTGGGGGTCAATGGTAAAGTTAAACAGGTTTCACGTGTATAATTCTATAATACATCATCTATATATCACATTATGTGTTCACCACCCAGAGTCAGTTCTCCTTCCATCACCACATGTTTGATCCTCACTATTTGTAAAGGATTGAACTTGAAATTGAAGGACCTACAATTTTATCTTAGTAGAAATGAAGGTAAAATAAGTTTTATTTAAGAAAAACAGTATCTTAAAAAGAAATGGAGGCAAGATAGTTCAAGACTTATTAAAAAAAATAATCAGTGAATTTTGTGGTCAGAGCACAGGTTTCCATGACATTTACAAGGGGAGTTTGAGCAATAACTCTAAAACACAATTTGTGGTACCTGCTGACGGCTTTATTTGAATTTTCCCCTAGGGTCAGCTCTGTTTTAGGAGGTTGTCTCTGATGACAATGTATAGAAAGAATTAGGTGCGGAAGTGACTAATGATGAGATAATGCATTCCCCAGAAAGCAATTTCTGTAATGGAGATGGATGTCTATTGGGGATTGTTCTTTGGATCAATACCTGTGGAAGGGAAGAGCATTGGGTAGAGGGAGAAATCGAACTGTTATTTCATCCTAATACAGGGCTATGCTGATCCCACAAAAAACCCTGGAGCCAGAATATCACTTTAAGCAGTTCTGAGTTGGGATGAATGAGTCAGTCTTTTATACACTCACATTTATCAATCACTTGATGTGGGCTGGCCTGAAAGAAGGTATGTTTGGATCAGGCAGTTTTCTTAATCACAGGCAATCTCCAAAGAGGAATGATAGCTGGGAGCTATCCTCCAGCTGCATTCCATGCAGCTGAGAAAACAGTCCTTTATTCCTGAATCTGGCATCCTAGCATCCACCACAAGCATTCAAGGACAGAGAGAAAGGAGACTAAAACATATTAAAATGAGCAGATTATCAAGTGGAACTAAAATAAAGGATCTAACGCTCAATGGCTCATGCCATTGGACTCATGAAAAAAGAGAAAATAGGGCTAAGGAAGTACTTAAGGAAATAATGACTGAAAATATCCTCATTTGGCCAAAGACATTAACCTACAGATTAAAAAAGCCGAGTAAACTCCAAACTGGATAGGGCCAAAGAAATCCATGCCATGTGAATCATAATTGAACTGAAGACAAAATAAACATCGTGCAAGCAGCCAGAGGACACATTACCTATAGATGAAGGTAAGTAAGGGTCTTGAACTCAACTCCAAGGGTCTTGATCTCAACTCCATCAAGTAAGGGTCTTGAACTCAACTCCAACTCAACTACATCAATGGATGTAACCAACACTTACAGAACACTATTCATAACACTGGAATACACACTTTTTTTCAAGTTTCCAAGGAACATATACTGACATAGACAACATCCTGCGCAATAAACCTTAAACAACTGTAAGTTGAAATCATCTAGAGTGTGTTCTCTGATGAAAATGGAATCAAACTAGAAATCAACAGCAAAACGTTAACAGGAAAATATCCACATAATTGGAAACTAAATAATTCACTTCTCTAATAGCCATGGGTTGAAAAGGAAAATTCAAAAGAAAAAAGGAGGGGCCAGCAGGTGGAAAAGGAGAAGAGATTAAGAAGTACAAATTAGTATTTACAAAATAGTCATGGGGATGTATAGTACAGCATAGAGAATACAGTCAATAATATGGCAATAACTATGTACAGCAGCAGGTAGGTACTAGTCAGAGAGATCACTTCTCAAATTACATAAATGTCTAACAACTATGCTGTACACCTGAAATTGATATCAAATAATATTGGATGTCAACTGTAATTGAAAAATTAAAAAAAAGAGGGGGAAGGTGAAATGGAAGAAGAGGTCCAAATTTCCAGGTATGAAACAAATAAGTCAGTCCTTCTGCTCCAGCCAAAAGGCAGGCAGAAAGTTGGAGAGGAAGAGAGTCCGGCATTGGTCCCGAGGCAGCCAGTTAGTCGGCTGCCTGTCTGTCTGTCCCCAGAGCCATGGAGAGAGCCAGTCTGCTACAGAAGGCCAAGTTGGCCGAGCAAGCCCAACGCTGTGAGAACATGACAGCTTTCATGAAGAGTGCTGTGGGAAAGCGTGAGGAGCTATTCTGCGAAGAGTGAAACCTACTGTCAGTGGCCTACAAGAATGTGGTAGGTGGCCAGAGGGCTGCCTATAGGGTCCTGTCCAGTATCAAGCAGAAAAGCTATGAGGAGGGCTCGGAGGAGAAGTGTCCGGAGGTGCGAGAGGACTGGGAGAAGGTAGAGACCGAGCTCTGAGTGTGTGTATCCCTGATGGGCCTGCTGGACAACCATCTCATCATGAAGGCTGGTGATGCTGAAAGCCAGGTCTTCTACTTGAAAATGAAGGGCAACTATTACCGTTACTTAACCGAGGTGGCCATTGGTGACAACAAATGCATCATTGACTCAGCCTGGTCAGCCTACCAGGAAGCCATGGACATCAGCAAGAAGGATATGCCACCAACCAACCCTATCTGCCTGGGCCTGGCCCTGAACTTTTCTATCTTACATCATGAGATCACCAACAGCCCTGAGGGGGCCATCTCAGCGGCCAAGACCACTTTTGACAAGGCCATGGCTGACATGCACACCCTCAGCGAGGAGTCCTGCAAACAAGCACCCTCATCATGCAGTTGCTGCTAGATAACCTGACTGTGGACAACTGACAACGTCGGGAAAGAAGGAGGAGCCCCAGAGCTGAGCTGTGCTTGCTACCCTCCCTGCTCTGCCCTACCTGCTCCAGTCTCCCACTGCAGGAGAGTGGACTAGTATGGGGTGAGAAGTGAAATCATTCTTCCAGAATGCTCTGCCCTAGCTCAGAGAGTCTCCCCAGAGATCCAGAGGACCCCACTCTTCCTGTAGCCATCAGGTGCTACTAACCACTAGTCATGGCATTTCTCTGCTCTCTGCACCCCCTCCTGGAGACACTGTCCATGATCCAGGTCACTACTGTTCTCCTTTTGATTCCCTTCTGCCTCGGCTGCCTCTGTATATAAAAACTTGAAGAGTGTTCCACCCTTGTAGCTGAGAACTGAACCATGTGGCAGAGGTGGGAGATGAATGTGTGTGTGTGTGTGTGTGTGTGTGTGTGTGCACGCGCAAGAGCAAAATCCGGAATGAGAGGTCAAGCATGTCTGCTAGGTGTGACCATGTTTCTCTCACTAAAGTCCTTCTGTTGCGCTCGAAAAATATAAATGAATAAAAGTAAAAATAAGTCATGAGGATGTATTGCAGAGCATGTAGTCAATATTGTGATAATATGGTATAGTGTCTGAGGATTGCTAGACTTACTGTGATCACTCCTTTAGGTATATAAATGTTGAATAACTACGGTGTACCCATGAAACTATTATAATGCTGTATGCTATCTATATTTTTAATAAAAAATCTTTTTACGAAGTTAAGATGTGGAAAGTACAACCTAAGGCAATTAAAAACTGTTAAAGACGGAATCTGTAGAAAGTTGTAATGCCAATTTTTGATACAGATTTTCAAAAAAACTCATACTGAATCACCTAGATTAATTTTTGCTGCCATGTGTTCTTACAGCGAATTGTGCTTACGCCAATCATAGCACTAACATATTCTATAATAATAAGAATCTACATTTCCCTGCTGTCTGATGTTGTAGTTTGTCAGTTCCATAGAGACAGCCTAAGATAATGTCCTTGTTATCATGGCATATGTGATGAACATGAACAAATGTGGAAGAAAGATCATCAAGGAAGATGAGTCAAAAATGAGATGATGTTTCACATGTACTATAAGGAACAATGAGGTGCTGGGAATTTATGAGAGCAATGAGCTATAAAGAATAAGCGAAATTGTTTCATTCAGTAATGTATACATGAAAGGCAAAAATGGATTACCAATAAATAAACAGAAACCTAAGTAACTGTGTCTTAAAAGAGAAGTGAAAAAAGATAAAGAATTCATTTAAAAATTTTAAGGATATGGAGAGGCAATTCATTAAAACAGAATCAGGAATGAATCAGAAGTGCATGACAAAATATTTGATCCCAATAGGATTCAGAGAAATGCAAAATAAAATAGTAAGACAACATTGTTTGCCTTGCATAATTTGCTTTGTGAAAAATCTAGTGTTACCAAAATTGGGGTTGGAGGTGAGAAACACTTCGTAAACTGGTGATAGTACAGACATTTTTACATTTATTGGAGACAGTTTGGCTATATCTATCAAAATTTAAAATCCAGCACTCCCATTCCTGGAATTCCATCTGAAGGATATTTCACACAAGCACATAAGGATGTGTGTCCATAGTTGCTCTTTATGTGTTTGTAACCACAAAGAATAAAGTGTTTAATAGGAAATTTATTCAATAAATTATAGTACAGGCATACCTTATGCCATGTAGCTATTTAGTCATTACAAAAGAATGAAGATGTATACATGAGAATTAGGAAAAACAATCAGTGACATTTTCCACAAATCAATAAAAAGATTCAGAAAAAATATGCACTGTATGACTAT
Source organism: Rhinolophus hipposideros (assembly GCF_964194185.1). Classification (NCBI taxonomy): domain Eukaryota; kingdom Metazoa; phylum Chordata; class Mammalia; order Chiroptera; family Rhinolophidae; genus Rhinolophus; species Rhinolophus hipposideros. The sequence continues at coordinate 20,444,529 of NC_138059.1, forward strand.
TTGTTAGAAATACACATACAATGTCAGACAATTAATTTTAAGAACTCATCCTAGAAAAAAAAAAAGTCACATACCTAATTGCTGAATATCACTATGGTCACTTTCCAAGTACTCCCCTTGGAAAGCTATCTATGGACTCCACGCCTAGTCCAACCTTCAAAGCCATTTTGGAACTCTTTTTCTGGACTGGCCTTCAGAGCTGTCATCCTATTACCCTTGATGTCCTGAATGTCATCAAAATATCTTCCTTTCAATATTTCCTTTATCTTCAGGTAAAGAAAGAAGTCATTGGGGGCCAGATCAGGTGAGTAGGGATTGTGTTACAACACAGTTATTTCTTTACTGGCTAAAAACTCCCTCACAGACAGTGCTGTGTGAGCTGGTGCATTGTCATGATGCAAGAGCCATGGATTTTTCGCGAAAAATTCAGGTCATCTAACTTTTTCACGCAACATTTTCAGCACTTCCAAACAGTAAACTTAGTTAACTGTTTGTCCAGTTGTCATAAATTCATAATGAATAATCCCTCTGATATAAAATAAGGCTAGCAAATCATTGCAACAAGTTCACAAACTTACTTGTCGAAACTTGTGTATTTGTGTGTGCCCAGAAATGACCTGGAATAGAAACACTAAACTAATATCAAGGACTAATTTTGTGAAGAATAAATAAATAAGTGGAGATGTTGTTTTACATTAAAAAAGAAAACAACTCTATTTACTTCTGATTATTTTGTGTGTGAAAAGTATAAACCTTCTGTTAGGAAATGTACTTTATTATGAATAATTTAATGTTCACCAAACTTAGATATTAATAGAAATGAAAATAAAATGGAGAATACAGATAAGAAAGCTTAAAAATAGTTGTAATTCCTAATTTTCTTAGAGAAAAAAAATAAAATGCATCAATCAACAGGTCCTTGAGGAATGAATGGACAAAGCTGAGCATGTTATTTTAGGACATATATCTTTTTTCTAAAACTATCAGTGTTATGGGACTTGAGGATACATAAAATAGCCCATAGATCAGTTTGTAACTAAAGGGATTCGTGCTTACATTTAGTTATAAAGTTCAAATTGGAAGCTATTCAGGCAGAAAACTAATAGAAATGGGTGATAGCTAATTAACCTAAGGCTTCAAAGTAATTGCTCTGTATGAAGCAATTTAAAAGGGACTTTCCTTTTTATTTTTGAAAATCATAAAATGTCCTATTTGACATTTGGTGCATCAGCAAAAATATATGTAGACATAAAAAATACTGATTTTTACAAACTACCTTATGCAACTTCCATTTAAGTTTTTAAAAGGGCAAAAGAGTCACAAGAACTGTGCTACATATATATTGACTATCTCAGGCTTTACTATTCGTAGAGATAATTGAAGTAGATTCCTAAAGTTAATAAGGCTAGGAGGATATGATTATACTGATTACCTTCTTCCTGAGCCATAGGCCTCACTACTGGAGTCAGCAGGGTCACCTACTCTAGAGAAGTGGCTCCACCGGCAATAAAAAGATGCTCTTGTAAAGAGAGAGTGGAATTAATGTACAACATCTAAAATCAGTCTCTACTGCCACAATCTACAATTCTGGCTCCCCATCTTCCTTGTAAGGTTCCTCACACTTTAAAAAAATATCCATACCTACGAAACATAGACTCATTCCTTCTCAGAGAGAGGATTCCCAAATTTCCTGCATTTCCTACAGCTAGTTTCAAACACAGCTGCTTTGGGGAGTATGGCATCTCATATTAGCCAAACTAGCGAGTTTCTCTCCCCCAAATTCGTTTTTATCTCTTACTTTTACCTTCATGGTACTTAAGCTTCATGGGTGATGGACACATGTGGAAATAAGGCCTGGGTTAAGAATTCTCATCAGAGTTTCTGCAGCCATGGCTGCCTGCCTCTATATGTATGCTTTAATAACATATCAACTAATCTAGATACTAGTACATGCTGACCATTATATAAATCTTCAAGTTTTATATTACACAGTACAACTACAAAATATTACATTGTCATACCTTAATGCCTCAAGAAATATGGTAAGTTTTCTAGGTATCTCCAAGAGCCAAGCTCTCAATAAAACTAATATAGAAGTTCTTAAGATGGCTGCTGACAGTTACCCAGGATTTGATTTTTGAATATATTTTCTACCTAATCTTAGGTTTCACCTGATGCAGTTAAATTAGGATTGTGTCCATTTTGGACCAACCAACCACTCTGGTCAGATACAGAGTACTTACATTGTTTTTTGTTTGTTTGTTTGTTTTTGTACTTTTTTTTTTTTTTTTTTTTAGGGCTGAGCCATTTATTCTGCTAGAATCAGGGTGGGATAGACTTTCTAAAGCACATTGGCTATATGGTAGTGATATGGACACCTAAAAGAGTTACCATGCTTTACCAAGAAAAAAATGGAGTTAATTTTTAAAGATCCAAAGGCACACTAAAATCATAAATTTTCAATGTTGTTTCTGAGTGTCCAAAATTAAACGGAAAACTACCTCAAGAAAGATATAATGTTCTAGTATTGTATTTGTCTGTAGGATCATGTAATAAATGTGAGTCATATATGTAGGAGATTTCATTTTATCTACTGGTTTATAATTATTAATCACAATATGTGTGATAAATGACAGGTCTCCCAGTATTTTGCTGTTATGTTTACCTTTTTTTTTAAATAGATAATTTACCTAACTCTCAAAGTGTCACTTACAAAATTATTGCAACACGTATTTTGGAAAATCAATGTGTCTCCTGGATTATTCTTGTTTTATAAAATATTAATGTTGGTTTATTTGTGTTTTTTGTTGTTGCAGGTTTTATTTATACATGTGGTGGAACTTTAAAAGGACTTAATGGCACTATAGAAAGCCCTGGTTTTCCATACGGATATCCAAATGGTGCAAACTGTACATGGGTAATAATAGCAGAAGAACGAAATAGAATACAAATTGTTTTTCAGTCATTTGCTCTAGAAGAAGAATACGACTACCTATCCTTATATGATGGACATCCTCATCCTACAAACTTTAGGACAAGGTTAGTGTATTTTAAAAGAAAGAATGGAGGGAAAATATTTTATGGCTAAAAATAGTTATCTTACAAAGGATGCTTAACATTTGTGGTACAATAATAATAAAGTTATACTTCATCTAATTATTATTCATTTGGAAAATACCATCCCGTGAACAAATTAGCTCAGTATCTCTAACTTCGTAATACTCGCATATTGTGATCTCTTTAGAGTGGTTAACACTATTATGTTTTTAAAAATACTTATCTCAAGGCTTCAGTATTTATGGGCATAACTTATGGTAAAGTGAAGGCATACCATGTAATGGGTCTTTCAGTGGTATGTACCCAATTTTAATATACAACAATATGCAAGGATACTTGAAAATAAGTATTCATATGATAGAATACATTATTTTTAGATAATTTGTGTGGTTTTGAAATCTAAATATATGAATTTAGATACTTTCATGCCAACACTGGGACATTAAAGTTGCTGTACATACAAAGAAATTCTTTGTTTTTAAGCCTAGTTGGTAAAAGAGATGTGAAAATTAGCTGCCACCCTGTCTTTTATTTCAGTGGTTCCTCAGAATTTCTTTTTGGGAAATAGGATACCTAACCATTTTAAATATTTTTGCTACCTTTCCTAAAACTCCTTTTAAACATAGGTTGAGTCTAATTCAACCAAGTTCAAGTGCCAGATAGTACAAATATTTTTTAGTCCTGGATATTTACCAATGTGTGCATATTTTTCTTTAAACATAGTAAACCATTTTTCAAATTTCTAATTAAAAATATTCTAAGCAGATAACCTGTAATAATTAAAGACTCTTTACATATTTAGTTATGTTTCCAGTCAGAATGACAATTAAAAGTGCCTGAATTGTGGTTTCAAACCACAAAGACGGTAACTGTTGTTCCTTTTCTTTTTTTTTTTTCTTTTTTGGCTATTAATTTATTACAGAGTATCTCTAATGTCTTCTTTCTTTCATGCTGTTTAAGTCTCTCAATATTCATTCATTTCAAAAATATACAATATGGCTGACATGTCTGACAGTGTCATCATCATTGCCAATATCATTAAAAGCTGGAAGTTATTTATTAATGACATAGCATGAAGTCAAGATTTTAAGCAGGCAGCACTGTGTGTTCAGCTTACCTGTACTAGTTGGTGTACATGTGTGGGTGTGACTGCCTTTACCTGTACACATTCAATCAGATTACAGGCTATAAAATAAAATGGAAGATAATTCTTAAACTATCAAGGCAGCTAATTAATGTATATACAGGTAAAAAAATAAAGACGTTTGTATATTTTCTTTACAGCAGCAATATATGCTATACAATTGTTACAATTGATATAAAATAGAAAAAAGGAATAAAGTTCTCTTAATGTTACCTGTCAGTTTCTAACTAGCAATTCACTGACAGTATGGATTGTACAAGTGTCTATTCTCTCTAAATCATCTTGGGGGAAAAAAAAAATTACCCCTGCTCTCTTTTACTTTTTAAACAATTGTGGTCCCTGGGAAGTTCAAATACTTTATCAGATGGGGTAAATCAATTTTATGTTCTCATTCTTTCTTTCCTAATACATAAATGGGGGAATAATAGCACATAATTTACAGATACAGTATTATGAAGATTACAATGCAATGAAAGCTCAAGAAATCTAACCCACAGCATTTATTGAGTTCTCTGTAATGACAGTTCTCTGTACCTAAGTATTTTGTAGTTATGATATTATTTAATTTCTCTCCTACTCAAACAATGTGAAAATATTTCTATTATTATCACTATCATTTTACAACTGGGAAAATGAGGCTTAAGTTACTTGCCCACGAGAAATATTGTTGAAAATACCAAGAGGCAAGACTGTCATTGCAACCCAGATTAGTATCAATTCACAGCTAAGATCATATATATATGTGTGTGTGTGTGTGTGTGTGTGTGTGTGTATACACATATACACATATATGTGTATATATATAACGTATATATTTAATGCATTGTATATAATAATCTATATGTGATCTCAATGGTTTATATATTGATATATGAATTAAAACCTATTTTTCCTTGATTAAATTTAATAAGAAATAAAAATATTTTAACATGTATAACATAAAGATAAAATATAATCATAAATTAGAAATGTAGTCTTGATATTTATCATGGGCTCTATTCTAATATGCGCTCCTAGCATTTTGCTCACTGTGGCTATATAAGACATCTATTGGTCTTTATGCTTAGAGAAATAATGTTGCCAGTGTGACAACTGATTTCAATTATTAAGACTAAACAAAAAAATTCCCATGTGTAACCTACAGCTCCTTCCAGACTGTGTTTATATACAATGTCTGCTGTTTGATTTGAAGTTGAAACAGCTCCTGTCAGCTTCATTTTTGTGTCTGTCCCTATCATGATATATTAGTTGCCTAGAATTTATTCTGGAAACCTGTAACCTTTGAACAACATTTCCCCATTTTGCCCACCACCCTCAACCCCTTGCAACAACCATTCTACGCTACTTCTCTGAAATTGGATTGTTTTCTATAATTCACATATAAATGAGAATACTGTAGATAATAGTTTTCTTGGTCTGACTTCCTTCACTTAGCATGATGCCCTTCAGGCCTATTTTGTGCTGTTGAAAATAGCAGGATTGCCTTCTTTCTAATGGCAGAATAATTAAATTTCTACAAAATATGCACAAACTCATATAATCCACATCCTTATAAACATATGAACATTTTCATCATCCCAGAAAGTTCTGTTATATTTCTTTCCAGTCAATTCTTATACTTTCCCAAGCAACGACTGTACTAATTTATTTCACCATGTGTTGTTTGTGCCCCTTCAAAATAGTTATATATATTGAATGGTAGAATATGCACTCTTTGCCTTTTCTTTTTCACTCAGCATGATGTTTTTGAGATTCATCCACTTTTCTTGTGTGTGACAACAGTTACTTTTTATTGCTGAGTAACATTTCATTTCACGAATCGTTTATTCTCCTTTTAATGAATATTTGAATTATTTTACTTTTGGGGCTGTGCTGAATAAAGGTACAATGAACATTCATGTACAAGTCTTTTTGTGGATTCAATTTAATTTGACTTGGATAAATACCTAGTAGAATTGTTGGGTTATTGAGTAAATATATGTAATATCATTAAAAAACAACTCTCAACAGATTTGTATAGTGGTTGCACCATTTTGTGTCATCATTCCATGAGGGTTCTGATTGCACCACAACTTTGTCAGCATTTCAGGTTGACACAATCTTTATTGTGTTTTTATTTTGCATTTCTGTGATGATTAATGATATTGAGCACTCTTTAAAGTGCTTGACAGTTTATTGATATATCTTATGAAGGGTCTGTTTACATATATAGCCTGTTTTTTAATTGAGTTGTTTGATTTGTCTTGATATTATTGAGTTATAAGTGTATTTATGCTATCTTTATGTCATTTTTTGACAAATATATTCATTGCAAATGTTTTCTTCTGATCTGACGTGATTTTTTTTCATTTTATTATACTATCTTTTAATGAGCTGAAATTCTTAATTTTGACAAAGTCCAGTTTATTACTATTTTGTTTGTCAATGCTTTCTATGAAGCCTGATATATATATTGGCTAATGCAAAGGTGGAAATATGTTTTCCTTATTTCTCCTGAATCCTTAGAACGTTAGCCTTTAATATTTAGGTCTATGATTAATCTTAAAGGTGTGCAAGAATCTAGGTTCATTTTAATCCATGTGAGTACTATAGTGAATAACAAATGACAAGGCCTATGTTTTTAGAAATCCTAAAAACGACATCTGAATAAATGTATGTCCCAGCTGGTTGCTTCTGGGAAGTTATAATTAAGCATATTTGAAGTATTTTTTTTTAATTGACTACTGGATCAACTAAATCTTGCTAGAGGAGATCTTATTTTTCCTTCCTATTCATATAAAACTATGCTTTACCACTTTAGTTTTCTTCCTTTGTAATTATCCATAACCTACTTACACCTTCTTGATAAACAGTTATAAAATATTCTTCATTACTGTGGCTATATTCTCTGATCTTTATTCATCCCTTTATTGATATCGGATATCAATTATTTAACCAATATTTTCTCTCAGTTCTGTGAGTGATAGATACAAAATAGGATGTAATATATACTGCTACAATTCCTTACTTTATTAATTATCTGGATTCTTAACATAACCATAGACTTCACAAGCCTAAGGGACATAATCAAGGAATAGTAATTAGAATGAATAAACAATCTGTAGCTTAAATTATCACTTGTATAATTGGTAGACTTTTCTTAGTAAAATGTCAGTATTCCCATTAATGCTCTTGTGCGGTCACACTTAGTTCTCTTTTTACATGAATAATCTTGTCTCCTTCCTTTTCTCCTTTGCTCCCTGAATTTCCCATATAACATTCTAATACTCATATTAAAATCTCTTCTCATCCTAATTGCTGCTCCTTTCATTTCAACACAATGATCTGTCTCCTTTCCTGTTGGTATAATGTTGAGGTAGAGAACCGATTTCCCACAAAATTACTAGAAAACATGTAAATGACTTGTACACCCTAGAAATAAGTGGTCATCGGGTATCCTTCATGGCAGTGTACACTAGAGACTTAATTCTATTCCCAAGTCCCTGTCTTCAAGTTGTAGAACAGGTTTGATCGACAGTGATATAACCCAACATGATTCGCTGTACCTAAAGATATCCCCCTTCGGAGTTACAAAGAGTCCTTCTATCCTGATTATCTCTCTTGTATAATAAAATCTATTGGAATTCCAGGGTCTATGAATGCCTGACCCACTGGCAGACACATTGTGTATGTTAGTCTGTGTCAATTGCATATACAATATCTATACTATTAATGAGGTCCACCAAATATCAATGTGAATTTTTCTTACTGTTAATCCAACTATGACCTTGGTGATAGCCTTGAATAAAAAATACAGACTCTCAAAATAAGAGGAATTTAGGGTAAGAGTGGGATTATCCTTGAAGAAGCTTGAAACAGATGATATATTTTTAATTTATCCTCTCCAACATTTTAATTTACTAAAGACTTGGATTGCCATGAGGCATGCACACGAGGTAGAGAAAAATCCATTTAAAATTTGGATGCACCTTAGGCAATTAATGACTCTTCTTAGATATTATTCCTCACTTTGGAGCAAATTAATGATTGGATAGATCTCAAAGATGGGGTTTCTAGAACTTTTGTCAATATAAAAGACTCTTTCAAATCTGAGTAAGGCAAGGATTCAAGAGTATACACAATCATTTATTGTTTATACTAGGCATGTTGCCAAAAAGAATTGAGGTGGCTTGTAGTGATGAAACAGACTAAATTAAACCATTAAAAAAGAGGTTAGAACATAAAACAAAAGTTGTCAACAAGCAAGTGTAAATAGTTTGTTCCATGAATAATATTCATTAAATCTTTTATAGCAAATCTGTAAAACATTTACTTTCATTATTCTGCTTTCAGTAAAAGAGCATTGATATCCTTAAATCAAACTATATATGGTGTCAATAAATCACTAACTAGTGGTACTTCTTGTGCAACTCCCTTATTCTCCATAAGCATTCTTTTTTTTTTCCACCTGTAAAACGGCATAATCAAAAAGCCTGTTTGATTATCACAAGAGAGTAGCCTGATGTTCTTATAAACATAAATGTTTTTAGCAAAATAAAATTTCATATAGCAAGTTTAAACCCTAAACATAAATTTTCAATAGAAATACAGATTAATTCTTTGGGATTTTTTTTTTTTTTTTTAGATTTGTTAACATATGCTATTCTAAGAGAAGCTACAGATACTCTTTCTATTAAAAATTAACATTTTTAGGAATACACACTGTTATTCGGTTAATATACAATTCTCATAACATCATTTCAGATATTCTTTTCAATACTCCTATTATACAAATGGAAAAATTATATTTTAGAAATATCCATAACTTCTCCAATATTTCAAAATTAGGCTTTCAAGATAACAGAGTTTGAATCTAAAGAGGTTAGAGAACAGCTAATTGGTTATATTTATTTACACTTTTCAGGAATACCATTTTTGGAATGATGGATTAGAAAATTTACTTTAAACTAGACAACTACAGAATCCAATAATTTTTATTGGCCATATATTTTATAAAGTCATTTTACTAAATCTAAATTAAAAAATCAAGAACGTTATGGGCCCATTTTCATTTAGGATCCTCTTTATTAAAAAATCACTTATTCACTAACATAACCTGCCTTTAAAGCTATATTTGTGTCATAAAAATAATTGTATAAAAGAGAATTGATTATTCTTTAATAGATGTTTAAAGTTTGGTGTTTATAAGATATCTAGAAATTACTGAGCCCACATAGAAAAATAATTAAATGTTTAACATAAAAATAGATAAAGTATAGCTGCATAGGTTGCCTTTTTAGAAATATTGAACACATTTCAATTTTATTTTTAGAAAAAAAATCACAAGTTAACTATATAAATTAAAAATGGCATATCAAATTTTTAATTTTAATTGATTTTATAAACTATTATAATGCTAATATGGGCTTAAGTTTGGGAAGATAAAATGAATTTAGGATTCAATAAACTTATACAATAATTTTCTATATAATCTTCCATACTAATTGCATATTTAAAAACAATAATATTGTGAATAGAAGAGATTATAAGTGTGTACGCATACAGACACCAAAATAGGGACTTTACAAAAATTAGTGGCAAACTCTACTGATAAAATATTGTTATCCTCAACCTAAATTAATATCAATGCATTATATTTGTATTATATTTTTCTTTTAAAAATTTTTTTGAGGTATTTGAAAATCAGATGAAATTTCCGAATGCTGCTGTATATTTGACACACTGCTTGGTGAATAGAAGGACTACAAATGCATAGAATATGGAAACTTGCCACAGTAGCTACTAATACAATTGTGATATTTTTTTAAAAAATAGATGACTAACTCACAGCAACCTCATTCATTCCTTTTTAATATAGCATTTGCTAATTTAAAAAGTCAAATTATTTCTGCGTGAGACAGGATTGTTGAAAATACTCAACCGAATAGAAAAGCAGTATTAATACCTCACTTCCCTCCAGATCTAATGGGATACTGGTACTAACACATCTTTTAATCTACCAATTATATTTCCACATGGGTTTCCTATATTCTCTTCACTCTCTTTTAACAATGTAACATACCATTTATGAAGCATTATATTAGAATGAATACCAATAAGCCTACCACATAAAAAGGAGAGCCAATATTTATTTCTTCTCCATCAAATCCCTGTCCTCACTCTGACTTCTCACCAATAACAAGCATCCCCATATTATGGTCATTATTTCCATAATTTTTATAAAAAATATAGCTTAATCACACAGGAAAGTATCCCTATTCATCATAATGTTTAACTTTGCTTATTTATTTGTAAGTTTTATAAAATATATATCAATAAGTTATAGTTTTCTGGGACTTGCTTATTTGACTCAACATAATATTTCTAAGAGCCATCCATGTTGTAGCACATTGCTGTAGTTCACCCATTTTTATTCGATCTTATGCACATATTATACTTCAGTTATGAATTCAATATGTGTTATTTTTCTATTTTCTAAAATATATTCATGTGTATTTTTTTTAGTTTTGCTTTTACAAATAATGTGGCTGTGAATAAACTTGTTCATATTTTCTGATACAGAGTACAAGAGATTCTCTCAGATCTCAGAGTAAAATGGCTAATCCAGTGTATACAGAAAATGTAATTGTTCAAATTTATGAAATGCTCCTTGTTCTCCAAAGTGATCAGACCATTTTACCATATCATTAACAATGTATACTGAATGATTTTTAATGTACAGTGTCTCTACATTGGGCATATTTCAACACAGAATTTTTCAGGATCTTCATTTTTGACAATCCTTTGGGTGTAAAATGGTCTCATGGTTTGAATTTATATTTTTCTGATTGCAATGAGGTTGAGATTCTCAGGCTCACATGACACTCCTGAGGGTTTGGATTTAAGAAAGAAGACATGAGTCAAATAAAATTCCAGATTATTTTGCCATGAAAAGGTGAAAAAATTATATTTGTATTTTTTTGGATGAACAAGAGAATGCTCATGTTGGGTTGGGGTTGGAAACAAGAAATTTGATTTGGAAAGAAACAAAAACTCATCGGCACAGACAATAGTTTAGTGGTTACCAGAAGATAAAATGAAAGGGGTGGTAGAAGAGGGTAAACAGGGTCAAATACATAGTGATGGAAGAACTGATTCTGGGTGGTGAGCACACAGTGTAATATATAGATGATGTGTTATAGAAATGTACACTTGAGACCTATATAATTTTACTAACCATTGTCACCCCAATGAATTTAATAATTAAAAATATATAAATATGTTCTTCCTAAAACATTTTGAGAACATCCTATTTTCCAGGTCATTTTTCCGGGTCTAGGCATTGTGGGTGCAGACAATTTATCCACCCTGGTAGTACTTACATTCTAGTAAAAACAGATGGACCATACACAAGGAAATTGATTAGGCAGATAGTGGTAAGTATGCTGGAAGTCATTGGTGGATTTTGGACGTCATTGGAGAAGACATATGAATCAACATATATTTTGAAAGGATCACTCTGGTAATGAAGCGGAGGGTATACTAGGAAAGAGATGTTTGCAAGGGGACAATAGGAAATGAGGAGACTAAAGAAATAATCAAGGTAAGAGATGATGGTGACTGTGCCAGAAGCAAAGGAGACACTGAGGAGTCATCCTATATATTGTGAATATTTTGTGACTATAGAGACCATAGATGACACTGAATTACTAGATGCAGGGACTGTGTAAGAGAGATATCAAGAAGACTCCAGGGCGTTTTAGCCTAAACAATAAGACTGAAATTTACTGAAAAGAGGATACTGAGGAAGGGACAGGTTTTGAATTGAGATTTAAATTTTGGACATATATTTGAGATGTGTTTTAGACATGAAAGTAGAAATGTAACATAGTGATCAGATATACAGGTGTGGAGGTAAGGTAAGAGGTTGTCTAGAGACATTAATGTTTCTCCTATCAGAAGATGTATGTTATAATATCCAGAGCAAAATTTCATAGTAGAAATAGGAAAGTCATGTCTTTGCCATATGTATATAAAGTACTCAGCTAGAATGAATTTATGACATAAAGATCATTGGTGTATAACAAAGAGAATGTGTTTCTGTGATTTTTAAATAGAACTCCAAAATAATATGCCTGCTTGAGCAGCTTATTTTTTCTTGGACATTACAAAAATTATTGAGAAATATTATAGTGGTTTTCTTTCTCATCTATATTCTCCCTGCTCTATCTCCTCTACACTCCTTTTTTCCTTGTCTTCTCATTTGTTATTCATTCTTTCTTCTCACTTTGTTGACACATTAACTCATTTTATAAGTATTGCCCCCATTGTAACTATCTAAACATTAAGTCTGACTACAATTAATACTATTATGTTAAATACAGTGCTGTCTCATATGCTACATCAAAAATTATATTTTTGTCACATTCAGAAGAATATTCAAAATTTCCCACAATGTCAGCAAATTAAGTCAATGTGTAAATTAAGTCAATTCCTTTCTATGTCCCGTAGGACTAAGAAAAATAATTGATTATGGTCCTCCATAAAATTGTCTAATTTAAATTTATAGAAAGATTTGTCTTAACAGTATTTAGTTTCTAAATATATCTACCCATAAATAGTTAATGGATATACTTCTGTTTTATCGGTGTCTTTGTTGATCTATTGATAAAAAAATGCATTGTTTAATTCTTTCTCAAGTCATCTATCATCATTTACAAAAGATTATAGAAATATTTTGAATACACATTATTTTATACTCATTTCACGCACTATTTTATGCAGATGATTATTTAATATTATATTTGCCAGTGTCCTCTGCTTTAGGAACCCAATAGCATATACATTCAATTGCTTTTTGTCTCTTTTTCCTTCACTCCTTATAAAAAATAAACTATTTCTATGATTCCAATGATATTCTATCAAAATTTCATTTTTGATAGAAAATTTCAAATTCCAGAGTTATACAGATTTTTTCAAGAAAAAGAATTAATGTCTATGTTATAATATAAAATTATTTAAACTTAGGGAAGCATTACGAATTCAATACTTAGGACATATTAAGTTTTGAAATATGACAATGAAATTGTGATTTTTTAGTCGTAAACAGATTGTTTTCCAAAAAATTATTTTATGTTATTCTAACTTTATCCATGACACATAAGTAGAAGGAGCTTGACAAATGGAGATGTAAATAAGCAAATACTCACGTTGTTGTTATTTTCATTATGACATAATCACTAGCATTTGTCTATAGAAATTTATTTTACTCCCTTTACATTTTTCATATTAGAATACACATTTACGTCAAATAAAATATACTCCCTTAACTCTAACTCATATTTTACAGATGATTATATACCACTTTGAATACAGATAATGATTTTTTTATTAATACTTTATAGTATCTGATACATCATTGGCTATTAGTTGGGGAACAACCATCTTGAGTCCTAGGACAATCTTGTGTATTTTTTGCCTCTTTTCCCAGTGCAATTGTTAACAAGGTGTTTTCAAAAGTGTCCCAACTTAGAAAAAAATTGTAGATATTTGGCTAGCTATTAGCTTTATAGAAAGAATTCACTATTTTTATTTTGTCCATGCAGGATTCATGGTTACCTTAACTTACCTTCTCACAGGGGAACTCTATTAACTTTTAAAGCAACATGATTCTTAAATGTTCTCCTTAAATGTAGTGTTTAAAAAAATGTACTTTAATTGTCCCAATCAGTTTCTACCATAGTTATTAAGGAAATGCTAAATAATTAAAATGAGCTACTTTGTTCCAATCACTCCAATTTTATTGTCATAGTTTTAACTTACTAATAATGGCAAAAGAAAAAACATATATTACTGTTTCTAATGTTTAAAACAGGTAAAGAAGAATTATAGTGCAGCATCTATTGCAACTTCATATCACATTTCCACATTTTATTAAAACTAAATTACATACATTTGTTTGTTTATTAAAACATCATTAATTGATAATTTCCATGTTAGTAAATATCACTCAAGAATATCAAAGGTATTGAAAATTAAACATCAAGATATATAAAGACATTATTTCTAAAAACATCTAATATTTATATAATTAACTATGTTTGCTAATATTTATTGAATATCATCTTCTGTGTTATAAAGTGAAAAGTTTTACAATTCTTTAATTTGATAATGTAAAAGGGTGATTTTTAAAAAATGTTTTATATATAGTAAAGCCGTTCATAACAGCATCTGAAGTAATTTATTATTCAATTTTACTCAGTTGTCCAATTTAAAATGTTTGGATCAAAATTATGATTATTATTTTCAAATAATAGATTAATGGACTGAATAGTTTTGCTTTCGACATTAAAAATTATCATTTGATAGCACTAAATTGGTTCATAAATCATGTCCAAATTCACTAATTATGTAGAGAAATGACTGCACATATGTTCTGTGTCACTGCATTCTCATATTATTTTTTCTCTATGATGTATTCCAATGAAGACAAATTATAATTTGATTTAACCTAAGATGGTCAGAGAAAGTTTGCAAGATGCTATGCATTCACCAGTTGTATGTCTGTATCATGAAACAAAGTTTTCAGAATTCTATGCATTCAACAGTTGTGTGTTTGTTTTAGATAGATGATAGATAGATAGATAGATAGATAGATAGATAGATAGATAGATAGATGATAGATAGATAGATAGATAGATAGATAGATAGATAGATAGATAGATAGATAGATAGATAGAATCTCAAAGGGCAGTTGTGAAAATTTTTGTGAAAGTGGTACTGGGCACAATGGGTATAACTAATGGACATGTACATCTTATAAGAATAGTTATCTCCTCAACTGCTTCTATCCAACAGCGCTGAAATAAAATAAAATAAAAATGACATAAAAACAGGAAGAAAAAAACCTTCTGAAAAAGTCACCACTTTTCTAAATTTTAGAATATATAAATTAAATTGTATGTTTTCATCAGACCATAATCATCACCAGCATAAATCTATGAGGTAGGACAATTAAGTTCACAACCTTATCCTAGAAAAAGTGCTACAAACCTCATTGCTGAATATCACTATGGTCACTTTACAAGTACTCCCCTTGGGAAGTTATGCACTGATGCCAGTGCCTAGTCCACTCTTCAAAGCAATTTTGGAAATCTTTTTCTGGAATGGCTATCAGAGCTGTCATCGTATTACTCTGGATGCCCTGAATGCCATCAAAATGTCTTCCTTTCAATATTTCCTGTATCTTGGGGTAAAGGAAGAAGCCATTGGGGGCCAGACCAAATGAGTAGGGAGAGTGTTACAATATAGTTATTTTGCTAAAAACTCCTCACAGACAATATGTGTGAGTTGGTGCATTGTCATGATGCAAGAGCCATGAATTGTTGTCAAAAAGTTCAGTTCGTTTTTGTGTAACTTTTTCACGCAGCCTTTTCAGTTAACTTGGTTAATTGTTGTCCAGTTGGTACAAATTCATAATGAATAATCTCTCTGATATCAAAAAAGGTTAGCAACAGCATTGAAAACAAGTTTGCAAACTTAATTGCCAGACCTCTGTATATTTGAAAATCTCCAATTGCAGTACTCTATTTATTTACCATGTTTCCCTGAAAATAAGACCTAACCAGAAAATAAGCCATAGCATGATTTTTCAGGATGCTTATAATATAAAATAAGCCCTAATGCATCTTTTGGAGCATCCAAAAATTAATATAAGACCCGGTCTTATTTTCGGGGAAATATGGTAGGGCTTATCTTATATTACAAGCATCCTAAAAAAAAATAATGCTAGGGCTTATTTTCCGGTTAGGTCTTATTTTCGGGGAAACATGGTATGTACCATATAATATTACTTGTTAATACATTTTTTACATATCTAAGTCCATTACCCTGGTGAGTGGCATGGAATCTCAAAAGCATTACTATAATCACTTTAGTTTCATTTAAAGTACAATTTGTCTTCATCACTAGAACATGTCATAAGGAATATAGAGTATGTATATAGAGTATGTATCTATGTGGTGACATTGATTGAATGTGCAGTCATTTCTTTTTTTAAAGCAAAACTTTTAATACCTGGAAAAAAAGACAGTTAAAATTCTACACTTCTAATATACACATGTTTTAAATACATAGATAAATAATATCCATCATATAAACTTCATGTTTGGCTAAATCTGAGAGATCATCTTTAATGCTTTTCTGGGAAATAGAAAGAGTCATTAATTTTTAATTAAATTCTTATTGATGTGCATTGGATGAATGGCTCAAACAAAAAGTTGTCGGTATGGAAGAAAGCAAAGTATACATTTCTAAAATCATGTTTATTTATTAATTTTCTACTGAATGTAGAGGATCCATAAAGAAATATAATTAAATTCATATGATAACTTGTGTATAATACTGTCTGTGTCTTTGAAATGTACCAAAAAGAATTTCAGGTTTTGTCGGGGTGGGGGAAAATCACTTGACTCAATCTCAGGAATTACAAATTCCTAAAGACACAGGTGTTTTTGTCTGGTCCCTTCATCTCTTTGTCTCTTCCTCCCTCATTCTATCCCTCCCTCTCTCCTTTTCTTTCTCCCTCCATCTTCCTAATTGAAAAATCTCTATTAATGACTGGGGATGTAATAATGCTCTTATCTCTTTCTTCATCATTGTTTTGCCTTAAACTTACCTTAAGCAAACAGCATATAATTGGTCTTTCCCAATTTTATATATAAAATAATCAAAAGTTTTACAAATGCTAAAATTGAAGGAAAGAAAAAAATCAACAACTTAGAAAAGCCTAATAGCATATACTTGAGGGATTAGACTTGTTCAAATAATCCAAGTTAATTGTAAGTATCAATTGGATGCTACAGGAATAAAATTCTGATAGATGTGTGAAACAACTTTCTAATTGTTAAATCTGTCATCAAGAGTGGATAACAATAGTAGCAAATACTTTTGCAGTGCTTGCTAAATCCAGACATTGTTCCAAGTGACGTCCTTGTATTAATTTATTTAAAACTGACAAGAACTTAAATGGTAGGATTTTAAGACTTTCATCTACATTTTGCTCCTTGGGAAACACAAGGTGAGGGAAATTACCTGCCAAAAGCCACACGATAGCAAATGAGATTTATTCCAATATCGAGATTTACTCTAGGAAGTCCACTCAAATCTTATTACTTAATGTGTTATATTAAATTGATAAGCCCTGCATAGGTTGATTATCAAAATAATTATAGGAAAAGTAATATTCAGCATGTGTTACGCACCATGCAAAATTTGTACAAGCATTATCCCATTTAATTCTCACATTGTTACAATGGGACAATTCCTAGTATTAACCTCATTTTATACCGAATTTATTTGGATAAAATACTTTCCCCAACATTAAATTGCTGATAAGCAGCAGAATATATGTTTTCCAATTATATAATATACTCATAGCATCCATACTCATAGTCAGTAACTTCAAGTGCATCTTAAAAACCCCAAACTTTGGAAACAATTATGTTCATTAACAATTGCAGGTGTTTCGGCAAGGTGGGACACCGGAAAATGGATTCAAATTTTTGACATTGATTAATTGTCTATCTTTTCTGTACATCAGGTTTTCTCAATGGCTCAACTAGACTGACTTTGGAATTGTGGTCATTTATAGCTTTAAAGATAAATGATTCAATGAATGAAGAAAAAAAAAGAGGTTCAGGAAGCAGACATTAGAGAAGTCAGCAGTATACGCAGCAGACAGAGAAGTTGAAAATGTTGAATTAAAAAACAAAATCTAGCAATATATTGAATGGTTCCTGGATGAAACATTGATCATGTAGCTGAAACTCCAAGGTCACTGGAAAGAATGAGTTTTATGTAGATGGTGTGACTCTAGATGTAATGAGTTGAGGACATTCTCAGGCTGCTTTTGAGAGAAGAAAACATTTTCTTTGTTGGATAGTTTTATAGTATTTGTGCATCTCAGGGTTCAGACAAAAAGAAAAAAAAATCTGAAATAGTTAAAGCAGAAAAATACTTAATAATAATAATTCTGAGTTTAAGGCTGGGATGTGAAACCTTCACTAAACATCAGGAATATGGAATTTGCAGAAATTGTGGGGAAACAACAGTGATGAGCTGAATTTTTTGCCACACCCAAACAATTGTTTTGAACAACGAGAGCTCACTTTGGGTGGTGAACACACAATGTGATATATATATGATGTAGTCCAGAATTATACACTTGAAATCTATGTAACTTTACTAACCATTGTCACCCCAATGGACTTTAATTTTTTTTAAAAAAACAAAGAATCCTGGAAACACCTCCACTCTAACACACATTGCAGTCCATGCGTTTACCTGCCAAAACATATTGGTGGCTTACGATTTTAACTTACACTCCAAATCTTATGGAAATGCTTTCACTGGCAAATCTAACAGAGAACACCAATGACAAAGAGACGGTTTCTGGTAAGTATAGTTCTAAAATTTAAAGGCACTTCAATACAGTGGGAAAAATAGAGAACAGTGGAAATGGATGCTGGTTGCCTCCCTCTTTATCTATAGGTTTACTGTTTTCATAGTCATATCCATCTATATCTCCCTTACTCCCTATCCATAGCCATATGCATGTCAGCGTCTATTCCCTTTTCCATATCTATATCTCTACCTAGCCCATGGCCCTAACATTGTGAATTTGCCTTTCTCACATTCGATGCCTTCTTTGGGATTTCATATTTGATAGAAGCTTCAGCTCATTTACTCTCTGCAAATGACATAATTTTTCAAATATTGCCACAGCCATATTTGCCTTTAATAGTACAATTACTGCCATCTTGACATAACCATGAATTATTGTGCTGTGCCTCATGTAGCCCAATATCAATAGAGTATGCATAATTTATTTTTACAGAACAGTCATTACTTTAAAATATCTACTTGGTCCTGTGTTTTTCCCATTCATTCTGAAATTAAATAGGTTAAGAGTTTGTTTCAGCAGAGAATTCTTTGTATATCACCTGGGTTATGTTTAAGAACTGTCTAGCCAAAGCGAGACTCTAAGATAATTCCTATCCAAAAATCTTACTGTAAGAAATGAGAAATCACTTAGAGGATGCTGTTGTTATAATATAATTCATCTCAGCCATAATGTGACACAGAGCACAGATGAAAGGGCAGTGGATTTTGAGTCATAGCACTAACAAAATTAATTTTTAGTGGCTACTTGTTCGGTCCCAGAAAATATGCCAGGGCGTTCCATATTAAATTCTCTTATTTAGCAATCACAAAATTCTGGGATTTGGGTAATGTTAGCACTTTTATTTTTAAATAAGGCCCTCTCTCCTTCTCTGTTTTTTACCACGTTCCATGTCTGTTTTTCCCCATCTAATTGTAAGCAGAAATATGCTAATAGCCTTTAATTTAAAACCATGTTTTTTATATTAATTATTTTAATTCAAGTTTAAAATATTGTAGTCAGCTGATAGGCACACTAAATATACACATGCATTCTTAAAGAGTTTTTTGATTACATTGTTAGAGATAATATAAATCTAGTCATACTTGATTTTCAAGTCTTCCAGAAATAATAACACCTCACTGTTAAAAATTGATAAACATTTACAAAATTAGACAAGTACCATTCTTTTCCATCAACCTTGACTGTTTCTATTACATTAAACTGTAAAATGTCACGTTAATTGCCATTATTTTTTAAATATTTTAATGCACAGCCTATTATTTAAAGAACATATGCATTAACATTTAAAATGACTTTCTTGTAATTTAAATTTGCATTACATTTGCATTAATTACAAAATACTTTATTACTATTCATATTAGTCATTGATATAGTTATGATAATCATTTAATTTTCTTTGTAACTAGTTACTGCTTACAATGTGAAATATCATTAATGTTTCTGAACGTTTGTAAGAGGAAACACTTAAGGAATGTTTTCATCTAAAAGGGGCCATAAGAAGTGATAGGATCACTTTAAGTTTGTGATTTTTAAAACATAGAACAGCCTCTGATTAGTGTTTCACCGAGTGAAAACAAAATAGTAAGATATGATTGGGGTGTAGGTGGGATTATGGTGAAGGGAGACTAGGGGTTATAAATGAGAAACTATTAAATGCTAAATGAAACAACTGACATGTTGAGTCATCCTGTCACATGAAAGAATCTTCTGGAACAATGGTCATAAACTAGTCCAAGTCCTTGACAAAATATTCATAACAGTGAAATATAAAAAAATAGAGGAAATGTTGCAAATTTTCATGAAACTAAATGTAGTAAGAGAAGTGGCTATCCATTAATCTGAGCTTTCATGCATTTTCAAGTACCATATTTATGGTGAGAGAAATTGTTGATTTTTGGGATGGCATAAAACAAACTCACTACTTAGCAAACAATACATTTCAATACTATTTATTGGCCACTTTTCCTAAATTTTTAACTTTTATTAAAAATAATATCTGAAGGGAATTTACATTGCATGATTTCTAGACTTTCTCCTGATATATTTTTTGACTAATCTTATTTACTTTTTCCCAGTAAGGAAATGTCTGCTCACCACTGGTAAAATTTGCTATAAAGTTATAAACAAGTATAGACAGTGGTTTGTATTACCTTCCTGGCTTTTAAATCAATGACTAACATCGTGATACAGTTATACTGGCCCCAAATGCTTAAAGCTATCATGTGGGTAAAATTGTGTAGTTCCCTATTCCAAACATTTGTTAAGAAATTTATATGACCATTGTGGAGAAATAAAATGAATTAGATATGCAATCTCTCCTCATGAAAAAAAAATCACAGTGGGAAAAGAAAAATATTCAAGTTAGAAGTTTATCTTTGGTATACTGCCTACCAGTTGTATTAATTAAACAATTTACTGATCATGTCTGAGCTATGACTTCTGCAATTGTAAATCAAACAATACAGGGTTAAACTCTGGTATTCTTTTCAAAAGAACATAAAATGTCATCCACTATACAATTTTATCACATATCAATATAAAAGAAATATAACTGAAAATGTAATAATTTAACTACATACATATATATATATATATATATATATATATATATATATATATATACACACACACATATGTGTGTGTGTGTGTGTGTGTGTGTGTGTATGTATATAATACTAAATTTCACAAGTATTTGAATCAGTACAAATGGTTCTATGGAAAATATCCCTATCTACAAAAAGTATGCTTGAGTTCAGGTGAAATACATGTACATTTGAATATTGTAATTTTTAACTCATGTTAAAGATACAAATCATATTAATGTTATTCAAAAACTAAGATTTAAAACTATATAGTTATATCCTGAAAGGTCTTTCAAATGGATGTACATAAGACACATGATCTATCTTTAACTTCTGAGTTTGATAACATGGTAAAAAATAAGAGTCTTTACATAGACAATTTGAATTTTCTTAATAATTGGAGTTCTTTTACATTCTTATGATTCTTGAGAACACTGTTTGAAGAACACAATCTTTGGTTTGAGAAAGAAAGTGTTCTGTTAGTATTCACAGTCTTCTACCACATCAGTTCATTAATTTAACAGCTATTTATTGAGGATCTCTGACAGGGTATGCACTGCATGAAAGCTCTGGTGATAAACTACTGAGTTCCAGCATTGACTTCAAAAAGCTTCATGTCCCAAGGAAAGAGATGCTCAACAACTAATCACACACACAAACATTAAACGTTAACATGGACTCTTGTAAAGAAAAGTTATGGCATTCATATATGAAAGAGTTTCTTTTCTTTTTATTAATTAAAATTTATTGGGGTGACAATGGTTAGTAAAATTATATAGGTTTCAAGTGTACAATTCTATAATACATCATCTATATATCACGGTATGTGTTCACCACCCAGAGTCAGTTCTCCTTCCATCACCATATATTTGACCTTCTTCACCCTCAGGTCCCACCTCTATTCCCCCTTACCCTCTGGTAACCACTAAACTATTGTCTGTGTCTACGAGTTTTCGTTTCTTTATTTATCTTGTTTCTTTGTTGCCTTCAGTTTTATATTCCACATATGAATGAAGTCATATGGTTCCTGACATTTTCTGTCTGACTTATTTTGCTTAGCATAATAATCTCAAGAAATATCCATGTTGTAACAAATGGCACTATTTCATCTTTTCTTGTGGCAGAGTAATATGCTTGTGTATGTACTCTTTACATGTATTTTAAACTATCTGGAAAACAATTTTTTGACAAAAATGTCTTCTAAATGTTCAATTGTTAAAATCAGTGGCATAAAATATGCACAAACACATACTCTCATAACTCATTTCCCAAAGTTTGAATTAATCAGTATTTTCATATAGGTGACATATGATAGATATAATAAACAGTAATACACACATATACATGAATAAATAATAAATTAATATATGTATACATATATTACAACAATTGCTTTTGATGAGTGAGCTCTAATCAATCTGTCATAAATGCCTATATATACATATATATTTATTAGCTTGGGGATTTGATAAATTGACTTAATGCTCTTTGAACTCTATTAGGTAAAATGTCTGTGACTCTAACAAGTAATTTCATTTATGTTTTTAGGTTAACAGGATTCCATCTGCCACCACCAGTGACAAGTACCAAATCTGTGTTCTCACTACGTTTGACCAGTGACTTTGCAGTTAGTGCTCATGGGTTTAAAGTATATTATGAAGGTAAGTGACGATAATATGAAAGGACGACTGTTCGGTCTAATGTAGTCAAACCAAAATTATTCAAGATTGAAATGGAAGAATCACCCAAAAAGAAGATACAGGTCATCCTGTTATCTCAAATCCTATCCCAAGATTCACTCTCTTGTTAATCATTAATATATAATAAAACGCTAGAATTAGCGCACTTTAATGTTTCACAACTGTGGGCTTAGACATAGAAAAGTCTTTCCTTTGAAACTTTTTCGGAGATGAGATCAGTGTTAGAGATTAACAAAAGAGAATAAAATGTGAGAGTAACAGGAAACTAGTCCTGATTTGAGATTCAGGATTTAGGGACTCCACCCCATTCTCTGTGCTCTGTCTCTCTGCAAGAAAATTAGTTGTCAGTCTTCTCTGCAAGTTGGAGTCAAGAGAAAAAGTCCCTTAAGAGACAAGAATTAATCATCTATTTTAAACCAGGCTTTCCAGTCCCAGAGATCCATAATTCCTTAACCACAAGGAGGAAAACCAAAAAGCTCTTGCAACTGAAGGTTTTTGTATGGAAATTTGGTACAAAATCATTTGGCATCAAAACCAGACCTGAACTTACCGGAGGCCATTTATAATCTTTACTTATCCCACGTAGTGTGGCAACTCCTATGTTCACTACAGAAATATTGTGTGATAATGGGTAGTACCACAGGTTCTGCTGAAGCTGTTAAAAATGCACAGAATCTGCATATTTTTCCTTTTCAAAATGTGAAAAAATCCTGATGACACAATAATCTATTTCTGAAGGTTTCAGATAGAGGACATAGTCTTAAAATTTCCTCTCTATGTGATTTGACAATAACATTTTCACCCAGTTTAGGTAAGAACCCCTCCATTACCAATAGGCATAGTGTATCAGATTTCACCTCACCTCCCAGGACCATGTTACCAGAATACATCATACAGGATCTGATATTGAGATATGTGTGTATCTGATAAGAGATACACAAACATAGTAGCAGGGCGGACACTTTCTAAAGCACATAATAACACCAAATATGATATATTTAAAGAGCATACTGGAAAACAAGCTCATATAAAATAGAAGTGCTTTTCTATAAAGGTTAACAGTTCGCATGTAGGGAAAGTTTGAAACTAAACATTTCATCTAATGCTGTCTTTCTCACTAGAGAGTAAAAATACCCTCTAGCAAACAATTGAGTAAAAAAGTACTCTTTTTTATATTTTAAATAATGCTATTTTGCAGCAGTTTTGAGCACTATTTTTTACTTAATACATTTCTGAACTGTCTTTTGTCTAGCAAGGGAGGATGCGTTTCAAGCTTATTTTCCTCCATTGTGATAGTAATAATCATTATTTTTCTAAGGTGCTTTCAAGATAGTTGAATATTTTCATCTTGGCAACTTAATTCATAGTTTAAAATACTATAAACACAAAGGTTTAATTTTAAGTAGTGTTATTTTGGCAACATTGAAGGAGTTAGTAATACAACAATTTTCTATTAAAGGCTCCTTAATAGAAAACCTGTCTCTGTGCATCAAAACATAAAGATATTTTAGGTTAGTTTATTCTTTCAGTAAGGGCTAAGTGTACTGAAAATGTAGTAACTTAGAAGATGAATTATTATATTGCCATGTTTTCTGGTTTGACTGTCTAGTTTTATGAACTATACCAAAAAATATTTTCATAGCTCTCCATTGTTTCTACATATGCAACATTAAATTTCTACCTGTCTCTCCTGCTTCAGTAAAATGGACTTATATATCTTCATGGCACTTAAATGTATGTGTAGGAGGCCCAGACTTAAAATATAAGGCACTAGCTATTGATTTGTGATGAGTATCTTTTACTATGTTATTTGTTTTATGTTGCCACCTTAACAAATGACCACAAATTTATCAGATGAAAACAACAGAAATGTATTACCTCACAGTTCTGTAGGTGAGAAGTCCTGGATGGTCTCTACTAATTTCTTTGCTCACAGTCTTAAAAGGCTAACATACAAATGTCAGCTGGTTGGGCTCTTGTCAGAAGATTTTGGAAAGTATCTACTGCCCATAGCTCCTAGAAGCCTCTCTCTTCCTTGTACTTGGGCCCTACATCTGAGAGCCAACAATGGGAACATTGAGTCCCTTTCATACACGGAATCGACTGCCTTCTTCTTCCTATATATCTCTCTACTACCTTCACCCCTCCCCCTCCCCCACCCTAACATCTCTGTCTTCAGCTGTAGAAATTTCTTGGCTTTTAAGGGTCTACATAATTAGATTGGGCCCATGTGGATAATCAAGGCTAATCTCCCTATGTTAGTCCTTAATTATATCTGCAAAGTCCGTCCTGACATATTCACAGTTTACAGAGGGTTTTTTGTTTGTTTGTTTTTGTTTTTGCAGGGGTTGGTGGGAAGGGTAAGCCTCATTTGTCATTTGTGCTACTACAGCTTGTGCTACACACTATATAACAGTTTGCAGAGGGGGTAGTTACAAATAAGTAATAAATAAGTAAACATTTACTTATTTAACTATGGCCAGTGAGACTGCCAAGGGCAATTGGCATATTGTGAAGTCCAGAAACCTCAGTTTGAAATTTGAAAATCTGTACTTCACCTCTCCTGTATTTTGGATCCAGGTCATCATCTACAGTTACCTCAAACTATAACTCTGGACTCTACCCATGCTAAAATAAAATTAAATTACCAATATGGACGTTTCTTCTATGTTTATACTTGCATGCTAGTTTTTTTTTTTCAAGATAAGCCTAATATCTGAATCTCATTAATTTTCATTTCATTTCCCTCTATGTAATTATTTATTATTTTCTTCATCTTTTAAACTTTCCCGAAATGTTGTCATTTGAATTAGAATTTGTGAGATCTCCATTTATTAGTGATATGTGTACACTTATTTGTGTTTCTCAAACTGCCCACATTAGACACATGCATCAGAATCATCTGGAAAATGTGCTAAAATGTGGAGTTCTTGACTCCAACTACATATCCTGAAGCAGAATCTGGAGTGAAGCCCTAAAATATACACTCTAATTCCAATTGCAAATCCAAAGTAGAAAAATCGATAAATGTAAATCAGTCTGTGATCTTCACAGAACTTCTCTACTATTACAAACTTACATTGCACTAGTTTAGCCCATTTATTTTAAAATTGTGGAGGGTGATGCCCCTATTTCACAAACTTTGATCAAGTTTAAGAGCTCTTAACAATTCACTGAAAATACTTTAAAACTTTTTGATGTCGAAGCTGTAAATTATAAATTTCTATTGAAAAATTTCCACATTAATATCCAGCTGTCTATATATTTATGTTTCATTATTATTGTATACTATGTACTTTACTTTGTCACTATTTTCCAAAGTTTGTTTCACAGAACTTTGGATTCATATATTTGTTAGTGCTAATAAAACAAATGAGTAAATTACTGTGAAAATTCTGTGAAACAAACAAAAAAAAATGAGAAACACTAGTGTATACTACATTGAATATTCATACAACTGTTTCTCAAAACTTGGTAGGATAAAAGCAGTAACATCTCTGTTCTATGAAGCACATGGTGGGAAATTTTCTTACGTCTTTCTAGATCTTCCAAACAGAACTCAAATTATATTCTAGTGTCTGTGGAGTTTTTTTGTATACTTGAGTTCTTGTATATTTTTACTTTAAAAAAAATGTATAATCACTCATATAGGTGAAAGAGCATATGGTTATATGCCGTGGAATACCTTATCATTTTAGATTAATTTATTATACAAAGTAATATAATCCATACACATCGTAGATTTTATACCTATTATATGTTCTAATTATATATTATGACATATTATATAAGTGATTAATGTTTGGAAAATTTCAATGAATAATTTCAGCATATATCAGTGAGCCAATTCAATTACCAGAAACAGACATAAAAATAAGAATATAGCCTTGAAATCCACTTCAAACACCAGGTAGTTATTATGCCATAATGATTGTTGATGTGTATGACTAAGTAATTAAAAAATTATAGGGATAAAAGGCTCATATTAAGCAAATATACTGTTAATTCATTTTCGAATTTTATTTCAGAAATATAAAAGTTTGGCTAATAACACTACTACTCTTCAGTATCATTTATTGAGTAATTTCTTTGTTATAGTCACAGTGGTAAAGATTTTATGTCTCTCCCTAAAAATTAAATGAAAAATTATAATGAACAAGAATTTAACAAAGCACCAAACTTAATATAAAAAATGTTTAAATGCCTTACACATAGAAACTATATACATTTTGAAGACTTATTTTGTATATAACTATAAACTATAATCCCATTTAGAGTTAAATTGATATGACCACATAAAATTTGGTACAAAAGAGCATTACAAAATAATAATTACTGATAATGAGTATTAAAACATGATGTATCATAAAAGCTGAAATATACACTTGCATATATTGTGTGTAACATATTTTATTCGACTTTTTAAAATACTTGACATACAAAAGAATATTTATACTATTTGCTACTCTATTTAGTTATCTGTTACACATGTTTATTAAAAGTTTGCCCTAGAGAACGTCAAATGACTTTAATGCTTTTTAATGTTAGGGGTTATTTTCAATTCCTAAAGTTTAAAAAATTATACTGTAGTATCAAGATATTTAATAGAGAACTTACAACTTAGAATCATGTCAGTGATGCTTCTGGCAAGACGGTTGAATTGTGGCAAGATAAATTTATAATAAAATCACCTATATAGTGTGCTGGCAATAAAGGTATGTTAACTTCATAAAAGAAGTAATAGGATCTTCACCTTAAATATTTATAATATTAAATGAGTAATACTGTATTTTAAAAAACACAATACAAGGAGATGTCAGACATGCAAAGGCATTTTTTATTTCTTGGTCAAATTAAAATCTTTTGCCTTTAGGGATCCGTCGAGCCAGTCTACTTTAGTATTGAAACACCGTGATTCTAAATTGACCGTCTAGCTAAGTCATGAGTGTCTTCTCTCTACTTTAAACAGTGAGAAGTGTTTAAAATCCCAAACCAGAGAATGACACAAATCAGCCTTTTTTTTAAATGTCATCTTCAAAATGGAATTAAAAAACAGTATTGTAAGGAATATGTGGCTCTCGTTGGGTTTATACAAACATTTATTAATTTCAAGTTATTTTACATTTATTACCCAGAAAGACACAGATCAGTTTCAGTGTGCTTACAGCAAAACTTCTATAGTACTATCAATGCTATGAATGCTTTTAGGCATTGAGTCATAACATTCTAAACATTTCCCATTTCTGCACAGTGTAGCATACCCAACATCTACAACTAGCTATGTCACAGCCTTGTTTCCCACCACGGTTTGCCTCAGTTCATGAGACAGTCACATTAACATGTATCAAATTTCTATATATACTATGCTACTTAAACTATCCTACCTTAAATCTCCCTCTTTTGCTCAAAATATCCTATATACACCTCTTTGATTGGCCCGCTTATTTCTTATCCTTTCAGACTATGTGCAGACCTTAATCAACTCCAGAGAGTCATTTATGGGATCCAAGATTGAGCCTGACAATGCTTAATAATCTTTTCTCTATGTGTCAGATATGTACACAGCTTATCACCATACTATATTCTACCATTTTATATGTTTTGCTCACACTAATCTGTGAGAAACTTGAGGGTGTAGAATGCATTTTACTTGTTTTGTAAACATGTTGCCTAACAGTACAATTTTGCAACATTGCAAGCACTTAATAGATGTTTGTTAAAGTCAACAGATACACAGGATATCTAATAATTTTATCGGTAATAAGGAAAGATTTAATACATATGCCTCTTTCAAAGAATTAAAACTCTATTGAATGTATTGAAAGGCAGACATCGGCTATGTTTAGAAATTATGATATTCACAGATAACTGCATTAGATAAATAAGGTTTAGGAAAATGTTTGGCCTTTTATTTGAGAAAAACCATAAATGATACATACAAATAGTTTTACTTTTTATTAATATTTTCTTTGCTTAAAATTTTTACTTTCTCGAAGAAAATCTTTTCTTTATGAAGCATTTAAAAAATATATAAAACTGCTTATACTTCATAAAGAGAAAAATAAGCTGAAAATGAAAAATTGCTTAAGTCAGTTATATATGACCTACTTCATGTTTGTGTTTCATGTGGAAAAGATGAGATGGCATTCAAGAATGTATTTTATTCTCCAGAAATAACATGATTAAATTTAGTACATAATCTCATTTCAGATTGAATTTCTTTTATATATGTTACTAAATGTGTCATATTTGTCAACTGCTATAATTTATCATTTTGATATGAGTGCTAGAATTAAGTTTAATTGAAACTGATTAATTCAAGATTCCAATTATATGTCAAAGATATGTTTTGGGTTGCATAGATTCAAAGGCCATACATTGTAATAAGTTGTTATAACTGATAGCAAGCAACTATGGTTTAAAAGAAAAGTATAGTACAAGCTTATTTAAGAAATTAATTAGTGAATTTACCTAGATTTCCCCCTACCAAAATGTCGTTAGAAAAATATATTATGTATATTATTTGTTTTTAAGTATGATGACATACCACAGAAAACTAAATTTAAAGTGGTTTCTTGCTTATAAGAATTATGCGTTTAACAGGGTAACATTTAATTTCATAAAAAGTAAACAGCTACCATAAAATAAAATGTGCCAATCAAAAATTTCAATAGGAATAGTAAACAGTATCAATCATTTTGATTCAATGAATATACATATTTTATTAAGTAAAATTATTTTTCTTCATGAAGAAATAATTATGTTATCAAATCCCATTTTCAGTACTTGTTACAC
This sequence comes from Rhinolophus hipposideros, assembly GCF_964194185.1. Classification (NCBI taxonomy): domain Eukaryota; kingdom Metazoa; phylum Chordata; class Mammalia; order Chiroptera; family Rhinolophidae; genus Rhinolophus; species Rhinolophus hipposideros. The sequence goes on from NC_138059.1 coordinate 20,474,250, forward strand.
AACTCTCAGCCTTAAGATTAATTTTTTTATAATTTCCCAATTCCACATCACATAACATAGTTTACAAAATGCCTCAACATTTCAATAAAAATTATACTTTTTCTATGCAATGTGGTGTTATCCTATCTAGAATATTTTTTTAGATTTTGTATTCCCTTTAAATCAAATTTTTAAAAAGGAAACTGTAATGTGAATGAGTGTGGGAAAATGTCAAAATCTTACTTAATGAAGTATCACAGTCAGAAAAGAAAAAGCTTGTTTTTCATGTGATCATAGTTGGGGGGTGATTTATTTCTTGCAAAGTCATAGCAGGCTAACGTATATAGGAAATAGATAATCAAAAATCTAAAGGAATGCAAGAAACTAATTTGAAGCCATATTAATTAATAACATTGAACAACATGTTGATGCTTCCTATTGTAACAGAATGTGAATTGACCACAAGGCACCATTTGTGGTACATTTAATATTATTCAGGAAACTAAATGTTCATTTGTCACTCCTCATTTTTTATATAATTATTACATTAATGATATTTCCAAATACGTAGTTAAAATAATCTAATCTGTCATGTTTGAGACACTTAATACTTTTGGTTTTTTCACTGTGCATCCAGCTGAATACTTTATTTCTTATCCTACAAACAGATTTTGGAGAGTGTGCTCTTTTGGTCATAACTTTCAATCACTACTCATCACTACCTATGCTGTATGCAATCATTCATTGTACTTTCCATTCTCATTGGGATATTTAAAGGCATTTTTCCCCCCACAAAATGATAATTTCCATCTGTATTGGTTTCATACTGCTGCATAACAAATTACTACTATTTAGTGGACTAATATAATACACATTATAATCTCAGTTCTGTAAATAAGAAGTCTGGGAGGTGATCAGGTTGGGTTCTTAGCTAGCATCTCACAAGACTATAGTCAAGGTGTTGGCTAATTCTGAGATTACACCAAAGGCCAGGGTCCTATTTCAAGCTTACTTGTTGCTGGTAGAGTATGTCTTTGCAGTGAAGTGGTATAATTGAGGTCCCTATTTTCTTGCCAGGTATTGACCAGGGACTTTTCTTAGTTTGTTCAGGCTGCTTGTGGTTCCGTGATTCCTCCTCCCAAAGGCAGTTCACATCCTGACGTTCTTTTACTTCAGCCAGAGCATACGTTCTGACTTTACCTCCTTCACCAGTAAGCTAGTAAGGGGTCCTATATAACATAACATACTCATAATCACAGGAGTGACTGTCCCATCACTATTGGCATATAATGTAAGCTATGAAGGGGTCGAGTCTTCCATCATATCCACTGCTCCCACCTATACTCATGAAAAAGGGGTGGAAATCTTGGAGCCTGTCTTAGAATTCTGCCTAGCACATCATGTTGAGTGACTCATTTAAGTGATAGTTAAAAAATAGGACACAAAAAATATAAAAGAACAGGAGGTTAGAGATACATTTTATAATCAACCAACCTAAATGGCTCCATTTTTACCTTTAGAAAAAGGAGATATAGTTAATGGATTCTTTAGATGTTTTTTTCCTTACTCTGGTCAGTAAATAGCACTTCTTTGTATGCTAATACATAGGTAAATACAATTTAATTATAAACTTAACAGTGTGCTTCAGATTTTTATTTTAAAGATGATTACATTTTAATATGAATGCTTTTAAAATATAACATGTCTTTCTTTTCTATTAAAATTTATTGGAAAAAAATTATTGGGGTGACAATGGTTAGTAAAATTACACAGGTTTCAAGTGTACAAACTAGACTGCATGTCTTTCTTCTTAATGATAAATATAGGGTAATGGAAATATTTTTATAAATGCTGGACATGGTGTTACAACATCTAATTTGTAATGCTGACTTCATTACTCAGATGTTGTGAAGTTCAGTTCTCCATAATGTAAAATGAGTAATATAATACCAATTCTACAAGGTTGTTTTGAAGATCAAGGGAGTTGATGCAACATCCACAGAGCAGTGCCTGACATATAAGCAACATTCAATAAATTGTAGCTAGTATCTTTGTTGTTCTACCTTACATATTCAACATTACATATTATTTTTATTGATATATATTTAATTCCATGTTTCCCCAAAAATAAGACCTAGCTGGACAATCAGCTCTAATGAGTCTTTTGGAGCAAAAATTAATATAAGACCCAATATTATTATATTATATTATATTATTATATTATATTATATTATATTATATTACATTATATATTACATTATATTATATTATATAAGGGTCTTATATTAATTTTTTTCTCCAAAAGACACATTAGAGCTGATTGTCTAGCTAGGTCTTATTTTTGGGGAAACATGGTATTACATATTGTACATATCCTATTCAATGTTATAATTGATATAATCATAATCAATATGTTGAATACATAATAATGATATATATCCAATATTATATATTGATAATATAGCCATATATATATATATATATATATATATATATATATATATATATATATTATAATGTTTGGTCCTATCATATAAACTCTTTGAAATTCCACTTTCTCAAAAGGAACATTACATCCAGCTGTTTATTTCTTCTCTCTTAGAGTATTGTTAAATAAGTAAATAGATGTGACGATTTACCCAAGTGTTATTTGGAATAAATAAATTACGTAGGAACACCCTTAGCTAGGGTTTCCCTGGAATCACAATGCTGCCAGTGGGGTAATTTATTTTCAGCTTGAACCAATGGAAGAAATATCACTTTTCAAACATATACACACAAACACACACACACAATGCTGCTCCAATGACAAAGGTCAAAACTCTGACAGAGGCTAGGAGAAGTACTCAAGAAATGCAGCTCTAAGCTGACAGGATAGTACATACTAGAGACAGAACTGGAACATGACTAGGCAGTAATTCTAACTGACTTGAAAAGAGGGCACAATGGAAGAATGCCAAGTCTTGTGTAGAAACTAAGTGAATAATACTCACTACTTAAATACAGCTCTTTAAGCAAATGCATAAACAAAAATTCATAGGAATTTTATGGAGAATTATAATGGCCTTGAAGCAAAGAACAAACATCTTTTTACAGACATTGCGGCTAGCTAGAAGAGATGATACCTAGAATCAAAGAACAACATGTGCCAAACTAAAACAGGGTGTATTTTTCTATCATTGTGATAAAATATAATCATTTTCTTCTAGTGGAAAAATAAGTAACAGAATGAATGACCCATCTGTAAAAACTTTAGATACTGTCCAGAATTGTGAAGGTTCTGAGATTTTGCCCTACTTGAAACGTAGCAAGTTAGCATGCCACACTTTCATGGATGCTGGCAGAAGACAAAATTACTAAGTCAGGGACAAAGGGCATTATTACATAGCAATAAAAAGAGCCAGGGTATCAGATGTTGCTCAGGTTCCGAGAGCCTCAATTCTCACAGAGAAATGAGTAGAGGGCCAAGTAATGCCCACATACACAGTGGGATGGGCTGTAGGAGAGAAGCTCTCACTTGGAGAATTAAGATCTTCTATAATTATATAGCAAGTAAACAGACCCTCTCCTCTGTAGGGAGATAATATTTCTCTATTATTGCTGAACCAGGAAAGTAAATACCTCTGCTTATAAGATGGGGACAACATAAGAGGCATATGGAGAATTATTTCTCAACATGTATATATAGTTTTTTGCCACCATAGCATTTGGATTAAACACATTTTAGACAATTTCAATCACTTTTTTAAATTCCAAATAAAATGCACCTTGAAATATTATTATGTGAAGATCCTTAGAATGGGTAGATGCTATATAAAAACTTCAAGACTTGTATTGGCCACATTTAGTATTATTTTAAAGCTGCTCAATACACTATACATTCTATATATACTTTGGATAATTTCATAAATATCATCTGAAAGTGATGATTTTTATTTTGTGTCCTTTTTTTTTAATCTTTATATTGAAGGATATTTGTTGAACTCTCTTTCTATAGGGTGAGATAAATCTACTCCATCATGATTTCATAGGGATTTCACCATCTATATTTATTTGTACAAGCAGTTTCTCATTTTGTCTTTTTGTACTATTTTTGTTTGTTTTATACCAACGTAATACTAATTCTTATGGTGTGTTGAGATTTCCTAAAATTATTACCACAAAATAAATTCCAAATGATTGTAAATAGTTAAAATTTTAAAATAAAAATGCATAGTTCATAAAGAAGTATAGCACAATATTGTCAGCTCATGGGAGAGGACAGCTTTCTAAGCAAAAAGGAAAATATATAACTAACAGAAAAAGTAATAGACTAGACTAAATAAAATGTGAAAGTTGCTGAATATAAACATTAAAAAAAAATTATTGCATCAAAGTGCAAAAGGAAATGGGAATTTAAATCTGAAATCTATAGGAAAGAGAAATATATGCATTATACTCATATATATACTCTTGTCTCTGATATGACATTTGCGAAAGACATGAATTAAAAATGAACTAAAATAATTTGGGGAACGTAATCAATAATGTTGTAAAAACTTTGTAGGGTATCTGATGGACACAGGTCCCATTTGGGAGACCACCTCAGGGAAGATGTAGATGCTTGATCAATGTACTGTACTCCTGAAGCTGAACAATAATGAATGCCAACTATAAAAAAAAAAATGAACTAAAAACTGCAAATGGCCAAAGCATGTGAATAAAAGACTTTAAATTAACATAGATTTATCATTAACATTACTCTTATACTTAGAAATATTTTTGGCTTGTAGATACAGAAAAATGACAAAAAGATTTTCTTGAGCTTAGTAGCCATGAACAAAAAATATGAGATGAGGTCAAAGCAATTAAAAATTATACGTGTGAGATAAAAGATTTATCAAATGAAATCTTTCAGATATAAGTTGATTAATGTAAGAAGAGATAATTTATCTTCTAAATTTATCCTGATTATGAGATCTGGAAGCAATAGATGGTATATTTTGCCTTATATTGGAAAGTATACAACCTTCTTATAATGTCAATAACAATTCTCATTTCACCAATTTTGGAAATTTTGTTTACCTTTCTGTAATTTTTAAAGCAGATCCATCTGTGTGTAGTATCAAAGGCTCTAGATTATTAAGCTAAGGAATTAGCCTGAAAGACTGTTAGATTAAATTTCAATTATCTATAAATTTTAAAAAAATTATGACCATTTATTACTTCATTTTACTGTCTTGCGTCAACCTGCTATAATTTTATTTATAATTGAGAATATGCTAACAATATCAATAACTCAAACCCTATATTTCTCAAGTAAAGCATGCATATCATTTTACCAGCAATTGTTTAGAAACACAGTGAGGTACATTTGTCACATGAACTAAATTTTGCCACAGAGGTCTATTTCAAATGTATTATTTTTGTTTGTTCAATAATAAAAGTATCATTTTAGTTACCTGCTGTCCATCTGAAATTGATAAATAGAATTCAGTGCAGTACATGATCAGGTCAAAACTTAGATATGAGCACCCCAACATTACTTTATATATTGCATTCTATATAAAAAATATGACAATAATAATAGCATAGTTTAAACAAATCTTAAATATTTATGTGCCTTTTAAGTACTCATAAACTTATTCTGATTTTCTCATGTTAACATGTCTGTGAAATTGTCAGTATTACTTTGTTCACATTTTTTGCTACTTGAAAAAAATTAGGAGGTATTTGAAAAGCTCTTTAAAGGTGTTGTAATACTACTGCATTAAGAAAAATGAATACAATTTTAAATTGTTTGAGTCTTAGAATCATCAAAACTTCTCAAAAACATTGCAGGGGAAATGTGTGGAATCATGAATAAATTAACAATTCTTCAATAATTGTTGAGGATTGAATAAGAACATTAGATAGAAGCATAAAATGATAATACTTATCACTATATAGAAAATGCTAGAACACTTTAGTATAAAATTAGTTATGACTCGTAGAAATCTTTATTAATTGGTGTCAAATATAATATAATGATGTAAAAATTTATGAATGTAAATGTAAATGAATGCTTAGAAAACAATAAATTATATTGCTATAAATGTAAATAAACTAATTCCATTGTTTACTAATTATGTGCTATTGGGAAATACACTGCGTTAGGCCAGTGAACAAGATTTGATAGTCAGCATTAAAAGATTGAAGAGAAAAATGATTCTGACCCAGTTCTGGTTTTCCTACCTTTGGAATACATGGCTACATGTATGGATGATATTAGACAAGATGAAACCTAGTAGAGACCAAACACTCTACTTATGTACTCAATTCTATGGTTCTTGTTGTTGGTTTTACTCAGAAACTTTGTTTCTGCAATTGTCCTCTATGTCATGTGTATTATCATTTTTGTCTAATAAGTCTGTCCCATTATATTCCATAAAGGCATATGGTATTAGATTTCCTTTTAGGATAAACAAACTTTTCTTGACCTTACATTCCTTTCAGCCCTTGCTCCATCTCTCTGGTGGTTCTTTAAATACAGTTCTCACAAAGCTGTCTACATTTTCTTTGGTCATCTTCTCTATTTTTAATTTACCTCCTTGAATACACTTTAATTATGACTTTGCCACTACTATTCAGTTGAATATCTTATTGTCAAGGTTACCAATGATAGAAACATGAACAGATCTAAAGGTCAATTCCAAAATTACTCTTCCTCTTTTCAGCATTTAACACATCACAATTCTTATCTCTTCTTCTTAAAACATTTCCATTTGGCTGCCTCACAGGATGCCCATTTTAATCACTGATTTTCCCCTAACATATTTTCATTGCTTAGACCCCCGGGCAGGCCCTCCTGTTTTTAACTTCTAGGTATTGTAGTGCCACAGGGTTCAGTCTATGGCCCTCATCTCAATCTACACTCATGGTCTATGTGGGAAGTTTCTGAAAGAGCTATGTATACATTGAATATATCTATCATTTAGCAATTGCTATCGGAAAATCACAAAACCTCAGGAGCATGCAAAATAAGTGTTTATTATGAGAGCTTCTGAAGGGATTGGCTCTGTCAGTCTGGTGATCTTGGCTAGATTTAATCATGTTTCTGCTTATTGGCTAATCTAGTTTACCTCATCTGGGACAACTGATGTGATTGAGCAATACGCAAATCTTTCATTCACTAAAGGATATTTTAGGTATGTTCTCATGCCTATATTAGAGGTACCAACATGAGAAAAATGGAAATGTACAAGCACTTTTTTAAGTTCTGCTTGATTTGATCTACTAACATACCACTGGCTAAAAGTCACATATATAAGACAAAGACTAGACCACGAAAGCATGACAAAGTTATAGGGCAGAGGGTATGTATAAGGGGAGATGGAATCAATAAATGATGTCATATTTGCAATTATTTCTCTATAAATGCCCCTTTTATTTTCCAACATGATATCTTTCCTGAATTCAAAATAGTCTCATCCCCATGTCTTTCTCAATAAATAGCAACACAATTCTTTCAATTGCTCTGGTTGAAAAACTTTGGGATCATGTTATATTCCTCTTTTGTTTTAGCAATTTACATCTGTCATGGGGTCTCTGGTCCCGCTCTCTGCACAAGAACACAGGATATGGTGAGGCCAAAAAGGAACACCAATGGAGCCATAGATAGGGAAGTCATACCACTATACAGTAGTAACTTGGTACTACTCTGTAGATGAACATTTTAGTTTACGAACACCATAAACATGGACAGTAAATGCTTTGGTTTACAAACACACCTCGTAAGTCTAACATGTCACACAGCTTGCACTGAGTGCAAGATCCTGAGGCCTAGCTGTCGGCTGTTTTCGAATGTTTCAGACCTTGTGTCGTGCGGGGTGTCCCGCGGGGTGGCCTGTGGGTCTCTGCTCCCGCTCCCCACATAAGAACGCAGGACATGGTGAGGCCAAAAAAGAACACCCACGGAGCCATAGGTAGGGAAGTCATACAACTATGGTCTCACTGGAGGCTGGGTTTACACGACGTGCGACCTGCTGTCCGCTTTGCTGCCAACCGACCAACTCTCTTCGACTCTCCTTACTCTCCTTCAGTCTCCTCCTTCACTCTATTCGGCTCCCCTCCGTAGCCACGGCAGTTATATCAGTGACCAATGGCCCAACGGCCACAGCCTACGGCCAACCACTATCTGAGCCAGCACCTCTCCACATGAGGCCGAGAGCCCGGAAACTGCTCTCTGGGTCTCCATCCCCACACCTTGAATGGTCTTCTGGAACGGATTACGTTCGAAAACCAAGATACCACTGTATTTTCGATGGTGGCTGGTCAAGATACAAAAGCAAACATTCACCAGTACCCCATCAGGGTATCTTTCTGCACCCCAGTCTCGCCAGCAACTAGGCAAGACACAGGAAGTAGGATCCACACAATCCGTCATCCATGCTTGCTAACCCCATTTGCTAGCTGCAATCTGCCGTCTGCTTCTCTACCAACCAATCAACATGCCGGGGTAGCCACGGCAGTTATATTAATGGCTAATGGCTAACTGGTTACAAATGATGGCCACCCAACCACAGCAGATGGCCATCTTATTACAGCTGATAGCCATCTAATAAACAAGCCAGCAGCTTTCCACATGAGACCAAGAACCTGGAAACTGCTCTCTGGGACTCTGTCCCACAACATCAAATTCAAAGTCAAATACTGAATCAAATATATCTTGAATCTTACCACTTCTCACCAATTTTTACTACTAATATCTTAGTCCAAGCAACCATCATCTATTATTCCCTGAATTAAATTAGACTACTGCACTAGATTTCTACCTGGTTACCTAGCTTTCTCAACACCTGTATATTCTTCAGTAATAGTTCATAACACTTCCCTACCCAAAACCTTTTTCTGACACTTCTACTGACATCAAATTGGCCAGATTATAGTCACAACAAAGTTGGCTGCACTGGGAGCTGGGAAATGTAGTCTATATTTAGGATGTTAATATCCCCAGCGAAAAATTGTATTACTGTGAGTGAACAGAGAGAAGCTAATAGGGAACAACTAACTGGCTGTCTCTGTCACGGTGTCAAAATAAGAAACAGCATATTCTTGCTCAATATCCTTTTATAAATAAAAATACTGTGATTCTACCAATTATAAAAATAATAATTAAATAAAATAAAAGCATTGAATTTTTGAGTCTTCTCTGTTCATTTCCACATTCCAAAACACCTATTGAGCACCTACCATGTTCTAGCCATTGTATTAGAACACCTTCAATATGGCTCTCAGGATGCTTATAATTTGGTGGAGAAAAATAAGCAAAAGCAATTATTTTCCTAACAGTTTACATCCATTTTTATACCAACACAAAATAGTTCAATCAGGTAAATATTGCCATTCTGATCTACAGCTAAAGAAAAACGGACACAATTCACTTACTGATAGCAGTATGCTGGAGCCGGTTCAGAGTGGGGGTCATCAGCAATGCCAAGTACACAGGGAATCCTCTTTCTAAACTGCATTCAGTGACTTCATGTTGATACCTTCAGATTAGCTGTGTTGAGAGCATTGACCCTATGAAAATCAACACATTTTTAAAAGCAGTCTTTTTTGTTTCTTGCTTCATATTTTCCAGAGAACTATTTGTTAAACATTTACCAGCCCAAGGCAGTAAATGGCAAGCTGACTACTGAAACTAAGGCCTCATTCTCTGTAGCCTACCCTTCTTTCTTTCTTACTCCTCTGTTGGTATAAAGCAGGCTTTCCTCAGTTTTGTGTTCATAAGAACCACCTGGTGATCTTGTTAAATGGCTGATTCCTATTTCGAACATCTGACCTAAGGCTCAGGATCATGTTTCCTGGCAGAATTGTAGGTGTTATCAATTCTGCTATTCTACATAGAACAAACCACATGATATAAAATCTTTTACTTAAAAAAAAATAAATTTAATGACAGTTTGTTCATCGTGTTATTCCAAAATACCCTTACTAAGCTATATTTTAGTGGCTTCTAAAGAAGTTGAAATTTGTTGCAGCTAATGTATATTAATGTTTCTCCTGTACCATGGTCAAAATTCATATGTCACTTTTCATACTTAGGAGAAAAAAAATAACTGTAAATGGTTTCTCTGAACTCTATTTAGTTAGTGCGTCTCACTTCTTGTTATTAGAAAATTATAAAGTATAAATCATTGTTTTTCTACAAAATCTTACATTCATAGCTCCTCCTAATTGCCCAGCTGTATTCAACGAAATATCATGTATGTTCTTCTTAATTTCCAGTGCAATAAACATTCTCCATTTTATAATTTTAAAACAATTAATAAAAAACAACAAAGTGAAGAATCAGAGATCAGGTAATGGAAGAAGCTCTTATTGTACATACTAACAGAGCTGGGGTCTAAAACAGTTTCAATCTCTAGTTAAATTATCTTTTTCATATATAATGTGGGACTTAAAATATCCACATTTTTACACTTACATATTCTAAAGTAACACTGTTGCTCAGCATTTGGAGCACTAAAAAATAATCCTGTCTTTTGTCTAATAAATCTTCCTGGGATTCCCAATTGAAGGCATGGCCATACAGGAATTGAGAAATAAGAAAAAACTGGTCCTTTCTTAACTGTTCACTTCCTGCTCTCCCATTTGCATTTCTAGACATAGCTTTCTTGAACTACTCATATTTTTCCAAATGAGTAATGTCTTTACTCAGTTGGCATTCAAAAATTATTGTTGAATGAATACTTGAATGAGTGACTAAATGAGTGTCAGATGTGATCCATGATGACTTTGATATTGTGTGTTGCTAGAAAATAAATAAAATTTGAATTGTTGGACCTAAGAGGAAGCATAAAAGTTTCAGATAAATTGGAACTCTCAGGATTTCCACTCCAATTTAATTTTACCTCTCTTATTTAAGAATAAATAAGGAAGTTGTCTCCATTTTTGATGTAGTGTAAAACTTCAATTATGTCTCTCCCTTTTTTGCTAGAGGGTGGGCATTTTTATATAATGTTATAAGGGAACAGTTAAATCTACAGTTAAATATCTTAGTGGAATTTAATAGCCTTCCTATGGCTAAATTATTTTTATGTTAATAGAGCATTTTGTTGAAATTAATGGGTCATTAGTCCCTGTGAATAGAAGGTTCTGGTATCAGCCTTTACAAATGATTCAAATTGGGGTACAATGTTTGAACATCATAAGCTGCATTTATGTTACCTTTATCAAATTTGGAGTGAATTGTTGAGTGGTGAGACTAGCTGTACTCTGGGAACATTTTCAATTCATACATATATAAAGTTTTTTCAATTTTACTTACAATATAAGTTTCATTCTTTTTTCTTAAATGACTACAATTTCTAAAGATTCTGAAATATTTCTTGTATTTCAACTTAAATTCTCCAGTATACGCCAAGAACACGCAGAAAATTCTAGAAGGATGAAATGATGAGAGATAGCTGATAGAGTTAGTAATTCTCAATTTTGTAGTTAAAAATTAAGGAAAGAATTATAATTTATTAACAATAACATTCAATCAAATTAATTTTCTAACCCATAAGCGACTATATCAAGAAGAAAGTTAACTGAAATTCCAGGCATTTGAAAAGTTCACTGGACAAACAGATAATGGTAAGTATACACTTAGTCAGAAATTTAAAAATAAATAATAATAATTTAAGGGTCTAACTGGATAGTAGAAGCCCTCTTCCTAAGAAGTTTTATGATATTCTAAAGGTTAAACATGTTTCTAATAATCAGATGTAAAAAGAAGAGACCTAATTAAATAAATTCAAAAATATCTTCCAGATCTTAATTCCTATGAACTTTAACAGTAAGTGAAAAAGAAGTAGATTATTTTTCCAGCTTTATTGAGGTAAGATTGACAAGAAACATCATACGTATTAAAAGGTGTATAATGGGATACATACATATACATATATATGTATATACCTATATACATTTATATATACATACACGTATATACATATATACATTTAATATATATGTATATACGTGTATATGTATATACGTATATACGTGTATATGTGTATATATGTGTGTGTGTGTGTGTGTGTGTATATATATATATATATATATATATATATATATATAGCGAAATTATTGTCACAGTCATGCTAACTAGCATATCCATTATGGGCAGCTAAATTATTGAATGTGCTAAACTTAAAAAAGATCGGAGAGAAAAGTTTAAGTGCGGCAGAAGGGAGAAGTTCATTCATTTTGAGAGGACTATCCAGTTGTTTAATCATAGTGGATAGCTACAGGCTAAGAGAGAGTAGACCCCAAAGTAACAATTCAGTCTTGGCTCAGCTTACAGGTTGCAAAATATATATATTAAGTAGGGTGCAGACAATAGGGTCTAACTCAAGATATTAAAAAGGATTTTGTATTCCAAATAATGGTATTAATTTGGGTGTTTGCAGATTTAAAGTAGGAAGTATATAGAAAGACGTGCTATCTAATTGTAGAAAAACAGATCATGTTGGGTAAAAGGAAAAAAAAAAATTTTCTTCTTCTTTTTTTTTTTTTTTTAGAATTTCAGGTTTATTGAGGTATAACAGACAAATACAACTGTAAGAATTATATCTAGAAAAAATGTCGTTTAACCAAATCGAAGGGTCAGAGTCAGGGATGGCACAAAACTGGCACAATGCAGGCACACATTTCAGTCCACACACAGGAACTAAATGTACTTTCTATCTTCCTTTGTGTTGGGATAAGTTTTGGAAAACCTGGTTTGCTTCAGTGGAAAAATAATGTTTTCAGTCCATGTGGCAATGATCATGATCCATGAAAACCTCTCTCAAAATGGAACAATATAGGGCTAAAGATAGACTTCAATTGAGATGAGCCAATGGGCCATTGACAGCAGCAGAAAAAATATTGAAGAGTTGAAGATGATTAAATGTCATCATTACGGACAATTTTAAAGTTAAAAAGTGAGGTAGAAAGAACAGAAAGAAAAGTTTGACATAAAATTGATAGGGGAAAAAAAGATAGTTTGTTTTGTCAGCTGACCTGTACTGATGTGCCTAGCAATCCCTATGGCGAGGGACCCTGAAATGTCAGGTGTATCACCGCAAGGGCAATCGGAGTCCTGGTGTGGCGACTTGACCTGGTAACTTTGGCCTGTACATTGGTTTAATTCATATCTAGACTTACACTCTCTGCTTTTCTTTTAGCTTAACATCCACATCATGGATCTGTGTTCTAGTTAAGAGAACTAAGTTCCTGTTCTACTGGGTCAGGGAGTCCCACAATAAACCTAGTTTCATGTCCTTAGGGAGAACATTCATTTTCTTATGCCCCCAATTTTACAGAATATGTTTTCTATTCTCTATTTACATGTTTGCTCTGATTTTCTATTATTGGAACTTCTGTAATCCCTTGATATTATATAGGAAGCTAGTGTCAAATTCAGGTAGTGCCCTTTCTTAGTTTAGTCTGTCCACTCTTTTCTAGCAGAGGCTTTCCTCATTTTTTTTTTCCTTTGCTCTATTGAGTTTGAGTGGTAGAACATCCAATTTTTATAAAAAATAGAGATATTTGGAATTTTTTTGAATGCATCAGAATGAAGAAAGGAGAGCGTTCCTATGAAACCTTTCATAAACCAAAATGGCATCAAGCGAGATATATCCCCTGCTTTGCCCAAATTTGAGTAATACCACTTCCCTTTTATAAAAGAACTACATTAGCATTGTAATCGCTTTTTCATAAAAGCAAACAGCCTCTTCAGACTTCTTTTATTTAATGAAAACTATAGGTTTCTTGTAAAAGGAAAGTGGTGAAACAAGAACTTTCAGAAAATGGGGTACACCTATACATCTATACAATGGAATATTACTCAACAACCAAAATAACGAAATACTGATACTTGCAGCAAGATGAACAAACCTTAAAAAACCTGAAAATAGAAGACTATAAACTGTATTATTGCTTTCATAAAATATCCAGAATAGACACACATGTATAGAAATAGAATGTAGATAAATAGTTTCTAGGGAGTAAGGGAAGAAGGGAACAGAATCGGGGTTTCTTTCTGGGGTGATGAACATATTCTGAAATTAGACAGCAGAGATGTTCCCATAATTGTGAATATACTAAAAAACACTGATATTGAAACTTTAAAAGGGTGATATGTATGTTATATGAATTATATATCAATGAAAATATTATTAAAAAAGAAGTTGGGATAAGTAGTTTATATCAAATACACTTCCCCCTAGGGAGAAGTTAATACATATTATTTCTGGGGGTTATAGAAAGAAATATGTAAAAAATAATAAAAACAAATAATAAAATTAAAATATACAAATTAAAAACCACTTTATCTTTCAAATTCATGCAGATATATCTATTGTAGGTTTCAGCCAAAGTGTCTTTTTTTTTAACTTATGTTTGAAAATCATAGCTTTTTAAACAGGCTGTGAAATATCCTGGATATTTTGCCTGTGTTTATGTATAGAAAGAAACCTTTTCAGTATTTCTACTGATAATCATATTATAAATGTTTAATTAATAAAGGCTTATTGAGAATCCTGATAACTTGCATTACATTCTAAGTATAATCTATGGCCCCTGATAACAATTTCCAATTTAATAGAGAAATCATATCTCATACATAGTAAAATTTTACTTCCTGGAATAAAAAAAGTATGCTTGCAAACACTTCATATTTTGTGCCAGAGCAGGCACAAAATGATTCATTTGTTTTACCACAAATCTGCATCAAAAAATCAATTAATTTCTTTAGAAATTCAATAGGATCTCAGACACTATTCTGTTACTTAACAAATTCTCACAATAAAGAAGAATTGCTGTTAATGACGTGGTGGAAGCAAATGGAAGTGTGATGATTCTAATCATTTGTCTTTACTTGGTGTTAGCATGATTTCTGATTTTCAGATTGGTCAACTTCAGCCATTCTGGCAGCTGTCCACAGAAATTTTCATTACTTATTGTAAGTAGTTGGATGTTAATATCCAAGTCACAGAGACAGTACAGAACTGACAGACTATATTGCCATACATTGAAAACATTAAATGTCTCTTCAGCCTCTGAAATATCTGATAACATAGAGAAACAAAAAGAAATCCATTATTCTAATTTTTTATTGTTGTCATCACACTAAAATGTATGAGAATGTGAGTGAGTACATGTCTCTAAAAGAACACAAGGCTAATTCTAAAATGCTAATTGTCTTTTGATGCAAGTAACGTAAAGCTTTTTAACATATTGACATTAAACATTTCTTTCCACAATATTATTTTATTAAATTTTAAACCATTTTTTCATTTTAAATTCATAGTGCAGTTACTCAACCTTGAGGGAAAGTTTAAACTATTTCTCTTGAAAATATAATGGTGTTAATATTTTTAGTATAATGCATATTTTATCTATCTAAAATTGTGTATATATTTAGTTATTTTTCACATAAACAGTCACCTTGCTTACTAAATCTAGTATTCAGTGCACACCAGAACCTATCAGAAAATAAAATTAAAAAGAAGGAGAAAAAAACAGCACTTTTCTAGTGTTAGCATGGATGCTTTTTGAAGTCAGTGATGTGTGTCAGAGGACAGGATAGAATCCTCCCACTCAAATTTTATTTTTCGTTTTGAAGTGACATCCATTCTTTGGAATTTCTAATATTTAATGCCTTAGGAGCAACCTCTTTTATTGTGAGATTTTAAAGTGTTTTCCTTTTGGAAAAATGACTTCTTCACTCCCATCTTGCAACATACCCTTTTGTATTTGAGACATTCTTTTTTAGCAAAGACTCTAGGCATCCAAATACATGGCATTTACAAATAGTATTCAGAGGATTCATCTGGATGATAACATATTAGATATATAATCTACTATACAATCTAATGTTTTCCTTAGTATTTAAGATGCTACAGACATTTTGTGAAAGGATTTTTGTGATAAAATATATAGACATAGGCAGAACTGTTATTATTCACCTTTATCCCTTCAGAGACCCACTGTGAGGTGCCTTATATATGTGTTAGGTGTGATCTCATTCCACAAGCTTATATGTGAAGGAAAAGTAACTATTGTTTTGTTATTGTTGCCACTGATGTGGCAAAAACTTAATTTCATAGATAAGAGAAGACATTGACATTTTCTCCAGATGTTTCAGAGGATGAGGATAGTCTTGATATTTTTATTTCTAGTTATTTTTATTTGAGATCAGAAAAGTCTCAACATTTCAGAATATTTTCTGTTTATATTTTGGTTACCCTTTAGAAGCTTTAAAGAGAATACAAACTACTTAAAAGAAAAAGTGGAAATACAGGAGAAAAAGCAAAACGATATAACAAATATCTTGAAAATATGATTCCACCATATATATTAACTGATTTGTTCCTCTTAATAAACCATTTTGATATGTCTTATTATCCACAATTTCCAGGTAAAGAAATACAGCATTTAACCAAGAGAGAGAGTAAGTGACTTGTAATCAAAACAAAAAGAAAAAAAAGAGGCACACTAATCACAAAGAAATGATGTAAATTTTATCTTACTATAAATGCTCTACTTTCTGTAATTCACATATATCAATTTGCCTTTGAGGAATAATTTTGAAATGAAAATACTATTTATTTGCACTGTGAACATATCTCATTAGATCATATGTTTATGTTTCAACATGTGGAAATATAAATGAGGTTACATTTGTTATACATATTTAAATGCAGGGATTTGGTTTAATAATACATGTATTTGACATACAATTTTACAGTTTATTAGAAAGTGCAAGAGAAAATGTGGTTTTTGTATTGATGTGAAACTAAATTACTGAGGCAGAAACTCTTAGAAATTGACATAAATAACTACAATATAACCACAGTTAGCTTTTATCCATTTGAAGGTTATATTCATTTCTCATTTTTTTAACAATTTTTTTTCTTCTTAATATAGTAATAATAAAAACTTTTGCTTCTTTAAAGGTAGACTATTTGATCTCTCTGGTCTGTAAGGTAATTCTACATATACATACTGCCAAAAAAATAAATAAAACATTTCCTCTAATTGCATAATGTCACATTTTCAAAAAATAATAATTATCTGGTATATAACTGAACACTGCTTTAAAACCCCAAAGCTACTAAGAGACACTTATTGGTTTATTCTAACACTTCATTTCTTACTCACAATGAAATGTTTACGCTATCAGAATAACTGAGTGAATTAGAGCTGAATATCATTCTAATGACCAAAGCAAATTTAGAAAAATATTTAACCTGAAGCTTATGTTAAATATTAAATATTTTAGAAAGACATCATCCTCAACTGGGCTTACAAATATTGGCTCTTTTGAAAAACTTTACCTTTCATCAAATACTGATTCCCAAACATAATGCTTCTCTATGGACCGAGAGGATATCTAAAATATATTTAAATAGGAATATCCTTAAATTCCTATCAGTAAATCAATAAACTACTTACCACTGGTCATTGGTCCTCTTTCTCTTTTCTTAAAAGAGGGAGTTTATAATTGTTATTTAGTTTCTTTTCTAAATACTTAGAATCGGCCATCCTACCTCACAAAAAAATTGCCAAGTGGAATTGTGATTGGATTTCATTAAATAGGTAAATTAATTTAGGGTAACTTTTATTGAACTGGCTTTTCCAATCCAAGAACATGGTGTATTGCATCATTAATTAGGTATTTTAAATTTTCTCTCATTGATGTTATATAGTTTTTTGAACAGAGGACTTACATATCTTTAATGTATTTGTTTTTATGTATATGGAGGTTTTTTCAGTGTTAAGATAAATACCAATTTTTAAAATAAAACAATGCACATTTATTGATTGGTCTTGTTTCCAGCTACCTTTTGAATAAGTTTTTAATTATAATAGCTTAACTTTAGACATTTTAAATTTCCCACCTTTGGATTTCTATGATTAATAAGTGTTTTATTTCTTCTTTTCCAATACTTATGTCTTGTCCCACTTAACACTGCTGTGTAAAAAAATAACCATTTTTTTCCACTAAGTCCAAGATGTCTTACACATGGCTATGAATTGATACTAGCTGTCAACTATGTGCTCAGCTGAGAGAGTACTCATACGTGGTCTCTCCAACATGACAGTCTCAGGGTATTGGGCTGCTAACATGGCAGCCAGGTGTTCCAAGCAAGTGGGGTCCACCAGTAAAGTAGAAGCTACATTGCAGTTTTGTGTTCAGCCTCAGAAATTACACAGCATCGTTTCTGCCTCATTCTACTGTTTATAAGAATAGCAAGCTGGCCCACATTTATGTATAGGGGACATAAACTTTATCTCTTATTAAGCCGAATGTTACTGAACACACGTGTGGTGATGCTTGCTGCCTGGAGAGCCCAAAAACTCCAGTGAAAAGAGTTGATGAGGAAAAAAAGTGTTTCTTTATACTAGATGCCAGCAGCTAGGGAAGATGGTGGATTAATGTCTAGAAAAAAACACATTCCTCAAATCAAGAATGATTAAGAGGTTTTTTCATAGGCAGGATGGTGGGAAAGAACAAAGAGAAGTGGGGGTTAGTCATAAGAGTCTCAGGGCTGATAGTTGAGAAACTGCCTCCTCGGGGGTCTTCCGAGGCCTCAGGTGGGCTTCAGTATAATGTTGTCTTAAACGTTTCATCCCTGACAGGAGTGCTCTATACATCATCAGCAAAAATTACTAGGGAGCTCCAATTATGGGTCCGACCACCAGGCGCCTGAGGATTGAGAAATTACTCTTTTCCAGTTAGGATTCTGATTAAATGGATTAACGAGGTGTGTGTAGCCTTAAGAAAGGGCATAAAACAGAGTTCTTAATCAGTGATGGGAGAAACAAAGAGAAAACATCTGAATATCAGGGTGGCTCAAATTGCAAACTAGCTGAGTCTAACTACATTATTGATTCCCCAAGTTTCACCCTTACACAAGTGTCAACTAATATTTCGTGCTCATCGTTTAAGGCTGTCTCAGTCTACAGTGTGGTCCCAAATTGTTTACACTGGTCCACATGCAAACTGCACTCACTTTCTAAGGACTCCACATATAATTATTATTATAGTTTTCCTCTCAGAAGTGATTACCACAATCTTGACATTTAAATCAGTTTCTCAGGTTATTTAGGTGAGGTTACTTAGCTGTGGCTCCTAAAAGAGGAGGAAAGAGGAGTAAAATCATTCCTCTAGTTCTGTACACCATGAACTATAAGAGATAAGTCATTTACTCCCTGCCAACTCCACCTCAGCACACACAACATACAATGATGGGATGGGGATAAACATCAAACAACCGCAAAAAACACACCTGTTCAAAAGCGGGGTGGAGAGGGGCTTCCTAAGGTGGGGCTTGTTTTCCCGGGGGCAGCAGCAGCAGCAGCAGCAGCAGACCTCTCTCAGTTTTGCGGCCTTTGAGGTTTGGGTTGGGCTGGGTCTGCAGTGCAGCGCAGGGACCAGCTGAGCTGAGTGAGGAGGCGGAGGTATTACAGGTCACCAGAGGGTCCAGGTAAGAGCTGAGGCCTGCACCTGTCCTAGGACCTATGAGGACACTAGAGGGGGTGGCGTCTGGGTGCGCAGCACAGAGGCCCAGGGGATTCGGGGCTGAGGAGCTGGACATGGCCTGAGGCCAGGTGTCTGTCATGGCCTGAGGCCAGGTGTCTGGCTGGGCGCAGGCCTGGACATCCTGGCAGTGAGCGGCAAGACACAAACCCCAGCCACTTCGATTGGGGAGCAAGGCTCAGAACTCATTTTAGGGGTTGGCAAGTGTAGCAGTACCCTAAAGCCCCCTATGACCTCTGGAAATCCTGTTTCTTCCTACCATGACTTTGCTTCTAGGGATTTCTTAGGCATTTTGCTGGCTACCTGGGTTAGCTACACAGTGTGCTGGAGTAATGGAGGTAAAGGTCTGGACTGGGATCAGGCCTAGTCAGTACCTCTCTATCATGCAGGGTGCCATGCGGGGTCTCTGGTCCCACTCCCCACACAAGAATGCAGGACATGGAGAGGCCAGATAGGAACACCCACGGAGCCATAGACAGGAGAGCCACACCACTACAGTCTTGCTGGCCACTGGGCCGGAGACACAGGAAGCAGGAGCCACATGATCCACATCCCACCGTCTGCTTCTCTGCCAACCAACCAACCCCTTGCTAACTGCAATCTGCTCTTGCCAGCTACCACCTTCTTGCTAGCCCCCACTCTTCTGCTAGCCACAGCAGTTATATTAGTGGCCAATGGCTCACTGCTTACAGCTGACGACCAACTAGCCACAGCTGATGGCCATCCAATCACAGTTGATGCCCATTTACTACCTGATGTCCCCGCACCATATTTCCTGGAAAATAGACCTAACCAGAAAATAAGCCCTAGCATGATTTTTCAGGATGACATCCCCTGAACATAATCTCTAATGCGTCTTTTGGAGCAAAACTTAATATAAGGCCCTATGGGGACAGAGTCCCAGAGAGCTGTTTCCAGGCTCTTGGCCTCATGTGGAAAGGTGCTGGCTCGGGTTGTAGATGGCCTCAGCTGTGACTAGTTGGCCATCAGCTGTTACCGGTTAGCCATTAGCCACTGATATAACTGTTGTGGCTAGGTGAGTGGGTTGGTTGGCAGAGAAGCAGATGGCACGCTGCGGATCGTGTGGCTCCTGATTCCTGTGTCTCCAACCCAGCTGCCAGAGAGAATATAGTGGTATGAGTCCCCTATCTATGGCTGTGTTGGTGTTCTTTTTTGACTTCACCATATCCTGCATTCTTGTGCAGGGAGCAGGACTAGAGACCCTGCATGACAGACCTGGTCTTATTTTGGGGCAAACAAGGTACTAGAACATACAGTCATTGAACGATAATTTTAACATTCCTGAGGGTGAGGAACAATCCATTCGGAAATTAACAGGGCATTAAAATCAGTAAAGCACCCGAAAGCTCACAGAGGGCAAGTTGTTTTATGCTGGAGGAAACTGACGCCCAGAGCTGAAATGACTGGTCTAAGGTCATGTGATTAGTTTAATAATCAAGTTGGAATTCTAGCTGAAGGCAGTGGTTAAGGATCAGATCCTGGTTCAAGACCGGCCTCACTGGCTATTTATTGTAGTATGAATTTGGGCAATTTATCTATCCTTTGTGCCCCAGTTCTCCCCAATGATGGATATAATAATGCCTGATGGAGTTGTTATAACTAAAATAGGACAGGGAAGCCTGAAACATATTAACTGTAAATATTGATCACAGTAAGTTATTGTAGTCTGAATATTGTTGGTCGACTACACAGAGTCTTTGAGTCTTTGAGTTAAGCCCTATTTCCTAAGACCTGAAGTCACATTTATGGTGATGGGAGGATGAAATTGGGCTTTGTGGATTAACTGCTGGGCATGACACAGTTGAGTGCTGGTTAAGGGACATTAAACTGAGATGACTCTTAAAAGCTTGGGGAGGACAAAAGTGAAGCACAGTGATGTATCTACCTCTAATTTAGGAAATGAAACTTTTTTCTTACTTTTTTATAGTAAGTAGAACTTTTTTTTTTTCAGAGAAGAATTGTATCATTCTTTAAAATCATTCTGTAGCTATCTTTTTTTTCCAGCAGTGTTTGAGGTTCATGAGGAGAATCACTGGCATGTTGTACATTTGCTATTATTATATTTAGAGTAGAAGTAAAGCATTGTGTGGGAGTTCTGTGCAACAGACAGGGTGCACCAGCAAACACACTGGAAACTGGATCGTGAGAGGCTTAAATGAACTGTGTCATTAGAGTGAATTGTGCACAGCAAACCGATGTTCTAACCTATGTGAAAATGGTGTCAGCAACCCTCCACACCTTACCCCGCAGTTCAACCAACACTGTTTACAATGTGTTCACATCTTAAATCTGGTTTTTAGGAAGTGTATAGGAAGAAAAGAACATGCTATGGAAAAATTGATTACAAAGCAGCTGTTAATGCAAAGCAGAATTCAAAAGTGTAAGAAAGGCAGAATAGATTTATTTTCAAGTGGATAAATGTTTACAAAAGACCACTTTGGATTTTATATACACCCCCATTCCCCTTTAAATGCTTTTATTCCTTGATGCCATGAACGTGTAGTAAAACCAGAAAATATAAAAATAGTGGTAAAATGGTATATCTGTGACTGAAGTCAAATTTAAGTGGTTATTTTCCAGTCTAATACTTACAGTTTCTTATTTACCTTAAAACTCAAGAATTTTAGAACCATTAAAAATTAAATAACATTTGTTACTGGTAGTAATTAGGAATAATAAATAGTCAGTAATACCTAGTAATAGTAAAAATCACTGCTGATGTTGAGCACATGCTGTAAACCAGGCCCTGTCATGAATTTTGTTTATACAACCCTCAGTAGGTAGTGTTATTATTCTCATTTTAGAGATAAAGAAACTGAAGTCCAGAAGTATATAATTCACCCAATATGCCAATTTATTAAGCAGCCAAGGAGGGACTTTGACTTTGGAGTTTCTGTTCATAAATACTATTGTATGTCTAACAATGACCTTGAATGGATTATATAATTTATCTTAGTCCTAGCTTCCTCATGTTTCATATGGGGATGATAGAACCTCCTGGGTTCTTTTGAGGATTGAATTACACAACATAAGGTATCTAAAACCCACACGATTTAAAATTTTAAATGGTATATTAACAATGAATGGATAGCCTACATGAAAGAAAGACTGCTTTAGTGTTTATTACAAACTACCTATTTTTAAAATCACTTTTTAAAAAACAACTAAGAAAAAAACTAGATCATTTCTTCTACTTTTTTCTCATTTCTTATAGATTACAGGAAATTAAAGTAAATTTCACACTTAAAGAGAAAAACCCCACGAAGAAAAGCCCAGAATCAAATGGTTTCATTGGTGAATTCTACCAAATACTTAGGGAAGAATTAACACCAATCCACAGGAACTCTCCCAAAAAATAGAAGACGGGAGAACACGTTCCAATTTATGAAGCCAATATTACCCTGATGCCAAAACCAGACAAACACTTAACAAAAAACCATAGATCAATATCTCTTGTGAAAATAGATGTAACAGTATACTTAATTTAAAAAGATATAATATAAAAAATTAAATTTAAAGAACAAAAATAAATTGAACCTCCGTTTGTTTTAAAGATCTTTTTACAGAATGGACCCTTATTGAGGATAGTTTCTGCCCTTAGCAAGTGACACCAGAATAGATAATTCTTCTGAGTACAGAATGTTAAGTTACAAAACCAGAGCAAAATCTTAGACCTTTCAACGTTCTTGCCCCTTGCCTTATCAATAATTGTGTAATTGTCTATTTCTCTTTTTATTTTCATCAATTTTTTCTGTATATATATATATATATATATATATACACATATACATATACATATATATATATATATATACAAATATATATATTTGTACATCTGTGACGTACAAATTTCTGAATTACATATTTCTGAATTACATTTTCTACAATTAGGCATTATTCCTTCTTAAAATTATGCTTCTCTTAAAGTGTACATTGTCTGTTAGTAAATACACTCTAGCTTTCTTTTGATTTGTATTTTCATGTTATACTTTTCATCCTTTTATATTCAACTTTTCTTAATACTTGAATATGTGTAGTTTTTCAGCTTTATTGGGGTATAATTGACAATAATTTTATAATAATTACAATGTACAGAGTATTGATTTGGTATATGTATACATTGTAAAGGGATTTTCTTAATAGAGTTAATTAACATACCTGTATCATTACTTCATATATTTAACTTTTTTTCCTTTGATGAGAACATTTAAGTTCTCTTAGCATATTTTAATTATACAGTGGAGTGTTGTCAACTATAGTCACCATGTTATTCATTAGATACTCACACCTTATTCGTCTTATAATTGAAAGAAGTTTGTACCCTTTTACCAACCTCTCCTTATTTCTCCCATCCAGTACCTGGCAACTTCCACTCTGTTTTCTACTTTCTATTTCCATGAGTTTGACTTTTGATTCTACATATAAGTGATACAATGCAATATCTGTCTTTCACTGTGTGCCTTATTTTACTTAACATAATAAACAACTTGTGTTTGGGGTATTTTCTTTGTCCAATCTTACTGTCTTTTAATTGAAGTTTATAGTCTGTTTACAGTTGATTACCTGTATAGCAGTTAATATCTACCACCATCTTATATGCCATCATAATATATGTATTCTATTTACTCCATCCATTCAAAGTTATTTTCTTCTTCATTGTTCGGGATTTTTTGTGTTTTAGATCAATAGACATTTTTTTCATTTACCCCTTCCATTCCTATTTGATCTGCCTTATTAATAATTTCCATTCCATTCATAATGACTATTCTACTTTGTTTATAAGTGCAATTTTTTGAAAAAAATTCTGGCTACTCAATGTAAATTTAGTTTCTGGGTATAACATACAAGGTCTGACAATTAAGTTCACAAACTAGTTGCAATGATGTTGCTAAACTTCTTTGATATCAGAGGGATTACTCATTATGAATTTGTACCAACTGGACAGTTAACCAAGTTTATTATTTGGAATAATAATAAAAGGCTGGGTGAAAAAGTTAGACGACCTGAACTTTTTGCCAACAATTCATGGCTGATGCATCACGACAATGCACCAGCTCGCACGGCATTGCCTGTGAGGGAGTTTTTAGCCAGTAAACAAATAACTGTATGGAACACCTTCCCTATTCACCTGATCTGGCCTCCCAATGACTTCTTTCTTGACCTGAAAATAAAATAAATATCGAAAGGAAGGTATTTAGATGACATTCAGGACATCAAGTGTAATACGTCAACAGCTCTGCTTGCCATTCCAGAAAAAGAGTTCCAAAATTGCTTTGAAGGGTAGGCAAGTTAAAAACTTGTATGTATTAATTATTAACATTGTATTCTAACTTTTGTACTTACAAAGTCTAACTCAACTTTAATCTGACTTTTTAATGTATTGCTAGGAAAGAGAGTAAAAGAATAAAAAAAAAACAAATGTTCCACCTACATGAAAAAAATAATGCTATGAGACATTAAATCTGTCACAGTTGGAAACACAGTTGTGGGAGGAACACTTAGAACAGAGTTACACAGACTGCTTCCTTTTTTTAGTTTAGGCTGAGTTTTTATGAGAGCAATGTTCATAAAAGAACCAATGAGCCAATAAATGGCACTCAATGGGTGATCAGATACCATAGTGAAGGCAAGGTATTTGACTACCTTAAAGTTATTGTCCAACACACTGGACATTACTCTTGTAATAGGAATTGATTTAGATTTGATGAATACTTTATATTTTTAAGCACACAAGAGGTACAAATTTCAGGTTTTCACTTTTACTGCTAGACTGCCCAGATCCATGCTGTTCACAGTGTAATTCTTAAAAATAGCAGCATTGTCATAACTTGGAAATATAGTAGAAATAAAAATATTAGACCACACCTCAGACTTAATTAGATTATGTGTTTTAATATGATCTTCAAATGAATTTTAATGCATATTGAAATATGAGAAGTACTCGTCTAGATGATTTAAGGACATCTCCAAACAGTGAAAAAGATAGAAGAAAATGAAGTAATACATCTTTGAAAATTGACCAAATTAAAAATAACATTTCTTTTAAAATACAGTTGTTTTATTGTTAAAATACATTATAACTGTTAGAATAAAAAATAACCTGGTTGTTGGTTTTTTTCGACTTTTTAAAAAAATTATTGGTTTGAAAATGGTAAATGTTTTTTTTTCCCTCTAACTTTCATCAAAATATTGATGATCGTAATTTAGACCTTTAATATTTTCAAGAAGTTTTAGAAAAGCATTTATGTAAAATATACATTCTTCCACAAGTAAATAACCAATATCAAGAAAAGTACATGGAAGTTTCATGGCAATATATTTAATGTTTTAATTATATACAATAAAACTTTGCCCTTTTGTGAATCTTTTGGAATTTTCAAGCCAAATGAGATAAAATTTCAGGAATATAAGTACATTTTTAATTACAGTATAAGTAATTGTGTCATTAATTTAAGATTAAAACCCTTAATAGAGTTACTGAAATAATGTACATGATTTTCACTTAACCTTTATGGAACAAAATGACTTGAATGCATCACATTTTTTAATATGTACGTCCAGGGCTGATAGTCAGCTGGTAAACAGTATTTATATCCTGTGTCTAAATCATTTTGCACTTTTCATGCCAAACCAGTTGTAGTAGCATTCCTATTTTTAATAAAAAGGAGCTTCCCATTTTTTTTTAGAAAACTGCACTCAAATTGCCTTTCTTTTTCCTATTTTCTATATAAAATGTTATCTATCAATGCCTATTAGAATGTGCACTTTATGAATAAAATTATTTTTTGTATATTATATTTATTACTATAACTCTTGCCATAAAACTCTCAATAAACATTAGTGGAAGGAAGGAAATGTTTCTACAGATAATTTTTATAATAAACTCAAATTTAAAATTGATCAAAATGATTTAAAACATTGACTGAAACCAACAAGATCATATTTACTTTTATTTCATTTGAAAATATTTCCACAAAAATATGCCTGAGGTACCATTTGCATCAACAAAATTAGTGAGATCTACATATTTTTACATTTATTGTAAAGTGCATTCTATGCCTGAATTAACTCATGAAATGACAATATCTTTTAGAAAGACATATATCTATGATAGGTTTTCTTAACCATTGGCAAATATCCTTGACTACTTAATTATTCAGTATAAGAAGAACACTTTAAGAAACAGAACTATATGTTGTTTTTGTATAGCAAGATGAAAATACATTATTGACAACAAAGATCTCAGTATAGGAAAATGGTTAATTTGTAGCTTACTGACAAATACTAATTTATTAGACAAATTATGACTATGATAAGAGTGTAGAAAATGTTTATGGCATTCATGTTAAGTAAAAAAAGAATACAAAATTATTACAGGAATGTTGAATATATTCACGTGCAACTATGTGTATATATTTGTATTCAAAGAAATACAGAATTGAGGTAGAATTAAGGAGATACGACTAAGTGTGCTGGTTTCTGATTTTCTTTAATTACCCTTTCATATTAATAAAAATGAATGGAGGTAGTATGTGTAAATGGCAGATTGGTAAGCTAACAGGTACAAGATGGTTGCAAATCATGTGCATATGAAAAAATTAAAATTAGCTAATAAAAGTTTAATCTGTAGACAATAAATAAAGATGTTATAGAAAACATGATAATCTGACAGCCATTTAAAAACTAACATGAGAAAAATAAATAAATAGACTAATAGAAAAATAAAGAGCAGAATTATAACTGAACTTACTGGGCATCAGTGTTAATACATTAGCAATAGGAAGTACTCAGTGCAATTTAAAAATAAATAAATAAAATCTGACTTTTAAACATGGAATGGACAGAAGTAGTAAATACTCTGTAAATGGGGGTGTTCAATAATCTTTGGATTACCCTTGTATTGGATGTTTTCAGAGAGAATTCTTGCATTTGTTGAAAGTTATGTTCAAATTATCTAAATGCTTATCATGTGATGATTCTAATGGCACCTGCCCTAATGGCACCTGCACTTTCAGGCAAAAGATTTTGGAGGCTGTACAAACACTTGAAAATTACATGAGCAGCTTTAATCACATACCAGAAAATGGGCAACAGAAAAATTAGCAACAAATTCTTAAATCTAAATGGAAATTTTCAGATCATCACAGCCATTCCTGTAATTCTATTAATACAAGGAAACTGAGATTCAAAGATGTGAAGTCACATTAAACTTACTCTAATTAAGACAACAAATGCTACTGTTGTTTATCCAGCACCTCCTAAAGGCAGTTTTAAGACACCTGGCAATTGGGATGAATTATATAATGGGAGTCTTCACTAGCATTTTTGCTAGTCCTTAATTTCTATCCATATATTATTTTAAAACATCAGAAATCAAAGAACTCAGAACCTGTTTTCTCAGCATCCCACAGACTTGATTTCATGAATATAATTCAGCAATCTCTTGATGCTTTTCCTCTGCAGTGGGATCCATGCTGGGCACGGTGGACAGATTGGTAAATACAGTAGTCACAACCTCTGTCTTCACATATTCGGGAGTCTAGACAAATGACCAGGAAACTGATATAGAAATGGAACTCATAAGTCTGATGAGTATTATCTGATCAAATTATATGGTATTGCAGACCTATCTGGGACTGGAAGTACGGAGGGAGTAGATAACATTAGAGAGAGAAAACTCAAGAGCGAAGATACAGCAACAAGTGGGAAAATGGCATATCTGAAATAAAGTTTACAAAGTCTTAAAAATTTTGAGAAGGAACCCTACGTAGGAATTACACATTTAAATGTGTTTTTCTGTGACTTTGCCAAACTTTGGTTACTTTTTTTTCTAAATTCAATGTTTGTTTTTGTTTTTTTTGGTTGTTTTTCTCAAATATACTATTTTATAAATTATATGAACTCATGTTATGCCTGCCATACTCCTGGCAATATGCCCATGTTTTTAAGGTAGTGTCTAACATATAGTAGTGGGCTTTTAGTGTAATAAATGCACAAATCCAGAGTCGTGAGTATGACTTTTTCACTGACAGAGATGTGCAAGAGGCTTAACTTAAAAACAAAACAACAACAAAAAAACCTCTTTAATTGAACTTAATTTCTTTTCAAGTTTTCATGAGGGTTGGAAATTTCACATCAGGTATTCCTTTTGTCCTCACGTTCTTCAAATTATACCTTAGATTTAGGCAGTTGAGTCATCTGCACATTCATGCAGCCGATAGAAAATCCATTTACATGCTTGACAAGGATCTTTAGATTTAATGGCCCTCTTGCTTCAGTCCCGTGTTGGACACACGCATGTATTTCTTAGTCTCATTTGCCGATAAAATATATGCAGCCTTGCTGGTCTGTGATCTTACCACCTCTTCTGTGGCTCTTCCCAAGAGTCATGTCACAGTTCTGCTCTAGTCATGGTTTATGGGTCTCTCTTTTCCCATTCCATAAGACAGCTTATTTATTTGTATATATCTTTATAGTAATTTCTCACTCTAGTTTGGAGTAGGTAAGTTTGAGGGAAGAAATAGTCTTCTGCTTCTAGGACGAGTTACATTAAATATATCTCAATTATACCTTAAGAGAATAACCATTAATATGTGTTATCAGAATTCTGTATACCTGTAGGTGTAAGAAACAACACTCATTTTTAAAAATTCACTTGGGTTTTCACACTGACAGAAAGAAAAAAAAAGTAAAGAAAATGTTCCCTTTTCTGACAGAAAAGAACTCATTTCAGACTTATTCATGTAAAGCAAAATGATAGATCATTCAAAAAGATGCACTGTATCTGTACATATTAGGGAAGTAGCAAACAAGAAATGTTCCTTCAATATATAGGTAAACAAAACTTCCATTAGAAATAATCTCTGAGATATTAACACCCAGAGGACAGATTCATGGCTAGTATATAATTTTATACTTAGTATCGATGGTTTTTCAAATATAACTCAAATGCTAAATATGATCTTACACACATTACTGAGACAGAGGAGAAATCTACTGATAAGTCTGTCGAATGCTAGGTTCCCTGTTCTTACTCTTCATTCATCATTTAGAAAATATTATACAACACTAAAAGAAGGAGATATGCCATTGATAATGGAGCTATAACCACATAAGAACAGAGGAGGAAAGATTAAAGTCTTGGACTTGCTGAATTATGTGCTAGGTTATTTAAGGGGTGGAGAATTTTCTTATACTTTAACATGGATGGGTACTCGGTATATGGAGTACGGATAAAATGCTCCAGCACCATATATATCTAAGTTATTTCTACAGCTTCACTAGAGCAAGTATCAAATAATTTTACTGCCCTTCTATAAAGCTACTTGACTGGATATCTTCCAAAATAACATTTGCACATCATTAAGTACCCAGTACTCAGCAGTAAGTTCCTTGAATTTTTTCACACCCATTAACTATATTTGGGAGACCAGAAAGCACAGTTCAGTATATCTACCAACAGAATATGTGGCAGGCCTGGAAGGAGGACTCATATGTATATGAATACGGAACCAGCCATATATTTGGAACACTTTTTTTTTCAAAAGAGCTAAATATTATATTTGAAAGGAAATTTCAAATCTCTGTTCATGACATTTTTTGATGATGACATATTTTACGGTATAGGCTTTGGCACCAAACATTATATAATCAAATTTCATGTTTCTTTTGTAACTTTAATTATTATCTTTATCATACCCCTATAATTGGTCATATGGGAATAAGGAAAGGTGAACCATGTATATGGAAAGTTAACAAATTAAAGATATAATGGCAAAATCAGGACTAGAAGTTTTGAAAAAAGATAGGAATGCTTTTTTATCAAAAAAATAATTATGCAGACTATAACTTGTTTTATGATATTCACAGAGAAAATAAAAATACACCAAAAGAAAAAAGAGGCAAACCATAACTTGTTAACACAGAATCATAAGTGTCAGAGGGGTAGAATTTAGGAAATGACCCAAAACACAGACAAGGTTAAAGATAATTTGATTAGATGACTTCAATATCTAGTCACCTTGATAGACAAATTTTAGAGACATATTAATTAAGTACTTGTTTATTTCCATTAGTATTAAACTAACATTCTATGACAGTGGTTAGAGAGTGTGTGGGTGATACTCATGCCTAATATTCATAATGTTTTATTTCTTTATAATTAATTAATTAACATCCTGGTAAATATCTTACTCCTGCTAGATTAGTGCTATTAATTCTTTGCTACTACAGTTCCCTCTGGTCCATTAATGAGATAAGGCACATGTTCGAGAATGGGCAGCCCATATGGCCTCTCCTAAATGATGTCAGAATTTGCTGTGGCTTCATGTTACTGGAGTGATTCTTATAGAACTTTTCTATGAGGCCTGTTTTTCTTTTACAAGACTTTCTGTTACTATTTCAGTTGCTTTTGTTTTCTCTTTCCTCTTCCCATCCTCCCCCTTTTAAGATGTGGATATAATACAGTGAAAGAAAATAAATTAAAATTAATGTACAGTATGTATATATATATATATATATATATATATATATATATATATATATATATAGGAAAAGACCAAGTACAAGTCACTTAGCTTATTTTAAAATCCCACTATACTATGTTTCCCTCTCTTTGTAAACCAGAATGATCATGGTAAACATATCTAATTTTCTGAGTGAAAGAAAATGTAGATAAAATTAGGCTGAGGCAATCTCATAAAGTTATTAACATCAATATTATGCATAGTGGGCACAATACAGAATATTTCCGAAATATATCTTATTTGATCTGTGTAGTGTGTCTTCATGGAATGTGGAAGAACATTATTATGTACATTTTTACAAATTAGGAAACAATCACAAAGAGATAAATTATTTTCCAAAAAGCATCAATGTAGCCTGCTATTGGGGCAGGAATGGAATTTATAGGCTTCTGAATTGTAGCATTGTCCTTCTTGCCATACAACTGCTTCCTTCTGAGAATCTAGAATTCGTATTTTAAGTGGTAGACTATATGTTCACAATAAAGAAACAGCACTTTGTCCTTCCTAGCAAACAGTAGTGCATTAGTTAATTTCAACTAAGGCATTGTAAAACACAGTATGGACAAACCAAACAACAGTGGACAGAGAAACTAACCTAGAGATGAACCATATATGTGATGGAAATGACTATAGGTCAAACATCTGCTTTTTCAGACTCATAGTCACCATCTGTGGAATTGCTCTTTGAATTGCAAAGATAAGATTACAATGTATATATACAATATAAAATTATATATATATATATATATATATATATATATATATATATATAAATTATGTAAAGTTATCTAAAACAGATATTGTATATTTTAAATCATATTGTGGCTCTATTAATGTCTGTGGATTTTAATATTGATGGAGGCAGATACATTAATTGTTATCCGTGCAATATTTTTAAGGGTTTATTTACATTAGGTTCATATTCCACTCGAGTGAAGAAAATACTGCTATGTAGTTATTGCTCAAAACTGAGAGAAAAGATGAAACGCTATTATAACAGAATAACACTAACTTGATAACACTAGTACTTTTTTGTTTGTAGACTCCCAGGTACAAACTCAAAGTTTCTTTTCATTCTCTCTTTCTTTTTCTGAATTGTATGTTTACTTGTCTGATGCCCTTACCAATTGGTTTCAATAGAACACTGTCAAAGAAATTTATCTTCGTAATTAATAGTGTCTTTTTAATAGAGTACATTTGCTTCATCACTGTATCAGAAGAGAACAAGAGTAGAGTGTGCCTTTTGAAAACCAAACTGCCTTGACTCCTTAGCATATTTATATCAATTCTCACAAATGTGGTAATAGAGAATGAAATCTGACTTGTGGAAAAGAGAGCAAAAACAATGCATTAAGATAAGAGCTAATACACTTATGGAAAAGCAAAGAAGAATACCCATATAAAATGAACATTTTTTCTGAATGCTGCTCCCTAGATGTTTTCAGTTAATAACTTCATGAAACTAGTTTCCCCTCTGCTATCTTCAGTCTCTTTTAGATGCTTCGGTGACTCTTTTAGACAGTTGTGGTGTTCTAGGTAACAACAGTGCTTTCCCATGCCTTCTTTTGGGTTAATATAAAAACAAGTTTTAACACAGTATTTGGAAAGAGTATGGCACTTAAAACCCAGTTCATCTGAACTTATTATCACTTTCAACGTTTCTTATTGATTAGATTAATGAGAATAATGAGAAAACAAAAACAATAGTATATTAACTCTATATTACTGAGATAAAAAAACTTTACCTTTGAGGCTGAATTTTTTTAAAATTAAATTTATTGGGGTAGAAATGGCTAGTAAAATTACATAGGTTTCAAGTTTACAATTCTGTAATACATCATCTACGAAAGCAAAAGAACAAGATTAACAAACAAAGAAACAAAAACTCATTGACACAGACAACAGTTTAGTGGTTACCAGAGGGTAAGGGGGGAGAGGGTGGTAAAAGAGGGTAAAGGGGGTCACCGTATGGTGATGGAAAGAGAACTGACTCTGGATGGGAAGGATGAATTTTAAGTAATTGCACATAGATGTTGAGATTCCATTTCAACAAGCAAATCTTATTATCACAAACCAGTTCATTCCTTAATTCAAAATAGGAATCAAAAAATAAATAAGAAAAATAAAGAAAAGCAGGAATAAAGGAATACTGTAGTCAGCATTTAACACTGTAGTCAGCATTTAATCAGTGTATAATCACATTTAATTCTTCTCTCTATATGTGAGACAATGAGAAGAGACAGATGAACATACTCACAAAATTTGTGGTAATATGTTCTCGATTCAAGAACACACTGTATAAATATGATTTAGGTGAATAGTTATTACAGTATATATATTTTAGTTGCATTAAATAATATGTTTGCTATTCCTAAACTACTAAGGTAAAATAAGTATGACTAAATAAAGATCTTTGACTATTTACTAGCAAAAGTATATCAGCAAGGTGATGACCAAGACTAATTTTCACATGTATAATAAAGGAACATTATTAATTATATATTATAGAAACTTATCCAAGAATTAGAACTTAAATTCAACGAAAGTAAATACTGCTATTCATTTATATAGGTGACACAGGAGAGGACAATAATAGATGTAAAAACATGTTTGTAAGAGACAATAATTCACCATACTCTTCCAGTCATAATGTTATGAAATATATTTGTTGTTTTCAGAAAACATAATACCTGATTGTATTAGATAATTGCAGTTTAAAAGGTTAAAAATAATTGCAAAAACTGCAATTACTTTTGCACCAACCTGATAGATGTCAATACATGGACAGGTTAGCTAGATCTTGGTTGATGACTTGTGTGGGTTATTGAAGCAAAATAGAGACAGAATGACCAGTTTCTGTAATGGTTAATACAAAAAAAGAAGATAAACCCACGCAAAATTAGTATAAAAGTCAAAGTTACATTAAATTTTTGAGTTTTTAAGAAAAGCAGAAGCTGCAAGTATATAAGGCACAGAATCCAGAGGAAAGCTATGTTTTGTCCAAAAACAATTGAACCCAGATTTCTTGAGAAAATTTCAGGTAGATCTTTGAAGGAATGAACTTGTGGGATATCTGATGAAAAATTCCTGGTATCCCCACAAATTTGGCTTAATCAGAGATTACATGCTGTAATAACCTGCTAGAAAACATGAGATAATTACTTTCATTTTTAGTTCATTATTCAGGATTTTCACTTTCCCTGAATTTCTTCCTTGGGATTACTTGAATATTTGCCTGCCATTACTAATTAACAACAGACAATAAAAGACCTATTAGTATTAGTAATAATACTACCTCTTAGTGACAGAAGCACATCTGGTTTACCTTTCTATTTTCTTTCACTTTATACCAACATATAAATACATATAGGATTACACACACACGGCTTAGAGTTAACTTTTGCCTAAGAAAGTGCCTAATATATTTTAATAAATGAAAGAATAAAATAATGAAGACATTATTTAATAATTTTGAAGTATGTAAATATATACTGTGTAATCTAATACTATTGAAATATTTTGAAAATTCTATATACTAGCATATGTAATATAAAAACCCCATGGATAACGTAATAATAGAGAGTAATCTTTGTTTTGCCATGTGCCCTTTCCTCTCCTCAGTGTTTTATAATCCTTAATTATTTTAATGTTAGTCGCAACCATATTAGACAGGTACCCGGTACTACTGCCATGCCCATTTTACAAATGAAGAAACTAGAACACTAAAATTTTGTGTTTTTTTTAAGGTCATAAAAGTAGGAAGTTTCATAGCTTGCTTTTGGTGACATTATTTGGCTCCAGAGCCCAAGTCTTAAAAATTATGCTAGACTGAAATTAAGTTACAGTAAACTTTGTAAAAGTAGCAACAGAATCTTTCTTGCTGTGTTTTTTTTTTTAACTTAGCACTTAACACAGACTTGAATAAACATTAAAATTACTATTGAAGGAAGTTATTAGAAAAATAAAAAAATAATATTAAGTACCCTGCTAAGAAGAAGCAAAGTGTATGCCAAGAAGTAGTTAAAGGAAGAACATGATTTCAACATAGTAATTTATTTCTGTTAATCTACCCCAAATGAAACTCATCTTAAAACAGCATTGCATATAGCTACCAAAAACAAAAGAAATAATACGTGAAAATCCAAAAAAAAAAACACAAATGTTGTAACAGTGAGTGAACCTCCCTTGTACTTTCAAAGT
The DNA here is from genome assembly GCF_964194185.1 of Rhinolophus hipposideros. Lineage (NCBI taxonomy): Eukaryota > Metazoa > Chordata > Mammalia > Chiroptera > Rhinolophidae > Rhinolophus > Rhinolophus hipposideros. The sequence continues at coordinate 20,509,512 of NC_138059.1, forward strand.
ATGCCTCATTATTTATAAAGCCATGAGAATAATTATAAAAATGAAATTTGCAACTAAGTCATATGCTTGGTTAATAAAAAAAAGGTCAAATGAAGTATTTCAATCTGAGCTGCTTTGAAATGTTTCCATTAGGGAGAATGATATCAAAGCAACACTACTTTTGAAGTGCTAATATAGTGGATACATTTATCATTTTAATTTGTGATATATATTTTGTATGAAAAAATTCCAAGCATATTAAGCAACCATGTGCAATTCTTATCTATGTGGCGATGATAAATTATGGTTATTTCTTCCCACATAATTCTCTGGAGACATTTAATTATTTGTAAATTGTGTTATACTTTGAAAATTGTATCTTACTTAGTTTGTATTTATCAAATTACTGTTTTTTAACACTTGTAACTTGTTTTCTTGAAATCATGTGTTTCCTGTATTTTATGATATTAGCCATATGTATTATTGGCTATCTTATCAAAATATTCCAAAGACACATATTGCAGTTGTGGTTTTTTTGTGTGTGTGTTTTTCTCTTGTTGTTTTTTGTTTGTTTGTTTTTGTTTTTTGTTTTGTAATCTTTCTAAAAGCAAATATTAGAAGAAAAAGAGGAATCTTGCCTGATTTTATTGAATAGTGAATACAATTTGGGGATTTTCAACAAAATTCTTTGTAGACTTTAAGTATTTATTAAAATAAAGAAATCAACTTCAATATAAAATACTTAAATGTAAGAATTTTGGTACTCTGTCAACCTAATTTCTATGAGTCAGAAAAATGTTTTATAATGTTTAGGGTCAGTTATCTTTCTCACATGATCTGCATTCTTTATTTGAATTTTATCAATTTATATTTCTTATTTGAACTTCATATTTAGTTATCACATTTATTACTTCTTTTAACAAATACTTCTGATTGTCTATATTGTTCCAAGAACTGTTAGGCTTTGGGGCTGTAGTAATGGACATAATGAAGACTCTCATAGTCACATTCTACTAAGGGTAGATAAAAAATAAAGAAATAAATATGTAATAGTAAGTGTGTTGAGGAAACATAAATCGCATTTAAGAGATATAACTAGATACAAGAGGGTGCTCTTATGGAAAGACTAGTAAGGAAATGTCTCTCTAAGAAATATTTGAGTGTAGACCTGAATGAAATGAGCATGCAAAATACGTATTTATCCAAAGGATGAGCATTTTAAGGTGAGGGTATAGCAGGTTTAAAGGCCCTGAGATAGATATTTGCTTGGGATGTGGAAAGAACAGCAAGGTAGAAGAAAGTAAGAAGAGGAGCCAAATCGAGGCAGTACTTAGAAGTCAGTTTCATGATAACTGTGAGTCTTTCTATCTTGCTTTCTATTTACACAAAACAAAACAAAACGGAAATTTGGGGAAAAATAAATTCAAGCTTACAGAAAAATAGCGAAAATTAAAATAGTAGAAAGAACAGTCATATAACCTTTATTCAGGTCGATCTATTATCAACATTTAAAACCATTTGCTTTAGTTGTCCTGCTGTCCGTGTATGTGTGCATGCATGTGTGCACATACCTATGTGTGTATTTTCTCTTTAGCTATTTGAGGCTGACTTGAAAACATCATGGTTCTTTACCAGTATTCTTCAAAGTATATTTCCTTAGGGATATTCTCATGCATAATCAAGAGAATAGTTTTCAACTTCAATATAATTAACATTGATACAGTGCTGTAATCTACTGTAATTATTTATATTCCATTTTTGTCAGTTGACACAATATCCATATTAACTATTTTTATCTCCAATACAGAATCATACATACTGTCAGATATTGCATTTAGTTACCATGCCTCTTTAACTTCATTTAATCTAGAATACTTCAACAGACTTTCATTATCTTTCATAACACTGATATGTTTTAAGAAAAGAGTTCTCCCACTTCCTGCTCTTTTAAAAAATAGAACATCTACCATGTTGAGTTTGCCTGATGTTTCTCGTGATTAGATAGATGGTATGAATTTTCAGGTGGAATATCCCATAGGTGATGCTTGATTCTTGTCAGGGTTCTGTACCCGGAGACATATAACGTACATGAGTTCCTTACTGGATATGTTAATTTTGATTACTTGGGCAAGATGCTGTCTGATTCTACACTGTGTATTTACTGTTATTTATCCCTTTACAATAATAAACAGTCTATTGGGAACCACTTTCAGAACATGGAAATATTTTGCTGCTCCTCAAAACTTCCTCTAGATTTTGAATCAATTGATAAGTTTTGGTATGGAACAGAATTCAGCAATAAAAAAAAAAGGAGTGAACTACTGATATATGCAACAACATGCATGGATTACAATATTAAGCAAAAGAAGGCAGCCGTAAATGATTATATACTTGATTATACTTACATGACGTTCCAAAACAGGAAAAACTATGGTGATAGAAGCCATATCATATTTGCCCATGGAAAGCAAAGATTGACTGGAATTAGGCATGAAGGTTGTTCCTGTACTAGGAGAAATATGTTTACTTAACTATTGATTGTGTATTTGTGAAAAATTATCAAAGTGTATACTGAAGATTTTTGTATTATATGGTAAACTTTATATCAGTAATTGAATGTAAGACACAAATACAAATTAAGTGTCAATATTACCATTATTTCTCCAAAATCCATTTTAGTGATTTTTTTTTGATGTCAGTGATCTGCTAAAATAGCTCAAAGAGTAGACAAATCCAAAAAGCAAAAATGTTATTGATACTCCATATACAATATTCTAAGTATATTCTAAAATATTTACTTTTGAGTGGTAATTTGTTGGGTACAGAGTAGTATGGTGGATTTTCAGGCGACTTGAGTATGGAAAGGCTGTGATGTTGCTTAAAGTGCAGTGTGGGAGAAGAGAGTGAAGTGTCTGAGTGAAAAATCCAAACACAAGCCCAGAGTCAACGGTGAGTGTTTTTGCCAAGTTTCTGGAAAAGTTAGGGAAGCAAAATGACACAAACAAAAATTTTTATAAAATAGTGAAAAAAAAAAAAAGGAATAAAAAGGATACTTGAACAGATATTCAATATTTTACCAATAAATACTAAGTCAATTGTAACTTTTAATGTAAATGCCCCTTATCAGATTAATCAGATTAAGTTTTATTCTATTCCCAGTTATTGGCTTTTTTTCTTTAAATTAGGCAAAGGTGTTAATATTTATCAAAATGTTTTTCTATATCAACTGAATGTTCTCACCTTTTTTTTTTCCTTTTTTTTTTCATGTAGTCAAGTACACGTGACTTTTAAACATGTTAAATCATCCTCAGATTCCTGCAATAACCTCAATGGGTCATGACATATTATGCTTTTTACATATTGTAGCACTTAATGATTTTAAAAGATTATAAAAATCTAAAGCAAAAATAATAACTTGTACTGTGGAGTTTAAGACTTTTTTTAGAAGTAAAATACATAGCAATAAAAGCACAGGGAGGAAATAATTTAATACAAATAAAGAAGGTAGTCCTTACATATTTATCAGGTCTGTTGTTCCTAATTCCTTCAGTTATATCTGAGTTCCAACCAGTGTAACTTTTCTCAAGTCCAAAGGACTGTCTTTAGCATTTCCTTCAGTTTCTGAGCTCTTGTAAATAAATATTTGCACTTGCAACTTACCTGAATATCATGCTCATTTTTAAGGAGTATAGTTTTTTGGGGGGCATAGGACCAAGTGGACTTTTTTTTCTTCCTTTTTAGCACTTTAAAGATGGTTTTCAGTTGCATAATTGCCTCCATTGTTTCTTCTGAAAATTTAACAGTCATTAATATTATTGTTATTCTAGTTTTCTACAGTTTATCTATGATATGCCTAGGTTTGCTTTTCTTGTATTCATTTACCTGGATTTCCCTGAGTTTCTTGGATGTGTAGTTTTAAACAAATCTAGTTATATTTGGGACATGGTTTCTTATAATATTTTTTCATTCCATTCTCTGTCTACTTCTTGAATGCCAATTACACATATATTAGATCTCCTGATACTGTCCACGTTACCAAGGCTCTGCTCACTTAAAAAAAATCATCTTGCTTTATTCTTCAGAATAAATAATTTGTCTATTTCAAAGTCTACTAATGCTGTTTTCCTACAATATCCAATCTGCTGTTAAGTGCCATTAATAAATTACTCATCAGATAGTATAATTTTTAGTAAGATTTCTTATCGATTCTGTTTAGTGTTTAGTCATTTTAATTTCTGTGCTGAGATTCTCCTTTTGTTCATTCATTATATCTACCTGTATCTTTAAGTCTTTGAACGTAATTACAATTGGTCTTTTAAAGTCATTATCTGCTAATTCCAATACTGTTATTCTTTGGTTTGTTTCTGTTGAATGTTATTTTGTTTGAATATGAATCACATTTTTCTGCTTCTCTGTATATCTAGTTGTTGTTTTTTTAATGTTATGGTAGGTTTTATGCATAATACATTGTAGTGGGTTTGTATCATGTTGTTTTTTAAAAAAAAATATGTTATTGAGTTTTGATCTGCCAAACAAATTACTGATATATTATTTTTTGATCTCATCAGGTTTTGCTTTGTTCTCAGAGGTGTATCAATCTTTGTTTTCTCCTCATTTCTAGGAAATCACCTTATATTATGGCTTGATTCTTCTTTTTAAGTCTTGGTCTTCCTTGAGTCTCTTCTAATTTCCTGAAAGTCTCAGTGAAGTCTGTTCACTGTTGTTGGACTTACATCCGAATGATTGCATAGTCTCTGATATTTATATTCAGTTCTTGGGTCCTCATTAACTATCCTCTGTGAGGCTTTGTGGACTCCTGCCCTGTACATATATTACCTTAGGCCTTGACCAGTTACCCAGAGATAACCCTACAGGCGCATTTGGGACCCCGTTCTCAAACCATCCTATCCTCCTCTTCAGTACTGTGTCCATAGTTCCAGCCACACTGTCAAACCGTATTCTAACCTCAATTCATCAGGTTCTCAGTTCATCAAGTACTAAGTGCTCTGCAAAGGCTCCAACTCCATGTGGCAAGGAAAGTTCTGGCAAAAGTGGGTCTAATCGCATAGTTTTTCATCTTTCAATTTTTTCATCTTTCAAGGATTATACTTGTCACATCTTGTCATCCAATGCCTGAAAACATTGCCTCAGACACTTTGTTCACTTTTACAATTGTATATGGTGGGAAGGCAAGTCTGGTTATATTTATTCTTTCATTCTTCTATTTTTTTTTTTTTTGGAAATTTACTCAGTTTTTGAAATTACAAAAAAATATGTGTTTATTATCACAATTGAAATAAATACATATAGAGTTATTAGGACCCTTGACAACGATTCCCATACTTCATCCTCTGTTCCAGCTCCCCAGTATTTATGGCATAGTATAGACATTTCTTTACCATATCTCATTGCCATGTGGATATAAACACAATTAGATAAGAATCTGTTTTGCTTTTAGGTTTTTTGTTTGTTTGTTTGTTTGTTTTTTTAAGATACAAGCTTAATGTACACATAATTTAGCAGGGAGTTAAGCATTAATGAGTATGTAATGTGCATCTTGGTTAATACTTATAGCTCTATCTCATTGCATGACTGAATCACAATTAATTCAACTATTGTCTTAGCTTAGGAAATTTAGAGTATTATCACTACAAAATATAATTTGGAAACTTCTTGTTGCTTTTTTTTTTTCTCCCACTATATGTTAGATTCCTTAATGTATCATCCCTGGGTCAAAGGGTAAATTTTATTTTAATGTGATTTTTATTACTTTCTGAAAACATAAGCAATTCTTTTTCATTAGTGATGTATGAGAATACTACTTTTCCTGCCTCTTTGTCAAAATGCAGTTTGAGGTTGAAAATATCTCTTTTCTACCAAATTTCCTTTGAAAATTACTTGCAGAAGCTTAGCTTGATGGAGATAGGAAAAAAGGCTGTAGCAAGCATTATCAAATGTTTTAAAAAATTGTAAATAACCCACAGATACCGTATTTGCCGGCGTATAAGACGATTTTTTGGCCCCGAAAAATATGCCTCCAAGTGGGGGGGTCATCTTATACGCCAGGTACACTTCAGATAGACTGCCCATAGTGCTTGCCCCGTGCCATAGTGGCCTCCCCATGCCCGCCCACTTCATTCCACATACCGTTCAGGCATCAGCAGCGCTGCTGGGTGTATGCTCGGCTGTTATGCGATTTTGCTGTTATGCTATTTTACCACACTCGCAAAATCGCACACAGCCAAGCATACACCCAGTATGATAGCGCAAAATCGCGAATCGCGATACCATACTGGGTGTATGGTTGGCTGTGTGCGATTTTGCGAGTGTGGTAAATTCGGGTTACCGTATATTTCTTTACATATGCATTGACGATTCGCGATTTTGCGCTATCATGGTGCCTGTTAGAATGTTGAAGAGCTCACACTTGCGCACTAGTGAGGTCCCAGGGAGATGCTGATGCAAGGGTGGACCAGACTGCTATAGTGACAGGGCGGGCAAACAGGGAGCAGGGACCAATCAAATCAGACTTTGTATACAGCCAACAGCCAACCACAATACTGCACCATTGTACAGTACAGCATAGAAAATGTCGACCAGTCAAACCCCTATCATCCCTATCATGGCACCAGCCAAAAGAAAGAAGTATGATGCAAATTTTAAACTGAAAGTTATTTGGTGTGTGGAAGGTGTGCGGAAGAGGGGGTAGTCTTACACGGCGAGTATATAACAAACTCTGTATTTGGAGTGGAAATGTTAGGGGGTCGTCTTATACGCCCAGTCGTCTTATACGTCCAGTCGTCTTATACGCCGGCAAATACGGTACATGAGAACATTTGCCAGGTTATATAGACTAGTCTACCAGTGACTGAAGCCACAAAAACGTCTAGTACAGAAAAGGAAAGTGAACATAGTAAAATTTATCAAGGTTTTCTTATTTGTTTAACATGTACTTGCATTATCCCATTTAATGCTGGAAATGTAATTTTAGTGTGAGCCTGATTTATTATCATATTTACCTGAGAGTAAACAACTTACAGAAATGAAGATTTGTAGTAATGAGTTAATGACCCAAAGTCGGACTGAAATTATTTCACCTTCCATTGAATGTCCATTTAGAAGATAATGATTTTCCCAAGGTCAGCAGCAATTAATTGGAAGGCACTTCTGTCTTGATTAGCAATTTCACTGACATTATTAACAACAAATGGTCTACCAGACTGAGAAAGGTTAAATTTACAAATTGAAAGTTCTGAGGAACAACTTGAGACTGTTTTATTAATGTTGAGCTTTCCTTTTGTCTTTTCGTATAACAAGAAAATATTAAATGGAAACGCTTAACACCTATGTCAACCACTTCATTGGCTTGATTTTGAAACTGATCAATCAAGCCATGTTAGAGTTCTACATTCCCTTTGAAGCTCAAAACAGAGGTCATTAAATTTTGTTGTCAAAATCACAAAGCCAGTCAGTCAACAATTGCAGATCAGTGAACTCATATGCCTCTCTAAAACCATACAAATATTTTATTAAAATATGAATTTGTCCTATGGTTCTGTATACCATGGCGTTTTGGGAGAAAGATTAAAATGTGTGTGTGTGTGTGTGTGTGTGTGTGTGTTCACACTAAGATTCTAAATTGTCTGATTAACAGAATTTTCTTAGTTTCATATTATGCTGATATCCCCTTGTTATGTATGCAGTTCTGTGTGTTTCAAGAGCTGTAAGTATTCAGAAATTTATTTCACTTTAAAATGATAGAAAGTCCATATATTAAATGTACTGTATATTTTAGACTGGAGATATATTTTAAGACTTTGTTTAAAATAATTACATTATTATCTGTGCTATGCATATCATATACAAAACAACCGCATTAGTTTGAGATATCTGTATTAAACCATTGTTCACCATAGCATTTTTAGCATTCCTCCAAATTTTTCTGAAACAAGTTGCTTGCCTCATAGGGTGAAAGAGTGAAATGATGATATTGGAGATTTTTTTTTTTTGTAGGAAGAGTTGTTGGATGTAAAAGATAGTGAAAGAGACAATGATAATCCCTAGAAATGTTTGCTTGATTAGGAGGATGACACAGAAGATCAGAAATTATTACTTTATTGTTCTCTGTATTCAGAACAAAAATCATGCCTCTTATAGATTCTCCATAAATGTATGACACCGATGCCAGTACCATACTCAAATCACCAAACATGCACTAATAGATTACTAAGGGTTGGTGTCAAGGAGCTATTTCGATTATACAAAATAACTTACATCTGCTCCCCAATTATACACACCCAAACCATACTCATTATGTATATGTAAACACATGTCAGAGGACAAAAAAAATTAAAAGTACATGTAAAAGGGGATATAGATATAGTGGAAAGAAAAACAAAATTCCCTAAGGACTATGACAAGAAAGAACCCCGCAGGATTATGAAGGAGTGAAGCCTCATTTTATTTCTACTAAAGTGTAAGCCTCTCAAAATTTTTTAAACTTGCTATTTATGTAATGTCACACAGTGCTCTATAACCACTTACTTCCCAGCATTTATTGCAAACTTATGAGTATTGGGTAGATTTTATTTATATGCTTTAGAGGTCAGGGAATTGTATGGTCATTGCACCTCTATAATTTGTGTGGGTGTGTAATTCATTGTACATGCTGAGAAAAGTTTTCTTTTTTTTTTATGAGAGAAGATAACAATATAAAACAGTCAAGGAATTAACATTCACATTATATAATGAATTTATCCAAATCAATAAAAGATAAGGGAATATTTACAGGCAAACAATAAACTGGAGAAACAGCTCAGTAAACAAAGAAAACTATACGTAGCTTCATTTGACATGAGGGAACTGCACCTACAAATAGCAGCCCAAAAAAATCATTTCACACCTATAAGATTAGAGATCTCAAAAGTTTAACAATATTAAATATTTACAATGATATAGGGTAAGAGAAACACTGAAATACTGTTTAGAAAATAACATTTATTCCAAAACCTTTGGCAGCAATTTTGCACTATCTCATAAACATATACAAATTCTAAGATTCAGTAATTCCACTTTAACTGTTGAAAAAAGCCTTGTATATATGAATAAAGAGACAAAGATGAATAGAATATGCTGAAGTAATGTATTAAATTATGAATAGGGTCTGAAAGCAATTAGGAAAAAAGCAAACTGCAAAACTACATATGTGTGTATATATATACGTATTTGTATATATGACAGTACTATTAATATTATGTCTTTAAAAATTAAAATGCCATATATTATTTCAGTGTATGCATAAGTGGAGACAGCTCAAATTAATGACTTTGTTTCTTGATGATGAGCAAGAGTTAGGGTGGGCCTGGAGAAAATTTAGGACATTAAACTATGTATAATGTTTCTTTTTCCTTTATTCCTTTATTAAATATATGTGTGTGTGTGTGTGTGTGTGTGTGTGTGTGTGTGTGTGTGTAGAGAGAGAGATAGGTAGATAGATAGAGATAGATAATAGATAGATATAGATATGTCTATATGCATATGTATATCTACATATATCTATATATTACATCTGTTTCAAGATATTCATTCTGGTTTTGAGATATATATATAGATATACCTGTATATATGTATCTACATCTATATCTATATCTATATCTATATCTATGTCTCTGTCTATATCTATATTATATCTTGAAACAGATGTAATTAACCTATACAAAACTTGGTTAATCACTAACATGGTTGCCATCATCTCATCTCCGTATACTGATGGGACTATCATCTCTGATGCCTGTTTTACAAAATTTACACTGCTGTTGCCTAATTTCACAACTTACGGAAAACAAAATTAGATCACTTATTGACAGACCCACACACTTACTCCTTCCAATACAAACACTCTGGTAACATCTCGAAATATCTAGAAATAAAAAGTTTATCACAACTTGTAATTGTTAAACTCAGTCAGGAAACCAGTCATTTAAGTTTTTTGTATGTTTACTTGTTGATAACGAAGTTAAAACCTTGGAAACTAACTTCCGTTTGCTCAAAGGAGGTTTCCTTTTTTAAGGCTTTTTTATAGTTGTATACTTTTTCAAAGACTGCGATATTGACATCACAAGTTTCTACCTGGACTGGATCTTCAGATAACGGTCAAAAAAATGATTGTATTGAATCTAATTTACAAAAAAGAATTGATTTTCTGATCATAAATTAAAGAGGTATTTAGATTTTATACAATGACTTTAATCGGTGTAATCTGGATTGTAAAAAATAGCACAGAAGTAGGCTATATTTACATGATAATTTTATTTTGCTATTTTTGCCTTCTAAGGCAAAAAGAACAGTGTTAATGAGAGTTCACTTTTATCTGTGATCAAAGCCAAATATAAAGTTGGTGTGGTATGCCTATTATTCCCACTTTTCCTGAATAGAGGTGCAAATTAAACTATTTTCATGCTGGCATGACATCAAAATTTATGGGTCTTCTCAGTAATTTCTCATGCCCTGCCTGCATGGGTAACTCCAGAATTGCTGGTATTTGTGTTGAAGTCTTGAGGAAAAATGCGCGTAAGTCCCACATTTTAGGAAGCAGGGATAACATTTTAGATTCCATTTACATTTCTAAAATGTATCTTGGCTTGCATAAAATTTTCTCAACATTTGTAAGGCATTATATGGATAAAATAATGTAAAGGTTCTATTGAAGTCTGTGGTATACAAATATGGCAAGAAATTTTAATAGTTATTGCCCATGTCTGGCATGTCTAGTTTGATTCTTATCAGTAGTTGATATTTTATGAACAAAAATCTGTAGTTCAGTGCTTGCTCCATGGCAAAAATAAAGTGAGTCCCATGATTTATTTGAGCAATAAGAAATCAATAGATATAACAGAGACAAGTTTGGAAGTGTTGGGTAATTTACAAACAAATTGAACCTATATTTCTTGTATATATCCTATTAGTATATTTTTTTTTCTTACTGAATAGATGTCAGTACACATCTTTTTCTTTAGCACAGTATATTTTCTTACTACCTTCTTATCACCGATTTTCTTATTGTCTTTTGATTATGGTAGATTTTCTTATTTTCGGCATTAAAATTTTCATTCTTTTGATAACACACTATGGGTCAGTTTACTTTAAAGTGCTTTTCTGCTTCTTGTCATAAATAGAATAAATTCTGCATATAGGATCTTCATCATATTTTAGCAGCTCCATAAAATTTTGAACATTGAGTCTTCTGTGATCTAGTCTTACAATATCAAAGATATACAGCTATAATTATCCATTTCAAAATATCTGAAGTAATAATGCCTCGTTTTTTTAGACATTTACTAATGCAAATCAATTCTTTATTCTTGCTATAAATTGGAATAATTTTCCCAATAAGTTTCATTAAATGACAAATACTCTTTCTATACATGACACTTTTTTTTGTGAAAACATAAGTTATAAATGGGTAATCTCTAATCTAAATTATTCGATTTTTCCAATTATTTAGTATGGAGAAGTAACATGTATAATCCTCTTTAAAGCAGCATACCATGGCAGTTCAGAACTGACTTTGACATCAAGCAACTCAAGCTATGGTTCACTTACCTGGCATCTTCACAAGCTTTTAAATTTATGTACATCCTGATTCCCTAACATACATACAATTGTGAAAATAATAGCTAACTCTTTGGTATTTGAAAAAAATTAAGTGAACATGTGGATAAAACATTTAACAAAGCATCTTGCAAATAGTAAACTTTTTCTTTGTGTCTCTAGTTTTATTGATATGGATGATGGAGATAGTCACATTAGTGGTAAATATAGTAGCATGAATCCAAGTCACAATGCATTGAACATAGCAGGCTCTTGTTAAACGTTAGTCTTGACAGAGTGAATAGTGATCAGTTAGGGTTAAATACCTAGAAACGATATTAAAGTTCACTTACATTTCCTCTAAGTGATTCTACATCCTACTATTTTTCAGATTTTTTTTTCTTTTCAATAAATAAGACATTTAAAAACCTAGAAGGTCATCTTGCTTTTGCCAGTAGGGTACCTTTGAGACATCTTAAATTTTAGTTAAGAATAGAGAGATAACAGAGGGTAATGTGCATTTTCTTTTTCTTTTCTTTTTTTTTTTAATTTTCTCATTTAAATCTTCTGTGATGTACATAGTTCATTGAAGGCTAAATATTTTATTATTTTATTTTATTTTTTTAATATTGGCAAAATTATTTGGATTTCATTGTCATAATAACTTCTGTCTACGTGGCATTACAAATATTTTTAATGCTACCTCACTTTTGAATTTCCTATACCTGCAATAACCACAAATATTTTAAAATCTTCAGCCATTTAATACATGAAACCTGGAATCATTTAAAATATCTGTGGCTATTTTACCCTTAAATCCTCTTTCATATTAAGTATTTAATATGTTTTCCAAATCACTGCAAAACATTTCAGTAACATAGTTATCAGGCCATAGGAAAACAGATTATTTCTAAAATCTGCAAAATAAATATGGTACGCCATTTTGAAACTATAGACTACTTGTTACTCTGAACATTCCATATTCAGAATGATCTGTTTTATATTTTAATGTTTTTTTTCCTTTTGAAAGAAATTAAATATAAAAATATATAACATTTATGAAATAAATCATAGCATCTAGTTGGGTGTGTGTTTTATACCCCTTATTTCATTTACTTCTCACAAAGACTGTGCATTAGGTATGATTGTCCTTATATTACAAGAAAATATTCAGTGAGTTTTAGTGATTTGCCAAAAGTCAAATTCAAACTTAGTTCTCTCTGATATTTAAAGAAAATAAATAAATAAAAATTGAACTGACCATGATTTAGTTAGAAATTGAGGAAGAACAGGAAACACTACTATAGATTATAAAATTCTTTGAGGAGAAAAAAGAATATCCTCCATTCTGTATTTGAATTAATTTCTCAATCGGAAATTATACATGATCTGATGTCTTATTTATTTTGAATCTTTTGAACTAACTCGGCCTGGAGCTTGATTAGAAATAAATGATAAAGATTGATTTATGGGTCTTAGGGTTTGCAAACTGGAAACACAACTAAGCGATAACCAGAGTATTTCAAAGAAAAAAGAAAAGAGTTGTTATAGTAAAAAGTACCTTTTTTGTTTGATTCCTATAATAACTGAATAAAATAGACAAAATTACTTTTAGTCAAGCATTTACAAAGCTCTCCTCTTATGTGCAGTTTCAGTTACCTGCAGTCTGAAAATATGAAATGGAAGATTCCAGAAATAAACAATTCATAAGTTTTTTTTAAGTTGCACACCATTCTGAGTAGCATAAAAATCGTGCACACTCCCACTTTGTCCAGTCCAGGATGTGAATCATCCCTTTGTCCAGCATCTCCAAGCTGTGTACACTATCTGCACATTAGTTACTTAGTAGCCACCTTGGTATCAGACCAGTTGCCCTGGTATTGCAGTGCTTGTGTTCAAGTAACCTTTATTTTATTTCGTAAAAGCCCCAACGTGCAAGAGTAGTGATGCTGGCGATTCAGATATGCTAAAGAAAAGCCGTAAATGCTTTTTTAAGTGAAAAGGTGAAAGTTTCAGAATTACTAAGGAAAGAAAAAAAATGGATGCTGAGGTTGCTAAGATCTAGAGTAAGAGTAAATCTTCTGTGAAATTGTGAAGAAGGAAAAAGAAATGCTTGCTAGTTTTGCTGCCGCACCTCAGACTGCAAAAGATAGGGCCACAGTGTGTGGTAAGTGATTAGTGAAGGTGGAAAGGGCATTGAATTTGTGGTGGAAGCTTTGGACAGAAAATTTGTTCCAACTGATGGCAACATGTTGCAACAGAGTCCATTGAGCCTATATGAAGACTTCAGCAATGGATCCCCTCAAACAAGTTATACCCAGCCATTGATTGCAAGTAAGGGATGGTTAAAATAAGATATTTCGAGATAGAGACCACATCCATATCATTTTTTACAGTATATTGTTATAATTGTTCTATTTTACTATTAGTTATGTTGCTGGTCTCTTACTGTGCCTAATTTATAAGTTAAACTTTATTGTATGTATTTTCAAGAAAAAACATAATACTGTACATATAGGATTGGGTACCACTGCAGTTTCAGGCATCTCCAATGGGGCTCTTGGAATGTATCCCCCATGGATAAGGGGAGACTACAGTATTTCCTTCATTTTTTTCTGCCTTATTAATGAGGAGGCATCGATGTGAGATGCTGGAATTCTCTTTTATCACTCCCCTTGTTTTTCTTTCCTGCTCTTTACCTATAGCTCATATTAGATTAGAATTGCTGAGTTGTGCGTATTTTGTAAAATCAACTTTCAGAACAATTGATATCTCTAATGTGTTCTCACATTGACAGTGTGAAAGACTTCCTTGAATTCCCATATTTGGGCAAGGTTTTTTCCTTAACTGTGGTAGTAGCAATGCTTGTTATATTCTCACTGAAGTTAGACATCAATTGTGGAAAAAATATTGCACTTTGAATATAATGGAACAACTCAAACCTTTAAAATACTATTGCAGTGTAGCACAATTACTAACTTACTTCTAAATATCCCCCAGCAGATTATATAGCCTTTGAGAGGCTAAAGACCATAGATATGTGTTCACACTGTATCCCAAAAGACAAGCACATTACCTGATACTGTGTAGGTAGGTGTTGCATATTTATGAAAAGAGAGAATACAAAACAGTGTCACACATTGAGTTTCTGCAGGTTCCTTTCAACCTTTGTTCTTTTGAAATGTATCTAAACTTTTTAAAATGACGTCAACCACTATTGTTTGTCAGTTATCTGAAATAATGCTGTTTTGTTCTTACAAAGAATCTATACATTTCTTTTAAAGTATATACTTACTGTATGAATTATTACAATATTTTATAAAAGAACAGAATATAAAATTAATCTTTCTCTTGAAATGTATTTTAAAAGGTATTCTCTAATTTAGAAAGTGAAAAACTATTGTGTTTGCATTGGTATTTTCAATATCTAATTTTATTTAAAGACAAATCAACATAAGCGTATAAATACAAAAATATAAATGTACACACATATACATATGGTGTATGCACTTACATACTACATACAAAGTGTGTATAAATATACATATGTATGTAAATTGATGTGGCTATATGGAAAAGTCATACTAGTGAGATTTTTCATGTCTTATTTTAGTTTTCATGTTTTCTTCATGATTTATTTATCTTAATATATACTGTATAAGTTGTGCTGACAGGCTTTGGGGTAATATTTTAAAACTACATATGGGAAATATATTAAAATAAAGAATATCCCTTAATAGACGTTATAATGTGGACAAAAGTACACTGCAGGAATAGATGTTTATTATGGCGATACTTCTGTTTTGATTGGTTATTTTCTATTAGACACTGGACAAAGTATATTCACATAGTTTATCTCATTTACTTCACACATCAAAGCTACAGAGTAGATGTTATGTTTTGTTTTTTGTTTTTTTTTTCCTGTGTTATATAAAAGAGGAAACTGAAGCATGGTGAGATGAAGGGACTTGCCTCAAGCCGCATCACTGGTAACTGATCCAGGCTGAACTCAATCCCAGAATGTCTGATCCTCTGGTCCAGACTTCTGACCATTGTTTAACCCACATTGCTAAAAATTCTACATTCTGTAAAAAGAAAAAAAGAGTCATAAATCATAAACATTCATGGAGATTTAATAAGTTATAAAACAAGCACACAATTTTCTCAAATGGCTTCATCCATCATTTCAGTTTTATTATTTTTTTAAAATGACCTGTGGTGATTGCTTGTGGGTATCACTTAAACCTAATTCTCAAGACTTGATGAAGCATTCCATCATCTGCCTCTACAATTTTGTTAGTAATATGTAGAAGTACTCTCATCCTAACATGTGACAATAGATATATTCCACAGTATTTAAACATGTTACTGATTGAACTGTTTTTGAATCTTTGAGTAAGTTATTCACACAGGAATATCCATTTGCTTAAATTGCACCTTTTAAAAATCAGTGCATGGCAGTATCATTTTAGATATACTGTATTTTACAAATGTGCATTCTAACAAATTAAGAATTAAAGACAAAATCAAAAATAACTGCATTCTTCACCATTTATAAGTCCATGAATTTGGGAATTGGAATTTCCTGGCTTTTTATTTCCATATTCACTTCAACAAATATAGATTGAGTACCCATATTTTCTAGGTATAAAGCTGGGTCATTGGTGATATAGAGATGAAACACCCAAACTTCCCCCTCACGACACTCTGAAGTCTACAGGGAAATGGTATCATGACATGTGATATATGGCTAAGTAGCAAATGTCCTAATTATTTATGAACCCTTGTATTATCATTTATTTGTTCTCATCATTGTTCTGGTTTGTTTGTCTTTATCTGTCCCCTCTCCAGACTATAAGTTTAATAAATACAGAAACTTTATCTTTGACTTTCCAATCACCAGAGTCTCGAAGAGCAACCACACATAAATGACATTGTCAATATCTATTAAATAAATTATTTGAAATAGGTTAGATTTCTGGAGGAAAAAAGTTCAGAAGTTTTAAAAGAACTCTTGTTGAAGAATAGTTTTTAAAAAATTGTAGTTGACAATATTGGATTGCCTAAGAATATATATAAACAAGAAAAATAAAGGTCCATAGAGATTTCAAGACAAGGCAATATGGGTACCAAGGAGGAAAGGCTTACATCCAGATGAACATTGTTAACAAAGACAAGAGGGAAGAAGTTTTTAAAAGTGAAGTTAGAGTAATGGTTTAGTAGTTCAGTGAATTATTATATTTTTGGGGGGGCTTGACAACATGCAGACACCCGGGCACCACCCCACACCTAGTAAGTCAGAATCTGGTTTTGGAGAAGAGAGGAGGCTGCATTTTTAATAAGCCCAACATGATAGTGGACCATCACACTTGGAAAACACTGGTTTAAAAATACTGAAAATATCTCAAAGTAGCTATTTTGTAGAAACAAACTTGACAGTATGTGTGAATAGTTGTACAAGACTCCATGTAATTTGTAGTGAAAAAAGGAAAAGTGGAGTTGACAATAATCTAAATATCCATCAATACAGAGGTGATGGAATACATTATTCCACGTGAGACAACCGAAAAAATTGACTTAGATCTTTATGGGCTAATCTAATGTGGTTAGACTTCTGAGGTGTAAGGTTGTATGAGGAAATGCTAAGAACTACTATATGTATGCAGACGTCTTTGTATATTACTGTAAAGTCTGACAAAAAGGTTGGAACAATTTAAAAATTAGGCTATTAATGTGGGATTGTGAAGTTGTAGGGTGCTGGAAGATAGAGGAGAAAGATATAAAGGAAAAACAAAACTATAACAGAATGAAAAATATGCAAGGCATAATAAAAAGGTAGAGTATAAAGTTCTGCCTGGGACACATACGTAAATTTGAATATGCACGTGGACAAAGACATCAAAGACATTAAGAGGAAACATTGTTTTACTCTTGGGATAGGAGTGTTGATTATTTTATTAATTGTAAACAAGGAATAAAACATTTAAAAATAAAGAGAAAAGAAGATATAAAACAAATGGTAATGGTAGTAAAATTGTTATCTGTAGAGGGGTCACCTGATCCAAAGCATACACATCTATACCTGTTGTATCATTATGAAACATTTTAAATAATTATAAAGAAATCAAGAGCAATATATCATGAAATTGGCAAATTTTACAGTGTTCCCAAGGGTCCACAAACTTTTTCAGTAAAGAGACAGAGAGAAAATATTTCAGGTTTTGGAGCCTGTACAGTCTCCATAATTAATCAATTCTGCCTTGTAGTGAAAAAGCAGCCATCAGTGATAGGTAAACAAATGAATGTAGCTGTGGTCCAGTAAAGTTTTAAGTACAGAAAAGGCAGTGAGTTGAACTTGGCAAGAGGGCAGTACTATACCAAAATGTCTTTTACAATGACGAAGGGAAAAGGATAGCTGTTGTCCGTACCCAACACTCAACACATGTGCTGAAGAGCTAATATTTCTAAATTGAAATTTCAAAGCAGAAATTTTTAGTATTATGTCATTATTTTTCCAATGTAGTCACTGAGGTTGGGTTTCCTTGGAAGGAGGTGATTACAGAAAATTTTAACTACTTTTCTGTCTTTTTCAATTACAGTCTAGTCACTAAAGAGCTAAGGATGTTTCATTGTTTGGTTCCTTCAGTCTGCACATTCTGTTTTTGTTTTTTTTCTCTTTTCACTGAGAATTTGAATATTTTCTATTTGTGTTCTTTGTGTAAGTTTTGTAAAGCAATTTTCTGAAAAGATGGAAATGTTAAATTAATAAATTCACATTTCTGTGTTTTCAAATGGAAAATATGCTTACCTCTTTTTGTTCAAAATTGAATAGTGCCCTGTTACATATGCAAAGTCAGAAACTCTAAATTGTATATTAAATCTGTTATTTGTGAGCTCTGTGAGATAAGGAGGTTTCATGAAGGTCTCTGGTTCTTCCATAGTCTGAAATGGGACAGTGAAGTCTATCTGGGGTCCTAGTTTACTCTAATGAGACAGTAGAGTGTAAAATAGTCTGGAAGAGTTTGGGGAAGACTTTTAAAATTTGGAAAGGAAATACTCAGGAAAAAAACATAAATCTGAAATATCTACCTGTCCATGTCAGAGCTGGCAGAACATTTAAGAGGAAGAAATAAGAAAGATACAGAAAATTATTCTAGTGAAAATTGAGGTGATTAATAAGTTAGGGGCAGCAAATGTTTGCTCAAGAAAGGAATTATAATTGGCTAATTGAATCTAGTGAATAATAAGTATTCCATGAACCCAGGTATATAAGCACCCATCATTGATTTAAATAAAAATAGACAGAAACCTGTACTTATATTAAGAAGATATGGAGAAGGAGATGATCCATTTTAAGACAGTGAAATCCCTATAGAAAACCTAATAGAAAGTCTTTTTTGGAGATATTTAAAAATCAATAAAACAAGAAAGAGTGGTTTACACATATTATTTACAAGTTTGTAATTTAAATAACATTGGGATAAAAAAAATTAAAAAGGGTTAAAATTTTTGCTTTCAGGAAGCAGGACAGATGAGTGAGCCTGAGGAGAGAGAAAGGTTTGAGATTAAGGACTGTAATTTTTGTCATAAGCTCTTCAGTGGTATTGAGTATTTTAATTACTATATGCATTGGATAAAAATTACTATGTAAAAGTGAAAAGAATAGATTTTAAGACCATAGAGATCATTATAAAAGCACATTTTTAAAATTAAGTTGACAAATGGGTGACCCGAAATTGCATCATTAACGGCAATTTATCCTTCTGTAATACCATAAATTGTATAAAACTAGGTTGGTATTAACATAGTGCCAAATGCCTGGGCAATTGCTGGGGTAAAAAGTATATTAATTCCAAAAGCTGATTCAAGTACAATTCTTTAAATTTCATTATAGAGCTATGTAGTCAGCCTTTATATTACATGTTGGTATAAAGTCTACTTAGAAATAGGTTGCTAAGTCATTATACTGTCTCATGTTGCTTCCAAATTAAGTACACATAGATTTGGCAGCTTGAACCAAAGATAAATCAGTCTGTGTAGAAGTGTGCCTGAATCACATCAGATTTTGAGAATGATGAAAAAAACAAGCAACCGTTACTTAAGTGCTACTTGTGTATACCGAGTATACTCATTTGTCTTTGAAGATTACTTATGTTACTTTTGGCGTTTCAGAGGAAAATTTTTCAGAATGAAAGACAGCATCAAAGAAGGTCCTTGGTGCAATCCAATGACACAGGCCCTTTCTAAGGTAGTGAGTGGCCTCTCCAGAAAGGAAGTATCTTCTGGTTGTCATAAGAGTGCCCTCTGGTGGCAAAGTCAAATAATTTGAGTCCCTTCTCACAAGTGAACAGACAATAGAACTTCATTCAGTTTCTAAAACAGGCTTTTCAGTCACTGGCAGCAACCCAGCAACAGTAATTTGAAAACCCTGCCCTTTATTAAAATTCATTGTTGCTTTCAGAGTTAGAGAACTATAATTTGAGAGATCTGATCAAGACCAAGAAGAAATAACATTTTACATAATCACTTTCAAGAACTACTATATAATTAAACACATGTGCAATTAATTTTAAGCAAAAACAGCAGCCATTCTGCAGTGGAAAGTTGCTTTATACTAGCCCTGGTTTATAGCAACAGAATGGATATGATGTCAAGTGTTACAATTTGGCATGGATCCAGTAAATTTACAATTTTGTGAAAGCGCCATCAATAGAGCATTGTTTTCCTTTACTTTTATCCGGATTTGTGCCTCTGTTTTAGTAGCCAAACATATGGCATATTAGTAGTGGAAATTTGAGCTTTAGCTGTAGGGTTTGTAATACCAAGAAATCTATGTTGAAGTTCCATTTATGAAATAAAAACAATTTCACTTCAGGGGTGGGGGGAATACATTAAAATGGACACATTTAGCTTTTACCATTCTTTTTATACGATTTATTAAATGCATTTTAAATGAACTAATCGTGCAATAATTTGATTTGCATGGGATAAAATAAAAACAAAACTTCCTGCTATAAAGTTGTGCTTTTTTTTTCTTTAGTACGAAAGTTCGGACAATTAAGTTCGCAAACTTTCCACCCTGTGCTTACAAGTACGATTTTTATTTCAAAAGGTTATATGTGGTTTCTTTGCCTGATGCTCAAAGTTGAAAGACAAGGACAACCTTGAAAATGTTATGGCATGTAACTCTGGTGAAACTCTATTTTGAACACAGACTCTGTGAGGAATGCATCTGCTTTTGTAATGATACATTTCCTGGTGTGGTGACAAAGTCCCTGAGAGCAGTTTCCAGGCTCTCAACCTCATGTGGAAAGATGCTGTCTCAGGTAGTAGATGGCCATAAACTATAACCAGTAAGACATTGGCCACTGATTTAACTGCCGTGGGTAAGCTAGGGGGGTTGGTTTGTTGGCAGAGAAGCTGACAGCGGATTACGGCTAAAGTGGGGTTAGCAAGTGTGGATGGCGGATTGCAAATCCTGTGGATTCTACTTCCTGTGTCTTATCTGGCCGCCAGCAAGACTGGGGTGTGGGAAGACCCTCTGTTGGGGTACTGGCGGATGTTTTTTTTTGTGTCTCTACAAGCTACCATGGAGAATATAGTGGTGTGACTCCCCTATCTAGGGCTCTGTTGTTCTTTTTTGGCCTCACCGTACCCTGGTTCTTGTGTGGGAAGTGGGAGCTGAGACCCTGCATGACACCTGGTAACATACAATATTCTTATCAAACAAAGAAAGTAAAACAGGCCATCAAACAATTTGCTTTTTAGCTCAAGATCTAGTTAATGTTTAATTTAGATAGATCATTCCTGGCCACATAAGAGTAGAGAAGATTAGCAAAGTTTAGATCATAATAATTTAAATTTGATATTTCCACTTTAAATTGACTTCTGATAGTGAGCTACTGGGGGATTTTGAAATTATACAATACACGATGGCAACTATTATAAAATGCAATGGACTGCATTCTCAGTGAACTTCACTGTATTCTTAAAATGATGCCAGCAGAGGTTCCCAAAATAAAGAACTGGAAAACTCAGCTTTGAAATAAGGATATTTATCAGCAGTTCAAAATCCTTCCAGGAGAAGTAGGACTATAGGAAATGATATGAAACCATAAATAAGCTTCATGCAATGCCATCTAGATCAAGGCAATGCAAGGAAATCTTTAATATGAAGCTGTCTGTAGAAAGAGTTCTGAGAGAAAGTTTTGAGTGCCCTCTTCACTGCGAGTAGATATTGTTTCCTTGTGAACTTTCTACTTTAACTAGTTAATTCAATTAGGATTTAGCACTTTCTGTTAGGTTGGTGCAAAAGTAATTGCAGTTTTGCAGTTTTTTTTTTTTGTTTTTTTTTAATCTTTTAAACTGCAGTTACTTTTGCACCAACCTAATAGATGCCAGGGACTTTGGTGCACTGTGAAGCACTGATAAACACAATAGGTATAGCTTCTACTCTGAAGAGATTTATATTCTCTATACATAATGAACAAGGAACTGTCAAGTTCAGGAAATATTTTTGCAGAAATGCTATTAAAGACTGGCTTATATAGCAATATTTTATAATATAGCTATGCATAAATATATATAATATAAATATGAAATTTGATTTATTTTTAAAGATTATCATGCATGCTGTGTAAATGGATTGAAGGGAAGCGAGAGTGGAAATAGACCAGGAAGGCGCATACCACAGCATCCAGGAGAGAGATTTTGGTGAATTGAACAAAGGTGGCAGCAGTGAAGACGCAAAGACGGGAGCAGATACGAGATGTATTTTAGTTATAAATATGGTAGAATCTGAAGATGAATTGAAGAAAAGGAATGAGGGGAGTCACAGATATGAGCAGGGTCTTTGTCTTTCTCCTTGGAACAGCTGGGAAGATGATGCTGGTTACTAAAGATGACAGAGACTGGGAAGAAAGCATGAAGTTCACTTTGGACATGTAATTTGAGATGTCCAGGAGAGATTTGTCCAATGGAGATGTGAAATAGGCTGTTGGGTGTATAAATCAGAAGCAAAGAGAAGAGGTTTGGGTTGGAGATAATCATGGGAGTTGTCAGCATGTAATCAAACACTGGTCTCGTTACTCATGTTCCGATAACCAAAGCCCTTGACCTGAGAGAGAAGTTCCTGCAGAAGGAAGACGCATTTTCATCTCCAGATACTTTTTTACCTTTCACTAACCTCTAATGAGTCATTTTGTTATTTTCTCAGACTTTTGTAATGTTAGGGAAATTGTTATGATTTCCATAGTGATGAGATGTAGCATGGTATAGTGGGAAAAAAAAATCACCTCACATCAAAACTTACATCCACCATTTATTAATGGTGTGACATGGGCGGGTGGCTTAATGTCTCTGAACCTCTATTTACTCACCCTCCATGAAAATAGGCAGCTCAAAATACCATCTGTTCCAATAGAGTATATATGAACATATTTTGTGTTGAAGAATCTAACTTAAAATACCTCACAGTAAAAAAAAAAAAAAAAAAAAAAAAAAGATAAACTGATTTTTAACTTAAAGATACTGTAGAGAACTAAGTTAATACCTGACTATGGTTTAAAGGTTATGCCACCCAGATCC
This sequence comes from Rhinolophus hipposideros, assembly GCF_964194185.1. NCBI lineage: Eukaryota > Metazoa > Chordata > Mammalia > Chiroptera > Rhinolophidae > Rhinolophus > Rhinolophus hipposideros. The sequence continues at coordinate 20,532,666 of NC_138059.1, forward strand.
CAGATAACATTTTATACTGGAAATATGCTATAGTATATAGATGTTTCAGTAATTAAAAATTAGAAAGAAATGATTTATTACAGTCAGAAAATGAAATGGTCGATTTGCCTCTTTAGAGCTGAGTAATTTCACGTTACAATATATTTAATATCGGATGTGTGTCTGATCATCGGCTCTTGTTGTGATAATCCTACATATTATTCCAATGGAAGGCAAGATGTTAACTAAAGACTATGGGGAATATACTGCAGTTTCTGAAATGGTCAGCAGAGAGCCTCAGAGAGGCTACTATTGTCATACTTGCTCAGCTTCTATAAGGGAGTAATAAATAATAATAACTAAAATTGAAAAGTAAATGAAACCATTACATACTTTATATGAGAAAGGTTCCTAATACTAATAGTAATGTGCTTTATTCATGAAAAAAAAAAAAAAAACTTCCCTGAATTAGTATATGAAGTGAAAGGAAAAGATAGAATATTTAATAATATTGGTCAGGGATGTTTTTGTTAATATTGTATGTGGAATATATAGCAGAAAGTTTACCATTTTCCCCAAGATAAATATTTTATATTTTATGTTTTCAGAGAAGAGCTGCAAAAGCTATATATAGTTTTTATTATTTGTTATTATTCATCTTGTTGATAACCATTCTAACCAGTGTGAGGTGATATCTAATTGTTGTTTTGATTTACATTTCCCTTATAGCTAATGAGGTTGAGCATTTTTTCATATATCTTTATCTATCTATCTATCTATCTATCTATCTATCTATCTATCATCTATACAGTCATATTAAAAAATTAAGACCAATTATGGAACAGAATTTAGATTTTTTAAAGCATAAAATATAGAGTTTGAATAATAAAAAATATGTGCTTTATCATGATAAAATATCTTTAATTTAGATTTTATATATATTTGCTAAGAATATTCATGATAGACACTAAAAATACATAAATAAACCTAATCTATTCTATTATTTTTCCATTTACAACTGTAAGATCTCTATATCTCTGCAAAATAAACTTCAAATATTTTTTGAGTCTAATGTGTTAATAAGTTTATTGCATTATAAAATTTCACCAGAAATGACTTGTTGTACTTATAGCAACTTACATGATTTGAGTTGAGATAAGAATCATCCTTGCAGGAGCTGCTGAGATGATCCTGGAGATCTCTCTTGAAATTGATGGGATTTAACAGGATGATGGCATAGGCACTGGATAATGGTGATAATAATAAATGACAGTAGCTTATACTCAGTGATTACCATATGTCAGGCAATGTGACAAGCATTTTATCAGCACAATATCATGAAATCGTCATAATAACCATGTGTGGTCATTATTATATAACCAGTTGACATATCAGAAAATTGGAGATTAAGTGACTTGCTGAAGGTCATCCAGCTAATACATGGCAGAGCTAGAATAAGAATCCATGTTGGTCACAATTCCAAGTCCACATGGTAACCACTACACGATAATGGATGCAGGGTGTTTTAATTTTTTTAGACATATAATAAAAATAAATAAGTATCTGTGTATTGGAATTCAGCATTAATTCATTTATACCATCCTTTATAATAGGAACAGCTATATTTATTAAGATTCTATATGCTTATCAAATATATTTATGTGTCACCAATGATGAGTCTTCCTATGGTATTTAGTAAATTGACACTTTTTTTTTTATTAAATTTATTGTGGTGACATTGGTTAGAAAAATTACATAGGTTTCAAGTGAACATTTCTATAACACATCATCTATACATTGTGTGTTCACCACCCAGAGTAAGTTCTCCTTCCATCACCATATATTTGATCCCCTTTCCCTCTCTTGCCGTCCCTCTTCCCCCCTTACCCTCTGACAACCACTAAACTGTTGTCTGTGTCTATGAGTTTTCGTTTCTTTGTCTTGTTCCTTTGTTGCTTTAAGTTTTATAACTTACTTGTGTGCATATACCACATCTTCTATATTCCATCAATCATCTATCAAAGGATACTTTGGCTGCTCCCATGTCTTGTCCATCATAAATAATGCTGCAGTAAACATGGGGGTTCATGTATCTTTATGGATAAATGCTTTCATATTTTGGAGGTAGATACCCAGAGGATGGATTTCTGGGTCATACGATAATTCTATTATTCATTGTTTTAGGAATCTCCATACTGTTCTCCATAGCAATTGTACCACTTTATATTTCTAACAACAGTGTATGAGGGTTCTTTTTTCTCCACAGACTGTCCAACACTTGCTATTATTTGTCTTGTTGTTGATAGACATTCTAACCAGTGTGAGGTGATATCTCATTGTAGTTTTGATTTGCATTTCTCTTATAGCTAATGAGGTTGAACATTTTTTCATGTATCTATTGGCCATTTGTAGACTTCTTGGGAGAAGCGTCTGTTCAGGTCCTTTGCCCATTTTTAAGTTGGATTGTTTGTTTTCTTGTTGTTGAGTCGTATGAGTTCTTTATATATTTCAGATGTTGGCCTCTAATCAGAGGCATTGTTTGCAAATATCTTCTCCCATTCAGTTGGTTGCCTCTTTCTTTTGGCAATGGTTTCTTTTGCTGTGCAGAAGCTTTTTAGTTTGATATAGTCCCATTCATTTATTTTAGCTTTTAAATCCCTTGCCTTTGAGTTCAGATTCATAAAACCCTCTTTGAATTCAAGGTCCATAAGTTTAGTACCTATGTTTATTTCTATGCAGTTTGTTGTTTTAGGTCTAATGTTTAGATCTTTGATCCATTTTCTGTTATTTCTGATAAATGGTGACAGCAGTCTAGTTTCATTCTTTTGCATGTGGTTTTCCAGTTTTCCTTACACCATTTTTTGAAGAGGCTTTCTTTTCTCCGTTGTACGTTTTTGGCTTCTTTGTCGAAAATTATCTGCTCACATACATGTGGGTTTATTTCTGCGTTTTCTGTTCTATTCCATCGGACTGTGTTGACTCTTATGTAAAAACAACCTCCCCGTTTAATTCTGTTCACAAAGAATTGAAATGTTATCCAAGAAGTCAGTAAACTAAATAAATTACTGAAAATGCATATAAAAATAATTTACAACTATTAAGGCTATGTTGTAGAAACATTTTGTTATTTGCACAATTTTTACAATATATTATTGATAGAAAAATAAGAGTATAAAATATTCTGTGCCATATGGTCATTTTTTTAAAGGTGTATATTTCCATAGAAAAAGCATGGATATATACTCATCTTGCTGATTATTTCTGCATATAATAATAATATGTTATGTTTTTGTGACTTATTATTTATTTTTCCTACTGTAAATATGCATTATTTTTAATAAACAGAACATGCATAAGCCAAGTAATAATCAAACTAATTTTTTTAACATGGCTAAACTGTTTATAAAGGCTTGTCCTCTGCATTCTTTGATTTGATCCTTGTAAGACTCCTATCTGGTACCTAAGGCAAATATTATCTCTCCATTTAATCAATAAGTGTTCATTGAGTACTTATTATGTAATATCCTCTTTTAATGTACTATTGTACTAATGGAGAAAATAGACACAGTTCATGTCCTCGTGGAAATTACAGGAATGGAAAATTGTTCCACAGATAAGTTAAAATACTTACCTGAGATCACACAGTCAGAGTGGCAGGACCCTACCTAGATTTCAGATCTTTGAATCACTTTACTACTAGTGTTAGGAGGACTCTTATTTAAACAACTAGAGTAGGAAGTGATTATATAAGAAGAGTGAGTTTACGTTGTGAATGCCAGGAAGATGTGAGGCTTTCTGCAGTGGGAAATAAGCCATGATAGATTCCTGAGCATGGGAGTGACTTTAACTGATGAATAGGAAATTAAGTTACCATTAGCATAAGACCTTCTTTTCTCTAGCTGAGGGAACTTCGTAGCCTAGCTTGTTTCATTCTCTCTAGTGTACTTTTGCTCTCTGTTTCACTTCAGCTTTGATTCTGTTGCCATAGTTATATATTTAAAAATATAATCCTGATCATGCCATTTAACTTCTGTGAAAGCCTTCTGTGTGCCCAGTCATGGTAAGCTAAAATTTAAAGTAATCAACAATGTTTACAGTCTGGCCACAGTATATCCTCTGGATTTGCATTTATTTATCCTGATAACCATATGCTCTAAACTCTGTTCACTTTAATCTGCTTGCTTTGCCCAAACTGGTCTTCCCTCTTGGTTTTCCAAAAGGTCTCTCTTCTGAATGCCTTTTTTTCCCATCTTCACCAGGTGAGCTTTTGTGCATAATTTAAGAGCCAGTTCAAATATTTTTTTTCTGACTTTTCCAAGTAAAACTATGTTTTTCTCCTCCCTGCTTCTGTTTTCCTGATGGCCTTTTGTACGTGACCCTACTATCACCTAATATCATAATCAAATATACAGGAGTATCTTCCATTGGAGAGTAAGTGTCTACAGAGATTAGAGCATTTTTTGAAAGATAGCATAGTGCTGGGCCCACAGAAATCCAATAACTGAGTAATGAATGAGTGGAGAAAATATTGACAAATTGCAGAAGAGATAAGGAATGTATGTGTTGTGGTTAAGGGAGTGTGTTCTTTCACCTTTTCTGTCTGCATTCTGAACCAATTAGACAGTCATAGTAGCCATATATGGGTCAAAATATTATCTTTGTTATGCTAAAGCTTGAAAGGAGCCTACAGTGTGCCCCAGATCTAGATTCAGCCTTTTGTTTTAGCCCCTCAAACATACCTACTCATCCACAAAATGAATAGGTAGTAAATTCAAACGTTCTTCTTTGGGGCCAGAACCTCCTCATGAGTCCTCAGAACATAAAAGGAAAGGAATACAGAAAAAAAGTTTGTAAATAGCTTGAGGGAAAAATAGACAAAATACACTATCCTGCAGGTCCAAGATTAGATTAGCCTCCTGTGGAGTGAGAAAGGGACTGGAATTTCTCCTCAAACCTTATGTGAGAGGGTGGCATTTCATAATAAATGGAGTGAAAGTATTTGGAGAGGAAGACACATTTTTCTCATAGTATAAATTGTCCTAAAACAATTGTACAGGAAACACATAACTATTTCTTTGAATGGAAGTGAAGGAAAAGAAGCTAAAATTAAAAAAAAAAAAGTGGGTATGAATTTATTCCAAAATATACCCACCATTATGCAAAAAAAATTGCTATATTATTTTTTAACATGTAATCAGATCAATCTAGCTCTTGGTCTCTTCTCATTGTGATGGCAGTAAATGCAGTCTATCGTGTATTAGTGAGCCCACCTCTTCCATTTCCTAACAGTCCTAAAAATCCTCTGTGCTTTGACTACTTATTGCTCCCCAATTCTCCAATATTTGCTCTTCCTTTCTTCATTCACATATTTTTGAAAACAAACATTGTGTATAGCAATGGGTTCTACAAATAATTGGAACAAAAATAATTGGTCTCAAATTTTCAGAATTACATGTCACTGTTGAAAAATGCAGTCAGTTAAATATTACAGTAAGATATTTTAAGATTTTAACAGTAGCATTATGCATGATTATAATGTGATCATCTTTCAGATACAATAACTCAAGGGCAGTATGGCAGTATTGCTTGCTGTTGCATCTTATTGCCATTCTATCCTATGCAGTTATGGAACAAGTTTAAAATGTACTATTGTGGTATAACTTCTTTTCAAAGACAGATGATTCTTGAAGTTTCATATTTGTTCAATTTATGGAAGTTAACAGGCATTCCGTTTTACAATTGTAATGTTTTGTGTTGTTTCTCCAGACTCAGAAGGTGAAACAGTGTGTACATTCAAGTTAACTTGAAATGAGACATATACAGGTAGATCCAACATAGTTGCCGATTTAATGACTTCAGATCCCCTAGAACACTACTTATTCACTTGTAAATATGTTTAAATTCATTCATAAACATAATTACATATTTAAAAATTTTCTCAGTAGAAATATATCTCTTGGGTTTAGGAGTATATAGGGCATTTATACACCTGTAGCCAAATGTACCATATGCTTATTGCAGATGTCCCATATGCTTATTAATAAGTGATGCTCATCTTATAGCTCATTTATCATTTTCCCACATGTAAGGACTCGGTATGGAGTTTTGTGTGAAGATAAAAGATTAAACACATTGACTATTCTCTCCTGAAACCCTTCTGAAAAATAAAATTGTTTTTAAATGGCGAAACTCACAAGAATATAGGTAATTGGAGAGGATTAATTCCAAACAAACAAAATTTGGGAGCTAGCAATCAGATGAACGAATGGTAACAGTCTTAGAAGTCACCAGAAGGTTAAATCTTAAGTCACAAGTTGGGAAAGTCAAGAAACAATAGAATTTACACTTCAGAATGTCCAGCAGGTCATATAAATTTGTAGCAATAGGAACCTCTAAAAGAGGCAGTGAACATCATGCTTAAAACAGGAAGATTAGTTGAAACTCTAACTGAGAAGCAGTGAGAACAAAAACAAAAAAAAATATAGTAAGGTAACTTCCATTTTCCTACTCCAACTGCATATTGGAAGTTTATTTTCTGAGGGGGGTAAAGTGGTCTGTGGATGTTGAGTCTCAGATATAGTTGGAAAGACAGGCATAAGACAAAAACCTTGTGGATTAAGTGAATGTTTGTCAAAATACAAAATTTTGATACCACCCCTCCACATACACATTATTTACTACTTAACTCACATAAAGCTGTCAGCCAGCTCTGTGCTCACCAAGAAAATTATTAAAGATTATTTTCTGCAGAATATAAGCAGTATAATAAGAAATATTTAAACATACTGACATAGTTGATCTCTCAACAAAACAATCAAGAGCATTACCCTATAGTTAAATCTATGGGTGTCAAGCATCAACTATGTACTCAGAGTATCTATTTGTATTTTTACTTAACTAGTAAATATTGGCAGACAAACAAAATAACCTAACTTCTGAAGAAGTTCTCTAGCATAGAATCAAAAATTTAAAAAAATAGAATATAATAATTTTGAAGACACAGTCTATATGAGCCCATAAAATATTTAAAAATGAACAAAAACTCACGTAAATGTCCTCTATATGATATAAAATGTGATCATGATACTATAGAAAGGAACAAGGAAATACACTTAGAAATTAAAAAAAAATGAAAACGTCAATAGATGGACTTAAAGGCAAATTTGAGGAAAACTTCCAAAAATGAGGGGGAAAAGACAGATATAGAAATTTGGAATGAATGGATAAAGTAGTAGTAGTAGCAATAGTAATTAGAAGGCCCCAGTAGTGCCTTCAGATAATATTCATTTTTATAAGAGATCATTGATAAAATGAAGGGGAGGAAGTTATCAATTTTTTTTTCCTAAAGCAGAGGACATGAATTTGCACATTAAAAGGGCTCAACAAATATCCATAACAATTGATGAAAGTAACTTCTTCCTTGGTAAATAACAATAACAACAAGAAAAATTCCTGTAAACTACAAGACTATATATACATATTTTTGTTTGTTTGTTTGTTTGTTTTCTAATCATTTTTATTAAATTTATTGGAGTGACAATTGTTAGTAAATTTACATAGATTTCAGGTGTACAATTCTGTATTACATCGTCTATAAATCCCATTGTGTGTTCACCACCCAGAGTCAGTTCTCCTTCCATCACCATATATTTGATCCCCTTTACCCTCATCACCCACCCCCCACCCCCTTACCCTCTGGTAACCACTAAATTATTGTCTGTGTCTATGAGTTTTTCTTTCTCATTTGTTTGTCTTGTTCTTTTTGGTTTATATACCACATATCAGTGAAATCATAGGGTTCTCTGCTTTGTCTGTCTGACTTATTTCACTTAGCATTATACTCTCAAGATCCATCCATGTTGTCACAAATGCTCCTATATCATCTTTCCTTAACGCGGAATAGTATTCCATTGTGTATATATACCACAACTTCTTTATCCATTCATCTATTGAAGGACATTTTGGTTGTTTCCATGTCTTGGCCACCGTAAACAAAGCTGCAATGAACATTGGAGTACACGTGTCTTTGTTTTAAGCAAGAGAAATAGGGGGAAAAAGCTCAAATCAGAGCACAGAGCTTTGCCTTCCAAATCCTAATGTAAATGTTCCCATACTAGAATTCTATACCATCTAAACTATCATGAAGTTTGAGCATAGTATAAGACATTTTTAAGTATGCATTATTTATCTGAACCATTTTTAGGAAGCTACTAGTGTTTCATTATAATAAAGAAAGAGACCATTATGGAATGTACAAAAGAGATCCAACTAAGAAGATAATTTCATGGAATATATAGAATAATTTCTGATAATAGAAACATAAAGTATACATCAGTATGTTCAGATGGAGAGGAGAATGTTCTGACAATTTTTCTATGGTGAATTGTAGTTGAATGTTTGATATACCTGAATGTATTGGGAAGAGATTCAGACAATTGGCATAGAGTTTGAAGTTGAATTTTCACTCAACATGAAATTTTAAAAAAAGAAGGGAAAATATTAATTACACAGAAAACAGAAACTCATGCAGAAAACATAAGTACTCAACATAATGCACAGATTTAAGAATTCTAAAAATAGAATTTGTATAGCAATAATGTTAAAACTGAATATTTAAACAAAAATTTTATGTGGAGAGTGTGTTAGGAGGGGGATAATTTGGTATAGTGAAACAGTAAATCTCTCTTTTCCATTGTGAGGCAATAATTTATATGCCTTAAAAAATACAAATGATGAAATAGCTACAAACATTTTTTGAGAGACAGAGATAGATACCAAATGAATGAGTTGAAAATATAGTTCTAGTGGCTTCAAATCTCTTACACTATCTGTTCTTGTTTTAACTCTCTGAACCCATTTTCTTCCAATCCCACCTCAGTAAACCCACTCCAACTAGAATGGATTTTTACTATTCCATGAACTCTGGACACATTCTGTGTTTCAAGGTCTTTGTACTTGCAGCTCTTTTCCCTGGATTTTATTTTCCCCCTCTGGAATAGTCTTATGGCTATCTCCTTTGCCCTCTTTAGTCATATCTCAATTCTATTGTAACCATCTCAGTGAGATCTTCTCTAACTGACATATATAGACCTTTGACCTCCCCCATCAAACTTATCATTCACCTTCCTTGCTTTTTATATCCCTGTAATATTTATTATCTAATAATACCTTACATTTTATCTTATTTATCTATGGCCCCTCTCTACGACCTGCTCACAAGTTTAGCTCATAAGCTCCAAGAGGGAAGACATGTATATTGCTCATTATTGTATCCTCAAGTGCCTAGCCAAATGTGTTGTATGCTGTAGGTGCCTAACAAACAAGCGACCACTAGATAATATTAGTGAATGGATAAATGAAAAAAGAACTTAGAGCACACAATGAAAAAATCATTTCTAAATGTATATAATAGTAAAATAAAAATAAAATACCATTTTTAAAAACTAAAGACTATATTTTTATTGCACAGGAATTCTTTATATTTTAATCAAATATTCCCCAGATACATATTGTTTCAGAAAATAAAACATGCTTGGGAAAATGAAGCAGCATATAATTATTGATGTTCTCTTGTATGAGTTCGTGTGACTTGCTCTAATTTTTCAAAAGGAAAAGTTAGGGAAGAATTCTGAGATCTGAGCTTTTTTTTTTTTTTTTTTTTTTGTCTGACATTTCTTGCAAGACTCCATTTCATTAATAGTTTTATTATGCAGAGCTCAGTTATTGTCATTCAGAAACAGTTTGGAGATATAAGCCATTATAGAGTTTGCATGCATAAATAAGCATATTATTAATAATCAATGGCAATTAGCACATAATGCATTTCCTCTTAAATTTAATTATATGCTTGATTAGGAGTGTTTGGGTACTTAATTAAAATAAGAAGGTCCAATGATACTTAATTCTCACTTATATTCATATTACAATCCTAATAACTCCAGTCCTCACTCAATCCATGTACTGCTCCTATTAATTTTTATCAGAAGTATGCATGATCACTGAATGATGCCTGAAATGCAATTGGGTAGGTCACATCAGGGAAAATTTTCTGTACTCTGTTAGGGTAGAATGAGGAAAGAGCTTAATGCAATCAGTTGAATAGATAGATATTTGTCATAGTTGGTTTCAGTTAGTTTTTCATAGCTTTGCTGAAGCAATTTCTATTGTACTAGACCATGAGCTATAACCAATAACAAAACTAGTTATCATGATTAGTAGGTGTCAATTCTTGAAAAGGTAAAATAAATTATAAATGTTAAGATCTCAGTGAAGATAAATGAACTGAACAACAGTGTAAATGCATTGTTGAGAAACCTTTGCCATTGTTAAATGTGATGCAGTTTGAATGGAATGAAATCAGACATATTCAATGAACTGAAGCCTCATAAATATACATTTTCTGAAGAAAATGAGTTCATGTGCAAATGGCTATCTTTTAGGGTGAAACATGTGACTGTTAAATGAACATTTGAATGTGGAGCTATCAAGAAACTTACAGTGTAGTTAAAATCTTAGTGAGTTACCATTAATTGGCTTAAACAGACCACATGAATTTTGGTAATGCCTATGGTACCAAAGAAGAAACTGAAATATTAAATCCTTATTGGCTACATCCTAGTAAACACCAAAGATAGGATTCAAAGCCAGTTTCATTTGATTTCATTATGTTTAATATTCTAATGATGAGGTCAACTGCAAGAATGCAAATCAACTGGATCAAGACCCTTTATTTGTTTTTAGTTTTCTTTCATACTTTCAGAGCTAGTCCTATAGGGAGAAAAGGTTGGGCATTATTCTGGAGGAGTAAAATAGTCAGCATTTATTGTACTTCTTGTCATCCAAGAAAGTCTTAAGGCTCCGGTTTCCATTTTACCACCAATCCTGTCCTCGCAAAGCTTATCGTCTCATTTTTCGCTTCACTGTAGGATTCAGACTTTTTCTTTTCCACAAGGAAACTGAATTCCCAAAGAGATTTGAAGTAATTTGGACTTCTCATATTTTTCAAACTTTCTAATTATTCTTTGAATTAAGCTAATTATGTAGCAACATAAATATTAAAGCGGGGTATATCTGAATTAAAGAGTTTGCAGTTTTAAAGATGCCCATGAAAAACACAGTATCTGCCTGGATTATGGTCACAAGCCAATTGAGTAGACAATGTTTACACATTATAAGATAAAAAAAAAAAAAAAAAAAAAAAAAAAACACACAGTGGGGTGGGGACAAGAAAGAAGGTGAGGGGATTAATAAGCACAAATTGGTAACCACAATATTGCCATAGGGATATGAAAGACAAGTTGAGGAATATAATAAGTAATGTTGTAAAGATTTTGTAGGGTGTCAGATATGGTCACTTGTCTTATTAGGCAGACCACGTCATGGATGGTGTAGATGCCTGACCACTGTAGTGTACACCTGAAGATGAAGCTGAATGATATTGAATGTCAACTTAATTATATATATGTGTGTGTGTGTGTGTGTGTGTGTGTGTGCGTGTGCGTGTGTAGTCACAGGATGTGGAGTACAGCATAAGGAATAGAGTCAATGGAACTGTAACAGCTATATACGATATCAGAGGGGTAGTAGATTAGGGGAGGAGGTTGTCACATTGTGAAGGGTGAAATGTCTATTACATTGTTTTGTACAGCTGTAACAAAAACAAAAACTATAAAATTTTAAAAGGAAAACAATATAAGGTGACAGCATGAGATGTCCTAAGACATTTGAGTAAGTGATCACTGAGTAAGTGAGCACAACAGAAAATAAAAAAAAAAAACTTTTGGTTACAGAGCACAGTGCTCACCATGGGCTCTGTATTTGTAAAAGCTTTATGGCAAAGGTAGGAAGTGGTTTAAATCTCAGATAGAAACATTTTGATAGACAGAGAATACATAGATATTTCAAAATGGTGTAAGCAAACCTGTGAAGCAGGAATATATATGACTTATTAGGGAGCAGTGACTATTTGACTGAAATCGGGCAGGTCAGTACATGAGCATAGGGAGATTTAGGCAGTGTGTAAGGGGGACGATGGTGCAGGATCATTGCATCAAATAAGAGACTGGACTTTCTTCGGCTGGATGGATTGTCTGGGGATATTTTGAAAGAATTAACCTATGAACTCTGAAACAGGATGAAGAGGAAATACCTGAATATTAGGCAATATGATCGGACACATTCTCTCAGTCTCATTTCACAATTTTTCTATGTGAGAATTTTAGAAAAAGCAAAAATTGTATTTCTAAGACTGTTATAGTGGAAGTGAATTAAGTCCCACCAAATTTATGCACCTGTGTGAGAATGAAACACTGAATTTAGGCACAGGCAATTGTCTTGCAGAATCTGTCTATTGATTTTATTATCAGTGTTGCAATTTTGCTACAACACTTTCCAGCATTTTCTAGCTTCCTGTGGGCAAAACACAATGGTTGTGTTTGTTGCCTCTTGCTATGACTTTCTTATCCTTGAAGGTAATTTCAAGTGACTCTTCCAGTCCCCTTCTGCTGTTCAGAGTTTGGTGGTGAGGTAGGAGTGACTCCAGGAAACTTAATTTCAGTGGTGGCCTCAAGGTAGGAATCCCTTTATTGGGCTAATTCTGTATTCATTAATCAAGAAGTACAGCCTAGAACCTGTTCTTAGAAAATATTAAATCCCCATATGCTTTAAAAATGAGTTTTTTTTTTCCATTTATGTGATATTTGTGCCTAAAGTGGTGCATTAAAATATAAACCTAAAATATTTGTTACTGTTTTGTAGTCAGGAATAGTAACAAGGGAATATATTATGAGCTGGAAAGCTGGTGGCTTTTCTATGTTATGGAAAGTGTGATGAAGCAATCGTTTATGACAATGTGGAAGGCAGACCACTGAAGCTTTAAATCAAAAGGATGAGGTTAAAAATAATGTTGTTAAGATGTGCTGCCTGTTCGTGCCTGTCATTGACAAGGTTTTACAACAAAAACAAGAGTGTAGGAGGAGTATATCGATCAGTTTTCAAGGAGAGCTGAAAAAAATAAGTCTAAAATTTTGGAGATTTATGGATTGGAAAAACCAACTGTTCCTCATGGCAGGGGACAGGAACACTTAGTAAGTCTATTGTCTTATTCAAAGAATGAAGGGGAACCCTAGAGCAAAGATCAAATAAAGAACGTTTCATTCCTGCCCAAGTTTATTGCTTCAGATGACCCTTCGGTAGTTAATCACAAAAGACAATGAGATGGTTCAAGCAGGTTGTGGGTGGGTTGTGAGTATTCACTGGTGCATACAAATAACTGGAAACAAACAAACTAGTTCCTAATATGATTTTGGAAGGAGTTTTCACCGAATAAATTCTAGAACTCATCTGCAAATCCCTTTGATTGTTCAATTCTTAAGACAGTTTTCAAGCAGCAAACCTTCATTAGCAGATGTAGGATATAAGAACTGCATACTCTCTCAAGGATAGTCTACCCTTCCACACCTACTTCAAATTTTGCTACAGAGAATAGGGGCAGTGTAGAGCTATTCAACAGGAATTGCTCTGGGACAACAGAGAATACAAGACAAAAGAGCATCTTCTCAAAAACAGAACCAGGGTGTTTTCGGGGGATCTTCATAATTTCTGTCCAACAGCATTGATTCACTTCCATGACTATTAACTGTGGAATATTCCCCTCTCTTAAACCCTTAGCACCTGGGGATATTTATTTTAACCATTCGTTTTCTGTTCTAACAGATCACTGATTATGAGGAAATACAGTTGTCCTTAATGAAAACAAACAAAAAAGTGGGTCTCATAGAAACCTTGGAATTTGAGCAGGACACAGTAAGAAGGAGTTTTGTCAGGAGTAACAGGAAGGGAGGGAAAGTTTCTTTCTCTACACATCCTCTAATTCAATACACAGTTGCCTGAACGTCAACATTTTTGACAGTCTAGCTTCATCAAACATATCAACGCAATGCCCTACAGAATGGCAGAGCTGGAAGATGGGGGAAAACATGGGTCCCTGAAGACCTGAGAGCATAGTTTGATCCTTCTTAGTCTAGACCAGCCGGAGAATCACATGGAGTAATAACTTACATTTAGGTATTTAAGCCATTTCATTTGGTGTCATTTGGCAGCATTAAGGTAGCATTGACCCTACGACAGATAACTTAAAAGCTCTCCAGAGTGTGACCCCAGGATTCACTCTTTTCTGAACTTTCATTCTGGGCTTCCTTGTGTGTATGACCTTCTGCTTACGCCATTTGTTTTTCACCACATCGTGTACGTTTCTCCCTCTGGGCCTTTATTCACATCATTTATTTCACTCTTCTATTGATACTTCTCCAAATAAAAATCTTTTCCAATCTCATACAATACTCCTCCTTTTGTATAAGTATATAAGTAATTTTAAATTTTTTAGCTTATAGAATCAGTTTTATTATTTAATTGCCAGAAGGTCATATACTGCATGTCTTATGTTTGCAACTGAGTTATAGTTTCCACAAGAACAGAATTAGTGTACTATTTTTATATCCATTTGACCTTTATCTCTCAGGCTTCAATAATTAGTTAGTGATTGATTAATTGCTGAAATGCAGTGGAATCTCTCATATTGGATGATTGTAAAATCTATTAAATTATCCACAATCAACTTACCACATTTTTAAAGCATTAAAGTTACTCTTTTATCCAAAAGTTTTAAAACAGATACTTGTCCTAATTCTGTCATAAGGAGAGGAGAGTCTATTCATATTTTCTATTATTTTGAATCAAGCTATCAAATGTTACCCATGTCAGAAGCAGCATTATTCCATTTTTAGAAACTGTAAAGTGAAGATGGCTGCTAATATGCCTCAATTCTATATTTTTTTATTTCTTTTACTTTGTTAATATTCTGGTAGCTCTAAAGGGTATAGTTAAGTTTATGTAATCATAATTTTCTAGATTTCATGACCTTTCCACACATCTATTTTAATACATTGGTAGTTATATAGTTTACAAAACAAAAAATATGTTTTAATAATTAGTTCATTTTTGGTGGTAATATTTATTTTGCCAAAAAAGTGCACAAATATTTTGAAATCGAAAGAACATCAATTGACTCTTATTCACACCACAGGATTACACATCTGGTAAGTGTCTCTTGAATGCTGCATAATGGATTTTCTCCATTGTATTGACCATTACTCTGAACTGACTCTCAAAACTTTTATTAATATTCCTTGTCGGCCCTACTTATAGCCCAATTTCAAGAGAATGAGATTGGTTAGAAAGCGTACACTTTTGTGTATTTGCTTTTACACTAACTCCTCCACTGCTTCATACTTCCTTCCCTTGAAAATATAATCAGCCTACCTGAAGATTTATCTTAATTTGAAAAAAAATTATAACAATAGACTTTTATCCTTTTATTGCTTGAAATACATTGTAATCTATGTACATCTTTCCCTTCCCCCTCCTAAATCACTCAGTAATCTCTTTTCCTCTTAGGCAGACAGGCTAAAACATTATCAATTTGCTCTCATTTCTTTTCCAGCAGCTAAAAGTTTATTTGAATTCCCTTTTATAAAGTGAAAATTGTAAAAATAATAATAGACATCTGCCCATTTGATTGCCAAATCTGAAAAACCTGTTTGAAGTTTCAGTATTGACTTTCAGAATTCAAATGTGTTCTTATGTTTGCTTCATATCCAGCTTCCCAGTGAGGACTGTGGCATGATCAGTAGTGCAGGAATTGTGCTCATATTTAGGAACCATCTTATATAAGTTAATCATTTCTGTAAAAAAACAAACAAGCAAAAAACAAAAAACAAAAAAACGAAAAACAAAACAGATTTGAATAACACAACCATGTAATTTGATCCATATAAGATCATACGTTGCTGATGTACTCCAGTGTTTATCAGGACACAACTTTATTTCATGATGTGCCTGTAGCTCTCCTCTACTCTACTGGTTCTACTATGTTATTTTGTGTCTACAAATTACTCATACAAACTGCGTAATAACCATATTTTATATTTTTCTGTTAGAGGAGATAACTCAATTAACTGAGCTTTCCCGTTTTGCTTGTCAACATAATACCAGGCAATGTACTAAGTTCTTGATACACAAAGATGAATTAGAGCCCCTGTTCGCAAGATGCTTACAGTGTAATGAGGAAGAAAATGTATAAAGAAATAAATGTATTCAAATATATACAGTGAAATTAAAACCTGTAGGGACATGATAGAAGCGATACTGATTCAAAAATATTCACAAAGGTTTCAAGACAAAGTCTCCATCTGAATTCTTGACACCATTTATATCCTATATGATTGAAACGATTCACAATCTGTAATAAAATAACATTTTGTACCACTGAAAGAGGTGGAAAACATATTCGTTTGTTAAGTGCTTTGAAATCTCAGGATAAGAGTAGTAGGTGGTTTAACTTGATGTTATGCTCTTCTAAATTATTTTTAATCATCTAGGAAATAAAACCTTGAGATTAATTTTCTGTAATAAGTACAAACAACTTGATTTTACTTCCCATAGTAGATACAATTTTACAGTGTTTTAAAGCATTGTTAATTGATAGGCAGGATCATGCTTCATCTATTTGACTGAATAATTATGCAATTCTGTAGTCATGGTATCTGTTATCCTTTCATTTGATTTTCATTCCAATTTTCAAGGTCAAGTTTTCTTCTTGATTTTGCTAACTATCTCGCCTTTCATGATTATCCATGTGCTCCTAACAAATTGGGGGATTTTTTTAGAGTCAAGCTTGTTTTAATGTGTTTATTAGTATAAATCACTCTTTTTTTTCTAAATTGCTTAGTAGAGTTTTATTGAAATTCTTCAAGGAAAACGTGATGAAAACTCTGTTCTCTACAGTTTTTTTTACATACTGTCTTCCAGGATTTAAATTTTGTTTTAAACTTTCCTCTTCCTTTTTTTTTTTTTTTCTTTTTTAACTACTCAGGACTTCTTAGGCTGCAGTACATCAAAGATACATATTTATAACCTGTTCCTGGCATGGTGCTTGGTATATGATACTAACCAACAGAGGACAGATTGAATGAGTAAATGACAGCAATAAGGAAGCTTGTGAATTTGATTGTACAAATCTTCTACCAGGAGTTGAGACTGCATCTTGTGTTTCATATATGACTTAGAGAGGATTAATTTAATTTTACACTTGATTAACTTACTATTTTTAGACTAATTTTTAAGACAGCAGGAATGCCATAGTATATTAGCATTTAATGAAGACCGGACCTACCTCTAGTAGATTATAACTTAATCATACCTAATTTAGATGTTCAAATTCAAAATTATAATAAAGTTGCCATTTGTTGAGCTAATAATACCTGCCATGTATTGAGTGCTTACTCAGCATATAAATAACTTACAATAGTGTTCTATGTAATCATATCAGTAGCCCTATAGAGTTGACATTCTCATATCCAAATAGTATTCCTATGTTATTTTGGCTACTCATTTAAAAATATATATTTTGATAATGCTATTTAATAATTATTCATATAAAATGTACTATTATTAAATTTGTAAACTGTGTGCTCGCTTCTGCAGCACATATACTAAAATATTAAATTTGTAAACTCACACAGTACATATCATACATACTTATAAAATTTTTGGCTCATTGTACATTTAGAATGCATTTCAATTATTTACTCTCGATTATGTCCTTCCAAAGAGCTTACAGTAGTATCTGCTTCAAAAAACAATGAATAACATATTTAGTTCTCCTTTCTATTCATGAGCTTATGCATAGGATATGCCTTCACTATATGCACCACACTTTAGTCAACCCTTTTGGGAATTTTTTTCCCAATTCAGTTTCTACCCTACCATACCCATAGAACCTGTCTTCACTGTATTGCTAAATCTAAGAACTATTGTAGTACTTTGATTATCATATTTTTAAATTTTGAATATACTTATTAACACTTTTTTTTTAATCCAGCTAACTCCTTATCCTATTTCTGACCTCAATTTAAACTTTACTTCATCAGGAAATTCTTTTTAGACCTTATATATGTTTTATTTGTCCCACTTTTCACATTATAATTAATATTCTGTATTCACTTATTTATTGCCTTTGTCAACATCAAGTTAAAAACTCTATGAGGGCAGGGCCATGTGTGTCATTTGCAAAAATATATCCCCAGAGTACTGCCCATAATAGATGTTAAATAGAGATTTATGTAAAGAATGTCTGTTTTCATGAGTAACATGAAATTGTAAAATGCTCTGAGCCTATTACGTTTGAGACAGCTAGGAACCACCATTCTAGGTATTTATTAGTTGGGTGGACTTGAGAAAGTTACCTAATTTACCTGAGTCTCAGGTTCACTTTCTGTACAATGGGGAAAATCATATATGGTGTTGGGTATTTTGTGAGATGTAAGTGGGAATGTGAATGCTATGTGCCTAAGAACAGAGTATGAGTCAGCTGACATCAACAATTAAATTAAGACTTTAACTTTCTCAAATTGTAAACTCTTAGAAAGTAAAGAAGGTGGTGTTGTTTTACTTGTACACACCACAGAGCAATTCTAATAGCAACCCTCAAAAACTTCTGATGAATAAATTAGTTGTATCACTTACCACATAATGTATTGGTATGTTCACGTCTAAGTAATATAGACAAGTATCCCTAAACTCTAACCTCTATAACACAATTGGATTTTTGTTTATCTTGGATCTTTTCCAAGTAATTTTTCCTATATCAACAATACTTTACACTTTAGAATAGTTTATGTTGCGAAAATGCCTTCAGATTTGCTGATAATTTCAATATCTCTGAGAAGATAGAGTACATAAAATACACACCTCTTCAGCAAAAAACAGATGAGTTTGAATTTACTCAATATTTTTTTTTGTACATAGAGCAGTATACTTATATAAAAGATCTCTGACATTTTCAGAGACATAGTGTAAGTATAAATCTTCAGACACATTTTCCAGTAATCTTCTCAATTCATTAAACTGCCCACTCTGAGTATTTCTGTTTTATCTATTATACAAATATTGTCTCATGACATAGATTTCAAGAATTAATTCAAATAAGGTTGAACTACATAGGGAGTTTCTTTAGTATATTAATTTTCCATTAAATAAATGATCAATGTTCAGCAATAAAATGCTGAAAATAACTTTTTTTTAAAATTAAAGTTTATCGGGGTAAAAATGGTTAGTAAAGTTAGATAAGTTTCAAGTGTTCAATTCTGTAACACATCATCTATATATCACATTGTGTGTTCACCACCCAGAGTCAGTTCTCCTTCTATCACCATATATTTGATCCCTTTTACCCTCATCTATCATCCCCCTCCTTCCTTAACTTCTGGTAACAACTAAACTATTGTCTGTGTCTATGAGTTTTGTTTCTTTATTTGTTTGTCTTGTTCCTTTGTTGCTTTCAGTTTTATATCCCACATATCAGTGAAGTCATATAGTTCTTGGCTTTTTCTGCCTGACTTATTTTGCTCAGCATAATAATCTCAAGATCCATCCATGTTGCCACAAATGGCACTATTTCATCTTTTCTTATAGAAAAATAGTATTCCATTGTATATATGTACCACATCTTCTTTATTTAACCATCTATCAAAGAAGACTTTGGTTGTTTTCATGTCTTGGCCACTGTAAATAAAGCTGCAATGAACATCAGAGCACATATGAGTCTATCTTTACAGATAAATATTAAAAATAACTTTGAATACTTCCCACCCCTACCCCCATCACATTCTAGTCCCACTTTAATCTTTGCATTACAGAATTAATATCAGATAAGAATTTGTCAGATTCTATAATTGTTTTAATCGTGTCATCTAAACCTTTTGATCACTGTATTACTGACAGCTTTGGTGAAAGAAGGAAATAGCCTATTTGGCAATTTTCATTTTAGATGCAATTAGTTGCCTAGAAATGACTTGAATGGACAAGGCACAATGTGGTTGTTTTGCATGTTCATTTAATAAATTGCATAAGAATTCTTTATTTTATTGCTTAAATCTCTATTTTCCTTAAGAATGATTTTATAATAGTTGAACAAAATCACTACTTATTGTAAATACTATATATATATATATATTAGTGATTGTTTTATTATTGGCTTTACTGAACATAATAGGGTATATCTTCATTTTCCCCTGAAATTCAAATTCTTGATAGTTGGGAGAGACATTACCTAAAAATTAGTGTAACTTAGCTATTCTAAAACTTATATTAACTAAACATTAATTTAATGAAAAAGTTCAAATATGCAGTACTATTTATTTTTTAAAATTAACACTAAAAAGTGAGTGTTCAATCAGAATAAAGCGTTTTTGTTTTTTTTTTGATGGTAAGCTTTACTATTCTTCCAGTTATTAACATATCCTTCTTGAACTCTGCTTCTTAAAATGGCCGTAAACAGCTTAGAAAAAAGTCCAAATTAAAAGTTTGGAAGAGGACAAAGAATAGAATCCATGAGAAATGGATATGGAATTGGAATCTATTAAACCTGAATGTGAAGCATCTTAGTAACGGTCTTCATGTGTTACTCCGGTTATAGACGAAGATGGGTAGGTTTTTTTACTTATGAAGGTCAAAAAACAAGGGCAATAGAAAGCAGAATTTCCTGAGGTGAGAACCTGATAAGTTTTTGAATTATCTTCTTTTAGTTTTATTTTGAAAAAGCCTAGATTCTTATCTGTATTGGTATAGAAATAATTCAGCCAAAAGCCGGGATAGGTAATTTATTAAGATTCCAACCAGTGTTGTTATTCATTCATTGATCCTCATTTGTGTTCCATTTTTGCTTCAGATACTTTGTTCTGGGTAATGCTTATTCATTCAAATCAAAGTTAAATCTGAATGTAACAAGTACTTAGAGTTTTCCTCTCTCTTATTCTTCCACCTAACCGCTCCTGTGAAATAATTTGAAGATTGCTTTTCCTCCTAAATATATAATTTTATGATAATTGAAGCCCTGACCTTATTTTTTTTAAGGGGGTGAATAGGAGAGAAGTGGATGGATTCTAAGGCCACAAGTGGTAGTTTCATTAAGAGCACTTCCTTTGTTATTGCTATATTCAAGGGATTGAATTCTTACTCATTTTACCAAAACTTATTAACCTCACCATCCCTCGAAGTAAACAACTTATTTATTAATCAAATTAATTTTCCAAAAAATTAACTATTTCAAAACCAACTATTCATTTCAAATGTATTTTTTTAAATAATTGTTCAAAATTCACAGACAATACATATGTTTTAACTATTACTGAAAATAAATTTATAGCATATGCCTGGTGAAATATTAATATTAGAGAATATTACTATTGGTTACAGATATTTAAAATATTATCTAATGATGCTTCATTTAATGCTGAGGGAGCTTAAGGTAATTGCCTGTTATTTATAAAAACATTGATACTTAAATGATATTACTAAAGATTTTTACTTTTCTAGGTTTGAGTCTAAAATAAGTGTTTTAAACTAAAAATAAGTACTTTATTTTGAATACATATAATACAAATTTTATAAATCCACACCATATTTTTTGATTAAATTGACCTCTTTTAAAATTCATTGCTGACTTTTTAAATTATCCTTGGAAAGTGTTTACAGAAAAGTTGATGTTCACTTAAGAAACACTCCCAAAGTGTATCCTGAATCCTATTATGGATAAAAATACAAAATTTTAGCTCGATATATGCTTCTTAAATGAACATTGCTTTTGTAAAGTTACAACTTCATATTATGAAGCATTTTTAATTTTCATATTTTTACTTAATATTGTCATTGATATTTTCAATTATATAGTGGGTTATTATTTATTTGGCTTAATGTAAAATGATACTATATAGAATTTATCAACTGCACAAATGGGATGAATATTGAGGCATAACAGAAACATACTTCATTTTGAATTCCAGTGTCTTTTTTAGTATTTTTGCAGTAATTTTAGGATTTCAGGTAAATAATAAAAACACAACAGAGTTCTCAGACACTCTTATCCACCTTCCCTTTATATTAATTGCATATGTAACTTTAGTATGATTATCACAACTAGGAAATTAACATTTGCATAGTCCTATTAACTATGGCTTACTCAAACTGAAATATTTTTTAGCCCATTCATTTGTTACTTTTTGTATTTCTATTAATTATCATTAATATTTGTAGTATAAAAGTAATATACATATAAAGTTTATAATTTAGAAAACTTAGAAAATAATATAAGGAAAAATAATTCTCCCCTAACTTCATTAAATTCTGTAAGTTCTGCTCTTTCTATAAATATTCTTTCCATTTTTAAAATGTAAAGTGAAATTAGATTTTTCTCTCAAATGGATATTGATTTTAAAAATCTCTTATATTTTTATACTTGTATACTTTTAAGCATTAACTAACAAAATATGGCAATAAGTAAAATATTCTGATATGTCAGGCATTTTTAAGATATTTTGCATATTGATATAATTAAAACTGTACAACTTTATATACTTACTGTAATTCTTATTATATTTTGAAGGTTAAACAACAGAGATAGAATTCTAACCCAAACTCTCTAACTTCAAAAATATGTCCATTTTTGCTGAGCTGTATTTTTCTCATTTAAGTGGGAAAAAAAGTTTCACAATTCAAATTTCCTGCCTAAGGCTTGGAAAGAAAAAGTCTCTGAGGGATAGTTAGAACTATACTGGAATGATTGGTGATGAGGAAATTTAGCCACTTATTAATGTTAGCTTTACTGTTCTTATCAAAATGATTTCTGATAAATTACTACATCATTAAAAGATTATTTGGAGAAGCTTAGAGTATTAACATTTGCACATTTTTCTAAAGGTGAACATATAACAAAATAACAATGCAAATAAACTAGCACCGTTTCTTTGTAAGAATAATAGGAAAGAACTGGAAAAATTTGACATATACCTAGGCTGTAAATACCTTATCATTTATTTACTAAATTGAATAATATTTAAAAAGAATGTTTAGGGTTAACCCTAAAGCCTCACAATTTAGGGTTAAGTACAAGCATCAGAGTAATGGGGAGTATATTAATAAAACTTCATTTGCTTATTACTATGTTAGTAGAATGTAACTTTGAAGAAGCCACAACATGGTATTAATCTCAATTTTAATTATCTGTACAATATGAGTAATGCTAACTTTAAAAATTGCTGCAAATATTAAAAGATACAAATTATTGAAATATTTCTAGCACAAAGAATGACATTTATTCAATAAAATTTATTTCCCTTCCCATTTTTCTCTATTACACATATTTAAATGGAAGGCAAATTTGTTACTGTTTTTAAAAGAAAAAAGATATATCTGTATCTACGTTTTTATAAATCTAAAACATTAAAATATGTATTTAAGTGACTATAAACTCTCCTTTCCCCCTTTTACAGAATTGCAGAGTAGCTCTTGTGGAAACCCAGGAGTCCCACCCAAAGGTGTATTATATGGTACAAGATTCGATGTTGGAGACAAGATTCGCTACAGCTGTGTAACTGGATATATCCTGGATGGACACCCTCAACTCACCTGTATAGCCAATTCAGTTAATACAGCCTCATGGGATTTTCCTGTTCCCATCTGTAGAGGTAAGGAGAAAAATAATGTTAATTTTTATGCTGATTGAATATTTGTTTGACACAATGAAAACGCTTTAAAAGTAAGAGTTGTAATCAGAGAGTATATTTGTAAAACATGTTTAGTGTTTGGCACTTATATATATATATATATATATATATGTACATATGTATATATATATACATATATACACGCGTGTATACATATATACACGCACGATATATGACAAGTTTAGAATAATGTTTGCTAAGATAGGACATTACTTGTGAAATGAGACAGTATAATATATTTCTACATTTCGATACATACTTATGCATACATTGTATATGTATGTGTCTTTATATTTATATTAAAAATATATGAAATTTATGTTTAGAAATTTAATCAGGCTATCAAAGTCATGTTTTTTGTGTGTGTTTTTGAAATATTGACTGTATTTATGAATCTTTCAAACATTTCTGGTAGAGGAATGGGAAATTGTGAAATTAAGAATGCTGTATAGTTTGGTATCAATACTAATAAGCACTATTTGTATTATGGGAAAAACACAGTAATATAGTACTATGAACAAAATTTCAAACTACAGAGCCTGGGAAATAGAACATGTTCCATATTAGCTGAATTCATGGGTTAATCGTGCCCATAGAAATTCTGGAGACCCACATTGTTTTATCTCTGGGACTTATATTTTCTAACAAACAAAAATTAGATGAGTTGTATCTCATTTATCTTTTGCATATGCTTTTGTAATTCCTCTATGGATGGGATGTAGAGATGTCCAGCTGCTCATCTAAATGACTTTATAGCTTATTCTCAAACATATGGCAGCAAATGCATGCAGGAGAAACCCCTGGAAATCAGACACAGCTAGCTTCTTATCCTAGCTTTGACTATTACCTTGGATGGTGTCAAGGTTGAGATAGGAACCTCAGGCAAATCATATCTACTTTGTGAGATTTATTTATCTCATTTAATCAGTGAGAGGAAAAAGAACACACTTGTTCATGCTTTGTGAGATTAAATAAGATAGCCTATACCTGCCACTTTGTACACTATTTGCCATACATGACATTCTTAAGTGTTAGCTCCCTTTGCTGCAGCTGCTGCTGCTGCTGCTGCTGCTGCTGCTGCCGCTGCTGCTGCTGCTGCTGCTGCTGCTGCTGCTGCTACTACTACTACTACTGCTGCTGCTGCTAATATTGTTACTACCACTATTCCTATTATTACTACTGCTGCTGGCTCTGCTGCTGCTGTTTCCGTGACTACTATTAGTTACCATTTATTTTAACACTTATACTTAGAAATTATAAGCATAACCACTTTTAAATTTCACCACGATATGAAATTAAGATCGGAAGTTTAAAAATAATTGCTCAAGGGTACTTAGTAAGTGTGAAGGACTATGAAGAGTGTAAGATTTTGCTCGACTTGCAAGTTAAGTTTCTCTGCCAGTTACTTGGATGGTGATAGAAGCCGGAAGACTCTTGGGTCAGAAACAAAGGAGAGTTCATTGTTCACAGAAGTGTCAGGAGCTAATGCATCAGCATTCGTGCCAGTTCTGCAAGCTCCAGTTCTCATAGAAAGATATGAAGAATGTGAGATGCCTTCCCAGCTAGCAAGGTAGTATTGTAGAAGAGGAATCATGAATTGAAGGAAATTGAATTCTTTACAGTGGGCATGCCCACCCTTTGCTTAGAAGGGATAACCTATTTCTGTCTGCCAAGCTTGTAAACTAAATTGTTCTTTAGCCTGGTGGAAAGCACTATTTCTATTCTCTGAGTCTGTTTGCTTTACAAACATCTTTGAAAAAGTAGTCTGGTATCAAGAGCAGAAGGACAAAATGTGCAGAAATGTTAGACTCCAATGGAGAAAAATTCTGCCAACAGTCAATGAGGTATGATGGGGATGCCAGATTTGATCCCATTCTGTCTGGTCTCAAAGACTGAGCTTTTACCACTTTGACACTTCACCAAAATAATTTGCATCTCTCTTCAAAAATATGTTATTATAAGAGAGGAAATGGAGTTTTACCTGTGAATCAACCAAAAGAAATGTAGTCACTTTTTAAAAAGTATAAAGCTCCCTAAATCAAAAGAACTGATTAAGATATTTAAAACCAGGAAACAATTTAAATAGATTTCAATGGAGCAGTCCCAATACTAGCTGAAAATTAATTTCTGTTTTGAGGCTCCTTCTACTCCATCTCAGCTCAGAAGCCTATATAGTCAGAAAAATGTGAGTCTAGATACTGATTCTACCACTTATTGATGAGGGCATTTGAGGGAAAAGAAAATTGTGTGTATATATATATATATATATATATATATATATATATATATATATATAATTTATATATATATTATATATATAATTTATGTATATATATATAATTTATATATATATAATTTATATATATATATAATATATATAATTTATATATATATATGGTACTATTTCTTAACTACAATAAGATGAAGAGAGAGAAATATCAAAGTCACAGTCTCGTTAGAGTTTAATATAACAGCATATATAAAGGGCCACATACATACTAAGTTATTGTTTATGCTAACTCTATATTCCTAATTTTCCTTTGCAACCATTTCCATCTTCTCTTGAGAGAAAGAAATTATAGTTAACAAACACTGGATGGATAACTTCAATTATCCTTATATCCACATCTAACCCTAAAAGCAAGATTTCTATTGTAGTTGTTGACATTTTGTTTGTCTTTGCTGGAGTATATACCCAACTTTCTAAATCGTCATCCTCAAGTTCCTTTAGGCTTATTTCATTTTACTTCCATTCTAACCTCTCTCTCTCTCTCTCTCTCTCTCTCTCTCTCTCTCTCTCTCTCTCTCTGTTATTTATTTATTAATTTATTAATTAATTTATTTTTATTTTTTTATCTAAGTAATGGCATCTACTGCTTTTGGAAATTCTGCCTGCTCAACTTCAGTCTACCAAGCTCACTTTTTCTTCTCTTTAACAATAATACTAATGAATACATTTACTCATTCAAATATATTTATTGAGGGGCTTTCCCATGCAAAGCATATTTTGTGTACTGAGAATCAAAAGATGATTCAGAAACATTCTGCCTTTAAGATTAAACCCAGTTCTAGTGGGGCTGATCATGATATAATCAAATAATTCCAATAATTTGTGGTAATTGCTTTAATATCAGAATCTATAGAGTGTGTTAGGCACTTTGATAAGGAACATCTTAATTTCTCCCAATTGAGTGGAAGGGAATTCAATTAGGGACAGTGCTTTCACAGAAGCTGTCACACAGGACTTGCTAAAAACACAAACTAGATAGAGCAAGAACATTTTCAATAAGGTTATCATTTTGCTTTCTAGCCTCAAAAATAGTTCTCATGTGTAACTAACATTTACTGGCTAAAGATAGAGTGTATAAAGTCATACTTCATGGAGCACATGATATAATTTTCTAAGGAGCAATTTCCCATGAACCAAATTTTTTATTAAAACTTAAAGAAAAGTATATTTGGATTTTGTATAGTTCTGTTTGAAAGAAAAAAATAGGAGACATCTGGAAAGTTTAAAATACAGTACATCAAAAAATTTTTGAGGGTGGCCGGATGGCTCAGTTGGTTAGAGCGCGAGCTCTGACCAACAAGGTTGCCAGTTCAAGTGCCACTAGATAAAAGGACAACGACCTGACTTGGAGCTGATGGGCCCTGGAAAAACATACTGTTCCCCAATAAAAATTTACCTAGAAAGATATACCCAAATTCAAAACAAAAATTTCTTTTTGTAAAGTCTGTTTGTACTTCTCTTTTTATCAATATGGTGGACTCATTCTAAAATATTTTCTCACTATAAAATCTGTATATACTAAATAAAATGTAGTAAATATTTACTTTCAAAAAAAAAAAAATAGGAGACTGTTCAGCCTATGGCATACCTCCCCTGCTCCTGACCACTTGATAGTGCACTGATTCTTCATTTTATACCTTTGCAGGGGGCCAATAACCCTGTAATGATCTGCTTATTGCTTTTCCTGGTGTTCACAGTCTCTCCTTGATGAAACCCTTGCTTTTGGAGTTTTTTTGATGCTTCCTAACAATGATAGTTTAATTAAGAAAAATGAATGCCGCATCAACCTAGAGGTTATGGTGCGAGGATTTTTATGTTTGTTCACAGGCAGGATGAATTTTATGAACACCATCTGCTATTATTTGTAAAGGCAACTAACTACCTGATGGCGGGCTAAACAGTATTCTATAGAAAGTGAAACCGAATCCTATGTTCTAAGTCTGTGATGAAAATACCTGGCATACAGGTATTTTCTGCATTTCTTCCTTTGATAGACATTTCCATGGCATTTTGATGTGGCCTCTGAGTCTTCTCAACCCAGTGCTCCCAACTCTCTTGACTAATTAAAAGCAATTGGCAGGCAATATAAAATGGATATGCTGTACCTAGATTAAACATTCTGAAACTCTTATTCTATGTCGAAAATGGCATTTGATATATACACCAGAACAAATTAATAAAAGTGTATGTAAAAGTTACACATAAATTATATTGTTATAAATGAAGCTATACCTGGGTCCACACAAAAAAATATTTGAAGGAAGAATTAATATTTTAAAATTCAAAGAGTCAATTATAGAACAAGTCAGGCTAAATTAGGATGAATTTTAGATTCATTGGAGAAAAATGTTTAAAGGGAGTTATACTTTCTTGATGATTTTAGTATATTTATATCCAAAAGTAAAGATCTTGGAATCCATATGAGGTTTCGGGGAAAGTCTTGCTCCCTGAAGTACATTGCATGATGGTATAAAATGGTGATGAAGTTTCTTTTGATCTGACACGTGAGATCCTGTTGGGAGAAGGCTTGGATGTCAGTGTGTAGATGTAATAGAGTCAACTGGTGCCATCTAAACCAAATATTTGACAGCACATATAAGCAAAAGGGCTAATGAGGGAGCTGTTGCCTCTGACAAAGCAGAAGAAATTGCAATTAGATGAATTTGCAATGAGGAGTGAAAACTGTCTTCTAAGTTTTATTCTTGGGAATAAGACTGACTTCTATTACAGTACGATAAAGAAAACAGCTAATGGGAAAATAAGAGTAGCTTCTCATTTTGTCAGACATAGTTTTCTTGTCTGACTAGAAACCTTGATCAGTGATTCTGGATTAAAGTGTGATATGAAAGCATAGAATCAGGATGAACAATGAAAGGTTTAGTGTGAAAGGGGAAAGAAGAGGCAAGGTTTAGCCAGATGTCCTCTATATGCAAATTACACCAAAAGCCCTCCAAAGAAGTACTGACTTCTAATCAGAGATTAGAAGTAAAACAAATAAACAACAACAACAACAACAAAAACCTAAACTAGCAGAGTGTGTTAAAAAGAAGGAAAACTTTGTAAGGAACTCAATGTTGAGACAGGTGTAAGGGGTCTAGTGGAAGATGTTCAATGTGCTTATATGTTCCAATGCTCGGTACTCAGGAAACCATCTCAAAAAGACATCAGGAAACAGGAAATGCCATTTATTTTGTGTGTATGTCCTGACTACACACTTATGCATGCAGTAATGCTGAGATGCGCTATTCAGAAATATGATGCTGCATTAATAATAGATCTCCTTATTAATAAAACCCAAGTGAAATAATTAAAAATTAATAAAACTGGAAATTATTTTACTGAATTAAAAGTCAACACATATCAATAACATAGTGTGATACCTCCCTTATACATAATAACACACTGCAGATTGAAAAATCAAAATGTGTGCTATTGTGAGAGTTTCTGTACTAGATCAAAAGAGTCCATTTTTTTTCTGTTTTCTATAACTTTACTGTTTGAAGTTTTCCTTTTGAAGCTAAAATCTGTAGCTCCTTAAGACTTGATAAAGAAAACCTAGTAAAGTGCCTTCTTTTTCTTTAAATCCACTTCCAAAGAAGAGACGGTTTTAGTGTAATTCCCTGAATCACAGAAAGAATAGCATTAGTGATAAACTGTTTTATGCGAAAGAAAAAAGATAACTGCACTATTGAATATCAAAATGTCATGAACCACACCATGAATTAAGAATTATTTTTGAGAATCGGGGGTTTTATGGTGTGACTTACTTTATTTACAAAGATGTTATTTTAAGTATTATCTCATGAAATGTTTTAGCACAGACTGACTTTCTCCACCACTCTTGTCATTGTTTCTCAGCAACATTTATTAGGCACAACATCTTACTTTCATTAGCCCTGTCATTTCCCATGAAGTGGCCTGTTCTCTGTGAGAACTGCTACATTCAATAGTAATGAGGAAAATATTTTATGTACACCTTTCAATAAATAAACAAGTTAAGCATGGATCTTTTGGTGATATAATAATATTATCACCTCAAAGAGTGCCAGCAAAATCCCAGTGATATCAAGTCACAAGAAAATAATTACAAGTTTCCCTGGATCCTGTCTGCTTCATCTCTCCCTGGAAAAAAATGCAGGCTTTTTCATCAACAACCGTGTTTCCCTGAAAATAAGACCTAGCAGGACCATTAGCTCTAGTTCATCTTTTGGAGCAAAAATTAATATAAGAACAGGTTTTATTGTAATATAAGACAAGGTCTTACATAATTTAATATAAGACCAGGTATTTATAATATAATAATATAATATGATATAATATAACATAATGTAATGTAATATATTATAATATAGTATAATATAATATATAATACCGGATCTTACATTAATTTTTGCTCCAAAAGATGCATTAGAGCTGATGGTCCGGCTAGGTCTTATTTTCGGGGAAATATGGAATCAGGCCAACACTCAATCCCCTTCTCATGTACCCTAATCTTGTTCTGAATGTCCAATTGTGTGATGAAAGGATGAAAATATCATGATTAAATTGTTTTAAAAGTATCCAACATGATGGAGCAAGGATCCACGATTTGTCATTAGAGTGTGAAATCTGTGAATTGATTTGCCTTCCTACCACGTATTACCTGAGACTGTTGTTTCTTATGTAAAAAATTGAAGATTTTTACCTGTATCAGGAGATTATGAATGTTAGGGAGATTATATTAAATGACATAATATTTTAAAAACATGTTTATATAGTGCTTAGCATAAAAATTTGCAAATTGGTTATAAATATATACACAATTATTTTGAAAATAATGTAGAAATAACAGCTATCACTTATTGTGTTATACATTGTTTAGAATATTTATAAAATATCTATTGATAATTAAACGTGCTCAGAGCTCTGATATAATGGATAATACTTTTTAAAACAAGAGAGTGGACTCTGGACTAATAAAAGTTTGCTTTACTTTATATTCCTCCACTGAGAAAATATAGAACCTTTATCTAGACATCTAATTTTTCAGATCTCAGGTTTCTCATCTGTCTAATAGGGGAAGTGCTCATTACTTTATAGTATTATGATGAGGATTATATTTGTTAATGATATAAAATATCTAATCTATAATACCTAGCAAGTAGTAATTACTAGCTTACTTCTGTTGTCATAGTCTAAACAAGTATTTGAAAATTGAGCACCGGAGAATGGCCATATCTAAATTTTAGAACCATACAGCAATAAAATTAATTTTTCTCGGAGTTGTAGTGGTTAAGGGGAACTTTAAACCCATATTAGCCCAGAAAATTAGGTTGGAATCAGTAAGTAATATATATTAGTGGTGAAAATGTTTCCCAATGATAACATAGCATTTTTGAGTCATTCATTCCTGCAAGTTCTCATATTTGAAGTATATTCAGTAATTAAACTGATGTCTGTTAAGAAGTTATTATGCACAGACCACACTGCTAAGTACAATAATGTGTGAAACTGCCCCAGGCCTCATGAAACTCATAGTCTATTGAATGTGGGACCTTTTATTTAGAAGGTGATCTATTTGGTGATGTGGGTCATTGCCCAAATGTATGTCCTCTAATTCTATTTAGAAACAGTGGTATTCTTGCATAAGCAATAAGTGCTGGACTTTCGTGTGTTTCTGATACATAGAAAAGAAAACCAGGGCCTTCTATTCTTACCATATAATTGGCGTGTGCTCTGCCATTGCAGCTAGCAGTCGGCCATGTTTTTAACATTCATCTCACGCATTATTTTCCTCATTTGATATTTGTGAGTTATTTTCTTTGACAATAAAAAGATAGTCATTAAATATGTATTTTGAGTGTTATAAGTTATGATAATCTATTATTAATTTTCAGAAGTTTATATATTTTCCTTAATAAAATTATTTTCATTTCTTTCTCTTTCTGTACAATTCCTAGAAAAAAATGCTATAATGTATATTTGGAAAATCGAAGACAAACATCAGTTGTTTTATTTTTTTAGGCATCTGAGTCTGAGTTGTTTATGCCCATTCTTTGTAACTCTGAGCTGTATGCTTCTATAGAGGCTTTGGTTCATCTGAATTATTTTTGTTACTTGTCTTGACAAATAAGAATTGAAAATATTTGCTCTAAATGAAACATCCAGATTGTTTGAGGAAAGTTTATATTTTGGGGGGAAGCTGTAACAAATTATTTTATAATGTTGCTCCTAAATAAAAACAGGATTTTATAAATATTAAGCAAAACTCATTTCTAACACTTATCTGTATTTCAAAACATGTTGACAGAAAGAAAAATCATATTCTCTTTCATTTAAATTATTATATGGGACCATGA
The DNA here is from genome assembly GCF_964194185.1 of Rhinolophus hipposideros. Taxonomy (NCBI): domain Eukaryota; kingdom Metazoa; phylum Chordata; class Mammalia; order Chiroptera; family Rhinolophidae; genus Rhinolophus; species Rhinolophus hipposideros. The sequence continues at coordinate 20,564,891 of NC_138059.1, forward strand.
CTTAAAGGAAAAATGATGGGCCATGCTTAGCCAAAATATATTGACAGCTTCAGAATTCCCCGTGGTGACATGCATGAGAAGAACCTTGAAAAGCAATCATTTAACTTCCTGCTAGGATTTAAACTCAGTGAACCACAGTAATGACCATCTGGTATTCTGTTGCTCTTTGTAAAGCCACAACTCTAAAGATGAGGCAAAATGATTTAGGATGAATAAATTGAGGAAGGGGATGGCATTCCACCAAAGACATTAAATAATGTCATGTGATATATATTTTAATGGACTAGCTCCATGTGAAAAGTCCTTGTTCTTTTGCGCTAAGAAAGCACAGTGGTAAGAATTTTTATAGGAATCTTTCTGGAAGGACACTGCGGATTTTTTATCTTGGGCTCTTTCTGCTGTGCAGTTTGATTAGTCACCAATATCCTTTGTAAAGTACATTAAGGTGTGTATGGTTGAGCCATTCCATAATGAAAGATCTTCCATACAGTTAATAATAGAGAACAAAATCTAAATGCTGAAACTCGCATGCCTTCAGAAATGCTACATTTTGGTCTCTTGCTCAGTTTACTTGAAATCTAAAATCTTTCTACAGATACTTTCCTTAGATCTTTCCCAATTGCAGGTCTAACTCAAAAGAGCACAATGGTTTTCTTTTCACTACATAATTATTATGTATATGAAACTGGTACTACACATCTTAAAAATGGAGTCTTAAATGTATTTTGTTTGTCATTTCTGTTGTTCTCATATTTATGTTACTAATTCCTTGTGTTTTTGACCAAGGCAATGTTCTCTTTATTTACTGCGCTTTATATTTGAGGTTACCACAGCATTCGAACTATGTTAGAATATTAAGGCTACTTATTATATTTTCATATTTAATTTATACTTAACAAAAAACAGTTGATGCAGCATAAAACCAATACATATATCAAATAAAATAAATTAAATGCAAATAAGGATACCTATGTTAAGAGAAAATAGCAGAAGAGTAAGATGGAACCAAGAGCAAGGTTAATAAACAAAAGTAATATTCTGCAATTTTATATGCTTAATAGGTCAGTACTATATTCAGTTTTAATCCATCTGGAAACCTAACCAAATCTGGAAGCATGATTGGTTCATATTCTCATAAAGTAAAAGAAAACAATTTGTGGTGGAAAACCAATCCAAGCATAGTGAAAATTTTGTATGCAGTACATCATAAAGAAGGAACTTTTAAAAAAATATAATTTAATCACCTATGTCCTTTACAATATTAGTAAATATGAACTCAGCAAATGAGCTTCCCAGGTTTGCATCACTTCTTATTACTGATGTATAAAACATGACTTGATATTGAAATGATTGAGGATTATATTCATAGAATCAGTATTATAAAAACACCCCTGCCTAATATCCCTGGACAATGTGAGTGAAGTAGAAACCCAACTATCTAGATTTGTTCTGAACCAATTTTTGCATATTTTTAAATTTTAAATTTCTTTCTTAATTTGTAAGTTTGGTATCTGGCCTGCAAATAATCATCTGTGAACAGTACCAAAAATATAATGCTTGTGTATTAATATTATGTAAGTTTTCTTTTATATTTTGTTATTCAATAGATGCTTAATTAATTTCCAAATTAAGTTAGTTTTTTTTTTATATTTAGATATTTTATACAAAAATTCAGTATAAATATAGTTAACAAAGACTTTATGCTTAGCATTAATTTGTAACCACATATTTATAAAACAATATAAATTATACCATATTTTCCGAGAATGTTACATGATTTAATTTCTCATAACTCTAAAATGGCTGTTGCTGCTGAATCTTTTGATTTTATTCTAGAATAAAAAAAATTCTAAAAATGGGGAATAAGTCGTTGTTAATGCCATTGCATATTTAGAAAATTATCACATAACAAAGTATTATGCCTTAATCAAAATATTGGACATTTTATTGTTCTATCCCTAAGTTTTATTCAAAACACATAGAATTTGATAGGTGAAATGTTAATAAGATATGAAAATTATAACAACATATTTTTAATTAAAGGAAAGATAACATCTTTGTATTTGTATTCACTTTACAAATATTTATTGATTGATGGTGGAGAAGAGATACATAGTTGCTGATTTTAAGATGCCTATTGCTTATGGGAAGCACAATTGTCATGCCAAAGCAGTGGCAGTTGAGAATTTTTTTTTTCTTATCGAGGGGGAGATTAATCTTGATGGAGACTTGAAAAATAACTTATATCTTCCTATTTTATTGCCTTCTTCCTTTTTCTATCATAACGTTTAATGGGCACTTTCTTTGGGTCACAGACTGTTTTGAAATCCTCTACGCGTAATAACAAATTTAATCTTCATACTCATTCTATGTAGATCGAATGAGTATGTAGATCGTCACTCTATAGATAGGGAAACTGAGGCACAGTGAGGTTAAGACTATTTCCCAAGGTTAGTAAAAGGCAGAGCTAGGATTTGAATTCAACCAATTTGACTCCAATGGCACCTGTACTATACTCTCTTTCTTGCAGTCTTGATTAGAAAACTTCTTCTTTCCATGTTCTCTTTAATCTTAGCCTATGTAAATACTTAACATTTTCCCTTAAATTAAACAGAAGCAACCACAGGAAAATTTTAATTTTATGAAAACCACTGTCTTGAGTGACTGTCTTGTTTTTTCACTTTATTTATTAAGGATTTTTCACTTTATTTATTAAGGATGGTCTTTCCTTGTTTCCTTGCTCTTCACCAAACTCTCAAACTTTCAAGATATTTTAATGGATAAAAACAGAAAAAGTACTTTCTAGGGTTAGGGAACAAATGTATTTATTCATATACGATGTGTATAGTCATGCAGGTGTTTATAGCTGTGATGATAACACACCAATTGGGGGAACTAAAAGTGAGTTGACTTTGGCTGGGTAGAGAGGAGAGATTCTAATTTTAATTGAGCAGATCAGTTGAAATTGTGTTTTGGAGTATTTTGAAGTCCAGAAAAACTGAGCTTGAAACTTATTCTCTAAGCAGGTGTAAGCCATTAAGTGTATTTGAAAGTTTTTGAGATTGCAAACATGTCTTCTTGTCAACATGGCAACTGCTGTTCATCTAAATGTATTCATCATAAACGAGAGACCATCAGCGATAGGCAGAAAGTTTGTGTCCTCCAGTTTTGTGCGAACACACACAAAAATTTGTACAGAAATGGAGGATAGTTGAGGAAAGTTTTTTTTTGCCATCTGCCTTATCCATTCAGACTGCTGTAACAAAATACTATTGACTGAGTGGCTTATAAACACATTTATTTCTGACAGTTCTGGAGACTGGGAAGTCCAAGATTATGGCATCAGCAAATTTCAACGTATGAATTTTGAGGTGATGTGTACATTCAGACTATGGCATCATCTGAACAATAATGATAACCAGCTAATGTTTATTAAGTTCTTATCACGTTCTAAGGAATAATTAAGAATGATCTCATTTTACCTTTGTAACAACATATCAAAAAGGTATCATGATTTTTCTGATTATAAGTATCCAATGAGGCTAGTGGAGGTTAAAAATTTGCCCAAGTTCATCCTGGAATACGGAATACAACCTAGTAAACTAGAACCATTTTCTGTAACATCTATATAAAATTCTGAAACAGTTGTAAATGTCCAATGATGGTAATTTTTCCTATGCACACTATTCTGAATTCATGGAAAGCAAGACTATCCCAATCACTTGTCAATGGGGACTGAAACCATTATCCCTGACTTAAACAGATATTCATCCCAGGACACATGTGAATGTTCAGAATATAGACTAAAATTCAAATTAGCAAGAAAAAGAAATTGAGTGGCTATAGATATTTGTCTTAGTAACTAGTAAAAGTTTAGTTAGGAACATATTGCAGTTGGCCCTGGAACATATCGTTAGAAAGCCCATCTTTAGATTCCTTGTGGGACAATCTTTTCCTTCATAATTTCTTAGCATCTTCAGTGCATGGTCTGTTTTAATTCAACACCTATCTCCTGAACAAAGCATGTTGTTCCTGGATCATGTTGTGGATGATTTCTTTAAAGATAAAGGAGATGATTTCTTGGTAACAGAGATTAAAGGATGTTATATGGTTCATGGGAGTAGGTTATTTACTGAGAACATTTTTATGATTACCTTTGTCGGCAATCCCTAGTAATCTCAAAGAGAAAGCATTCAGTTGTATGGTAATAATTTGTCTCTATGAATCCTTCTGAAATTTAACTAAATTTAACTTTAGATTAACCAAGTAAATATTGCAAGTTATGGTTCATTTTTCTTTATATGTTATGGATGCACAAGGTTCTAGGAAAATTAGTTTGTTTCATACAATGACATTCTCTAACAACTATCAAACTTTAGAATTCTTTCTACTTTAAACTATTTCAAAATATAATCCATGTATGGGGCAAGAATAATAAATAGAATTAAAGATGGAAAAGGAATAAAGAAAAATTAGAAAAAATCTGAAGATGCTTAAAATATTACTATGCGACTGAACATTTTGTGTACCTTAGCCACTGATACTTATTGGATTCAACATTTAAAAAATATACTACTGTCATTCACACTCTTCTAGCTGTGTGAATCAGTGTGAATCGGTGGAAATCGTCTAATATGCATCAATGAACCTTGCATTTTAAGCAATTTATTAATATGTTAAACAGCCTTGCTAAGTCTTTCTTGGATGAGTGTAGAAGAAAAATTTGGTAATATTATTTCTCATTAATTCTCTTATAATCATCATTATAAATGATGGTTTCCCAAATTATCCCCTAAATAAAACTTATTACCAAATTGTATGGATGAATAATTTTAGTATATGTGCTGCCGAAGCGAGCACGGATGAATAATTGAAAGTATTTAACTCCATAACTTTAAATAACATTTATTCTATCAATTTGTGTTTTCAAAAAAAATCAAGATAACTCTCTCACCTACAGTTACTTACAAAACTGTTAATGGCCATCATTTCTCCACTGCCTGACATGTGGCTTTTTTAGTATTGTTCTTTTGAACACCGTTGTTTTAATTAGCTTCCATGAGGTGATGTTTCATTCTATCATACTCTGACTGAGCAGGAGTGGTGAACAGAGACCACTTTTCATTTAATTTACTATATAAAATTTGACAAATATATGGCTTGTATCAGACTAGTCTGGGTCACATGGCAATAATAAATAACCCTATAATCTCTGTAGTTTTATAAAATGAAGGTTACATTTTTTTCTCAGCCTGCCTATCCAAGAGGCAGGTGGGCTGTGCTTATCATAACCACTAGCTCTCTCAGGATTAAAGAGGTGACCTTTCAGGACATTATCCCATAAATACTATGGCAAAGGAAAAAAAAAAAAAGTACAAATAACAATGAAGCAATGCTTCTTAGAATTTTGGTCAGGAAGTGACACAATGCATATCCACTTTTATTTAATTGACCAAAACATGTCATATGACAACAAATACTTAAAATAAAATGGTAGAAGCCTACCACAAGCACAGAAGAAGTAGCAGAATATTTGTAAACATTCATGATACTTACCACATGGCTTTAAGCAACAGGTATTATATCTGGAGTTCCTAACAAAGGCACCCCCTTTACTGAGCTAAAAAGAAACATTAATATTGGCTAATAGGATAAGGGATTTCAAATATATGAAGTGAACCAAAACTTTAGAAAAATCTTGTTAATTTTAAGAGATCATGTGACAGCATCTTCTTTATTCTCCACATCATTCTTTTCCCTCTTAAATGTGGTGGAAAAGGGATTATTCCAAATTTAAGAAATATATTCTATCAGTGGATTTTTTTAATCAAGTGTGCCTATTAAAAAATGTATTCATACATATATAAATCTACATCAATATCCACATATTCGTAACCAAAATGTTTTCTGATCGTATATCCTTTCATACTAAAATATATTATTTGCTGTGTCTAAAGTGGATGGTTATATCTACCCTTAAGCTTATGTTTACAATCATATTAATGGAGAGGCTGTTTGACTTTTGAAAGGATAAAAGCCAGTATCACTGCGTGTTTCAGTTTGCTTCAAGAGTGAAACTGGGTAACTTGCATTTGAAAGCTATGAACTTAGATCGAGAGTCAATTCGAGATGGTATTCAACTTGATAACTAACATTAAAATGCCAGAAATAATCTATTGCGGGAACCTTTCATATCATACGTGTGGTTCACAAATGTCTGTTTTTATTCCTGGCCCTATGCTCATTTAGATTGATTAATGTCAGCTTTTCTTTCTGTCTGACTTTTTTTTTTTTTTTTCATTTTTGTCTAGAAGCATTGGCGTCATGTAGGTTTATTACAAAGCTGAATTATACAATCACAAGTTTTGGTTCACTTTAGTGGTGATAATAATACAGTTTTTCTATCCTAGATGTTTGTGAACAAATACTTTGTGTGTGAAGTTCCACCCCTCCTTTTACTACTACTTATGTTTGGAAATGATTTCCAAATCCTTCACCATGAACAGTGATTTATAAATATATTCTAAAGAATTGCATTTTCCCAGGAACCTCACTGGAGGTGGAAATGTTATGGTTTAAAATTCAGAACAATACTTTATTTAGCATTGTAACTTTCCAAAGGATAGCATAAATTTGATTTATGTATCTTTCTCTGAGAGGTAGCCATTTTTACAGCTGTCACAAAATTAGATTTAAATTCAGCATGGGGAAGTTACATATTCCCAGAGAGATGTGCTTATAATACATGTCTCATCCTTTGAAAATTTAACTACCTCTGCATTTTGAGCATCTATTTCTGAAATGCTGAATGCAAACACAGAAAGCAGATGAAATGCACCATTTTTCTTCAACTCCATCCATGACTAATGTATTTAGTGTAAAATTTCATGAAGAAAATACATCTAAGGACCTTTTAGTATTAACAATGCATAAAGATGTTGAAAAAGTTAATTCTTTTGGCATACCTAAACTGCATCAGATGAAAACTGCACTGTATTGCAGCACATAGAATTTCCCGAGGTTTTTATTCAGCTTTGAAGAAATGGAGGAGAAACAAACAAACGGAAAAGACGATTGTCAACAATTATGAAGGTTTTAAAATTTTGCCTTACTTGGAACCTAACAAGTTAACCTACCACCATGTTATATATAACTGGCAAAAGACATGATAATCTAGGGTCAGAGATGAAGGACTTTAAAGCCCAGCAAACATCATGGGCATCATAGTCAAATAAGTTCACCTTGCATAAGTTGTCCTCTGAATATGACAAGGCAATGTGAAATATCACAAGTGGATATTGTATATTCACTGGGTTTGTGTCACAGCTGAGGAACCCCAAACTTAAGAAACCTCAATATATTACACACAGATTTCTAGCAAACCTGCCCAACATTTGCCCCAAAGGAAGACATCATTTTCATTATCCTTGTCGGGAAATCTGATGTCTATTCTTTAGACACTAAAGATAGACACTTTAGACACTAAATGCTTATAAACAATGCTTGTACAAACAATTGCTTATGCAATTTCTTATACAAACATCCTTATAAAGATAGTCTAAAACAAAATCTTAGTGTTGTGCCCAGCCAAATTGGAGTCAAAGAAAATAAAAGGAGGAAAAAAATTACACTGATTGTTTCTTTATTTACAATTTTGATGTCTCCCTCATCATAGATATTTTGCATTAATTTTCAAATTTTTAATATAATGTAACTTGATTAGTGAAATTTTGGCCTGAGATTAGTGGCTCACTTACCTGACTTTACTGCTTGCACTATTAAAGCTGATACAAAATTTCAGAAATGCCATATTATCTAACAAACACAAACTAATCTTATTGTTTGTTTTTGGCTTCAAAATGCATCCAACAGATAAAGTTAAATTCTGTTCAAATGATCCGTTTGTATTAAGATCCAAATTTATTTTTCCCAAGGTCTACTTCTTCCGTATTTTTTTTTAATATTGAATTTAAATATTTTGTTGCTTGCCTAAATACTATAATCACAGATGTCCTCCTAGATATGCAGTATACTGCTTTGTGTAATTCGTGTCTAATGTGTTAATTGTCATATTTAATCAGCTTAGATGATGATGAATCCAAAAGTTCTTAAAATACTTCCAAAATACTATTTGTTTAGATGTATCGCATTGCAAATCGTAATTCCTATCAGGGATTCTAAGAAATATGAAAAAAAAATCCATCTATTGAGATGGTATTCAGATGTTTCTAGTACTTTTAGTGGGTAAAAATAAGTGGAGCACAGGCATCTCTCAGTTCCATGCGAGAATATGAGCTCTGCTCTAAGCCATTTCTATGTACGTTAGGACTTCTGAGAGTTCTTTTCCTTCAATAAAATAGACTGGTATTTTCCCAAAGTTCTTATTAGTGGCCTAAAAAGTCCTTACACTTGGGAATTAAGTATATGCTTTTGACTTCCAATTTATTTTAAAAAGTAGGCTATAGCCACGAGAGAGATGAATTTTCTTAACAAAATTCTGTGTCATATAATAACATAAAATCTATTTTTAACCTTATTTTTATTGTAGCAAAATACACATAACAGAAAATTTACCCACTTCATCATTTTTAAGTATACATTTTTGTGGTTTCAGTATATTTATTTTGTTCAACTATCACCACCAGTACATTTTCCATCTTGTAAAACTGAAACTCCATGCCTATCAAATAGTAGCTCTCATTCTTTCCTCCCTGGCAGCCATCATTTTACTTTCTGTCTCTTTGATTTTGACCTCATGTAAGTGGAATCATACAGTATTTGTCTTTTTGTGACTGGCTTATTTCACTTAGCATGAGGTCCTAAAAGTTAATTCATATTGTAGCATATGTCAGAATTTTCTGCTGTTTGAAGGCTTAATAATATTGTATTGTGTGTACACAATACATTTTGCTTATCCTTTCATCTGTGGATGGACACTACCAGGGTTGCTTCCTGGCTTTAGCTACTGTGAATAATGTTGCAAGGAACACGGTTCCTAAAGACCCCGTTTTCAATGCTCTTAGGTATATATCTAAAAGTTGAATTGCTGGATCATATTACCATTCTGTGTTTAATTTTCTTAGGAACCACTACACCGTTTTTCATAGTGGCTGGACCATTTTACATTCCCACCAAGAGTGCGCAGGGATTTTAATTTGTCTACATCATTGCCAGAACTTATTTTCTGTTTGCTTGTTTTTTAATTTTTTTACAGTCGCCCTCCGAATGAGTGTGAGGCAGACCTTTAACCCTGTTTTAAAATGATCAAAATACAATGCAGTCAGACCACTATGTTTTTTTCTATTATCCTTTAGAATATGGTAACTGTCGTTTAACTTCCCATATTGTGAAAGTGCAGTAATAAAAAGAGAAAGGCTAGACAGGTGCTGTTGACAGTATGCTAGAAACTGGAGACAAAACTATACAACAAATGATACCAAACATCATTCCTACAATCTGGAAGGGAATAGCCTAGAAAAGAAGATAGATGTTTGCAAATAATCACACAAAAATATATATAATTACAAATTGTGATGGGGTGCTATAAAGGAGAAAATCTATATAAAAAAAGGTAAGGTTCCATTAAATTGTATCTGCTATTTGGCAGGGAAATTTTAAGTGCTTCAAAGCATCATAGCTCATGCAGAAGTACTACAAATCGTATCCAATTTTATTTACAATATGTTTTTTTCACATTTTATATTATTTGTAAGATTTTTATTAAAATATAACTAACATACAATATATTAGTTTCAGGTATACATCATAATTATTCAACATACCCACCTGGCATTATACAGAGTTATTACCACGTTATTGATTATATTCCCCATGCTAAAGAAGTGATCACCACGATAAGTCCAGTAACCATCTATCACTGTATCACACTATCACAACATCATTGATCTTCCCCCCCTTTTAATATTTTTCTATTAGAGTTGGCATTCAATATTATTTTATACTAGTTTTAGGTGTACAGCATAGTGGTTAGACATTTATATAATTTAGGAAGTGTTTTCCCCAGCTTAGTACCCACTTGGCACTATACATAGTTAATAACACATTAGTGATTATATACCCAATACTTTACATCTCCATGACCATTTTGTAACTACAAATTTGTATTTCTTAATCTCTTCACCTTTTTCACCTTGCCTCCAAACCCCCTCCCATCTATCACCCCCATAGATCTAGTACCCATCTGACACCATGCATAGTTATTACAATATTATTGACTATATTCCTTATGCTCTACCCTACATCCCCATGACCACTGTGTAACAATCAATTTGTGCTTCTTTATCCCTTCCTTTTTCACCCACCCACAAACCCCCTCCCATTTGGCAACCATCAAAATGTTCTCTGTATCTATGAGTTTGTTTCTATTTCATTTGTTTATTTTGTTCTTTAGATTTAACTTGAGTCAAATCATATGACATTTGTCTTTCACTGTCCGACTTACTACACTCAGCAGAATACCCTCTAAGTCCATTTATGTTGTCACAGATTGTGAGATTGTGGTCTTTTTTACAGCTGAATAATATCCCATTGAATATATGCACCGCCTCTTTTTTATCCATTCATCTATTCAGGGACAACCGGGTTACCTTCATATCCTGGCTTATGTAAATAATGCTGCAATGAACATATTGATGAGCACATCCCCTTGAAGTAGCATTTTGGGTTTGTTCGGATAAATATCCAGAAGTGGGATTACTTGGTACTTCTTTGTCTCTTGTTATCATCTTAATTTTAAAGTCTGTTTTGTCTGGTATAAGTATTGCTACCCCAGGTGTTTGTTTGTTTCCATTATCATTAGAAATATCTTTTTTCTATCTCTTTACTTTCAGTCTGTGAGTGTCTTTCAATCTGAAGTGAGTTTCTTGTAGGCAGCGTTTGTAAGGGTCTTGTTTTCTTATCCATTCAGCTCCCCTGTCTTTTGATTGGAGCATTTAATCCATTTACTTTACAAGTAATTTTTAGGTATGTAGTTATTGCCATTTTATTTTTCATCTGTTTTATTTATTTTTCCATCTTAAAGAAGTCCCTTTAAGATTTCTTGTAATACCGGTTTGATGGTGATGAACTCCTTTAGCTTTTTCTTGTCTGGGAAGCTCTTCTTCTGTCCTTCGATTCTAAATGATAGCTTTTCTGTATAGAGTATTATTGGTTGTAGGTCCTTGCTTTTCATAACTTTAATATTCTGTGCAATGCCTCTGGCCTGCAAAATTTCTGTTGAGAAATCAGCTAATAATCTTATGGGAGCTCCTTTGTAGGTAACTAACCAATTTTCTCTTGCTGCTTTTAAGGTTCTCTCCTTGTCATTAACTTTTAGCATTTTAATTATGATGTGCCTTGGTGTGGGCCTCTTTTGGTTCAACTTGTTTGGAATTCTGTGCTTCCTAGGCTTGTATGTCTATATCCTTCACCAGGTTAGGGAAGTTCCTGTCATTATTTCTTCAAATAGTTTTTTTTTTTATTTTATTTTATTAGTTTCAGGTGTACAAGACAATGTAATACTTAGACGTTCATCATTTATATACCTCACACTGTGAACCCCCCTCCCCCATCCATTATCCCTCCGACCTCACACCCAGCCATCACATTATATATATAAAATTATAGTTGGCATTCATTAATGTTTAGCTTCTGGTGTACAATGCCATGATCAGGCATCCACATTATCTCTGAGGTGGTCTCCCAAATAGGACGCATGTCCATCGGATACCCAACAAAATCTTTACGACATTATTGAATACGTTCCCCAAATTAATTTTCAGAGAACCCTGAGGCCATCTTGTGGTTACCAGCTCCTTCCAAATCCCTTCACCTTTCCCCTTATCCCTAACCCCCCCCCGCCCCGCCCATCTAACAACTCTCGGTTTTTTCTTTGTGCCCTCAAAACTGTCTCTGATTAGTTCATTCACATATTCTTTTCTTTAGATTCTGCATATAAGTGAGATCATATGGTACTTGTCTTTCTCTTTCTGACTTATTTCACTTAACATAATGTTCTCTAGATCCATCCATGTTGCTGCAAATGATAAGATTTCTTTCTTCTTTATGGCTGCGTAATACTCCATAGTATAAATGTACCACAGCTTCTTAATCCAGTCATCTACCGATGGGCATTTCGGTTGTTTCCATATCTTGGCTATGGTGTAAAGTGCTGCAATAAACATAGGAGTGCATACTGATTTTTGAATTGGAGTTTTGGATTTCTCCGGGTAGATGCCTAGGAGTGGAATTACTGGATCATAGGGTAGTTCCATTTTCAGATTCCTGAGATACCTCCATACTGTTTTCCATAGTGGCTGCACTAATCTGCAATCCCACCAACAGTGCACTAGCGTTCCCTTTTCTCCACATCCACGCCAGCATTTGTTGTTTGTTGATTTATTGACGATAGCCATTTTGACTGGAGTGAGGTGGTATCTCATTGTGGTTTTTTTTGCATTTCTCTGATGGTTAGTGAGGTTGAGCATTTCTTCATATGTCTTCTTGCCTTCTGTATGTCCTTTTTAGAAAAATGTCTCCTCAAGTCCTCTGCCCATTTTTTAATTGGGTTGTTTGTTTTTTTGGAGTTGAGTTGAGTAAGTTTTTTATAGATTTGTGATATTAATCCCTTATCAGATATGTCATTGGCAAATATCTTTTCCCATTCAGTAGGATCCCTTTTTGTTTTATTGATGGTTTCCTTTGCTGTGAAAAAACTTTTTAGTTTGATGTAATCCCACATGTTTATTTTTTCTCTTACTTCCCTCGCGCAGGGGATATATCAGTGAAAATCTTATTCAGGGTAATGTCCATGAAGTTTCTTCCTATATTTTCTTTTAGATATTTTATTGTTTCAGATCTTACATTTAAGTCTTTAAGCCATTTTGAATTTATTTTTGTATATGGTGTAAGGAGGTGGTCCAGCTTCATTTTCTTGCATGTGTCTGTCCAGGTTTCCCAACACCACTTATTGAACAGACTGTTTTTACCCCATCGTACATTCTTGCTTCCATTGTCATAGATTAGATGGGCATATAGGCATGGATTTACTTCTGGACTCTGTATTCTGTTCCATTGATCTCTGTGTCTATTTTTATGCCAGTACCATGCGGTTTTGATTACTGTAGCCTTGTGGTATAGTTTGAAATCAGGTATCGTTATACCTCCCACTTTGTTCTTATTTCTCAAGATTGCTGAGGCTATCCGGGGTCTTTTATGGTCCCATATAAATTTCAGGATTATATGTTCTATTTCTGTTAAAAACGTCGTTGGTAGTTTGATAGGAATTGCATTGAATATGTATATTGCCTTAGGCAGTATGGACATTTTAACTATATTAATTCTTCCTATCCATGAACATGGAATGTGTTTCCATCTATTTATGTCTTCTTTCATTTCTTTCGCAAGTGTCGTATAATTTTCTGAGTACAGATCTTTTACATCTTTAGTTAGATTTATTCCCAGATATTTTATAGTCTTTGGAGCAATTGTAAATGGAATTGTTTTTTTTTTTTTTTAATTTCTCTTTCTGATATTTTATCATTGGTGTATACAAATGCAACTGATTTCCTAATATTAATTTTATATCCTGCTACTTTACTAAATTTATCTATCAGTTCTAATAGTTTCTTGCTGGAGTCTTTAGGGTTCTCTATATATAGTATCATATCATCTGCATATAGTGATAATTTTACTTCCTCATTACGAATTTGGATGCCTTTTATTTCTTTCTCTTGTCTGATTGCTGTGGCTAGAACTTCCAGCACTATGTTGAATAGAAGTGGAGAAAGTGGGCAACCTTGCTTGTTCCTCATCTTAGGGGGAATGGTTTTAGCTTTTCCCCATTGAGTACGATGTTAGATGTGGGTTTGTCATATATGGCCTTTATCATGTTAAGATATGATCCCTCTATTCCCACTTTCTTAAGGGTTTGTATCATAAAAGGTTGCTGTATTTTATCAAATGCTTTTTCTGCATCTATTGATATGATCATGTGATTTTTATTTTTCATTTTGTTAATGTGGTGTATAACATTAATTGATTTGCAGATGTTGAACCACCCCTGCATACCAGGGATGAATCCCACTTGATCATGGTGTATGATCTTTTTAATGTATTACTGAATTCTGTTCGTTAATATTTTGTTGAGAATTTTTGCATCTATGTTCATTAGAGATATCGGCCTGTAGTTTTCTTTTTTTGTGGTGTCTTTGTCTGCTTTTGGGATCAGGGTGATAGTGGCTTCGTAAAAAGTGTTTGGGAGTCTTCCTTCCTTCTGGATTTTTTGGAAGAGCTTGAGGAGAATAGGTGATAATTCTTTATTGAACATTTTGAAAAATTCACCTGTAAAGCCATCTGGTCCAGGGCTTTTGTTTGTTGGGAGATTATTGATTACTGATTCAATTTCCCTGGTGGTAATCAGACTGTTCAGGCTTTCTGTTTCTTCTTGAGTTAGCCTTGGAAGGTTGTGCGCCTCTAGAAAATTGTCCATTTCTTCAAGGTTGTCAAATTTGTTGGCATATAGTTGCTCATAGTAATTTCTTACAATTTTTTGTATTTCTGTGGTGTCTGTTGTCACTTCTCCTCTTTCATTTCTGATTTTATTAATTTGGGTCCTCTCTCTCCTTTTTTTAATGAGTCTGGCTAAAGGTTTGTCAATTTTGTTTATCTTCTCTAAGAACCAACTCTTGGATTCATTGATCTTTTGTATTGTTTTTCTGGCTTCTATTTCATTTATTTCTGCTCTGATCCTTATTATCTCCTTCCTTGTGCTCCCTTTGGGTTTATTTTGCTGTTCTTTTTCCAGATCCCTTAAGTGTGAAGATAAACTGTCAATTAGTGATGTTTCTTGTTTCTTTAGGTAGGCCTGCAGTGCTATGAACTTCCCTCTTAGGACTGCTTTTGCAGCATCCCATAGATTTTGGGTCGTCGTGTTCTCATTCTCATTTGTCTCAAGATATCTTTTGATTTCTTCTTTGATCTGCTGCTTGACCCATTCATTATTTAGCAACATGTTATTCAGCCTCCATGAATTGGTGTATCTTCCTGTTTTTTTTCCCCTGTAGTTCATTTCTAATTTCATAGCACTGTGGTCAGAGAAGACAATTGGTATGATTTCAATTTTCTTAAATTTATCAAGGCTTGTTTTGTGTCCTAACATATGATCTATCTTGGAAAATGTTCCATGTGCACTTGAGAAGAACGTGTATTCTGCAGCATTGGGGTGAAATGCTGTGAAAATATCAATTAAATCCAACTGCTCTAAAGTATCATTTAAGGCTGTTGTTTCCATATTGATATTCTGACTGGAGGACCTGTCCCTTGTTGTCAAATGTGTGTTGAAGTCCCCTACTATGATAGTGTTGCTGTTGATCTCTGTCTTTATGTCCATCAGTACCTGTTTTATATATTTAGGTGCACCTATGTTAGGTGCATAGATGTTTACTAGGGTTATGTCCTCTTGTCGGATTGATCCCTTTATTATTATATAGTGCCCATCTTTGTCTTTTAATACGTTCTTCATTTTAAAGTCTATTTTGTCAGATATAAGTATTGCAACTCCAGCTTTTTTCTCGCTTCCATTTGCATGAAATATTTTACTCCAACCCTTCACTTTCAGCCTGTGTGTGTCTTTTGATCTGAGATGAGTCTCTTGCATACAGCATATACAAGGGTCTTGCTTCCTTATCCACTCAGCCACCCTATGTCTCTTGATTGGAGCATTTAATCCGTTTACATTTATAGTGATTATTGATAGGTACATAGTTATTGCCATTGTTAAATTTGTAGTAAATTGTTTTCATCTTTCTTCTATTTACAGAAGTCCTTTTAGTATTTCTTGCAATGCTGGCTTGGTTGTAATAAATTCTTTCAGTTTGTTCTTTTCTGGGAAGCTCTTTATCTCTCCATCAACTTTAAATGATAGCCTTGCTGGATAAAGCAATCTAGGTTGTAGGCCTTTGTGTTCCATCACTTTGAGTATCTCCTGCCACTCCCTCCTGGCCTTCAATGTTTCTGTAGAATAGTCATTTGATAGCCTTATGGGAGTTCCCTTGTATGTAACCTTCTGCCTTTCTCTTGCTCCCTTTAAGATTCTCTCTTTGTCTTTAAGCTTTGCCATTTTAACTATAATGTGTCTTGGCGTGGGCCTGTTTGGGTTTATCCTGGTTGGAACTCTCTGCACTTCCTGGGCTTGTATGTTGGTTTCCTTCATCAGGTTAGGGAAGTTTTCGGACATTATTACCTCAAATATGTTCTCAATCCCTTGCTTCCTCTCTTTGCCTTCTGGTATTCCTATGATGTGCATGTTGTTGTGCTTGATGTTATCCCAGAAGTCTCTTAACCCATCTTCATTGTTTTTTATTCTTTTCTCTTTCTGTTCGTCAGTTTGACTGATCTCTGCTAACTTGTCTTCTAAGTCGCTGATTTGTTCGTCTGCTTCATCTAACCTGCTGGTCATTCCTTCAAGTGAGTTCTTAATTTCGGTAATTGTGTTCTTTAGTTCTAGCTGGTTGTTCGTTAAGATTTCTACATCCTTTTTTAGTTCTAACTGGTTGTTCTTTATGATTTCTATATCCTTCTTTATGTCTTCTCTAAGCTCCTTAAACATTCTTATCACCAGTGTTCTGAACTCTGTCTCTGACAGGTTGGTTACCTCTGCTTCATTTGGTTCCAGTTGTGGAGGTTTCTTCTGTTCTTTTATTTGGGACATGTTTCTTTGTCTCCCCATTCTGACTGACTCTCTGTGTTTGCTTTGATGTATTAGGAAGATCCCCTAGAGCTCTTAGTTCTTGCTGGGTTATCTTATGTATTATGTGTCCTTTATATTTGACTTGGACTACTTTGTTCTTCTCCTCTGCATGTGCTCCACAGGTGGTTCGTGTGTTTAGTATATTGTCCTGTTCAAGAAGAACTTTAATTGCTTTTTGCTTGTGAGTAGGTGGGTTTAACTCCTAGGCCGTCTAGTTGTGAAACTTGGCTCTGCCCACCGCAGGGTGTTCTGCTGGGTGAGGGTTGGCCACTTAAATGAGGTTTGGCCTCTATGGGCTCTTGTGCCTTCAGAGAATTTCCTCTGGGTGTGTGACTTGTTGGTCAAACCCAGCAGTACTCTGGTTTGGTCCAGAGTTGGCTTCTGGATATGTTGAATCTTGTGCCTCTTAAGCTGGGCCCTGTTAGGGCAGTTTCAGCACAAATCAAGTTACCAAGTACAACAACAACAACAACAACAAAGAAAACAAATCAAGTACATTCACATGTAAAATACAACCGACAATCCCCACTCAACATAAGCAAAGATATCAAAGAAATAAAGGCAGAACAAAGCAAATCACAACAAGCAGAAAAAAAAAAAAAAAAAAAACACCAAGCAAAGCAAAACAGAAAGCAGCACCAGTCTTGGCTTAAGCCCACCAAGTAATCTCCAGGTTGTCCTCCGCTGTGCCAAAGAGTTCCCTGCCTATTGCGCAGGTAGCGCTGGTCACCTGGTGCCCAGAGTGAATTTGGGAGTGTAGATTTAAATGCAAGGGGCTGAGGGGTCTGGATGACAGTTTTCAGAGAGAACGTGCAGTTTCTGTCCTTTCCTGCACAAATGCACGCTGAGAGTAGCTCCACCAGCCCTGTGCCCAGTACTCCTGAGTCTTAGGGCCCTCCTTCCGTGGGTGTGTGGGAGGGGGCGGGCGGGAGATCTCTAAGCTGCTGAAAGCCGGGAGCTGCATCTGCCGCTTACTGCTGAACTGAGGGAGTGCTTCCGCGGTTGCCCTTGCCCCGCCCCAGGCCAGCAAGAGGGGGTGGGGGCTGGGGATGGAGGGGTCTTCTCCCTCCCAGGCCAGCCACGTCACACTCCTCCCGCAGGCCCGAAAAGGTAGTGGCTGGGGGTGTGGGAGTCTACTCTCTTCTCGTCCAGCGAAAATTCCCTCCTCCCAGCCTCTTCCGAAGGTCAGAGCTGGCTGCCAATCTTCCCAGCGCCTGAGCACAGACGCCCCTCTGTAATCTGACACTACTCTTCAGTTCAGGGGTCAGTTTAAGTCTCTGGAAGGGCGGGGGGAGGATTCGAAAAGCTCGGTGAGGGGCCCAGGTGTGGCGTCTGAATTCTTTGTCTGCCCTAGGGCCCACGAGCTGCCCGCCCCCGGGGAGCAATCAGCTGTGATACGCAGGTAAAGAGCCCACCTCCTGGACCCTGCGCTCTCCGCTGCACCCTGGGTCCCGTGGGACTCTAGAGCCCTGGGTGCTGCCTGCCGCTGCTGCTGTGGGCACGCTGCAGGGCCGCGGCTCTACCTTGGGGGGTGGGGAGAGCGCAGCGCGTTTCCTCTTGCCCTCCTCGCTCCTCCCCCGCTTGCCCAACTAGGGGACCCCAAAGCAAACCTTCCAGGAGTTTCCGCTCCGTCCTGAGATTCGCGCAGCGGTTGCCGTCAGGCCTGGGCTTTTCCACGAGTCTGCGTCCCTCCTGGGCGCCGAGGCGGCAGTGGGTGGGGGAGCGTGCTTCCACTTTGCTGTCCTGCCTCCTCCCCTGCTCGCAATCAGCGCCCACCTTCAGGCAAATCCTCCACGAGTCTCCCCGCTATTCTGCATGATGAACAAAGGACTCCTAGGTGTTTTATATCTCCCTGTGTCTTTAGAGCTGCGGTTTACCGCTGCTGCTCCAGCCGCCACCGGCCTGATTCCACCATGAGACCGCGTGGTTCCACTCTGCTCCCTTCCTTCTTCCCCTGCTCGCCCAATTTGCGCACCTTCAAGTAATCCTTCCACGAGTCTCTTAGGAGTCTCTTAGCTGTTCTGCGTGACGAGCAAAGAGTTGTTTGATGGGTTATATGTCCCGTTTGTAATAAGATCCGGAGGAGAACTCAGAAAATGTGCCCCGCTGCCGCCATTCCTATGATGTCACTCCTTCAAATAGGTTTTCAATTCCTTGTTCTCTCTGTTCTCCTTCTGGTACCCCTGTGATGTGCATGTTGCTATGCTTGATGTTGTCCCAAGGCCCTTTAAAATCTCCTCAATTTTTTGGATTATTATTTTTCTTTTTTCTCCTCTGATAGGGTGTTTTCTTGTACCTTATCTTATAAATCGCTGATTTGATCTTCTGCTTCATCTAATCTACTGTTGATTCCCTGTATTCTTCATTCAAGATATTGTACTGTTTATTTCTGACTGGATCTTTTTTTATGTTTTCTATCTTGATTTTTATGTTTCCTATCTCTTCATAGATGTTCTCCCTGAGATCATTGAGCATCTTTATAACTAGTGTTTTGAATTCTGCATCTGGTAGATTGCTTGTCTCCATTTTGTTTAGTTCTTTTTCTGGATCTTTGTCCTGTTCTATTATTTGGGACATGTTTCTTTGGCTCCCCATTTTGGCTGCCTCCCTGTGTTTGTTTCTATGTGTATGGTAGGGTTGCTATGTCTTCAGTCTGGCCTTATGTAGTAGGTGTGTTGTGGAGCTTAGTGACACAATCTTCCTGGTTACTTGAGCCATGCACTCCAGGTAGGTGCCTTGTGTATGTTGTTTGTGCCCTCCTCTTGTAGTGGAACCTTGGTTGCTTTTTGCACATCAGTAGGAGGGATTGATCCTCAGTATCACTGGATGTGAGTATTGCATGTGACTATAGTGGAGGAGTTGTGGTTCAGGGGCTGACCCTACAGAGCAGGTCTGGGTCTGTCTCTGCAGGTCTCTAGTGCCTGCCCAATTCATCCCTTGGGTGTGTCATCCTTGGAGGTTGCTGCATGATGCTCCAGCTTGTTTTGAAGCTGGCCACTGCTGTCTCCAGCCCAAGGGCCACCTGGAAGGGGACCTGCTGCAGGTCAAGTTCAGCCGCAGCCAGTGCCTTCCCTTCCCCAACCCTCCAGCAAAAACCACAAAGAAATCTGCAGATGACCACTACCTGCACCGTGCTTGGAAGTGCCTCATGAGGTCAAACTGTGAACCAAGGCCAGCTGCCACTAGTGCCAGGTTTAGGTCTGCTCACTCAGAGATAGAGGACACATTCAAGCCAGATGTTCCTTGTCTGGGTTATATGAACTGTTGACAGACCCTAGGACAGTCTGAAACATGAGACAAGGCAGGAGGTTTGTATAAGAAAGCCACTTGAAAGATCTTGGCTGTTCCAGAAAGTTGGGGTGGGGTCTTGCATTTCCAGGGCATGGCGAACAAACAGCATTAGCCAGCTTGGTGGAGACTCAGATATGCAGCCACCTGCATCTGCATGCAGGGAGAGGGAGGGCTCAACAAAGAAACAATGGCTTCCACTAGCTTCCATCCAGGAGAAAGCTGCCCCTCTGGCCCCTGTCCTATAGCCAGGTAACTCAGTTTCCCACCATATGTCCCTGCCATCTCTCCAGTTGCTGCCCTAGCCCTGGAGCTCAGAGCCAGTGATTCCATTGGTGGGTAAGTCCTTGCACTCTCCCTTTAAGAGGAGCATCTTGGACTGTAGCTGCCTCCCATCTCAGTCACAATCTCCGCTGGTTTGCACAACCAGAAATTATGTGGGGACTTCTCTCCACAGCACTGGAACCCTGGGCTGGGGAGAGTCTGTGACCTCTCGCTCTTCTTGGAGAGAGCTCCACAACTGAGATATCCCTCCCAATTTTCAATGGTCACATGAAGGTATGGGAACAGCCTGTTCTGTATCTCTGCCCCTCCTCCCAGAATCGAGGTGGATTCTTTTGTATGTTCTTAGTTGTAGGGTTTCTGGCCATTCAGCAAGATTTTAGGCAGTTCTCAATGATGTTATTTTGTAGGTTAGTTGTAATTTTGATGTGATCCTGAGAGGAGGTAAGCACAGTGTTCACCTACTGTGTCATGTTGACCGGAAATCTCTACAATATATTTTTATTTGGTACGTTGGGAACCTGAATATAGACATAATCAATACAATTAGATTTCTTATAAGGTTAATATAGTACTTTTCCTTTCCTAATATTTTTTGCCTTTTTAATCTAAATCCCATTTAGTCTTCTAAACTAAAAATACTTGCACTTGGCTTCATGCCAGTTGTTAAGTACTTAATGAGGGGAAATGCAGAAGAAGAAAACAAAACTTAAGAAAATTAGTGACCATCTGTAATCCTAATTCTCTAACCCTTCATTCCAGGAAAGAAAGGAATCTTTCAGAACTTATTATAGGAAACCATAGAATCTGGGAGGCTTCATATACCCACCTCCCAACAGTTCTTATATTGCCTATATCTCTTCTATCAGTTGGAAGACTTAAAGACCTAAATATTGTCAGTAATCACTCAGTATGTAGCTTCATACTGAATATATCTACACAATGCTTCCTACCATATACTATAGGACAAAGCTCATTGTCAGAACCAACATGATCTTAGTTATGCATTTTTGGAATAAAAATGAACAGTTTGTTTTCTTCCTATAGTTATCATATTCTCAGGTTTTCCCATTCTGAATTAATTTCAGAAAGACAAATATTCACATTATGTAATTTTCTCATCCAACTTTACTTCAATTCCCTTTTGACTTTGAGCTTTTCCTTAAACACTCAACCCTCTAGTCTTGTTCCAAGGATGATATGTTAGTTTCCAGATATTGCACTAGTTCCATACTGAAATAGTAACTTATACTTTCTAATTTTATAATGTTGTTCTTCCTTTACTTCATAGATAACAGTACCATGAAAGACAAATTCCATATGATCTTATATGAGAGATTAAAAAAAAAAAAAAAAGAAAGAAAGCTCATTCGTTGATAGAGGAAAAATTAAGGGGATGGGCATAGGGGGTTTAAAGGCACAGATTTCCAATTATAAAATGAAATAATGGAGATGTAAAGTACAGCATGGTAACTATAATTAATAATGTTGTATTGCATATTCGAACATTGTTAAGAGTAAATCTTTGAAATTCTCATTATAAGAAAAATTATAACTATGAGGACAGATATTAACTAGACTTATTGTGGTGATCCTTTTGTATACACAAATATTGAATCATGGTGTTATACAACTGTATCTAATATAATATTATAAAGCAAATATACATCAATAAGAAGTGCCATGAATATGTACAATACTTATTTAACAAAAGCCAAGAAATAGAGGCCAAGGAAATGAACCTTTAATGAGCTTCTGCTTATGTGTCATGCACTGTGCTTGATGAAGCTCAGCAATTGAACTCTTGTTATACTCCCTCTGTGAGGTAAGCATTATCACACTTATTGATGATGGAGAAATTGTGGAATGGTTCCTGAATCAAGTCTTACCAGAGGAGCTGATGTGGACATTTTTACAGGATACTTAAATTACCAAATTTTCCAGTTGTCTTATCACTTAAAGACTCTTTCCACACTCCAGTAATACCTTTTGCATTTTATTTGTTGCTACCAGTAACTATTAATGTTTTCCCTTACTTTGTTTAATTTTAGTCTTGCTCACTGTCAGCAAAATTTTAGAAGGTATTTCATCATACTTCATTTTCCATGATCTTCACCTTCAGGCACCAACCTAACTTATTTGTTCAAAAATCTACATATTTATTTTAACTCTCGCTTTCTAAAGAAAATACCAGCGTCATAGGGCACAAGAGAGAAAAATTATATTTTTTAAGTTCACATATGAAGTGATTAGTGCTTAATCAGGGGTAGTAGCACTGTTAATAAAAAAAGAAGGATGTGACAGATATTGCAAATTCAAAAATTCCTCCATCAGATGAGAAAAAAACATGCAGTATGCAAAATATTTCAAAATGCCTTATCTCTTTTGATTCTTAAACCATAGCTCTGGAGTAGGTATTGTTATAGCCACTGTTACTTTTTCTTATCCACTCCCCATACCATTAATCTCTTCATTCTGCAGCAGCTGCACAATCTGTTTACTTCTCTTATTCATTTCTATTGCCCTGAATCAAGTATTTATTTATATAGACAGCCCCACTGTAAGAATTTGAGCTCCTTGAGATTTTGTTCCATGTGCTAAGGACTTACACCATAATAATCATTCAATAAATATTTATTGAGTTAAAATGAGTTTCAGAGATCAAAAAACTGAGTTTTGCAAAGAAGGACACACTCGTTATGTAACAATACTAAAATGTGGACTCAGGTCTTGTGACTAGTAATTTCACAGTCTTCCAATTCCAAATTTGAGGATATTTTGCTTTAATATATTTCTTTTTTCTTAAAGTTTATTGGGGTGTCAATTGTTAGTAAAGATACAGGTTTCAAGTGTGCAATTCTGTAATACATCTTCTGTATATCACATTGTGTGTTCACCACCCTGAGTCAGTTCAATTTCCATCACCATGTATTTGATCCCTTCTACCCTCATCTACTACCCCCTTCCACCATTATCCTCTGGTAATCCCTAAATTATTGTCTGTGTCTGAATTTTTGTTTCTTCATTTGCTTTTCTTGTTCCTTTGTTGTTTTCAGTTTAATATATCACATATCAGTGAAATCATATGGTTCTCGACATTTTCTGTCTGACTTATTTCTCTTAGCATAATAATCTCAAGATCCATCCATGTTGTCGCAAAATGGCACTATTTCATCTTTTCTTATGGCAGAGTAGTATTTCATTGTGTTTATATACCATGTCTTCTTTATCCAATCATATATTGAAGAACACTTTAGTTGTTTCCATGTCTTGGCCACGGTAAATAAAGCTGCAATGAACATTGGAGCACATATGTCTTTATGGATAAATGTTTTCAGATTTTTGGGGTAGATACTCAAGAGAGGGATTTATGGGCCATATGGTAATTCTATTCGTAATTTGTTGAGGAACCTCCACACTGCCTTTCATAGAAGCTGCACCAATCTGCATTCCCACCAACAGTGTGTGAAGGTTCCTTTTGCTCCACAGTATCTCCAACACTTGTTATTATTTGTCTTGTTGATAGCCGTTCTAACTTGTATGAGGTGATATTTCATAGTGGTTTTTATTTGCATTTCTCTGATGATTAGTGATGTACATTTTTTCCTATGTGTATTGGTCATCTGTATATCCTTTTTGGAGAAATGTCTTTCAGGTCTCTGTCCATTTTTGATTGGATTGTTTGCTTTTTTTGTGGTTGAGTTTTATGATTTCCTTATATTAGCTCCTTACTGGAAGCGTTGTTTGCAAATACCTTCTCACATTCTATTGGTTGCCTCTTTATTTTGTTGATAGTTTCTTTTGCTGTGCAAAGCTTTTAAGTTTGAGATAGTCCCATTCATTTATTTTAGCTTTTACATCCCTTGCCTTTGAGTTCAAATTCATAAAATCGTCTTTGAACCCAAGGTCCATAAGTTTAGTATCTAGGTTTTCTTCTATGCAGTTTATTGTTTCAGATGTTATGTTTAGGTCTTTGGTCCATTTTGAATTAATTTTAGTATGTGGTGACAAATAGTGGTCTAGATTCATTCTTTTGCAATTCTCCCCATACTATTTAATGAAGAGGCTGTCTTTTCTCCATTGTATGTTTTTGGCTTCTTTGTCAAAAATTATCTGTCCATATTTATATGGGTTTATTTCAATAATCAAACTTTCATGATGTTCTCAAGCAAAGTTTCCTCTCAGTCACACTCATGTCCTGTGAATAATCACCACTATTAAATTGTTTTGGTTTATAATTAGTTCATTTCCTTACATATGTTTTCTTCTTAAAAACATTGAATTACTCTTTTTTGTACAAAATTTGTTCTTTTTGGAATTTTAAAAATCCCATGAAAACAAATGTTACAATGAAAAATAACTGAACATTAGAGAAATTTGCAGAAAATAATATATTTTACAGTTGTGAACAAAATGTAACGTTGATTGTAATGCAGTTTATTTTATATTAAAATTGATACATATTTTAGAATGTAGAGTGGCAGCAATGAATAGGTTCATTTCTTACCTCTTACATCATCACTAGCTTAACACAATCCTTGCAAATCACCTAACTTGGTATTTATGAACCTAAACAATCTTGAAGAAAACTGATATACATTTCCTATCATGATCCCAAATAAGAGGGTAGGGGAGGAGGTAAAAAGAGTACGACTCTGATCACTAGATCTGAGTAACAACCATTGTTTAAACAGCACTGGTATATGACGTGCCCTTCTTGCATCCCCACTTTTGAACATTCCAGTGACTGTGACTCACAATCTTCAGTGTCAGGTCTTTCTCTGTTTGGAAAACTCTAAATAGAAACTCCCTGTTATGTTTAACTAAAATTCCCATAAATTCTATATAGTGATTCATATAGGTCTATCAGGTGCCCAAGAAAATAAATGTTTCTTTTCTGTTGTTCTTTTTGTTTGTTTGTTTTTTGTTATTGTTGTTTTGTAAATGAGAGATGAAGGCTTTTCAAACATTGGAAAACATTTTTCATGGTTCCAGTGCTCATCACCAAGTCTTTCTTTCTCCAGAGTAATCATTGTTCTAATTATTATTCCTCTTATAATAATCATGAATCTTGGCATATTCCTTTGTATCTGTTGGATTCTCACTTAGGTGAGACTCAGCCGAAGAAAGAGCCTTAAGATGAAAAGGCAATGGATGAAGCGAAGGTAGTTCTAATTGGATAAAATATGTATCCTAAAAAGAGCTATCCAGGGGGCAGGAAGGAAATGAAATGCATAGAAGAAACTAGAAATGACTTTAAAGATTAACTAGGCATATCCCCTAATTTTTTGTTGTCATTTTGTTGTTATTGGGGTACAGAGGTTTGAATCAGACATGTTTGTTATCCCTGGAAATTGCAGTACAGTTCTTTGCAAGAGCACAAGATCTCTTTCTTGTCTGGATGCAGATTTATGTATGAATACATGTATGAGTATATTGAATTGTCTTTATCCCCATCTCGTACTCCCATGCAGCTCCCCACGTAAGTAACCGCTCTGTCATGCAGAGTTTCATGCGGGGTCTCTGGTCCAGCTCCCCACATAAGAATGCAGGACGTGGCGAGGCCAAAAAGGAACACCCACGGAGCCACAGGTAGGGGAGCCATACCACTAGACTCTCACTGGAGGCTGGGTTGGAGACACAGGAAGCAGGAGCCACACAATCCGCAACCAACCGTCCATTTGTCTCTGCCAATCAACCTCATTTGCTAGCTGAAATTCGCTGCGCTCGGTAGCTCAGCCATCATCTTGTTAGCCCCCTATTCTGCTGCTAGTGTAGCCACAGCAGTTATATTAGTGGCCAGTGGCTCACTGGTTACAGCTGACGGTCAACTAGCCACAGCTGATGGCCATCCAATCACAGTTGAGCCAGCACTTTTCCATGTGAGGCCGAGAGCCTGGAAACTGCACTCCTGGCTCTGTCCCTGCACGCTCACATGTGTACATCCTTTACTTTGAGTCATAAAATATGGAGTGTTATTTTGCATTTATATGCTTTTTAAATTTACATAAGTAGTATGCTACTTATCTCTTCACTCAGCACTATGTTTTTACACTTTGTCCAAAACTCTCAACCTTGGCTATACAGCCTTCTATGAAATGTCTAGTATCCCTAGGCCCTTCCAGACCATCTGGATAAGAATCTCTGAGAGTGAGGCCAGAACACAAAAAAAATTTCTTTTTAAAAAGCTCTTCAGGTGGTTCTAATACTGTACTGTATAATTTCACATAGTGTTAATCCACTGTAATACCCCTAGATTGCCTCCAAATCCCTGCTACCACAAGCAATGCTATGATGGACATTTCACCCATATAACTTTAAGGTCCACCATGTAAAAGGTTCTCTGGTTATATAGTCAGGGTTGTAACTAAATTCAAAACACTGAATTCTTGATTTGACTAATTATTCCTAAACTGTTCTCCAGAATGGCCACACCTGGGTTATATGCCCACTAGTAAAGCCCTGAGGTTCCCGTTGTATATCGCCAAAACTTGGCATAATAACATGTTCTAATATTTGCCAGAGATTGTTTGGCCAACATCATACATTAAGATAATGGCAGAAATACAATGCGTGCTTAAATATTCTTTGCTCCAAACCATACATTTTCCTCATCATATCAAAGTATCTGTAAAATAACACAGTTTCTTTGTTTGGTCCTATTGTTGATCTGCTGTCAAAATAAAATGTCAGTTATAAAACTGACTAAATTCCTCTGAACCTATGTGAAACTTCTGTTAATATTATATTTTAAAATCAAGTAAATTTGTTGACTCTTCAAATTTGAATGTCTTGCTATTTTATAACACTATTATTTGATAGGTGGCATTATTAATTTTATATATCCCCCCCTCCCCCCGTGTTTTGGCTTAAAATGTAATAATTGACCCAAAGAGTTTCCACTGGCTTCCCAAGAGGAACTTAGTGCAATCTTTAAATTGAGAAAAAAATATTGATGAACAAAAACACGTGAAAACAAATATTAAATAAAATATTAAATTAAAATTAAATAATAAGGCTAAAAAATAAAGATGTGTAACATGAGGAATGAAACAAAGGATTGTACTTTCCTAAACCATAGAAAGTGGTGTGGTGTTTGTTAGTGATGTACACAGCAACATGACAGTTCTGAGCCTGACAACATAAAAAATTTTAACCTCTAATTATTATGTATTCTCCAAAATTGAAATCTTATTTAGTTTACTATGATTCTAATATTTTATCCTAAATAGCTACTCTTACTTATTTTTTAATGGGGATTTATTTGGTCTCTCAACTTAGATCCGTTCTTCTTTTGGTTGCCAAATATCCTAACATTATGTTTTCATGAAACCCTATAATTCCCCCCTCACTTTTTGCTTTTAAATTTTGCTATAGATTGTCTTTATCGCAGGGTTTATAGTAATTCAGGAAATCGGAGTTGTCGTCACAGATTCAGAGATAGAAGTGGTAGAGAGATGTCCGTTCTTAATTCTTTCCAACACTGTTTCACTTCTTTCGTATTTCTGGCCTGATATGTTCTATTTGAACATTTGAGTCGCTGGTATTTATAGATGATGAAGTGCAGACGTGATCAAGAGGACCAAAGCAGCATCCCTCTATAGTGAAAAGGGGGGAAGTACAAGAAGACTCACCCACTCTTATTAGTTTTTGTTTGCTGCATGACAAAACACAAATATAATCATTTAAAACAACAAAATTTTATCTCACTGTTTCTGTGGGTCAGGAATCTGGTCATGGATTAGTTGGACCCTCTGCTCAGGGTTTGCACTAAGCTGACATAAGTATTGTCCAGGGCTGCAATTTCGTCTTGCAAGCTTACTGGTTTTTGTCACAATTCAGTTCCTAGTAGCTTAGAACTGTGCTCTAAATCCTAGAGGCTGCCTGTCATTCTCTGCCATGTGGCACTCTTCACCATGACAGTTGGCTTCTTCAGTCAGTAGCAGAACATCTGCCCCTTCTTATTCTTATCCTCTCTTCTAAGAGCTCAACTGATTAGAAGAACCCCACTTTCTCTTTTGATTAGTTCAAAGACAACTAACTGGGAATCATAATTATATCTGCAAAACCCTATGCCATAGGACACAAGATAGTCATAAAAATGATGTTCCATTATATTTGTAGGCTTTGCTGGCATTCAAGGGGGTGGGTACAATCCCTGTAAAATAGTCTAAATGAGTGGGACATTTTTCTATCTTAATTGTTTTTGTAGTCACAGGATAATCGTCTATCATGGTGCCATCACTAAATATGTGCTGGATGAATGAATGAATACCTTACCATAGCTAGGTAATTTTTCAAATGCCCTAATAAAATAATTGTTGCTCAAAAATTGCATTCTCATACAGCGATTTTCAGAATATTAAATTAAGATTGACATACTTGTTAGGAAGGTAGCAGTGTTCTACTAATGGGTTCTGACCCGATTCTAACTTTTTGGCTTAAATTCTGTATTGACGCCGTTTGCTACTGGTACTTGATTCAGCGCACAGATGGCTTCACAGCTGTTACACCTTGGAGACTCTAGGAGCCTTTGAGGAATAACATATGTGAAAGCTCATGTGATTTCCAAAGGATTTTCCTCCCTTATATATAGTTAAATTAGATCTTCGGGAAACACATCATTCTCAGTCTTTAGCTGAAAGTGAATCTAGGATTACACCCTGTACAGTCACAGGTGTTTGGTCAGATTGATGTTGTGCAGTGAGACTTTGGAAAATATTTAAATAATGTCTCTGAGAAAATATGTTTTGAGGTTTTGGAAATGTAAAGGATTACTTACATTTTAAGAAAGTCAAAATAATGCTTTATAGCTTTAAATGAATGACTTGAATTTGGTTAATACTATCTTGAACTGTGAATTTGGATTTTTTCTACAGGCAGTATGATTTTTAGTGGGAAAGAATTGATAGTGAAACAGTTGTTTTAATATGTAACAAAGCAACAGTAAGGGAAGACAAAAAAACCTGAAAGGTGAGGATGCAGATCAAATGTCCTATATTAGGAACTTGTGACAGTGAGAAAGCAAATGATATTCAAAGGCAATGGAATTGTGGAAAGCATCTTCTGTGTTCCAAATATTGGGTATAATGTAAATTAAAATATAAAATCCTTTTAAGAGATTAAGTTTAGTGTAAAATTTTGGACTTTTACCTCTTTCATAAGTCTCATCATTCAATCAAACTCTGAAATGTTAACCTGGTCATCAGAAGATTTAGAGTCCATAAAATAACACATATTCAGGATTTGCACCATGCATTACCAGACATGATTTATTTATTTGAAACATTATGTACTTTAAGTCACTGACCATATCTACATTAATCTTTCTAGAACTATAATTAAATGCTAATAGATCATGTGACAACTTCATGTTTACTTATCTTTAATTCTTTCTTAAAACATATGCTACTATTTCTATTATTTTTGTGAAGCTAAAATCTGTTACTTTATAACAGGCATGAAGAAATCAACAGCATTCTGTTTGTTGGTTTAACAAATTCTGAAAACGATATACTTCTGACAACACTTGTAGACAAATAGAACAATGCTGGATTGGCAGTGTTAGAATGTGCTGAATGATATCTCCATTCATTCATTATTCATTTGTTAATTAAGCAGTATTTACTATTTTTTTCTGTGCCGGGTACTGGAAATATAGTTGTCAACACAGCAGAGGTACATTTCATGCCTTTATGGAGCTTTACTGACCTGTAGAGAGGCAGACAAATATATAATTTAAATAATTATATAGAAGCTACAACTGCAATTGTTGTTTAAGAGTTCTGCAAAAATCCTACAATGTGAAAAGATATGACTGATGCATAGGGTTAGGGAAGGCAATCCAAGGCAATGACATTCAGACTGAGATGTGAAGAATAAATAAAGCCAACTTAGCAAAAAGCCATGAGGAAGGTAAGAGGGGTGATACAGAGGGCATTTTAAGCAGATGGAACAACATAGTCAAAATAAGATGAATGTGGTACGTTTGAAGAACTGAAAAAATGTTTGGTGAATTTGGAGCATAGTAAGTGAGTTCAAGTGGAGTGGAAGATGTGTATGTAAATCTATTTAGAAATTAGACTCTGCTGCAGGACATTGTAAGTCATTTTATATTTAACGTTTTCCTGTGCGCAATGGTAAACCATTAAATAGTTTGGGAAAGATGCAGGTGTTATGTGAGGGAATCAAACTTGCATTTTCAAAGAAGAATCTGGTGACCAAGAATACATAGGAGTGGGGCTGAGAGAAAGCCCCACTTGTGTTCCTGGCAAGAGGTAAGTTGGACAAGGGTGGTCAGAGAGGAGAGTTAGTGACAGGAATCTGAGACACTTGGCAAGAGAATAAACAAAAATTATAGATTTTTTTTTTTGATCAATGCCTGTTGGAAGAGGGCTGAAGTGTTACCAAGTGAGATAGTAGGTATGGGGGTGGGGTGGGGGGACTTACTATTAATTGAAATGAAGAATGACAGAAGTGAAGCATATTTGAACCAGGATACACTGGTTTTTTACATTTTTATTTTGGGATACCCTTAAACTATCTAAATGGTAAAGTTTAAAAAAAAAAAAGAAAGAAAAAATGAAACAGAATGAGTTATGTAGACCTGGAGCTCAAAATGGAGAAGGGTGAGCTGGAGTTATCCACTAGGGGAACTTTGGAATATAAGTGCTGGACAGGAAGCTTGGAATAGGAAAGAGAAGTGAGTCCAGAACTACTGAAATATGTAACACCTGCAATAGTGGGGAGATCCAAGAAATGAGAAACAGTAAAATCTCCCTGAGACATACGGAAACGCCAGGAGAGTGTGATATCATGAAAATAAAAAGAAGAGAGTTTTGGAAAGAAAGGTGTGCCAAATGTGAACTGCTAAATTTAAATTTTACAATTGCTTAGAAGATTGAGGTCATGGAGAATTTTATGCAATATACAGCTTTTGAGGGATGAGTCTAAGACTTCTTTTTCTTTATCCCTTTCACCTCTTATAGAGCTCAATAAATGATTATTAAACTACATTGGGAAAAAGCAATTTATAATCAAAAAGCATCTCTTTAAATCATCTCCCTTTTATTTCTACGTAAGGAAGTGCTGGCCTATGGTACCTTAACTTATTTATTAGACAGTGATTTTATCAAGGTAAATTATTCAAAATTAAAGATCAGATTTTTACCGCCATAAGATATATAATGCTAAATGTTGTATTTGTGTTCTATGACATAATTACATGACGTAAGTGTGCACAATAATGCATATAGGATTACTGTTAAGTACAGTAAGCACAACTTAGTTATCAATTAAGTTGATAGTGATATTTTTTTATAATTGAAATTCCATTTTTTAAAAGATTTTATTGAGGAAGGGGAACAGGACTTTATTTGGGAACAGTGTGTATTTCCAGGGCTTTTTCCAAGTCAAGTTGTTGTCCTTTCAATCTTAGTTGTGGAGGGCGCAGGTCAGCTCCAGGTCCAGTTGTAGTTGTTAGTTGCATGGGGCACAGCTCACCATCCATTGCAGGACTCGAACAGCAACCTTGTGGTTGAGAGGACGTGCTCCAACCACTGAGCCATCAGGGAGCTCAGCGGCAGCTCAGCTCAAGGTGCTGTGTTCAATCTTAGTTGCAGGGGGCAGAGCCCTCCATCCCTTGCAGGAGTCTAGGAGTCCAATGGACAACCTGGTGGTTGAGAGCCCACTGGCCCATATGGGAATCAAACTGGCAGCCTTCAGCATTAGGAGCACAGAGCTCCAACCGCCTGAGCCACCGCCGGCCTGATAGTGATTTTTGACCCAGACTGGTTTCATTAAGCATTAATTTCTTTTTACCATATAACAGGGACAATTTTTATCCCTTATAACTCAGCACTTCTGACGAATTACAGAATATATTTTAATAACCTTTTGTATGATCCTAATGCTTTGTAATTCAAATATTTTTTATATTGACAAATATTTTTTTTATATTATCAAAACCTAATAAATGTTCCCATGTACATAGCTGGTATGAATTAATGACATCAGCCAACTTTCTTTAACATTTTTTTTTAATATCCAGATAGTCTTGCTTCTTTCCTAGCTATTATTATTATTTTGCCAACCCTAATTTGTTCATTCTGACTTGCATACCTTCCCTACAATGACCTTTATTTTCCCTATGCTAATCCATATTCTTTCCTTCTTTTCACATGTTGAAGAAAGTGTACCATGTTTCCCCGAAAATAAGACCAGGTCTTATATTATTTTTGCTCCAAAAGACGCATTAAGGCTTGTGTTCAGGGGATGTCATCTTGAAAAATCATTCTGGGGCTTATTTTCCGGCTAGGTCTTATTTTCGAGACACACAGTATCTCATTTTAAGATTTATTCAAATTAGGTCCCTGAGCCTGACATTAACTCTTGCATGGTTTGCAAAGTCAGGTAAGGCTTTTAAAAATGTTCTCTATGATATGAGTTGTAGAGTAAATGAAATGACTCGATCAATCAGAATGCATGTGTTGTGTCTGTGGTATGCTTCTTTCTTCTCTGGGGCTGCTGAGATGCAGGAATCTAGAGGACACCGTTCATATAACCTGCGAACATGTCTCCTAGTACTATGTTACCACCTATCCCCAATATAATGGGTAGTTGTATCGAGGCTGATCAATATTGTGTAAACTCATTCTTATGTTCCTGAGTACGTGAACATAAAAAACACAATTATTTATCACTGTATTGCTTTCTGGCTTTTCATTTCTATGCACTGATATGTTTTTGATTTATGTTAGTATTTTATTTTATTTCACCTGAACCAAAGTATGAATAGCTCAGTATCTTTACGTTGTATGTTATTTTTCAGATTTTTTTTTTCCCAACTGAGAGATAAAAGCATGTCTTCTTGTAGAATATTTGGCCATGATGTTATAGAATTGAGAACCTAATTTGTGCTCAACAAATGCTGGTTGAGAGAATGAATAAATCAATTATTGCAGTAGAAAGACAGCATATTATAAACCTGGTGTTCATGAATTCAGCCCCATTAACTATGCCTGTGACCAGAAGCAATTCACTTTATATATTTTGTACACAGTTTATCTTTAGTAATATTAGGATATTTATGTAACACATTTTTATGTGTTAAGTAACTACCTACTCTGGGCCATGCCGTATTCTAGAAATGAGATCTAAAGTGAACAAAGCAAGCTAAGTATTTGTTTTACTAAGTATTTGTTTTGATTTACATTCTAGCAGAGGAAAAACTGCCAATTAATACATAAACAAATAAACATATAACATTTTGGATTTCACTCATCCATTTGAACAGGATTTATTAAGCAAGTATATGCACAAATGCCCTTATACCTCTGGGTTGGGTACCAAGA
Organism: Rhinolophus hipposideros; assembly: GCF_964194185.1. Taxonomy (NCBI): domain Eukaryota; kingdom Metazoa; phylum Chordata; class Mammalia; order Chiroptera; family Rhinolophidae; genus Rhinolophus; species Rhinolophus hipposideros. Next base: position 20,598,560 of record NC_138059.1, read on the forward strand.
TGAATAAGATATTATGATTACTCTCCATCAGTTTATGTTTTAGTAGGGAATATATCTCCTTAATTATAATACATAAAAACATTAAAAGTTTCCATGGCAGCAGTAAAGATAACAGTTGGAAGAATTCAGAGGAATGGAGACAGTTCTTCTGACAATTTGAAATAGGGCCATGTGAGTTCATAGTCCCTTGTAACAATAAGATGCAATATTTTTGTAATGTATTCATTGATTGAACTTGATTATTCCTGTTATATCATCGATTGACACTTGCACAGATATTCAAAAGACTCATGTTGAAATTATCACAAAGAGAGAAATCCAGAACAACATTCCTATAATAAATTTTGTAAGGTCACCAGATCTCCAAACCCTGTGATTGCATTCTACAGCATTGTGTTAAGACCCAAGTCTTTACAATGACCTTCAAATGTCTACGTGGTCCTGATATTTGCCTCATTTATTTCCTACAACTTTGTTATACTCCATCCTGCATACCCCAACCACTGATTTGGGATTCTCCCATCCCTCCCTACAACACCTAGGAACTTGCTATTTTGTCTCCTTGGAAAACCCTTCTCCAGATGTATGAGTGCCCACTTGCCACACCCATCAGTTCTTTTTTAAATATCACCTCATTAGATAGGCCTTTTAAGACCACCCTATTTAAAATAGTGCCCAGCATTATCACACACATTCTTTCCCAATATTCAAATTGTTTTCCACAGTTTTCATTATAGTTATAATAATAATAATAATATCCTTTAATTTGTTTGCTTTTCTTCTTCCCTATTAGAATGTAAGCTCTAGGGTTACAAGACTTGATCCACTTTATTGATTGTTGTCCTGGTTCTGTTGTCTAGACCAGAGACTTATACATAGGAGACCACAATATTTGTTAAGTATTTTTTTGTAGAAATAGACAAAAGTATTCTAAAATTTATACGTTAAGGTAAGAGGACTGCAATAGCTAAAATGATTTTGAAATATAGGAGCCTAAGACTAAATGTAGGGACTTAAGACAGCCAAGTAAAATACTATTAGTAAATTTTTTGTTGGCTTATAAAGTGGAGGGGTAAGGGCAGGCAAGCAACTGAAAACAATTTTGAATAATTCAAATAAGGGGAAAATATGACATATGTTTATTAAGAGAAGAGCTATAAGTCTTAGTAAGAGCCAGGCTACCTCTGGGCATGCAAGAGAGAAGATGTTTTGCTCGTAAGTAATTCGTATCCAGTGCCTTTAAATCTATGCATCTTTACTCAAAATGGAAGTCCTTTAAAGAGATAATTTGATTAACCAAAGTGGAATACATCAGGGATGTAGTGAGTGTAGCATGTTGAAGAAACTGTGATTATCGGTTCCACCTGAACTACTTAGAATGTTGAAAGGGCAAGTTCTCAAAGGAAACATACTGCTACCAGAAAAAAAGGTGTGGGACTGGGAAATGACTAGACAAAGTTACCTGTACTAACTGTGGTGTCTAAGCATCAAAACATATTTTTGTAGTACTATATAATAACACTTCTTTTCAGGTATTTATTTGCCACCTGTAAATCCTCTTCAGTAAAATGTTTCTTCATGTCTTTTGCCCCTTTTCAGATCTTGATTGTTTTTTACTAAATTTTTAGAGTTCTTTATGTATTTGTGATACTAGTCTATGTTAGATACATGGTATGCCAATATTATTCTCAGTCTGTAACTTTTAGTGTCTTAATTGGTCTTTTACAGAACAGTTGTTTTTTGTTTTTTTTCGTTTTTTTTTAAAGAAAAAATTATGAACTCCAGTTAATCTATATTTCATTTTATAAATTTTAAAGTGTCATGTCTAAGAACACTACAGAGTACTAGATCCTGAAGATTTTCTCCAACTTTGCTCCTAAAAGTTTGTAGATTTTTTTTTTGTTGTTGTTGTTCATTTCTGTCAGTTAATTTTTCAGTTAATTTTTGTACAAAATCTGAGGTTTAGGGCAAAGTTTTTTTTTTGTTTCTTTGTTTTGTTTTTTCACCCTGTAAATTTCCAATTGCTTCAGCATATTTGTTAAAAGGTCTCTTTCTTCCATTGAATTGTTTTTGCAAAAATCAGTGGGACATATTTGTATGGGTTTCTTTCTGGATTCTCTATGTTCCTTTCATCTGTGTGTCTATCCCTCTGACAATACCATGTTGTCATAATTACTGTAGCTATATATGTCTTTAAATTAGATAGGTAGGTCAACTCATTCCATTTCATTATACTTTTTAAAAATAATTTTAAAAAATCATTTTAGCTACTGTACTCCACTTGTCTTTCCATATAAATTTTAGAATACTTTTCCTTATGTCTAAAAAACATAAAAAATCCTGGGATTTTGATAGGAATCACATTAAACATATAGATCAAATTCGGGAGAACTGACATTTTTGCTATGTTTCCTAATTCATGAATATAGACTGATTCTACCTATTTTAGGTATTTTTAAAATTCCGTCCGTCAACACTTTATAATTTTCTGGATAAAATATCTGTACCCATTTCTTTGTTAAAATTACACCTAAGTTACTTCAGTGTTTTTATTTGAAAAGTTAATCTAATAGTCAATTATTCCATATTTCCTTGGCATTAGAAAATAAAAGTCAAATTATATTAAAATACAGTAGCCTATTTTTTTTTTCACATTCTCTCTGTCTTCATGAAATTTGAAACAGGCCCCAGAGTAAACCTCAAATAGACAATACTACTTGGTACTTCATAAATTTTCAGCCACCGTGTACCAATACAGTTTACACTGGGGCAGCACACCTCCCTTGTAACATTGCTTTGATAAAACACATTTAATGATCTAAAATGTAAGACTGTCTTAGAGTATATGTAATAAAACTTAGGTAAAGAAAAGAATACAGTACTTTATCTGATTGCTTAATGAGTGCACAATTGATTGTTTTTTTTTTTTTGGAAAAACAAAACAAAACACTCCTTCTCCATCTCCCTATTTTTGTGAGTTCAAATGGTAATGTGCTTCTTGTTTTAATTTCCAAGTGTTTTGTACTAGTATAGAAATTGATTTTTGTATGTCTGTTATATCTTGAGACTTCGCTGAAGTTATTTATTAGTACCAGGTGTTTTGTTGTAGATTGCTTGTGATTTTCTAAGTAGGCAATCATGTCATTTCCTGGACTAGTTTTATTTCATCCTTTTTAACACACACACACACACACACACACACACACACAATGTCTAAAAATGTATACACATTTTAAGAAAGGAAAAAACTGTATTAAGATTATGCTGATGCTAACCTCTTTGAGCACCTCTTATAATTGCAGAAGTCAAACATAATTTGTATTCATCTTTTGCTATCAGTATATATTGAATATTATAATTTTATTACAGTTTTACACATTCTTAAAATGTGTATACATTTTTATGGCACCCTCTATACCATATTTCCCCAAAAATAAGACCTAACCAGAAAATAAGCCCTAGCATGATTTTTCAGGATGACATCTCCTGAACATAAGCCCTAATGCGTCTTTTGTAGCAAAAATTAATATAAGACCAAGTCTTATTTTTGGGGAAACACGGTATGTAGGGTTTCTCACAAATACTAGATCCTTTCCCTTTTCTCTGTTTAATGATTTTTCAAATATAAATGAAATTATCTGAATAGATTATCAAAGACAAAACATCATATAATTAAATTTTCTTAGTATCTGAGTAGTCCTCCTATGTCTGCCATCAGTGAAATGAAGTTTCAGTAGACAAAGCTATGCGTATATTGTAGATATCAGATGAATCAGATGATAGGGACTCAGGTTTCAAGGATTGAGATTAAGTACTTAATATTTAATAGCAAGTGATTAATCCTTAATATGGTGTAATTGATTTGGGAAATCTGTGTCAAAGCAATTACGATGCCCAGTAAAAAAAGAGTTGTAAATTAGACTACTGCGTTTGTGTTCCAAGGATGTTTTTCCTATATAAATCTCATTAAGGCTTTCAGCACATAGTACCAGCATATGTGATTGACAACCAATAATGATGGCTGAAGAATGATATAGATCTGTTACTTACAAAGTCACAAATTTTCCTTTTTTTGAAAGAAAAATCGAACCATTTGTTTGTGGATAAAAACATGAAGGTGAAATTTAAATTTATGTTAATTTTTATAAGTAGATAGAGAAATGTTTACAAATTGGATTTCTCATTTTAAGAATCTTGGCCTTTTAAAAAAATGCTTGGCTTTTTCCTCATAGTATTAACTTATTTCAGCACATATAGACATATAATCACTCATTAATCTAATGTGTTTTGTGATATGTGGGCTTATAATTTGCTATTCTCATGTATAGTTTTTATACTTCGATTGTCTTATATTTGTTGCACTTAATTTGCATAGTTTTCAATGATGTTTATTACTTTGCATTTTCACTTCTTCCTTGTTGTAGGTGTCTGGTTGAACTTGGTTTACTATAGTTTACATTCTTATCAAGGTTGATAAGGAAAGGCAGCTGTTTTCATGTAAATAGTCTAAAAACAATGTGTCTATTGACACAAGTGATCTGGTTTTAAGGTTAGTTGGATGAAGATTCTAAAGAGAGTAAAAATAATCAAAAAGATTATTATTTGCTTACGATACTTTCCCAAATTAAATATTGTCAAATACCGTACTTTATACCAGGGTTTGATGAGATTTTTATTCCTTACGTGAAATGGAAACATTTTAACTGTTCTGAAAAGACTTAATTTACAAGCCTTTATAAGCCAGGATTAATACATATGTGTTTTGATTTTAGCTCTTTTTTTTTTTTTTTTTTTTTACCGTGGTAGTTCTAAAATTGTGATTTATTTAGTCACAAGTGTTGACACTGACCTCAAATAGCTTACAAATCACTAGAAAACTATTTAAGGCATGTTTTTAATGATAACTTACTCATACTTCAAGATAGTCTGTAAGGACCACAGGATAAAGGAAGAGTTGAGATGAAAAATAGCTAAATTGAATGGCCTTTGGAAATTTTGCAAAATGGGGTTTTAGGTAGAATTAAATAAATATGATTTTGGTGAAAGAAAAGTAAATTCTAGGTACTTTAAGGAATAAATACAGCAGGAGACTATTTGTTATGGTACACAATTACAATGTATGTTCAGAGCTTATAAGCAAATTTGTCGTGGGAGAAAAGTATTCGTATTGAAAAGTACAAAATAGAAAAAGTTGAGACCTAAGTTGGGACCCATTTGTGACATTCTGTAGAGTTTGGGTTGAATTCTGATTTTAAAATATTGTGATGTGACAGGTTGGTAACATTGAGAAGAAACTAAATAAAAGAAGACCAAATTGTAGAGTCTGAATTGAGGAACTTTTTTTAAAAAGTAAATTTAGCAGCACTTCTTCATAAAGCGGTAAAATATCTTAAATAATAATTACATGTTAAGTATTGCTTAATACACTAATTATAAGTGCCAAGTACAACTTTTTATCCTTCATGGTTTTTCAAACTTTTAATCCTAAATCTCCCGCATTCAGATTTTATCTTGACATTCAATCCCATGACCTTCCAATTCTGTGAGTCTGTCTCAACTGTCCTGGCTTCAAGTTTTCCCTCTGGTGAACAGAGGCCATGCTCCATAGTTTTGCCACTCCCTGGCTTATACTATATTCAATTCTATTGTATCTGGCTGGCAAACACTAAACATTAAATCAAGTTATCTCTGGTTTTCCTTTATGCAGACAGAATGCCAAGGGAAGAAAGCTACACAACTTTGCATTCTGGTGATACTACAATTTTTTTTTTTTTTAGTTTGTGACCTCTGCTAAGCACTTGATACACACAGACTATTTAAATGTTGCTGATTTATTGCCACTTCCATTAGCCATGGCAACAGTACCTGAATCTTTATTGCTCCCTTTCTGCCTGCTACTCTGTGTCACCCCCTCTTGCTAAAGCACACTTGCTTTCTGTATTACAGAGAAAATCCAGGCTAAAAACATGAGCTCCATTAACTTTCTCACTTAATAGTGGTCCATAAATTTATTTATATGTGTATTCACTCTCTCTTTCAAATAAAATCTCCTCCTCCATTTGTTGGCTAATTGTTTGACTTATTACTCTTTTCCAACTAAATCTGCTAGGATCCTGACCTAGGGTTATTCTCTACACACTATTGTCTATAAAATGATCCGTATTTCTGACTTCCCCGCTACCTGTGAGCATGCTCTAATATTTTTAATTTTATAATCCCCCCTCACACCCATGTTTTCTCAACCCTATCTTTCTGTATTTCTCTTTTCCTTTGTATTCAGCTTATCTGAAAAATAGTAAATTCTTGCTATTTTCACTTCTTCACATCCCAGTAACATCTTTAATCCACAAAAAAACAGGTTTCTGCTGCCAAAATTCAAGACAAACTACTTTTGCCTATGTTAGCCATGATCATTTAATAAATTTGATAAATCTTTTTCTGTCCTCATCCTACTTAACTTATCTAATATACACAATACACATTAGATTTCACCTTTGTCTTCCTCGTCAACCTCATCTATCACCATCACCTCTAAACCATGAGGTTTATGAGTATGTTGAGATCATACTGAATTATTCACAGTTCTATAGAGATCTGACTAATGTGGTAACCTCTAGCCAAATATATTTATTTTGTTTATTCTGATTAATAAATTATCATTACAAACTATCATCATCACTCACACTAGCCATGTTTTAAGTGCTCAGTAGCCTCATATGGCTAGTGCTTGCCATACCAGAGTAGATGAAGTAATTAGTAGCAAATACCTACTTATCTCCAGTGGCTCAGAACACTTTTCAACATCCTCTGAATATTTTCCATCTATACTGCTTCAATGACCAGGGACACTTGACCTTTCCCTCCTTCATTTCCCAACCACATGCAAACTTAATTTTTTCTCACAGCATGTATAGTGATTTCATGATGATCACAGGATTTTCTCCCTGAGAAACTTCCTATAAATTTCTCAAGTGCTACATTATGCCTGTTTGCATTCTCAGTATCCAACACAGTTCCTGATATATAATAGACACTCAGAATATTTTTACATGAAATAATTAAAGCTGTAGTAATCAGAGAAAAGTCAGCATTCTTCAGCTAAATTCAGATAATGTGTGTGCGTGTGTGTGTGTGTGTGTGTGTGTGTGTGTGTTTTAAAATCACCTCATATTTTAGGGCTTAATTCAAATTTATTAGCACATGTGTTTTGCAGATGTCAACCCAGTAGTGGCCTGTGGGTGAAAAGATCAATTTCCTAGAATAATTCTTTAAGAGTTGTTGATTTGGATCATTCCAGTTGAAGAAATCAACTATTTGGCTTCTAAGAAAACAATAATGTGGCTGCAAAATGCATAAATGAAGTTGAATTTAATTGTCCTCAAGACTGAAATTATTTTTTTCTAAGCAATTTTGAATTTCTAATATTTATATAATATAGACTTTACATATACAGTAAGCAGAAACTCACATATACTGACGGAAATATAGAATGCAGCTCTTCTTCAACTCAGCTAAATCATATAGTGTTTAGAAATACAGTCTACTCAAATATTCTTTTGATTTTCACCAAGCCAATATTTTCATTTAGTTCTTTTTGCTATTTTACTTTATTTTTAAAATTTTCCCTTATTCCCCTCTTCTCCCTCCCCTTTGGCAACTCTCAGCTTGGTCTCTGTTTCCACGAGTATGTTTTCTTTTGTTTATTCATTTGTTTTGTTTTTATAGAATCCACATATATGTGAAGTCATATGGTATTTGTCTTTCTCTGTCTCACATATTTCGCTTAGTGTAATAACCTCTAGGTCCATCCATATTGTGGCAAATGGCAAGATGCCATTCTTTTATATTGCTGAGTAATAATCCTTTGTCTATATTATATAACTACATAGTTCATCTTTTTTATCAGTTTATATATTGTGATGGACACTTAGGTTGCTTCCATATCTTGGTTATTGTAAATAATACCGCAGGGAACATAGCGGTGCAGATATCTTTCAAATTAGCATTTTTGTTTTCTTTGGATAAACACCCAGAATTGGTAATGCTGGATTATATGGCAGCTCTGTTTTATTAATATTTTGAGGAATCCCCATGGTGTTTTCATAGAGGCTACACCAATTTACAATCCTTCCAACGTGTACAAAGTTTCCCTTTTCTCCAACAAAAGGTTCCCTTTTGACCAACACTACTTTGTTGATTTTTTTTGATGATAGCCATTAAAGCCATTTTTTATAGAGAGCCAGCATCCTGCAGGGACACAATGCACATTAATTGGTATCAGGAATCAAAAAAAAATATTCAGGCCAAAGAAACATAAATAAGACTGTTGTGCCCCGCACGACGAGGGTTGTGTAGGGAGAAGGGTGGCATGCAGGGTTAAGAAAAGACAGTAGCCATGAATAGAATGCAAACCGTGGAGACAAGGGAAACAGCCTCAGGGACTGAGTGTTGAATCGGGTCAACTCGAAGTTTTTATTGGTAAACTTCTAAAGAGGTAAAAGATTGTTAATCTCAAGATCTGTGTGTTAGTAGTCTGCTGGCTGTCTTTCCAAACGTCCCCATTGGGTTCCAGCTTGAACTTTGCCTTCACACACGTGCACATCTCCAAGGAATCCATTGAAGGGGAGGGACTGATATAATTCCATCGGGTCTCAGTCTGCTGAGAGTTCCCCTGAAAGGAATTATCCCATATCTCTCCATCGGGCCTCAGTTTGCTGAGACATTTCCATGTGAAATCCTGGGAAGAGCGTGGGGGAACAAACGGTTTGGCAGCTGTAAGGCAACATCTCCTCCTTTTTGTTTTTGTAGTAGGAGAAACACAGACATGCCAGTTTCCTCATTTACTGCCCATCGGAGGGCTTGTTGTCCATATCTGAGGACTAAACAAAATAGAATAAGAATAATTAACAGAAGTACAATTGCACCCGCAAATCCTCCACCTAGGGTTTTCACCCAAGTGAGTGAATTAAAATGAAATAGTTTTTCCACAGCCACAGAAAACGTCTCCTCTCCTAGGAGGAGTTAGAGCCTTCCCACATCTTAGGGGCATGGACGGGTATCTATAGATGTTTTCTCTTCCATGGGCTTTCACTCATGGTATGGTTTGACACACCATCCAGGAATCCACAGAGGTTTTTCTTCAGGACCTGGAGAAATACAACCAAAGCCTCGTCCCCATGTTAATCAAGTTCCTAGATGCCATTAATTAATTTGAATGTCCTTCCACCAAATAGGCACATTTTCTAAGGGTTTTGGACTTAAGATAATTAAAATATCTCTCAGCTACAGTGCATCCAAGGTGAGCTTTGGTATCTGAGCCAGATTAATTCAAAAAATTTAAAGTAAACATAGCTCTTGTTAATTATAGTTGCGGGGGCCCCCCTTTCTCTCTCCCCTTTTGTTTTTGTAATTGTTTTTTCAACGTGGCATTAGCACGTTTAACAATGGCTTGACCCTGTGGGTTGAAAGGAATACCAGTGGTGTGAGTAATGTGCCATTCAGCACAGAATTTTGCAAACTTGACACTGGTGTATGAAGGGCCATTGTCTGTTTTGATTGCTAGAGGAAGCCCATAATTGAAAAACAGACAAACAAGTGGCATATAGTATGGGCAGCAGTCTCGCCACTTTGAGCTGTAGCTACAAGGAAGCCAGAAGCTGCATCAATGGTGACATGTACAGAGGACAAATGTCCAAAAGAGAGAATTTGAGTTACATCCATCTACCACAGGGAATTAGGTACAAGACCTCCAGAATTTACTCCTTCAGGGCATTTCTGTAAGGCATTAAGAATATGACAAGTTGGACATGTTTGAACAATCTGTTGAGCTTGTTTATTAGTGACAGGAAACTGAGAGCAAAGACCACCAGCATTGGTATGGGTTAAAGAATGGAAATGGGTTGCCTCGGTAAAATGGACACTTCCTGCTAAAGAGTCTGCAATGGCATTACCTTGAGTCATAGGACCAGGTAATGTAGTGTGAGCTTGGATGTGAGTGATAAAGTAAGGGTGTTGACGATTTCTCACAATCTGGTGGAGCTGGGTAAATAAAATTTGAAGAGATTGATTGGAATTATTAGAAAGAGATGTTGTCTCAATATTTTGTACTGTACAAACAATATAAGCAGAATCAGAAACAATATTTAAAGGATCTGGGAAAGTTTATAAAGCGATTAAAACTGCTACCAACTCAGCCTTTTATGCTGAAGAACAGTTGGTGTGAATAAGTTGATGACCTTTTTTTGCTGACAATTACAGTTTTACCATTATTAGATACATCTGTAAAAACTGTAAGGCCTTGAAGAATAGGAGTCTGTTTGAGTTTTTTTTAGGTAAAATCCAATTAGTTTTTAGGAGAAACTGAAATAACTTATTTTTTGGACAATGATTGTCAATTATTCCAAAAAAGTCACTAATAACAATTTGCCAAGATTCTGAATGAATGTTTAAATATGTTATTTGTTGTTTTTTAAAGGGAACTACAATTTTACTGGGTTTTTGTCCATTTAAATAAAGTATTCTAATGCGAGTTCATGATATGAGTTCTGAGATTAACTCTACACAGCTTGGAAGTGACTTAACAAAGTCATTAGACAGAAAAAGCCACTCTACCAAGTCATTTTGTTGCACAATTACCGCCGTAAGTGAATGTGGAGTAGGGAAAATTAATATTTGTAAAGGCATAGAAGGATCAATGCGTTAAACTTGAGCGTCTTGAATTTTCTTTTCAACCAATTCTAACTCTTTGTTGGCCTGAGGAGTTAGGGTACGGGGTCTATCTAGTTGAGGGGGTGGGGGGCCACAGAAGACCGAATAAGTTACTGAGAGCATATGTGGGTATACCCAGAGGGAGACATATCCAATTAATATCTTCTAACATTTTTTGTAAATCATTTAAAGTAGAAATTTGATCTCTTCTAATTTGAACTTTCTGGGGTTTGATAGACTGGTGATCCACAACTGTTCCTAAATATTGGACCGGTGTTGTAGTTTGAATTTTATTTGGAGCAATGTAGAGTCCAGCCAAATCAAGTTGTCTTTTAAGTAATTCAAAGCATGCTACTAAAAGCTCTATAGAAGATGCAGCACATAGAATATCATCCATATAATGAATAATATAACAATGTTGGAAATTAGTTCTTACAGGTTGTAATGCTCTGGCTACAAAAAGATGACAAATTGTAGGGCTATTAAGCATTCCTTGTGGGAGTACTTTCCATTGAAATCTCTTTATAGGTTCCTTATTGTTAATTGAAGGAACAAAAAAGCAAATTGAGGACAATTTTGAGGATGTAAAGGGATTGTGTAGAAACAATCTTGTAAGTCAATAACTATTAAAGGCCAATTTTTTGGAATCATAGAAGGTTGTGGCAGCCGACGCTGTAAAGCACCCTTGGGCTCAATTATAGCATTAATAGCTCGTAAATCTGTGAGCATTCTCCATTTTTCTGATTTTTTTCTTAATAACAAATACAGGAGAATTCCAAAGACTAGTAGAAGGTTCTATATGATCTTGTTCTAATTGAATATGTACTAGCTCTGTTAATGCTTCTAAATTTTTCTTAGAGAGGGGCCACTGTTCTATCCATAAATGCTTATTGTTCATCCATTTAAGGGTTACCAGAGTCCATAGCTGTTCAACAGTGGTTTAAAAAAAAGTTTTTGTGTTTCTGTTAAAATCCCAATGCTGTTCATCCCTGTTGGGACAGGGACTGAATTGGCTGAGTAATTCTCTGATTAAATTTTCCTAAACCTTTTCTTTGTTGATATCCCATTCAACTCATAATTTGTTGACTCTGAGGACTATATTGTCCAGGTGGTATCCAAATTTCTGCCTTCCATTGTGTAAGTAGATGTCGACCTCACAAATTAACTGGTATGTCTACAACATAGGGCTGTAAAAATCCTTTTTGTCCCTCTGGCCCAAGGCAGGGAAGAATGCAGATGCTTTGACATAAACCTGAAGCTCAGCCCACGCTAATTGATCTTGGGTGTTTTCCAATGGCCACTCCCTAGCAATTGATCTTTGACAAGAGCTCTATTGTGAGACTGATTAAGTCTAGCTTGGGTTATTTCACCATCAATCCACTAAGTTTTAAATTGTAAAAATTAGGATAAGGAAAGACAAGTCTTGGCCAGGGTGTTCCAATCTGTGGAAATTAATTGACTGCCATGAGTTGCACTCCGTATAAGACCCATGGTGTAAGGAGAAGTAGGGCTCTATTGAGCCACAGCCTATTTGAGCTCTTTTAGAAGTTTAAACTAAAATGGCTCATGTAAAACTTCTTGAACAATATTGGGGTGATCTGAATCGTCATCAGCTGTTACACGTTCATGAATGACATTAGAAAAGGTAAATGCCTCTAAGTCTCCTTCTAGTCTAGCCTGTCTTATACCTTTTTCTACCTCAGACAGAGGCATGCGAGAGCTTCCTGAAGGAGGGGAGGTGCACACATGGCAGAGAGAAAAGCATTAGTACTTTTCGCTGGCTGCAAGGGTGAATCTAATTTATCTGCTGTAGAAGCAGGCGGCATTTGCAAGTCAAAAGGAGCTGTGGGAGGAGAACAGTCCTCCAATGGCAGATATAATGACTTGGGAATTAAGGTGGGAACTCCTAGAGACCCTTCCTCCTTTTCCTCAGATTCCTGTACCTTTTCTTTTTCTCCTTTATCTTCCTCATCAGTTTGTAAAAATTCTAAAACTGACCAGATTAATTCCATGTATCCCAGATGGTTACTGGGAAATAAACTCTTTTATGATATAATCCACGGAGTACTGTACCAAAGTTTCCTCATGTTTTTATATCTAACATCCCTAAGTCTGGCAACCAAGGACAATAAGTTTCAATTACTTTGAGAAGCACTTCTAATTTCTGATCTGACACTTGATCTCCTCCAGCCTTAAGAAGATGTTTAAGCAAACAAATATAAGACCTATACTGGCCATTACCATTCCCCATTATGTATAGAGAAAAGGATAGAAAGAAAGACTTTCACTCTGAATGGATTCAGATGCCAGTCTGACTGCGTCCTTTGTGGTACTTTAAGATCTATCTTGGCTAAGGTGCACCTGTATAAACCCTGGGCATAGTTAATACTGTCAGGCGCTAAGTCACCATTTTTCCTTATGACTAGACCACAGAACCGCAGATTAGGGTCCACACAAACTCTGTAGCCATAGCCGTGGAGCTATAAACACACACTTACACAGTTACCATTTTGCACAACGAAAGAGAAAAACTCCCCATTTACCTTGGTTAAATTCTCCAAGAGTTACCCTACTTTCTTCCAGTAGTTGTCGCGACCTCTCCTGGGTCCCCACGCCGTGAAACCTCTTTGAATTTCGATTTGAAGTCGACCTTCCTTCTTGAGAACCACAAGTAAGTCCCAAAATCAGGAGCCCCAGAATTGGGGTGCACCACGTTAGGCTCCAGATGTCACGTCCTGCACAACGAGAGTTGTGGGGAGGGAGAAGGGTGGCATGCAGAGTTAAGAAAAGATAGTAGCCATGAATAGAATGCAAACCGTGGAGACAAGGGAAACAGTCTCAGGGACAGAATGCTGAATCTGGTCAACTCAAAGTTTTTATTGGTAAACTTCTAAAGAGGTAAAAGATTGTTAATCTCAAGATCTGTGTGTTAGTAGCCTGCTGGCTGTCTTTCCGAAAGTTCCCATTGTGTTCCAGCTTGAGCTTTGCCTTCACACACATGCACATCTCCAAGGAATCCATTGAAGGGGAAGAACTGATATAATTCCATCGGGTCTCAGTTTGCTGAGACTTCCCCTGAAAGGAGCTTTTCCAATATCTCCCCATCATGCCTCAGTTTGCTGAGGCACTCCCTTGTGAAATCCTGGGAAGAGCATGAGGGAACAAATGGTTTGGCAACTCTAAGGCAACATAGGACCCAAGAACTGGATTTACAATTAATCTTGTAGGTTATTTAAATTATATGTATTTTATTATGTACTTATATACTGAAATAATCATTTTTCATAACATTAATATTTAGCAGTAGTTTGAAACTACTAATGAATTTATATTTACATTCCATTTAAATCTACATATAGTGAAGTTAGTGTAGAAATTATAATCTATAGCCTAATATGCATCAGGTATGAAACATCTACAGTTGCTTTAAAAAAATAAATGTCAGAATAACCCCTTGAGTACATGCATATGTAAATAAACATAGCACATACATGCGTATTTAGTGAGACTACATTATAAAATAATAAATATTTACATAAATATTTATATATATATATATTTGTATTTACACAAATAAATTTACATAAAGGAATATATATACACACAGACACACATATATACACACATGCATATATTCACATGTTCATGTTTACACATGTATGTATGTAAGTACAGGCTTATGTCAAGTATAAGTATGTATATGTTTGCATAACCCCCTTCTCTTCTCTTAATGCACAGCCACTCGAGGCTCTTCCTGATTCCAGAACATGTCTTGCATATTCTGTGTATCCTCCTGTTTCTCTCTTTGGAAAATACTACTACACAGAGTAGTATATGTACATATAGATATGGTACCCTTTAAATAAGATTACAGTTTTTATTTTAGTTTACACTCTATAAATGGCTAGCCATGTCCTAACAAACCTTTATAAACCAAACCATTTGATTTCTTGGGCTGTTGTCCTGTAATGAACATATTGTCTGTGCTGACTGGCATCCTGAATACTAAGGGATGGAATGAGATGAGTGCTGCCTACCTGAGAACATGCATTTAACTGAAGTGCACCTAGGACACAGCACATTGGGCCATCACAGAGCACTACATATGATTCTTAATTTCTTTTTAATCCTAATAAAAAAAGGTTAAACCTATGTGGACCATTTCTTTTGAAAAATTGAGGTTATACTGAACAGAGTAGTATAAGGAAGTAAAAAGTAGAAAAATGGACAAAAGGAGAATGACTTCACCTATGTGTATGATTTAGCCCAGAGCAAGAAAAGCATTTTGGTATTTGCTCACATACAATTTTATTAACTCTTCAGTCAGCTGTTATCTGCAATTCTTAAATGTTGGTATTGTCCACTTTGACCTCCTGGGCTTATTTTATTTTTTTTCAATTGTACTGAAAAGCACATACCATTAAATTTACCATCTTAACTTCTTTGAAGTGTACAATTGAGTGTGAAGTATTTCACATTGTTATGAAACGTATCTGTTATGAAACAGATCTCCAGAACTTTTTCCTATTGCAAATCTGAAACTATACCCATTAAACAAGTCCTCTTATCCTCCCACCCCTTGGTAACCACCATTCTAATTTCTGTTTCTATGAACTTGACTACTTTAGATAATGCATGTTAGTGGGTTGCACGTGTTACAGTATGTATCGTTTTGTGACTGGATTATTTCATTTTGTGGAATGTTACGATTTCCTTCTGTTTTAAGGATAAAAATGTTCCATTTGTGTGTGTGTGTGTGTGTGTGTGTGTATACGTACACCATATTTTGTTTATGCATTCATCTGTTGATGGGTGTTCCACTATGGCAATTGTGAATAGTGCTGCTATGAACGTGGGTGTGCAGTTATTTATTTGAGACCCTCATTTCAACCCATTTTGGTTTATATAATACTTAGAGTAGGACTTGCTGGGTTATATGTTATTTATGGTTTTTAATTTTGTGGGTCCCTCTTAGTGATTTTTGCACATGTTGTACCATTTACATTCCCTCCAGCAGTATGCAAGGTTTCCAGTTGCTACACATTTTTTGCCAGCACTTGTTACTTTATTTATTTGAAAGTAGTCATTCATGTGTGTGAGGTATTAGGTTGTGGCTTTGATTTTTATTTCTCTGATGATTAATGGTGTTGAGTCACTTTTCATATGCTTGTTAGCCATTTGTGTAGCATTTTTGGAGAATTGTCAATTCAAGTCCTTGACCATTTTTATTTGTTTTTTTTTATTTATTTTATTTTATTTATTTATTTATTTATTTATTTATTTATTTATTTATTTTACCATTGAGTTGTAGGAGTTCTTTGTTTTCTGGATATTAAACCCTTACATGATGTATGATTTTTTTCTTATTTCTCTCATTTCATATAATGTCTTTTCACACTGTTGATTGTATCCTTTCATGTATAACAGTTTTTAATCTCGATGCAATCCCCGCCCCTCTTTTTGTATATCTTATTTGTCTACTTTAACGTTCATTTCCTGTGTCCTTGGCCTTCTTTTTTAATTCAAGAACATATTGTGGGTAACTTGATACACCATCAAAATGCTGTCTTAAGCCAGAAACAGAATTATCTTTATGTTTTCTTTGTAAGGAGTCCTTGTACTTGCTTAAAAAGAAAAAAAAATATAACCACAGGCTACAAGGTAAATGTCACAATTTTTAACTAAGGCATATAACTTGGTAATTGGGACCTGGCATGCTTTTATAGCCTCATTAGACATAACCCACCTTCTCTTTTCTTAATGCACAGACACTCGAGGCTCTTCCTGATTCCAGAACATGTCTTGCATATTCTGTGTATTCTCCTGTTTCTCTCTTTGGAAAACTTTCTCTCCTTATATTTGACAAACTCCTACTCATCCTCTGAAGACTACTACTTTCTCCTAGCTCCTTCTCTTCCTGATCTATCACTACTGTGTGCAGATTAATCTTATTTCACTTTACCTGTAGGAATACAATTATAATGTGTACAAAGCATTTAGTACAGTGCATGTCACAAAGTGTTCAATACCTATAAGCTGCTATAATTTTTAACCATAATAATTAGTTTAATAATACTTGTAATGATAGTATAGCAGTAGTATTAATTATACCCCTCCCATTACTATATATTAATTAGTAAGTTAGATTTTCAAAATATCATAAAGTCAAAGCATGTATAAACTGAAAGTTCTTTATAAAATTACTGGCTACAGGAATTTTTTTTTCTTTTTCTGAGATTTCATTGTTAATATATAGGAATGCAATGGATTTTTGTATGTTGATTTTGCAGTCAGAAACTTTATTGTATTTGTTTATTATTTCTAATAGCTTTGTGGTAGAGTCTTTAGGGTTTCTATGTAAAGCATCATGTCATCTGCAAAAAGTGGCAAATCATTCTGCAATTGCAACAAAAAGAGTAAAATACCTAGGAATAAAACTTAACCAAGGATGTGAAGGATCTATACACTGAAAACTGTAAGACATTTTTTAAAGAAATTGAAGACACAAAGAAATAGAAAGACATTCCGTGTTCATGAAATGGAAGAATTGACATAATTAAAATGGCTGTATTACCCAAAGCAATATACAGATTTTATGCAATCCACATCAAAATCACAATGGCATTTTTTTAAAGAAATAAAACAAACAAAAAAAATCATCAGATTTGTATGGAACTACAAATATACTAAATAGCCAAAGCAATCCTAATTAAAAAGAAATATAAATAATGCTGGAGGTATCACACTCCCGACTTCATCTTGTACTACAGAGCAACAGTAATCAAAAGAGCATTGTATTGGCAGAACAACGACACAGAGACCAATGGGATAGAATTGAAAACCCAGAAATAAGCCCACATAAATACAGACAGATAATTTTTGACAAAGGTGCCAAAAACATACAATGGAGAAAAGAAGGCCTCTAAAATAAATGGTGCTGGGATTATTGGAAAGTCACATGCAAGAGAATGAAATTAGACTGCTATTCCTCACCATGTACCAATTAACTCAAAATTGATCAAAGATCTAAACATAAGACCGGGAACAATAAACTGCATAGAAGAAAACATAGGTACTAAACTTAAGGATCTTCGTTTGAGAGGATTTTTTTTTTTAATTTGACATCAAAGACAAGGGAAAAAAAGCTAAAATAAATAAATGGGACTACATCAAACTGAAAAGCTTCAGCACAACAAAACATACTGTCAACAAAGTAAAATGGCAACCAACCAAATGGGAAAAGATATTTGCAAACAATGCTGCCGATAAGGAGCTAATATCCAAAATATACAAGGAACTCATACAACTCAACAACAACAAATAAAACAAACAATCCAATTAAAAAATGGACAGAAGACCTGAATAGACATTTCTCCAAAGAGGACATACAGATGGCCAATAGACATATGAAAAGATGCTCAACATCACTAATCATCAGAGAAATGCAAATAAAAACCACAATGAGATATCACCTCACCCCAGTCAGAATGGCTATCATCAACAAGACAAATAGTAACAAGTGTTAGAGAGGCTGTGGAAAAAAAGGAAACAACATACACTGTTGGTGGGAATGCAGACTGACGCAGCCGCTATGGAAGGCAGTGTGAAGGTTCCTCAAGAAATTACGAATAGAATTACCATATGACCCAGCAATCGCTCTCCTGGGTATCTACCCACAAAATCTGAAAACATTTATCCGTAAAGACATGTGTGCTCCAATGTTCATTGCAGCTTTATTTACAGTGGCCAAGACATGGAAACAACCAAAGTGTCCTTCAATATATGATTGGATAAAGAAGACACGGTATATATACACAATGGAATACCATCCTGTCATAAGAAAAGATGACAACATTTGTGACAACAAATGTTGTGACAACATGGATGGATATTGAGATTATTATTTTAAGTGAAATAAGTCACAAAGAAAAAGTTGAGAACCATAAGACTTCACTCATATGGAATATAAAACTGAAAACAACAAAGGAACAAGACAAACACATAAAGAAACAAAAACTCAGACACAGACAATAGTTCAGTGGTTACCAGAGGGTAAAGGGGGAGAAGGGATGGTAGAAGAGGGTAAAGGGGATCAAATATATGGTGATGGAAAGAGAACTGACTCCGGGTGGTGAGCATACAATATGATATATAGATAGTGTATTACAGAATTATACACTTGAAGGCTATGTAATTTTATTAGCCGTTGTCACTCCAATAAATTTTAGTTAAAAAAAAAGAAAAAGAATTACTGGCTACACCCATTTTTTTATATCTGAGAGTAAAAATTCACCCCCTAGTACCAAATTCACTGTTTCATCATGTGGCCAGAGTCGCTGCTGATACATCTCTTCAGCACAGATGAAAAAGAAAGCTAATGTGCAATTTTTATTTCTAATTATAGTTCGGACTTTAGAATTCAGATCCTCCTGTTTTCACCTCTCTTTATTTGTTTTTGTTGCCTTCTCAACATGAATTGTTCTCCGCTTTCCTTTCTCTCCACTTATTTGGCTGATTTTATAGTCATTCTTTAATATTATGCAAATGTACATACTTCTATACTTCTCCTTGAAGCCTCTTAGGGAGAGCTGCCATTCTCTGTATTTCCAAAGTGCCCTGTGTTTTTTCATGTGACTTATAATTCCTTACTAGACATGGAACTTCTTGAGACTATAATACTTCATTCATTATTTGATCCTTAATGCCTACCATAGCACTTGGTCTTTGCAGGTTGGCAATAAAATTTTGTTCAGTGAATGGGTGTGGGTATTTCATCACCAGTCTCTATCTGGTCATCCATGTTGATAAAGTGGGCTAGACTTCCTCTTTTATCGTTAGCTCTGATCTGTAGAGAAACCTAAGTGTCTTGCTCTTGAACCTGTCTTGGTCCATTCCTTGTCATTGGAATGCTGAAGGGAAATAGAGAACAATTCCCTGAATTCTGGAAAAATATGGACTAAGTTAGCCTCTCCATGCCTTCTGACTCATGTCCCACTATGATGGCCTCTAGATCTTCAAAGGGTGAGCTTACCCCCGAGAAAGGCATTTCAAATCTATTCAATTGCAATCATTGAATTTCTGTTACTCAAGTTTATGCTTACAATATGAAAAGAAAAATACAAAATATGTATAAAATTTAACTGTGCAAATCCAATCTTCATTATACATTTTTATATTGTTTTTGTATGTAACAGTTCATAGATATCATTGCTAAGAAAATGTACGAGTTCGACGGGTTACTTCAAATGGAAGACAGTCTAGTAACAGATCACTGCCTTTCTCAAATATGTTTAAATGCTTCAGTAAACAAGAGATTTAGTGAAGAAATGAATTTGGGATAAAATAAAATGTCATATTACCCAATTTGACATAAAAATTATGCCATTTAGTTGACTTTTTCACTATGCATCAGGAAGTGTAGTCACTTAGCACCACATACTACTTGTCAGCATTCAATCTGTAGCTAGGGATTAATTTGAAAGTAAGAAAACATAGACAATAAGAGCAATACTTTGAAATTATTTTTGAAATTATAGTTATTATAATTTATTTATATATTAAAATATGTTTAACATTTAAATAAGGAAGCCTCTGAGCATATATTAACTGTATCTTCCATAGTTTTTAAATGTATTATTCTCTTTTTATATTGACAAATTAATTTAAATTAGATTTATGATTTGTTAATGATTTAAATCAATGCATCTAGATCTTCCTTTTTCATAGTTTTAACACATTTTTACTTACTATGATTTACATAATATAATACTTTAAAAAATTAGGTTGACATAGCCATTGATTAATAGAGTAAAAACTACATGCATATTTTGTTTTCTAACTATATTCTTAAAATGTAAAATCTATTTTTTTCAGAGAGCTAGCCATTGACTTTTACTCATAGTAGGTAAAACTGTTTTCATGGATATTGTTTTAATAACTATGCAGCAATCTATAAGTTTGTATTCATTCTTGTCTACCTACCTTCGTTTCTACCTCTTTTTTTTCTTTATATCATCATTCATCATTTACTCATTCAAATAAATTGTATGAAGCTTCCATTAAGTGCTAAGCACTCTGCTAAGAGCTAAATATTTACCAGAAAATTCAATATACTTAGTTCTTTCATGATGTAAGACAGAAAAACAAAACAGATAATTAAAGAAATTGGAAATTGCAGTATAGGTTATGAAAGAAAGAAGCAAATGGCTGAAATGAAGAAACAAGGGGCTGACATGAAGTATAATGGAGGTCTATTTCAGATAAAGTGCTCAGAATGGACCTCTTTCAGTGATTGATATTTAAAGAACTCTAAAAGATGATAGAGAAATTTCTCATCGAGGAGTAAAAAATATTTTAGGCAGAAGAATAGTGATACAATGCCTTGAAGTTAGAACTAGGCTGGAGTATTTGATGAAATGAAAAAACAAAAAACAAAAAAACAAAAAACCTTAATGGTTGGTTTGGAGCTGGCAGCACAATGGGAAAGGCACAATGGGGGACGAGGTCATATATGTCCCTGGGACTTACAGGAAAGTATTCTGATTTTGGTCTAAATGTCATCAAAACCATTGAAGCATTGTCAAAGAGTAATATGTTCTGATTTATATTTTTAGAATATCAATTTTGCTTCTGCATAGGATATGGATTAAAGTAGTTTAGGTTTTAAGGAAGGAGGCAAGTTAGGAGGAGGACACAGATGACAGCCTGGAACAAAGGACTGAACCTGGAGATGTGGAGAAGTTGGCATATTTAGGATTTACTGGGGAGGGAATGAACAGCATTTTCTGGTGACTTAGATATGGGAGGATGGATGAGGGGAAGAAGGTAAAATATATAGGGTTCCTGTTTCAGCAATAGAGTAGGTTGTGGTGCCGGTGGGCCCAAGAGGATCAAATACAGGCTGGCACACAGTCAGTACTTAATACCATTGTTTCCTGCCTGAACAGTTAATTGAATTAATGAATATATATGAAAAGTGGGACTATGGAAGTAAATTACGATCTCATGGTGGGGGAGATATCATATTGCCTACCACACATTGTTAACACTGTTTTTCTAAATTCACATACTTCTACTTATTAGTTGTGTAATGGGGGATATATTTATTAACCTCTCTGGGCTAATTTCTTCATGTTTAAAATAGGCCTATGAATATGACTTAACTAAACAATACAGGTAAAATGTCTAACAAAAGGTTTACATAGTGTAGTTGTTCAATCAGTGAAGCTACTAAATCCAGTATACCTAACAATTAGCTATGTCCCTATAACTTCAGGTAGAAAGAAATGGTGTCTCAAGAAGAAATAACATAATTGTCTAAGGCACTTCAGCTAAAATTATTTATTTTGTTGATGTGCACCTAAGAATGGAAAGAGATGGAATGAATTTAACAATATAAAAATATACCTAAAGTATACCAAAACCATATATATATATATATATATATATATATATATATATATATATATGTATATACATACATACCTCTGTTTATACATCATTTTGTTTTCTATGCTTGTTTATTTCTTAATAGTAATGCCCCTAAATAATCCATATTTAGAATATGGGTTATTCCAAAAATCCATTCCAAAAAATTGCAAAAAAATACTGGAGCAGATTGTAAGAGGATTGGAAAAGAGACATGCAAGGGATGTGGTGGAAGGAGGCATTAGGTAGAAAAGGATCTTGGTCTTACAAGGTCTGACAATTAAGTTTGCGAACTCATCCAACAAAAAGTGCTACATACCTCATTTCTGAATATCACTATGGTCATCTTCGAAGTACACCCCTTAGGAAACTATGCACTGACACCAGCATCTAGTTCACCCTTCAAAGCAGTTTTTGAACTCTTTTTCTGAAATGGCCATCATGCCTATTGTTGCATTACTCTTGATGTCCTGAATGTCATCAAAATGTCTTCCTTTTAATATTTCCTTTATCTTAAGATAAAGAAAGAAGTCATTGGAGGACAGACTAGGTGAGCAGGGAGGGTATTCCAGTCCAGTTATTTGTTTACTGGCTAAAAACTCCCTCACAGACAGTGTGCTGTGTGAGCTGGTGCATTGTCGTGATGCAAGAGCCATGAATTGCTGGCGGAAAATTCAGGTCGTCTAACTTTTTCATGCAGCCTTTTCAACATTTCCAAATAGTAAACATGGCTAACCATTTGTCAGTTGGTACAAATTCATAATGAATCATCCCTATGGTATCAAAAAAACATTAGCAACATTGTTGCCAACAAGTTTGTGAACTTAATTGTCAGACCTCCTGTGTGTGTGTATACTATATACCAAAGCTATATCTATGTATGTGTGTGCATGTATATTATATATTGCATATAATATATAACATAGTATATATGTGTAATATATATACATATAATTGTATACATCATTATGTTTTGTATACTCATTTATTTCTTAATAGTAATCCCCCTAAATAATCCATATTGAAATATTATTTGATGGTGTTAGAAGTATTTGAATAAATATTTAGGTTAAAATCTTTGTGTTTTACTTATAATTCTTTGAGATCTTAATATTTAGCACATTTTAAAAAATGTAAAGAAGAACTGAACAAAACTCGTTTTTCCAGAAGTTGAACTTTGATGATCTTTTGCTATTTGGTAAGATTTTCTTCCTTTGATTTTATCAACAATTTTATATAATAAACTCTTTTCGGAAAAGATTTACCTGTAGAATATTTTTGTGTGTTGGTTGGTTGGTTTGGACATTTTCAGCCATTGTATAGCATTTTTGAGGTTAGAGCCCAAGCCTCTCCAGCTCCAGATGAGAAAGACTGAACTATTGTATTCCTTGGGGAGAAGGTCTCTGGGTCTAGCTGGACCTGGGAATGAAACAGCAAGAGCATGAAGCTGTTAAGTGCTCACATCATTAGTCACATTTAAAATAGTAGCTATGGTAGTTGGTTCTAACAAATCCATTTTTATAGAAAACAATGGTACACTCAGGAGCACGTAATAATATATGCTGGAAGCATTAACATTATATCCTGATAGCCTCTTCCTGAAGGACAAGAAAAGCAGATGTTCCCCCCCCCCCCCCGCCTCCCAGTATTTAACACAGTTGATTGTGCATGACTAATTCTTTTGCTAGTCTTGTCTGGTGTCAATCTTTTGTTTTTTAGTGGAAGTTTCCTTTGGGGGTTTAGCAGCACACATGGCTGACCTGCATGCTTCTTTATCTTCAGGGGTCTAGTAAAATATTAGCACACAGAGCTAAATTGATTTGGAAACATAAGGCACAAAAAGCTGGTTTATGCAAATGTTAACACTGTATAAAAAAGCCCTTGGACATCATTTAAAGTGCAGCTTCACCTCACTAACTGACTCACTGACATTTGCATGGAGACTAACATTAACCATTTAGAAAAACTTAAGCTTTGCTTGTCCTGGGGCCCTGCATATAAATGTGGCTGTTCTGTATCTCTGTACACCCCTTGTATGACTATGCAGCCAAGTTTTTATTTATCATGCCAAGAGAAAAGTTATCCAAACGAATATAGTATCCAAAACTCGTTTACATGTGGCTCTGGACTTACCTTCCCAGTTGAATTGGTTTTAAACTCTGAAAATTAGATTGTATGCCCTAACCACCTGGTAACTGACATCGTGAAAAGGTGAGAGAAAAGTGTAAGTGGCAAGGTGTTGGATGAACAATACACAGCTAAAAATATGTGGGTGAGCTATGGACTGGTTGAAATTTTTAATAATTGCATTTTTGCTATAGCAACTTCTGTTATATTCGAATCCAATACATGTGTTTTATAGTAATGCTTTGTACAAGATCAGTGCTCATATTACCTACAGAAGAAATGAAACGCTGTTTACATGTACCATAGGACATTGATTAGAGTTATTCATGTTTTCATTTTTTGTTCATAACTTTGAGTTTTTTTAATTTTTAATTTATCAGATAAAACTCTGATTTTGATCAACGCATACACAGGTATATAAAAAACACTTTTTGAAATAGGAAGTTGTATTACAGTTAAAGGGCAATCAGCAAAATTATACAATAACGATCTGCATAATTTTCTTTTGGTTCAATCTCATTTTAACAAATAATTGTGAATTACACCATCACCTATAAATAAACAAACAAACAAACAAATAAATAGTAACAATCATACTAAACAGACATGAGAATAAAATACATCCTGATCATTACTCTTTAGAGTATACATTTAAGGTAAAAAAATGCAAATATTCATTTAGATTAGAATACATAATAAAATTAAAAAAAATATCATTAAGGGAGCATGTTTACTCAGTTCATTTACTTTTGATAAGAATGAATTTATTTTTTTAAATTTATTGGGGTGACAGTTGTTAGTGAAATTATATAGATTTCAGGTATAAAATTCTGTATTACATCATCTATAAATCCCATATAAATTCACAACCCAGAGTCAGTTCTCCTTCCATCACCATACATTTGATGCCCCTTACCCTATCTCCCACCCCCCACTCCCCTTACCCTCTGGTAACCACTAAACTATTGTCTGTGTCTGTGAGTTTTTGTTTCTCATTTGTTTGTCTTGTTCTTTTGTTGTTTTTGGTTTATATACCACATATCAGTCAAATCATATGGTTCTCTGCTTTTTCTATCTGACTTATTTTGCTTAAAATTATACTCTCAAGATCCATCCATGTTGACACAAATGTTCCTATATCATCTTTTCTTACTGCTGAATAGTATTCCATTGTGCACATATACCACAACTTCTTTATCCATTCATCTATCGAAGAACATTTTGGTTGTTCCATGTCTTGGCCACCGTAAACAAAGCTGCAATGAACATTGGAGCACACATGTCTTTATGTATAAATGTTTTCAGATTTTTTGGTTAGATACCCAGGAGAGGGGTTGCTGGGTCATATGGTAATTCTATTCTTAATTTTTTGAGGAAACTCCACACTGCCTTCCATAACGGCTGCACCAGTGTGCATTCCACCAACAGTGTATGAAGGTGCCTTTTTCTCCACAGCGTCTCCAACACTTGTTACTATTTGTCTTGTTGATGATAGCCATTCTGACTGGGGTGAGGTGATATCTCATTGTGGTTTTTATTTGCATTTCTCTGATGATTAGTGATGTTGAGCATTTTTTCATATGTCTATTTCCTATTTGTATGTCCTCTTTGGAGAAATGTCTCTTCAGGTCCTCTACCCATTTTTCAATTGGGTTGTTTGTTTTTTTGTTGTTGAGTTTCATGATTTCCTTGTATATTTTGTATATTAGCCCCTTATCGGAGGCACCGTTTGCAAAAATCTCCCATTCAGTTGGTTGCCTATTTATTTTGTTGATGGTTTCTTTTGCTGTGCTGAAGCTTTTGAGTTTCATATAGTCCCATTCGTTTATTTTAGCTTTTACTTCCATTGTGTTTGCAGTCAAATTCATAAAATGCTCTTTGAACCCAAGGTCCATAAGTTTGGTACCTATGTTTTTTTCTATGCAGTTTATTGCTTCAGGTCTTAAGCTTAAGTCTTTGATCCCTTTTTAATTAATTTTGGTACATGGTGACAGATAGCAGTCCATTTTCATTCTTGTGCACATGGATATCCAATTCTCCCAGCACCATTTGTTGAAGAGGCTGTATATCCTCCATTGTATGTTTTTAGCTTCTTTGTCAAAAATTATCTGTCCATATTTATGTGGTTTTATTTCTGGGTTCTCAATTCTCTTCCATTGGTCTATGTGTCTGTTTCTCTGCCAATACCATGCTGTTTTGATTATCGTAGCCCTGTAGTACAAGCTAAAGTCGGTGAGTGCGATACCTCCAGTATTGTTAATTATTCTTAAGATTGCTTTGGCTATTCAGGGTCTTTTGTGGTTCCAAACAAATCTGATGATTTTTTGTTCTAGTTCTTTCAAAAATGCCATTGGGATTTTGATGGGGATTGCATTAAATCTGTATATTGCTTTGGGTAATATGGCCATTTAAACTATGTTGATTCTTCCAATCCCCTAGAATGGAATGTCTTTCCATGTCTTTGTGTTTTCTTCAATTTCTTTCAAAATTGTCTTATAGTTTTCAGCATATAGGTCCTTCACATTCTTGGTTAAGTTTATTCCTAGGTATTTTATTCTTTTTGCTGCAATTGCAAAAGGAATTGTTTTTTGTATTTCTTTTTCTGAAATTTCATTGTTAGTATATAGGAATGCAATGGACTTTTGTACGTTGCTTTTGTAGCCAGCAAATTTACTGTATTCATTGATTGTTTCTAATAGCTTCTTTTGGTGGAGTCTTTAGGGTTTTCTATATATAAAGCATCATAACATCTGCAAAGAGTGATAATTTAACTTCTTCATTCCCAATTTGGATGCTTTTTATGTCTTTCTCTTGCATGATTGCTCTGCAAGGACTTCCAACACTATCTTAAAAAGCAGAGGTGATAAGGGACAGTCCTGTTGTGTTCCTGAATGTAGAGTAAAGGGCTTCAGTGTTTCACCATTAATTATGAGATTAGCTGAGGGCTTGTCATACATGTCCTTTATTATGTTACGGTATTTTCTTTCTATACCTATTTTATTCAGTCTTTTAATCATAAATGGATGTTGTATCTTGTCAAATGCTTTTCCTGCATCAATTGATATAATCATATGATTTTTGTCCTTTATGTTGTTTATATGATGTATCACATTGATGGATTTGTGGATGTTGAACCAACCTTGTGCCCCGGAGATGAACCCCACTTAGTCGTGATGAATAATCTTTTTAATGCATTGATGTATTCAATTTGCTAGAATTTTTTTTAGGATTTTTGCATCTCTATTTATCAGAGATATTAGTCCTTAGTTTTCTTTTTTTGTATTGTCTTTACCAGGTTTTGGCATCAGGGTAATGTTGGCCTCATAAAATGAGTTAGGGAGTACTGTCTCTTCTTCAGTTGTTTGGAAGAGTTTGAGAAAGATTGGTATTACATCCTCTTTGAAGGTTGATAGAATTCACTAGTGAAGCCATCTGGTCCCGGACTTTTGCTTTTGGGAAGGTTTTGGATGACTGATTCAATTTCGTTAATGGTGATCAGTCTGCTTAGATTTTCCAATTCTTCATGGTTCAGCCTTGGAAGGCTATATGTTTCTAAGAACTTGTCCATTTCTTCTAGGTTACTGAATTTGAATTTCTTTGTTGTTGATTTTTGACAGCTTCAATACAATGTGCCTTGGAGAAGGCCTGTTGGGATTGAGGTAATTAGGTGTTCTAATTTCTTCTTGGATTTGAGAATCCAGTTCTGTCCACAAGTTTAGGAAGTCCTCATCGACAATTTGTTTGAATATATTCTCTCTTCTCTTCTCTCTTTCTTCTCCTTCTGGTTTGCCCATTTTTCTTATATTGCTCTTTCTGATGGAGTCAGAAAGTTCTTGTAGAGTTCTTTCATTCCTTTTAAGTCTCAAGTCTCTTTCTTCTTCCATCTGTGTAATTTCCAGATTTCTATCTTTGATGTCACTGATTCTTTTTTTTATCTGGTCAACTCTACTACCACAGCTGCTTATTTCATTCTTGATTTCTACTATGGAGTTCTTAATCTCCAGAAATTCTATTTAGTTCTTGTTTTTAAATTTCAATCTCTTTCGTAAAATGCTCATGTTGTTCTTTGATTGTGTTTCTGAGTTCATTAAACTGCCTTACTGTGTTTTCTCGCATCTCGTTGAGTTTTTTTCAGAACTGTAATTTTGAATTCTTTGTCATTTAAACTACATATTTCTATATCTTTATGTTCCTTTTCTGGAGACTTTTCACTTTCTTTCTGAGCTATCTTGTTGCCTTGGTTATTCATGGCAATTGCTGATTTATTATTTTCTTCCTAGACATCTACAGGAGTTGCTTCTGCAACAGGTTGATATGAAGAGGTCTTTCTTTTGTTTTCCAGTACTTGTTGGTAGAATGTTTTATTTTCTCTACGACTGCAGCCTTTTTTCTCTCTCTCATGGTAGTGCTATGTTTTCTCTGCACCATTCCAGTTTCTCACTCAACGGGAGGATTCCCTGGGAGACGGGGTTCTCCTCCGTTAATAGTTTGTCTGGGTCACAGGGCACATTGTTCATGTGGGTATGTGGAGAGCTTTTGAAGTTGCAAAGCTCTTCCTACAACAGATTCAGAGCCCATATGTTTCAGCAGTTCTGTTTACTCCTGCGGAGATCTGCCTACATAGGTGGGGCCAGGGCTGGGGTGAGTTGTGAGAGGTGGCCCAGAGCAATGGCAGCGACCACCACCACAGCTGGTCCTGCTTCCACAGCTCCCTCCCCTTTGCCAGAACTAGTTGGGCTGTGAATCTGTGTCTGCAGTCCACAGTTCTCAGAATAGCCAATATTCTGTTCTTTTGATCTTACACTGCTACTTTTCTGTTTCTATCACCGGGCAGGTGGGAGCGGGCTGAGCTCTGGGAGGGTAGGGAGGGGGCGGCTAGTCTCAGTGCCTAAGACTTCTGTTCTCTGCTCTGCAGTAAGGGCTTAAACCAATGTTTTCAGCCTTCTTCCCTCAGTCTTCTCTCCGAGGTCTCTGCCGTGAGTGTTGGGTTCAGCCGTGTTATATGCTGCCCCCTCAGCCCTGTGGGCCATAAGTGGAGCCCTAGCAGTTCGAGTTCTTCCCTCTCCCGCATCTGCTGTAGTTCCGGGATGCAGCAAGCTTGGAACACCGTGCCAGGTCTGCGTCCTGCGCGATTCTTTCACCTTTATGTGAATTCAGTAGTGGGCCTCTTCGTCTTGCCTGTCTGCTGTGCAGGGAATCCTTTGTGGAGTTATTGTTGTTCAGTTATTTGTAAATACCAGGGGAGGTTTACAGAGGCTCATTCACGCCTCCATTTTGATGACGTCTCAAGAATAAATTTCTTGATGCACATGGGAAGCCTGAAATTTATACTTAAGTGGGAATATTCCAAGATGCTATAAATTTTGTTAACATTGCTATAATATAATCATGAATTTGCATGAGAACATTCTGTTTGTCATATGCATAATCATTTAAAACTTTAAACAATCTTTATAGTTGAAGTAGACTGCATATGGGTTCATTATAGCTTCATTTTTTAAGACATTTTAGGGACATGTGTGTATGTATTTGTATTTGTGGGACTGTATAAACACACATATTTTACAGTACCCTTTTAGG
Source organism: Rhinolophus hipposideros (assembly GCF_964194185.1). Classification (NCBI taxonomy): domain Eukaryota; kingdom Metazoa; phylum Chordata; class Mammalia; order Chiroptera; family Rhinolophidae; genus Rhinolophus; species Rhinolophus hipposideros. The sequence goes on from NC_138059.1 coordinate 20,628,401, forward strand.
CTAACAACTCAATTGTAAATTTTAAAACCGTTAAAAACTTACTATTCGTATAATAAATACAAATATTTATTTGAATTATTTAAATAATTTAAATAATAACTTAAGTATTCTCTTTAACTCCATCTTTTTGAAAAATAATTGAGAGTAATAATACACAAATACTATAGAATTTTGTAATGATAGTTTTATTTTTATAAATCACTGTAACCTTGTGATTACAATTTACTAATAAAACATATTACAATGTAATGTATGTTCTATATTCCACTTGTTTACTCAATATGAAATCGTGGGCTTTCTATTTAACTATTTTTTCTATTACTTCCTATTCAACTATAGAGAATGGCAAATTGAAATATAAATTTTCCATAAACATTGTTGTTGTTTTTTTCCATCAGGTGTCTTTAGCCTAGTCAAGAGGAACTTTTTGTAAAAAATAAAAAGGATAATCTATGTATTTGGTTTGGTTTGGTTTCCTTTGCTCCTTTGGACATCTTCCATTTCCCCATGTTGTCTCCACTGTTGTTTATGGTGTTACACTATATTCTTGATTATTTTCTCACTTGTGTTTTATATCACACGGCAGTCTGTGCAATGATTAAAGCAATCTTCTTAGATGGCTTCTTTTGAAACTTAGCTCTACCACTTTGTAACTATGTAATTTTGGGCAAATTACTGACCTGTCAGTGCTCAGTTTGCCTTCCTGAAAAACACAAATAATTACTTTATTCTATTTTCCTTATAGAGATATTATTAGGATTCAGTTTGATGATCTATTTTAAAGGCTAAGGAGAGTGTCTTCATGCACACAATGGATATTTGCCATTATTAACCAAAATCATCTAGTTTATGTTAGCTAACAGTATATCTACTGTTTTACAAATTTTATTGGTTAGTAATAGGCTCCAAAGCAAACTGATATTTAAGTGTAATAAATTCAAGAGAAGCTCGAGAAAGAGCTTCTTTTTAAGCAATCAGGCACCGTTCAACTCTTCAAATTATACTCGAAGTGCTCTCATAATTTGCCTTTTCACAGGGCTTTTCATGGACTAGGATTTGCTATTATTTTTTCTTACTTTCTATTCTCTTCTTACTACTCTATTTTGTAGCAGAAAATGAGAAACAAGCAGCAGCAGTGAACTTGTCATTTAACTAGTAGTAGAGATGGCAAGAGTGAAATGAAATATATGGAATGAGAGTGCCTTCTCTATCTCCCTGCTGTGACAATATTGCCAGAGGGAGTAACAAGTCAATTGTGCCATCAACATGCTAGAAACTTCTCCTCATGTACAAAAATAAAATTCCTAGGATACTGATAAAGAAAACAGAAATATGTAAGTAAGAGACCACTGGCAACATTTATGTCAATAGACATGCACTATCAAGATAATGGTAATTTTACAAATAAGAAACCAGCTTCAAAGAAGTTTATATAAATTGATTTAGCTCACACAATTTGTTAGTGACAGATTTATTCCCATGTTTCTGTGATTCCGGAACACCCACTTTCCAGCTCAGCATAATACTGCTTGTCATATAATTATTCAAGAAATTTCATGGACACACTGGGGAGTGAAAAATATATTTATCAGATAATATATTATTTAGGTACCTACCATAAGCTAGCCCTGTTCTGGGTACATGGGATAATGCTATGACTAATGTATTAGTAATGTAGTCAACATGGCATATCATTTATATTTTACAGGTAAATGAGAAAACAACAACAAAAATTATTGAATAGTGATATGTTGAATGAAGAAACTATAACAAGGTGATGTGATAGAGACTGATGGCGGACTGTTCTAGCTATATAGTGTTTAGTCAAGGGAGATTTGAATGACTTCAGGTAGCCAACATTGGGAAGATACTGGGAAAAAGACACCACCAGCCTAGAGGATAGTCATAACAAAGGTGCTAAAGGTAGAATGAACTTTGATAAATTTAAGAAAATGATAAATGAGTACTATGGCTTGAGTTTATTGAGAGCTCTGTGGATTAAGATCATTTAAGGCCATCGCAAGAACACTGGCTTTATTCCAAATTCAAGAAAACATTTTAGAATGTAACAAACAGGAAACTGCGAATAACATTATCCATTTTTCACTTAAAATGCTTTTGACTTCCATGTAGGAAAAAAAAATAAATAATGGGTCAAGAGAAGAAGGGGGGATTGAAGATGATAGCATATTAATTTGGTCCTACTGATAAATGATGGAGCAGGAATATAGAAATCAACCAAAATATACTGAAAATAAACAAATGTTTATATGTATTTTAAGTTTATAGCATAGTGACTGGCGCAAAATGAATTCTCAAATACATAACTATGATTAGTTGTATTAAACATCTATCTTCATAGAGTACAGTGTCTATCTGGAAAGATTTGCGGAATATACATACTGTAAATTTAATGACGGTTTATTATCATTCTTACAACGGTATTAGACAAAGTCAGAAATGTCTCTTTCTTAATAAAAGGATTTGTACCTACTCCTGAAATAATGCAATCAAGGCATCAGTAAGCTTGAATTGGAGGAAGAAAGTACTCTTATAAGAAATCACTGAAAGTCCACATGAAAGCCAGTGATATCCTCCAAAGCCATTCTATTTAGTATCACTTAAGATAGATATTTTGGCTACCGATTAAGTGACAAGCATATTTCTAAACATGAAAATACATTAATGAAAAAGATAGATATTGTTTCTGTGTATACTGGGTTAAATTATTGCTGTTTAAATAATCCTTATTTGCATTCACAGATGCACTCAAATTTAAAATTTTTCATTTTCAAGAAAACTGGGCTCAAGTTCTGTAGTTTTAGAAATGAGAAAATACTGCATGAAATTTGTAAAAATAAACACAGGCATGAATGGCTAGCCTACAGTGTAGAGCAGGGAGAAAGCCTCTCAAAAATACATAAAATTTAAATCTGAAATTGGGAATACCTTATTAATGGGAATTTAAAAAAATAATCAACTTGACAAAATAATTTCCAGTAGGATGGACTTCCGATGTTCATAACTAACAGTTCATGTTGCAACAATAAACAAATCTTGACCTTATAATTCTCTCATTCGGTAAATATTTATTTCTCATCCATGCAATATCCATTGGTGACCCATGTTGACATTGCAGTTTTACTATATGCATTTATTAATATCTTGAGAGGTCTGTGAATTCAAATCATTTAATGCCATTGTAAAGTATGCTGTTCTTACTCCAAATTCAAGGAAAACCATTGAAATGTTACAAGCAAGGAGGGACTATGTGTGACATGATTGAACTTCCACTTTTAAAAGATACTCTGGTCTTCCCTTTAGAAAATGAATTGTAAAAAGACAAGAGAAGAAGATGGGATTGGAGTCATGGTTTATGTCTTTCTTAGGCAGATAGGATGTCAATGGATATTTTTAAGGACTAGGCTTGGTAATGACTTAAGTGACATTTGCTCAGTTCCCATTGGACAACCATTAGCTGCAAGGCACCATCCTAACTTTCATGGTTGTGATGATATGCAGTTTTCCTGAGGAATTAGATCAATGAGCATATAGTATTGTTTCTGCCTCATAATATTTGCAATCAGAATCTTGGAGGCAAAGTTTCCTCATGTCTAAATAATTATTTCTTCTATTTTACATATCTTTAGCCATTGCTTCAAACTCTGACTGTTTCTGAAAGCTCTTTCTCCAGATAACAATTAGTAACCCCTCCTATTGAAATGTATACAGTCAATCACTACAAAATGAACAAAGATTTTGGAAAGGATGACTGCTACCCAAACTAGTTAATATGTTTTATTATTATTAAAGTTCCCCTTTGCACAGTTGGATGGATGGTGAAGAGGACTTAGCTATCTGACATAGTATGTGGAATCATCAATATACCTGAAAAATAGTTGAGATAAAGACAGTAAATAATACCACCTGGGAGAAAGTATATGTTGTGAAAAGAAGTGAGAAGTACTGATATTAAAGTAACTGGTAGAATGTGAGGTAAATGGATAAGAAGAGGTTAGGTACAGGGTAATCAGTCAAGTATTTCATGGAAGCCAAAAAAGAGGAGAGTTCTCAACAGGAACAAGTTAATAATGTCAGATGTCACAGAGGCCCAGTGTTTTTTGTTTGTTTGTTTGTTTTTTGTTGTTGTTTGTTTCTTTGTTTGTTTTAATTACTGAAAAAGTTGTGTCTTTTAGGAAGTCAATGGTGAACTTAGGAAAAAATGTTTCAGTAGAGTATGAAGATAAACAAAACTACAGTTAATTGAGGGATGACTGGGAAATATTAGGTTGGTGCAAAAGTACTTGTGGTTTATACAATTATTTTTAACCTTTTAAACCACAGTTACTTTTGCACCAATCTAATAAATAAGTAGAAACATTAAACAAAGATAAATTTTCTGAGGCTTTGTAAAGGAAAGAGGAAAATGTTAGGGAAAAAAATCATTAATAGGCCAAGAAAAGTCTCCTTTGCCTTGCTATTTGGCAGTGGAGAATTTTGGCTTCATTTGGATTTTTAGGATGGTACTGGAGAGAGATTTATCAGTTTAAGTGACCCCATGTGGAGTTGAGACCTGGAATTAGGCAGAAGATGTAGTCCAGTACTCAAGTGAATGGATTAGCTATTTTGCATGAGTTAGTACTACAGTGATTCTTGAGTCTAGTTATGCATTATAATCACCTCAGGAACTTTATTAAATTCCCCTCCTATCGATTCCACTATTGACCAGTTAAGTAAGAACCTTGGGGTAGCATGAGTTATAAGTATTTTTAGGTGCTATCCAGATGTTTCTGATGTTCAGTCTATGTTGATACCAAAGTGGTAGGATTTAGGAAATTTTGAGAGCTATCCTAACATGAACATTCTCACATTTTAAAATGAAATGGCGTTAAAGTTTGCCTTCTGAGAGTATAAAGTGTCAAGGGGAGTAGGGACTCAAGGAGAACAACAGAAGGTTAAAAATGATGTGTGAACCAGGACAGGGGTTTTATAAAACAGAAAGAACTGAGATGGTTTGTTACTCTCTTTATTGAAACTGCAAATGCCTGGGCCCTTCCTGGACATTCTGAATCAGAAATTCTGGAAGTGGGGCTCAGCAGTCAGTGGTTTAACAAGCCCTCTGGGTGATTCCCTTTCATGCTGCATTTCCAGAACTGCTGGCTTGTCCAGCCCTGAATGTCTGGATCAGGCTCAGTTTCTAATCACCGTCTTAGGGAATGGAGGAAAAGGAAGGCCAGAGCTGACCCATGTCTTGGAGATTCAGGGGTCACCTCACAATATGTTTGCTTATTTGAAGGAAGATTGTGTGCTTTTGAGTTATCTCCCTTCGGTTTCATAATGTTTTTGTTTAAAATATAACATATGTACAAAGAAATTGCAACTTACAAGTAGGCAGCTTGATGAATGTTTACAAAATGAACACAGCCTTATTATTAGCACTCAGATCAAGAAGAGAATATTACCAGAAAGTCAGAAATCTCTTGAATACTTTCTTCCAGTCATTACCCTTCTCTTCTCTGCATGTCAACACTCCTCTGATTTGTAGCACCACAGATATTATTTTGCCTATTTTCAATTTTTATACAATGGATTCTTGCATAATGTGCTCTTCAACAGGTAATATCCTTTGTGAGATTCATCATATTGTTGCATATAGTAATAATTGTATTCATTTCTCATTGAATAATGGTAGTACATTATAGGACTAAACCACTATGTGTTGATGTGTGATATCTTCAATGAACATATGGGTTCTCTCAGATTTGATTACTATAAATTAAGGGTATATGAACATTCCTATAAATCTTTTGATGCACATATGAGAAAATGCATAGTAGTGGGAATACTAATGTTAATTTATAGGATATGATAGCTTTATTAGACAGCTACTAATGAGTTTTCCAAAGTAGCTGTACTAATTTACAGAGTTACCAGGGGTATATTGTAATTCTAGTTGTTTCATATCCTAGTTAAACATTTATGGTATTGATCTGTGTCATTTTAAACATCCCAGGGTATGTCTAGAAGAGAATCATTATGGTTTTAATTTGAATTTTCTGGATGCCTAATGAGTTGGGTAACTTTCTTATTATAAGTCTATTGATGATTGTTCCATCCTCCGTTGTAAAATGCCTATTCTAGTATTTGGTTTGTCTTTTGTTTGTAAGTTTGGTTTGTAAGTTGTTTGTCTTTTCCTTAATTATTTGTGTTCTTTATATTTTTTGAACGAGCCCTTATTATGTGTATTGGAAATATCTTCCACTGTAGTCCTGGACACTCTTAGTGAAATCACTTAAGGAATAGCATTGCTAATTTTAACGTAATGTACCTATTTAAGAAAACTTTGTCAATCCTAAGGACATGAAGATGTTATATGTCAGAAGCTGTATTGTTTCACTTTTTATATTTAGATCCAAGGTTCATCTGGAATTAATGATTATTGTGAATAGATGGGTAGCCAATTGATCCGGCATCATTTAATGAAAAGATGTTATATTTCCACAGTTCTGCAGTGCTGTTTTTGTCATAAATCGAGTATTTAAGTGTATGTGTGTGTGCTGGTCTATATTTACTTTTAATTTTTCATTGTTTCGATTGATGTAGCTTTATAATGTCTTTTTAAATTAAATTTACTGGGGTGACATTGGTTAATAAAATTATATAGATTTCAAGTGTACAATTCTATAATACATCATCTGTATATCACATTGTGTGTTCACCACTCAAAGTCAAAGCTCCTTCCGTCACCATATAGTTGACCTCCTTAGCCCTCTTCTACTTCCCCTCCTTGTCCTCTGGAAATCATTAAACTCTTGCCTGTGTCTATGAGTTGTTGTCTCTTTGTCTTGTTCCTTTGTTGCTTTCAGTTTTATAACCCACATATGAGTGAAGTCATATGGTTCTTGACTTTTTCTGTCTTATTTCCCTTGGCATTATAATTTCAAGATCCATCCATGTTGTCGCAGATGGCAGTATTTCATCTTTTCTTATGACTAAGTAATATTCATATGAGTATGTACATCATTGTCTTTATCCAATCATTTATTGAAAGACACTTCGGTTGTTTCCATGTTTTGGCCACCATGAATAATGCTGCAATGAACATGGGAGTACATATATCTTTATGGATAAATGTTTTCCTATTTTGGAGGTAGATACCCAGAGGAGAGATTGCTGAGTCATCTGGTAATTCTATTCTTAACTTTTTGAGGAACCTCCATAGTACTTTCCATAGCAGCTTTACCAATTTACATTCCCAGCAGCAGTGTATGAGGGTTCCTTATTCTCCACAACTACTCTAACACTTGTTTTACTTACCTTGTTGTCCATAACCATTTTAAAGGTGTGAGGTGGCATCTCATTGTGGTTTGGGTTTACATTTCCTTAACAGCTAGTGAAGTTGAATATCTTTTTCTATATATTTTGTCCTTTTGAAATTTGTCTCTCCCTCTGATTTGTGAGCTTTATAGAAGCAGGGCTTATATCCAATTTTTTCATACTGTATCTCTATTATATTTTTAAAAAGATTGTCATATGGTAGGGATTTATTTGAATTTATTGAATTAAATTAAATAAATAAATTAGTGAATGTAATATTTAAACAGGTCATTATATTAATTAGATCTATTCTCTGATCAATCTATGAGTGGAATAAAAAGAGAAACACAAGGAATACAAGTAGAGATTTACTTAGGCTTTCCATATTTCACTGTTTTTATTTCTAGATAGTTGATATTTTATCTTATTAGAAATAATATTTTAAAAATTTAGTTTCTAATTGTTTAGTGCTGATATATTTTTGTATATTGCAATTGTATTTGATGGTCTTGCTAAATTTACAAATTAAGTTGTATATTTTATCTGGTGAGCCTCTTCTATTCTACCATCTAATATTCTAAATATATGATTTTGCCATCTGCAAAAAATAAACTTGAACTTCATTAAAGTTGAATATGGAGAAAAAAGGTACAGATTAGTTAACTCCTACCTTTTGGGTTCTGAATAGCAATAACATTTTCCAGTTATTCTCCTTTTCATTATCAAGATTTTGACCTGCCAATAAAAATAATTCTTAGTTCTCAGGCAATACTAAAACAGGTCATGGGCAAGCAATAGCCTGGGCTATAGTTTCCAACCCTTGCTTTAAATAGGACATAGTTACAATATTTGTTATAAAGTCCTTGTCTGCTAATTCTAACATCTCTATTTTTTTTTCTTCTGTTTCTATTGACTGAATTTCTTCTGGTAATGGGTTGTATTTTTCTGCTCTTTGATGTGACTAATAATTTTTTACTGGATGTTGAACATTGTGAATTTTAAGTTATTGAGTGTATGGATTTAGTTATCTTCCTTTAAAGGATGTTGGGCTTTTTTTCTGGTACACAGTGAAGTGTTTGGTTCAGTTTGTATCTTTTGAGGTTTGTTTTCAAGTTTTGTTAGGGCATTTCTAGAGTAAACTTTATTCTAGGGATAGTTTAGCCCTTCTAGTAAAAAACATCCCTTCTGAAATTTCTTTTTATTTATTTATTATTTATTTATTTATTTATTTATTTATTTATTAGTTTCAGGTGTACAAGACAAGGTAATACTTAGACGTTCATCATTTATATCCCTCACACAGTGAACCCCCCTCCCCCCATCCGCTATCCCTCCGACCTCACACTGAACCATCACATTACATATATAAAATTTTAGTTGGCATTTTAAAGGTGTGAGGTGGCATCCTCATTAGTTGGCATTCATTAATGTTTAGCTTCTGGTGTACAATGCCATGATCAGGTATCCACAGTATCCCTGAGGTGGTCTCCCAAATAGGACGCATGTCCATCGGATACCAAACAAAATCTTTACGACATTATTGAATACCTTCCCCAAATTAATTTTCAAAAAAACACTGAGGCCATCTTGTGGTTACCAGCTGCTTCCAAATCCCTTCACCTTTCCCCTTATCCCCAACCCCCCCACACACACCCATCTAACAACTCTCGGTTTTTTCTTTGTGTCCCCAAAACTGTTTCTGATTAGTTCATTCACATAAACTTTTCTTTAGATTCCATATATAAGTGAGATCATATGGTACTTGTCTTTCTCTTTCTGACTTATTTCACTTAACATGATGTTCTCTAGATCCATCCATGTTGCTGCAAATGATAAGATTTCTTTCTTCTTTATGGCTGCGTAATACTCCATTGTATAAATGTACCACAGCTTCTTAATCCAGTCATCGACCGATGGGCATTTCGGTTGTTTCCATATCTTGGCTATTGTGTAAAGTGCTGCAATAAACATAGGAGTGCATACAGATTTTTGAATTGGAGTTTTGGATTTCTCCGGGTAGATGCCTAGGAGTGGAATTACTGGATCATAGGGTAGTTCCATTTTCAGATTCCTGAGATACCTCCATACTGTTTTCCATAATGGCTGCACTAATCTGCAATCCCACCAACAGTGCACTAGCGTACCCTTTTCTCCACATCCCCGCCAGCATTTGTTGTTTGTTGATTTATTGATGATAGCCATTTTGACTGGAGTGAGGTGGTATCTCATTGTGGTTTTTATTTGCATTTCTCTGATGGTTAGTGAGGTTGAGCATTTCTTCATATGTCTTCTTGCCTTCTGTATGTCCTTTTTAGAAAAATGTCTCCTCAAGTCCTCTGCCCATTTTTTAATTGGGCTGTTTGTTTTTTTGGAGTTGAGTTGAGTCAGTTTTTTATAGATTTGTGATATTAATCCCTTATCAGATATATCATTGGCAAATATCTTTTCCCATACAGTAGGATCCCTTTTTGTTTTATTGATGGTTTCCTTTGCTGTGAAAAAACTTTTTAGTTTGATGTAATCCCATATGTTTATTTTTTTCTCTTATTTCCCTCGCAAGAGGGGATATATCAGTGAAAATCTTACTCCGGGTAATGTCCATGAAGTTTCTTCCTATATTTTCTTCTAGATATTTTATGGTTTCAGATCTTACATTTAAGTGTTTAAGCCATTTTGAATTTGTTTTTGTATATGGTGTAAGGAGGTGGTCCAGCTTCATTTTCTTGCATGTGTCTGTCCAGGTTTCCCAACACCACTTATTGAACAGACTGTCTTTACCCCATCGTACATTCTTGCTTCCATTGTCGTAGATTAGATGGGCATGTAAGCATGGATTTACGTCTGGACTCTCTATTCTGTTCCATTGATCTATGTGTCTATTTTTATGCCAGTACCATGCTGTTTTGATTACTGTAGCCTTGTGGTATAGTTTGAAATCAGGTATTGTTATACCTCCCACGTTGTTCTTATTTCTCAAGATTGCTGAGGCTATCCGGGGTCTTTTATGGTCCCATATAAATTTTAGAATTATATGTTCTATTTCTGTGAAAAACGTCGTTGGTAGTTTGATAGGAATTGCGTTGAATATGTATATTGCCTTAGGCAGCATGGACATTTTAACTATATTAATTCTTCCTATCCATGAACATGGAATGTGTTTCCATCTATTTATGTCTTCTTTCATTTCTTTCTTCAGTGTTGTATAATTTTCTGAGTACAGATCTTTTACATCTTTGGTTAGATTTATTCCCAGATATTTTATAGTCTTTGAAGCAATTGTAAATGGAATTGTTTTTTTAATTTCTCCTTCTGCTATTTTTTCATTGGTATATACAAATGCAACTGATTTCCGAATATTAATTTTATATCTTGCTACTTTACTAAATTCATCTATCAGTTCTAATAGTTTCTTGGTGGAGTCTTTAGGGTTCTCTATATATAGTATCATATCATTTGCATATAATGATAATTTTACTTCCTCCTTACGAATTTGGATGCCTTTTATTTCTTTCTCTTGTCTGATTGCTGTGGCTAGAACTTCCAGCACTATGTTGAATAGAAGTGGAGAAAGTGGGCAACCTTGTCTTGTTCCTGATCTTAGGGGGAATGGTTTTAGCTTTTCCCCATTGAGTATGATGTTAGCTGTGGGTTTGTCATATATGGCCTTTATTATGTTAAGATATGATCCCTCTATTCCCACTTTCTTAAGGGTTTTTATCATAAAAGGTTGCTGTATTTTATCAAATGCTTTTTCTGCATCTATTGATATGATCATGTGATTTTTATTTTTCATTTTGTTAATGTGGTGTATCACATTAATTGATTTGCGGATGTTGCAACACCCCTGCATACCAGGGATGAATCCCACTTGATCATGGTGTATGATCTTTTTAATGTATTGCTGAATTCTGTTTGCTAATATTTTGTTGAGAATTTTTGCATCTATGTTCATTAGAGATATCGGCCTGTAGTTTTCTTTTTTTGTGGTGTCTTTGTCTGCTTTTGGGATCAGGGTGATAGTGGCTTCGTAAAAAGTGTTTGGGAGTCTTCCTTCCTTCTGGATTTTTTGGAAGAGCTTGAGGAGAATAGGTGATAATTCTTTATTGAACATTTTGAAAAATTCACCTGTAAAGCCATCTGGTCCAGGGCTTTTGTTTGTTGGGAGATTATTGATTACTGATTCAATTTCCCTGGTGGTAATCAGACTGTTCAGGCTTTCTGTTTCTTCTTGAGTTAGCCTTGGAAGGTTGTGCGCCTCTAGAAAATTGTCCATTTCTTCAAGGTTGTCAAATTTGTTGGCATATAGTTGCTCATAGTAATTTCTTAAATTTTTTTGTATTTCTGTGGTGTCTGTTGTCACTTCTCCTCTTTCATTTCTGATTTTATTAATTTGGGTCCTCTCTCTCCTTTTTTTAATGAGTCTGGCTAAAGGTTTGTCAATTTTGTTTATCTTCTCTAAGAACCAACTCTTGGATTCATTGATCTTTTGTATTGTTTTTCTGGTTTCTATTTCATTTATTTCTGCTCTGATCCTTATTATCTCCTTCCTTGTGCTCCCTTTGGGCTTATTTTGCTGTTCTTTTTCCAGATCCCTTAAGTGTGAAGATAAACTGTCAATTAGTTATGTTTCTTGTTTCTTTAGGTAGACCTGCAGTGCTATGAACTTCCTTCTTAGGACTGCTTTCGCAGCATCCCATAGATTTTGGGTCGTCGTGTTCTCATTCTCATTTGTCTCAAGATATCTTTTGATTTCTTCTTTGATCTGCTGCTTGACCCATGCATTATTTAGCAACATGTTATTCAGCCTCCATGAATTGGTGTATCTACCTGGTTTTTTTCCCCTGTAGTTCATTTCTAATTTCATAGCACTGTGGTCAGAGAAGACAATTGGTATGATTTCAATTTTCTTAAATTTATCAAGGCTTGTTTTGTGTCCTAACATATGATCTATCTTAGAAAATGTTCCATGTGCACTTGAGAAGAACGTGTATTCTGCAGCATTGGGGTGAAATGCTGTGAAAATATCAATTAAATCCAACTGCTCCAAAGTATCATTTAAGGCTGTTGTTTCCATATTGATTTTCTGCCTGGAGGACCTGTCCCTTGTTGTCAGAGGTGTGTTGAAGTCCCCTACTATGATAGTGTTGCTGTTGATCTCTGTCTTTATGTCCATCAGTACCTGTTTTATATATATTAGGTGCTCCTATGTTAGTTGCATAGATGTTTACTAGAGTTATGTCGTCTTGTCGGATTGATCCCTTTATTATTATATAGTGCCCATCTTTGTCTTTTAATAAGTTCTTCATTTTAAAGTCTGTTTTGTCAGATATAAGTATTGCAACTCCAGCTTTTTTTTTTGCTTCCATTTGCATGAAATATTTTACTCCAACCCTTCACTTTCAGCCTGTGTGTGTCTTTTGATCTGAAATGAGTCTCTTGTATACAGCATATACAAGGGTCTTGCTTCCTTATCCCACTCAGCCACCCTATGTCTCTTGATTGGAGCGTTTAATCCATTTACATTTAAAGTGATTATTGATAGGTACATAGTTATTGCCATTTTTAAATTTGTAGTAAATTGTTTTCATCTTTCTTCTATTTACAGAAGTCCTTTTTGTATTTCTTATAATGCTGGCTTGGTTGTAATAAATTCTTTCAGTTTGTTCTTTTCTGGGAAGCTCTTTATCTCTCCATCAACTTTAAATGATAGCCTTGCGGGATAAAGCAATCTAGGTTGTAGGCCTTTGTGTTCCATCACTTTGAGTATCTCCTGCCACTCCCTCCTGGCCTTCAATGTTTGTGTAGAAAAGTCATTTGATAGTCTTATGAAAGTTCCCTTGTATGTAACCTTCTGCCTTTCTCTTGCTGCTTTCAAGATTCTCTCTTTTTCTTTAAGCTTTGCCATTTTAACTATAATGTGTCTTGGTGTGGGCCTGTTTGGGTTTATCCTGGTTGGAACTCTCTGCACTTCCTGGGCTTGTATGTTGGTTTCCTTCATCAGGTTAGGGAAGTTTTCGGACATTATTACCTCAAATATGTTCTCAATCCCTTGCTTCTTCTCTTCGCCTTCTGGTATTCCTATGATGCGCATGTTGTTGTGCTTGATGTTATCCCAGAGGTCTCTTAACCCATCTTCATTGTTTTTTATTCTTTTTTCTTTCTGTTCGTCAGTTTGAGTGATCTCTGCTAACTTGTCTTCTAAGTCGCTGATTCGATCCTCTGCCTCATCTAACCTGCTGGTCATTCCTTCAAGTGAGTTCTTAATTTCGGTAATTGTGTTCTTTAGTTCTAGCTGGTTGTTCGTTAAGATTTCTACATCCTTTTTTAGTTCTAACTGGTTGTTCTTTATGATTTTTATATCCTTCTTTATGTCTTCTCTAAGCTCCTTAAACATTCTTATCACCAGTGTTCTGAACTCTGTCTCTGACAGGTTGGTTACCTCTGCTTCATTTGGTTCCAGTTGTGGAGGTTTCTTCTGTTCTTTTATTTGGGACATGTTTGTCTCCCCATTCTGACTGACTCTCTGTGCTTGCTTTGATGTAGTAGGAAGATCCCCTAAAGCTCTTAGTTCTTGCTGGGTTATCTTATGTATTATGTGTCCTTTATATTTGACTTGGACTACTTAGTTCTTCTCTGCATGTGATCCACAGGTGGTTCGTGTGTTTAGTATATCATCCTGTTCAAGAAGAACTTTAATTGCTTTTTGCTTGTGAGTAGGTGGGTTTAACTTTTAGGCCGTCTAGTTGTGAAACTTGGCTCTGCCCACCGCAGGGTGTTCTGCTGGGTGAGGGTTGGCCACTTAAATGAGGTTTGGCCTCTATGGGCTCTTGTGCCTTCAGAGAATTCCCTCTGGGTGTGTGACTTGTAGGTCAAACCAGGTAGTACTCTGGTTTGGTCCAGAGTTGGCTTCTGGATATGTTGAATCTTGTGCCTCTTAAGCTGGGCCCTGTTAGGGCAGTTTCAGCACAAATCAAGTTACCAAGTACAACAACAACAACAACAACAAAGAAAACAAATCAAGTACATTCACATGTAAAATACAACTGACAATCCCCACTCAACATAGGCAAAGATATCAAAGAAATAAAGACAGAACAAAGCAAATCACAACAAGCAGAAAGAAAAAAGAAGAATAAAAGAAAGAAAGAGAAAAAAGAAAAAGAAAAGAAAAGAAAAAAGAGAAAGAAAGAAAAAAGAGAAAAAGAAAAGAAAAAAAGAGAAAAAAAGAAAAGAAAAAACAAAAAATAAAAAACAAAAACCACCAAGCAAAACAAAACAGAAAGCAGCACCAGTCTTGGCTTAAGCCCACCAAGTAATCTCCAGGTTTTCCTCCGCTGTGCCAAAGAGTTCCCTGCCTAGTGCGCAGGCAGCGCTAGTCACCTGGTGCCCAGTGTGAGTTTGGGAGTGTAGATTTAAATGCAAGGGGCTGAGGGGTCTGGATGACAGTTTTTAGAGAGACCGTGCAGTTTCTGTCCTTTCCTGCACAAATGCACGCTGAGAGTAGCTCCACCAGCCCTGTGCCCAGTACTCCTGAGTCTTAGGGCCCTCCTTCCGTGGGTGTGTGGGAGGGGGCGGGCGGGAGATCTCTAAGCTGCTGAAAGCCGGGAGCTGCGTCTGCCGCTTACTGCTGAGCTCAGGGAGTGCTTCCGCAGTTGCCCTTGCCCCGCCCCAGGCCAGCAAGAGAGGGTGGGGGCTGGGGATGGAGGGGTCTTCTCCCTCCCAGGCCAGCCACGTCACACTCCTCCCGCAGGCCTGAAAAGGTGGTGGCTGGAGGTGTGGGAGTCTCCTCTCTCCTCGTCCAGCGGAAATCCCCTCCTCCCAGCCTCTTCCGAAGGTCAGAGCTGGCTGCCAATCTTCCCAGCGCCTGAGCACAGACGCCCCTCTGTAATCTGACACTACTCTTCAGTTCAGGGGTCACTTTAAGTCTCTGGAAGGGCGGGGGAGGATTCGAAAAGCGCGGTGAGGGGCCCAGGTGTGGCGTCTGAGTTCTTTGTCTGCCCTAGGGCCCACGAGCTACCCGCCCGGCGGGAGCGATCAGCTGTGGGACGCAGGGAAAGAGCCCACCTCCTGGACCCTACGCTCTCCGCTGCACCCTGGGCTCCCGTGGGACTCTAGAGCCCCGGGTGCTGTCTGCCGCTGCTCCTGTGGGCACGCTCCTCTTGCCCTCCTCGCTCCTCCCCCGCTCGCCCAACTAGCGCACCTCAAAGCAAACCTTCCGCTAGTCTCCGCTCAGTCCTGGGAGCCACGCAGTGCAGCAGTTGCTGTACGGCCTGGGCTCCACTGTGGGGGGGTTAGTGTTTTCACTTTGCGCCCCTCTCTCCTCCCCCGCTTGCCTAACTAGCGCACTCCAAAGCAAACCTTCCACGAGTCTGCGCTCCGTGGTCCTGGGCGCCCAGCGGCGGTTGCTGCTGGCCTCTGCTCCGCGGGGGTGGGGGTTGGGGGGCGCGCTTCCACTTCGCTGTTCTGCCTCCTCCCCTGCTTGCAATCCGCGCACACCTTCAGGTAATTCCTCCACGAGTCTCCCAGCTGTTTTGCGTGTTCTATATCTCCCTGTGTCTTTAGAACTGCGGTTTACTGCCGCTGCCGCAGCCGGCGCTGGCCTGATTCCACCACGAGACCGTGCGTTTCCACTCCGCTCCCTTCCTTCTTCCCCTGCTTGCCCAATTTGCGCACCTTCAAGTAATCCTTCCACGAGTCTCTTAGGAGTCTCTTAGCTGTTCTGCGTGATGAGCAAAGAGTTGTTTGATGGGTTCTATGTCCCGTTTGTAATAAGATCTGGAGGAGAACTCAGAAAATGTGCCCCGCTGCCGCCATTCCTATGACGTCACCCCCAGCCTTCATCAAAATCACATTCGTAAACAGACATTCAACTACAGGCAAAAAGGATACTGGAATAAATAAAAAAACGACTCCTTTGTCTTTGAGCTGCTCTCAAATGAGCACTGTGGGTAGTAAACACTAAGGAAGCCCTTCTGAAATTTCTAACGAATACTCAGATCATTTAAAGAGGACTCCCCACCCTACCTGCAGGAAGTTGAAAACTGCCCAGCCCTGTGTAATTTCTTGGAACCATCCATTTCCCAGTTCCCTAGTCTCGTTTTGCCTGAATTCGTGAAATTTCACTTTTTACATACATTTTTTAGTATTTAGCAAATATTCATAGGGCCACTACGCAGATTTTGTGAATTGTTTTTCTGCAGAGCTTCCTCTCCTTTTTTCCTTAAGAGTTTCTACTGTTTTACAACTTACAGTCACCTCATGCTCCCTGAATACTGTCTACTCAGTTCAGGGAGAACACCATGTTGTACTTATAATCCCCCTCTCTGGTTTATGGACATGAATGTGCTTCTAAGCAGAAAGTCAGGCTGTTGTTTTTCTTTCTTTCTGGGATCACTGGTCTGTATAGCTCTGTTCCAGTGTTTGAAAATGGTTGTATTTTTGCTCAGTTTTTATTTAATTTTAGTTTTTGAAGAATAGAATGGAAATATCCTTCCTGTTGCTCTGTCATGGCTCCTTCTTGATTTAAAGATTTTTTTTCAAATATTTAAGTAATTATGAATGAATGTTTGTATTTATTTAATTTGTAGATGCTGAGAAGTATTTTAAACTGAATGTAAAAACGAACCACCTAACTAAAATCCACATATTTATTATTTTTTTCCTCAGTGCGTTAACTAACTGTCTCATTTTCCTAAGATGTCTCTTATGAAGGTACATGTAAATTAATGTGGGCTATTTACTTGAAAGCATATTTGAGTATTCAGGAATAAACCTTCAATGCTGAGATGCCATTATTCATAGCTTTTTTTCTCTTTCCATGAGGTGTTCATCTGACTGAATGATGAATGTTTTTGCTTTGGGTTGTTATAAAACTTTTCTCAGACGGATTTAATATAATCTGTTTTAGTATGGAAAGAGGTGGACTGAGAAATGAAAATTATTAGAATCCTTTAATTTTCCTTCATAATAAAAAAAATCCACTTTAAAACTTGCAACAAGATTTTTTGTTGTGCCTTGACAAACACAAAATGAAAAATAGCAATCTAGATGTGCAATTTAACTACCCAGTTGCTCTATTTTCTTCTCTTATAAAGAAAAGTTTCTCCTTAAACATAAAAAATCCATAAGGCTGAACCAATAAATGTGGACAAAGACAGCTATACCAATGAAACTGCTGCCCTCTCTATATAATATAATGTATAATTAATTATTGTAATATTTAATGAGTTTAATTAAGAGGCAGAAAACAAAGATGCCTGTCTTGGGAAGGAACACAAACACCACATAAATGGCAATTTTACTTGAGTGCTGATAGTGCTGATGGAAGTTTGACTTAGCAAGGGAGATTTTTACAGGTTTTCCTATGATAAAGTTTAAGACTGCCTAGCTTCTGTAATTGATCAATTGTATTCATCTTTCACAATGTACAGTTTATTTCTCTTTTGTGGTAAACCCATTTCCTGTCACCACCATCCACCTTCCACCTAAGCTATTTAACAAGAAGCTAATAGCACACAGAAAGAGATCAGTGTCTGAAATTCCGTGTTACAGAAAACTGTTCTAGTGGTTTTTGAATCTGTCTTTTATTTATTTATTTATTTATTTATTTTATTTATTTATTTACTTATTTACTTATTTACTTATTTTAACTGCTATGTTTTGGGGCAGTTCCAATTTACAGTATCTTAAATGCAATGTTGATCTCATACCGGAAGCTAAAACAAGGTCAGGTATTTGTTTCATAAGTAAATAGAATTTAATTCTAGGAAAAATACATTTGTAGGGAAATATTGAACTTTCCCCCTTCATCTTTGCACTTAAATAGAACTAATTTTGTTTTTATTTTGTGATTTTTCTCCCTGCTCTATAGGGAAGGAATTAAAGGAGATTGTTTACCAAGTTTACATAAATTCAATTATTTTAAACTATGGAAATAATTATTTGATGATAAATGTACATTATAATAGATTTAATATCATTTTAAATTTAATGGAAATAGTTTTTATGAGTAGATTTGAGTACACTGAGAACTTGAGAGGTAATTGATAAGATTTCTCCCAGATAACTGGAATACATCTCAAGTCCTAAGGATTAATTTTATTTTCAATCATATTTCTTAAAAGACTATTTTGCTCTCCATTGGCTGAATTGGTTGTTTTCTCCATATTTAGCGATAGATTTATTCCGAAAGTTACTCAGCATGAAACTTGCCATCGTCTAGCTTACATAAATGTGCATGAATACACATATGTAAAAATATTAACACACTTTAAATCTTATAACCTGTACACTTTTCTTAATAATAAACTCCACTTGATTGTACTGTGTGATCCTTTTAATGCAATGTTGAATTTGGTTTCCTAATATTTTGCTGAGGATTTTTTCATCTATGTCTTTCAGAGTTATAGGCCTGTAATGTGTGTGTGTGTGTTGTTTTTGTTTGTTTGTTTTGTATTTGTTTTTTTGAGCTGCCTTTGTCCAGTTTTGTTATCAGGGTAATTCTGGCCTTGTAAAATGAATTTGGAAGTATTTCTTCCTCTTCAGGTTTTTGGAATGCATTAACTTTTCTTTAAATGATTGGTAGAATTCACCTGTCAAGCTGTCTATTCCTAGACTTTTGTTTTTTGGTGAGTTTTAAATTACTGATTTAATTTACAACTTGTAATTGTTCATTAGGAGTTTTTATTTTTTCTTGATTCAGTCTTTAAAGGTTGTACCATAGAACTAGAACAAAGAATCCTAAAATTTACATGGAACCACAAGACACCCAATAGCCAAACAGTCTTGAAAAAGAAGAAAAAATGTGGAGGTATCACACTCCCTGATTTCAATCTATACAATAAATTTATACTAATAAAAGCAGAATGGTACTGGCATGTAAACAGACACATAGATTAATGGAATAGAATAGATATCCCAAAAATAAATGGGATACATGGTCCCACACATACATGGTCAATTAATCTATGACAAAGGAGGCAAGAATATACAATATAGTAAAGACAGTCTCTTCAATAAATGTTGCTGGGGAGATAGGGTAGCCACATGCTACATAATACAAAGAATTGTATTACTGTCTCCACCATAAACAAAAAATAAAGTCAAAGTGGATGGAAAACTTGATTTTAAGACCTGAAACTCTGAAACTCCCAGAAGAAAACATACATAATAAACTCTTTGAAGATACTTTCTTGGATTTGTCTTATCAGGCAAAGACAACAAAAGAAAAACTAAACAAATAGGATTACATCAAACTAAAAAACTTTGCACAGTGAAGGAAACCATCAAGAAAATAAAGAGGCAAACTACTCAATGGAAGAAGATATTTGCAAGTCATATATTCAATAAGGCATTAATATTCAAAATTTATAAAGAACTTGTACTACTTAATATCAAAAAACAATAATAAAGAAATTGGCAGAGGACTTGAATAGATATTTTTTCCAAAGAACACGTACAGATGGGTAACAGGCATATGAAAAGATACTCAATATCACTAATCATCAAAGAAATGCAAATTAAAACCACTATGAGATATTACCTCATACCTGTCAGAATGGCTGTTAGCAAAAAGTCAAAAAATACTAAATGCTGGCGAGATGTGGAAAAAAGAGAACCCTGCTACACTATTTTGGGAATGCATTTGATAAACTCACTATGGAAAACAATATGGATTCTCCTCAAAAAGTTAAAAATAAAACTACTATGTAATCCAGCAATTCCATTTCTGGGTGTTTATCCAAAGAAAAGAAAAACATGAATTTGAAGAGATAGATGTACCACTGTGTTCACTGTTGAACTATTTACAAGAGCCAAGATATAGAAGCAACCTAAGTGTCCATTGATAGATGAATGGATAAAGAAATTGTAGTATGTTTGTACGATTAAATATCACTCAGCCATAAAAGTAAAATATTGCCATTTGTAACAACATGGGTGGACATAGAGGGTTTTATGCTAACTGACATAAGTCAGACAGGGAAAGACAGATACCATATGATTTTACTTGATGTGGAATCTAGAAAAGAAAACAAATAAAGAAATAAAACAATAGGAGCAGACTAATAAACACAGGAAAGAAATTCATGGTTACCAGAGGGGAAAGAATTTGGGAATGGGATAAAGATGTACAGACATCCAGTTATAAAATAAAATAAATTATGTAATGTAATCTACAACATAGGAATATTGTCAATAACATCGTAATGACTATGGTGACAAAGGGTAACTTGACTTATCGTGGTCATTTTATAATGCCTGTAAATGTTGAATCACTATGATGTACATCTGAAATGAATAAGGTATTTTATGCCAATTATACTTCAAGTGAAAAAAATAAAAAAATAAAGGTCCTAGCATTGACAGAATTTGTACCAACTACCTTTGACCAGAGACCAGGCAATGTTACTTAGCCGGAAGAGCACAGCACTGGATTTAAGGGCTTCACAGTTTGATCTAATGCTGACATTCATGTGTTCCAACTCCACTATAGAATAAAAATTTTGGTTTAGGTAATACATTCAAGACTCGATGATTGCAGAAAATGTATTGTTTTTGTAAATATTATATTAAATCCAGGCCCTTTCACAATACAAAGGATCTAGCATTGTGGTAGGGCCACCTAGTCAAAATGTTGTATATCTAACATGTACTAAAAGCAATCTTTACCTGTTTCACAATTCTGTCAGGGAATGATTCTGTGATCGTCTCTGTCATAATGAAGAGATCAAGCAGCAATTCTTAACAGAGAACTTGACACAGTATTTGGCAAGAACATTGGTTTGAATGATGGAAGATATACGTTCTCATCTTTGTTTTCAAGTGCAAGTCAATCAGTTTGGGGTGTTGAAGTTATTTTGCTGTAAAATAGGAATTTCCCTGGAGTGAGCTATTCTATAAATTGCTCTTCATTTCATGTGTCAGGGGTGTGGGGTGATTTTTCTCTTCTTTAAGTCTAGATTGAGGAACTTCAATAGACCATATAGAGAAATCTATTTGTGTGTCCTGGAGCTTAGAGGACACAGTGTATTATTATTAAAACCATGGTTGAAATGTTTAAAAGTGTATTGCAAACCTATAGGACTGCATTTAGGAAGAAACTGAATTTCCACAGAGGATGAATATATGGAGAGTGTTCCAGATACAGGGATTTTTGAGGGTATTCTGGCCTGGAATGTTCTTAGATCCTGCCGAAGAGGCTAACCTGGAAGCATATGAAGGTGGAAATAATACCATTCTGTATCTATGGTATGAGGGAGAAATGTAAGCAGCCATCCAGAGAGACACATTCACCCACAACAAGGGAACTAATCTGTTTCCCTGGAACTATGAGGATTCAGTGATAAGGCTCACGAGGAAAGAAACCATCTTTTTTTTTAATCATCTGCCAAAGCCCTTGGAAATTGGTGCCAAATCAGTGCCAGGCAAATGAAAGGATCTATGTCCCCTGATCCTTCCTACTTTCAACTTTATGAGGAATCACAGATTGCTCAGTGAGTAGGGGTGGATGAACAGAAATTCTAGGACTGAAAAGTGGAAAGAAGAGCCCTCCCCTCTTCCTTTTGTCTGTCCTGTCTGCCCTGTCTGCCAAACACAAGCTAGGGGGAGTGAAGAGCCTTAACCCAAATGAAATAGTTTGTGTGTGTGTGTGTGTACATACCCAGGTATCCCAGGTATGTACTTATCCAGTACTGGACATATTAAATGATGAGTTGAGATTTTTAAATTAAAAATGGAGAATTTTTTTTTTCTTTAATCTGAGTGTGAGCTGAAATGTCATATTCCAGCCTGAGGTTTTGATCTAGAGACAGGGAAATAAATAGCTCACAGAGCTGGTTCAAATAGGTTGTATACCAGTTACATTACAGGTATATAATAGTGTAACATTTTATTTCCAAAGCAATACTCAACTTTGGTATTGGTACTGAGAAGAAAAAAAGTAGAAGTAATTTATGGTTGGGGAAGGGGGACAGCAAGACATGCTTACCAGAGGCTAAAGTTAAAGTACTGAAGGAAGGCATTGTGTGTTCTGGCAGGAAAATTATAGTACTGTATCCACTAGTATAGCTGGTACTATTAATTCATTCTAATTACTCAACAAACTTAAAATAGGGAGGGAGTACAATGAAAATAATCATATTTACATAATCTGTGAGGAAATTTAAATATCTTTTAAGAGTAATATATTTAGGTTTTCTATTTATGAATTATGGAGGTAAATGGATAAAGAGTGGGGCAGAAAGGATAATGTTACTCGATGCATGCAATGTAGTAATAAAGTTATCCTTAGTACCAAAGTATTTTACTATTCCCTTCCCATCTTGGAGTTAAATAAGATGCTGCCCATCTCTATTTATGAAATTTATGGAGTGTTAGTCATTGCATGAAGTAGTATTATTGGTCATTATAAGAGCCAGTTTTTTTCTCAAACATTTGAATTAGAAGAATTCCCTGATTGGCTCAACAAGAACATCAATTTTGAGGTAATTTATTGCACAAGTCAGCTAGTAACTTATTAACTTGACTAAACAGTGTCCTGACAAGACCAGTTTTATAGCTTCAATTTCTTTATGAAACAAGGGGTTTGTCTTATATTTTAACACTAAACATAGATGGTTATGTAACCCCTCTGTTAGCGTAAACTATTGGCCAAAAGTAGACTGATGAAGAATTTATGACCCCTTTCTGGAAAATGAAAACCATAGGACCAAATGTAAAGTTTGTAGAATATTTATTTATAATATTATATATCATATGAATACCTAGAAAATAATATTTAAATTGTCTTATGGAGTAGTATGGACTATATTACCAAATACATATTAATTACTATATTATTTCACTCTAATTTAAGTTTCCTGGATATGTGATACATTTTTATTTAAATTTCATTTCAAGAAATATTTTAAATAGCTTTTGAAACATGCCATTGACAAAAGATATATTCTCTCTTAAATGTTTTCTTTAGTTTGTATTTACCTACATTTAAAAAAATAAAAACAAACTCAGCTCTCCTA
Organism: Rhinolophus hipposideros; assembly: GCF_964194185.1. NCBI lineage: Eukaryota > Metazoa > Chordata > Mammalia > Chiroptera > Rhinolophidae > Rhinolophus > Rhinolophus hipposideros. Next base: position 20,651,734 of record NC_138059.1, read on the forward strand.
TAAACATGTACAAAATGATTAAAGTTTTCTCATCACAGTCCTTAAGAATGTTTCTTTTGTTTTAATCACTTCGTCAGCTAATCAATGAAAACAAAATCTTGGTTCCATTAACCTGAGATCTAATTGGAGTGTAGATTTTTACTTACTTTCATTGTTATTTCAATTAATGGTTATAAAATTGTCAAGATATACCAGGTTGCCAAAATAATGTATACAAGTGGACACCCTGGCCAGAGTTGCTCAAACGGTAGTTCGCCGTAATCAGAAGTGTCTGGACGCTGATAGTAACAATTTTGAGCCCCTCTTGTAATTGCAGAAGTCAAACATGACTTATTTAATCTTTTGTTGTCAGTATATAGTATTACAATTTTTTTTAATTAAAGTTTATTTGATTGACAATTGTTAGTAAAGTTACATAGATTTCAGGTGTGTAATTCTGTATTACATCATCTATAAATCCCATTGTGTGTTCACCACCCAGAGTCAGTTCTCCTTCCATCACCATACATTTGATCCTCTTTATCCTGATCTACCACCCTTACCCTCTGGTAAGCTTAAACCATTGTCTGTGTCTGTGAGTTTTTGTTTCTCATTTGTTGTCTTGTTCTTTTGTTGTTTTAGGTTTATATACCACACATCAGTGAAATCACATGGTTCTCTGCTTTTTCTGTCTTTTCTAGCATTATAATCTCAAGATACAGTTTTCCTTTCTTAAAATTTGTGTACATTTTTTGGCACCCTCTGTATTTTATATATGTATATGTGCTTTAAATTTTTCATGTACTTCTCATTTTATTTAATGTCTATCAGATAATATGCACTTGGTATCACAACATTTGGACTGTTAGTTTTGTCCAAAAATGTTAACAGCATTGCGTTTCTCCTAATGACTTACATCTGACCAGCTCACATCTCATCCTTGTTTTTCGTTGTTTCTGTTTTAATGAAAGTTTATTGGAGCAACAATGGTTAGTAACGTTACATAGGTTTCAAGTGTACAATTCTTGTTTTTAACAGCTGAAGATGCCTGTGGAGGAACAATGAGAGGATCCAGTGGTATCATATCAAGCCCTAGTTTTCCTAATGAGTACCATAACAATGCTGACTGCACTTGGACCATCGTAGCAGAGCCTGGGGACACGATTTCACTCATATTTACTGATTTCCAAATGGAAGAAAAGTATGATTACTTAGAAATAGAAGGGTCTGAACCACCTACAATATGGTAAGTAATTAGTTTCCATTAACCTAGCATTGACATCATTGCCTGAGGCACACTGGGGATCAAAGAACAGCTGTTTAGGGACCTGTAAAGGTTTAACTATTTCAAAGAACGTACAGTTAACAGGAAAATTATAAGTGGTAGCTGTCAGAGCTAAGGATCATCTTGAAGATAGGGTACTAATATATGAAATCAACTGGAGCTTTGAAAGACAGATCTTTCCATCAGTATTTGTTTATTACTCCCTCAAAGAAAAGTAATGTGACTTAATCAAAACTTGTGTAAGGAAATAAGTGGTTGCTAATGTAATGTATAGTTGTGTTCCTTAGCATGCTGATTCATACTTCATGGTTCTTTTCAAATGAATTGAATAAGTACTGGAAGTAATTTGGATTTCTTTTTGTAGAAAGATCTTTTATGTACTCTGTTACCTGCAGGGAAAATTTAAACACTGTGATCTGGGGGAGTATGGTCTCTTTCTTTAGAGACTCAAGACATGTTTTCCTGAACACTGCTGAGTTTTCAGAACATACTTTTAGGATATAATATTTTTAAAGAACATATCTCTTTATGATATTTAAAAAATTTGCACTGATATTATTGAAGTGCAAAGTAGATTCTGAATCAGTAACTGAGTAAAGAGTGATGAGATTGGTGAAGGGAAGACATAGATAAACACTAGGCTAGGAAGGGCCTTTTAAACCATGTAAAGGATTTGATAAGAAGAGTGGAGATTTATTAAACTGTTTTATGAAAAACAATTACATGAAGAGGTTTGAATTCTCAAATGATTACTCTTACTAAAGTGTAAAGATTGATTTTGAAGTGGGGCTCCATTATTTGTGCGAAGATCACTTAAGAGGTGATTGCTGTAATCCAAGAAAAAAATCATTGTAGCTAGGATTAGGATGGTATTGATGGATCTAAAGTAGAATGAGTTGAGAGATATTTAGGAATTATAATAAGAAAGCTTCTGTAGTGGATTGAAGAGTGATAAAACAGGTAGTTCTCAGATAAAACACTTTCTGACTTGCAAAAATTGGTAAAGGCAGTAGAGATATTGAAAATGTTGAATGGAGGTCAAATTTGCAGTGGAAATGCTATGGATATTGTCATTTGTTTTATACTATATTTGTTTGAAATATCTCTGAGACATGATATTGAAGCTATTTAATAAATAACTATATCTGTCGATATGATTCAGGAGCTCTGAGTAGAAGCATAACTGATATGTCATTGATTTTGATGGTAACTGAAGCAATAGACATTGGTAAGAATGGCTAGATAGAGACAGGATTGAATGAGAAGACTGGAGAAGACTAGGATTGAATCTGAGCATCAGTAACATATAAGACCCAGGCTTAGGAGTGTTATCCGTCAAAGGAGACTGAGGAAGTTCATTCAGAGAGGCAGGAAACAATCTAAGGGAATAAGGAATCACACAGACAAGAGAAGTGCAAAGAAGATTAGACAACATTGTGAACTGCTGATGAAAGGGTGTTAAGTAGATTTTTAAAAAAATATATATTTATAGTTGGCTAGGCTTCAGCAAAAGTACCAAATATTTCTATCATCTTAATACATAACTTTTAAGAGAAAAATAACACACTTTACTGTATCCACTTTGTTTTTTGTTTGTATTTTCCTCTACCTTCAGACCCTATTACTGAGAGTTATATAACTTTAACTCTTTTCATGATGAGTTAAGATCTGGGTGCAATAAACCTAGCAGAGTTGTGATAAAATCATAGAGAATTAAAAAAAAAATGTTTTAGAAATTGCTACTTCTAGAGTGGTACATATTTGAGTCATATAAATGTAGATGGTGTAATGGATTTTCAAATAATTATAATATTGTTCAGTATACAAGTGACCCATTAAAAATTGATGTTTTTAAACTAGCAACACATTTGACTCCTAGATATAATGAATTAAGTTAGAAAAAAATGTTATGAAGCACCTGTTCCATTGTTACCACTGAACTCTAGAAACCAAATCTAACTCATTTGCTTTGGGGATTATAGTATCCCTATTTATGTTCATATAGTCACTTTTCCTTTTTAGATTAAACATTATTAGTAATGATTTATATCTTTCTTTTCTATGCAAACATCTATTTGTATGTTTCTGATTTTTTAGAACAATGTAGGTTGTCCAATAATAGCCTCAGATCCACAAATTGCTTTTCTCTCCATTTTCTCCATTAATGACACTGGACCACTTAATATTTTCATCTTCCTCAGGAAGAAAATAGTAACTAGAGATTTCATTGTTTTACTGTCTTTTCAATTTAGTATTACAGTAATTGTTTAGATAGACTCATAAAAATCCTGATTGTATACTATAACATCAACAAGGTCTTTGGCACTTTTCATGAAAATGATAGAAATTACCAAACTATTCTATTACCATCAATTCCAATTTAAAGATACATAGTGTCAAATTAATAATAGTGAAGGTGGTCACTTAAATATCATAAAACAACATTTTTAGTGTATTAGTTATAGAATTGATACATAAAATGATCTGTGAATAATGAAAGTAAAACTTTACATCTAATCTTGACCCTCTAATCTATTTAAGTCCTTTAATATTCTCATATATTTTTAATGACACGGTCATCAAAATTAGCCATTTTATTTCTAGTGGCATTACATTGGTTCTTCTGAGTGTAAATTACTCCTGTAACATTATCAATTTGTAATAGAATTCAAAAGGGAAGTGTGAATAAGGGAGACATTCAAATTCTTTTGATTAAAATCGCAAAAGGTTTCTTTGACTTCATTTCCTTCATTGAGGGACTTGGAATTTGCCACTAGCTATGGCACATTACAATTTTGATTGTGAAGCTCAGACAGTGACCCAGGACTTACTGTAGCCTGTGTTTGACTTTGGCAACATAGACTAAACCAGCCCAATAATCATGCAGAACAGAGAATACTAACAGTTAGCCAGTGCCTCCCTTACAAGCTGTATGTGCTAAATCATTAAGTTTGTATTTACTTATAATAACAATGGTCAGCAGTGCCAATCATGATCTGACAGGAATGCATGGGACCCACTCAATTATTACTGCATGATTAAATTTTATGAGGCTTGGTGAATGTCAACTGATTCCATTGCAGTGACGAAGAGTAAAACAAAATGAAACAAAACAAAAAACAAAACATAAAAACCTAGCAAGGACAACAACAACAACAAAAATAAAAGTTAAGTTCTCCTTTCAGCTTTGAATGTTGATAGATGAAACTGAAACTGGGTTAGTCAGTGTCACATCCTTAGATCTCAGAGTCCTCATCGGCGCTATCCAAGGCTTCTCTCATCTCTAATGTTGCTTGGCATTACCTGCTTAAGTGCTATGGTAGGGGCAATGAGGTGGAAGGTAACTAGGTATTGCCTTATTTACAGAGCTTTGAAAGCAGAGTTGGATTAAATACTCTTTAAAGTTGTTTCCAAACTTAATTTTATTGGGTTCTCTCTAGAACATTCATTCAGTATTCATTCAGTAGTTGCATATTTGGGTTTCAGTTACATGGCAGTCGTTGTTCTAAATGTATCAGTGAACAAAGGGCTGGAAAGGCTGGCTTCTGCAGAACTTATGCTCTATTAGGGGGAAAAGACAATAAACAATAACCAATATAAATAAGATGTAGAAAGGAAAAGTAGAAAAACAGACATTATGTACAGTAATCTAGGTAAGATAATTGTTAAGATGAATAATTGTTAAGAAAATAGCAGTGGAGGTGATGAGAAATTGTTAGATTTTCAAGATAAAATTAAGAAAATTTCCTCACTGATGAGATGTGGAGTTGGAGAAAAAGAAGACACAAAGATAGCTCAAAGGTTTTTTGGCCAGAACTGAGGGAATGCAATATCCATTAACTAATAGTGAGAAGGCTATTGATGAAGCATTTTTGGAGAGATGATCTGGAGCTTAATTTGGACATGTTAACTTTGAGGTAACTAATAAACATTCTTGTAAAGATTTTAAAAAGGTATTTGGATATACAAGTCTCAGTTCAAAACAAAAAGTACGGGTGTGGAGACGCACATTTATATGTCTAGAAGTAGAAATGATAATTAATACACGAAAGGATAAAAAAAAGACTAAGAACTGAGTCCTGGGACACTCCAACACTAAAAAATCAGCAAAGCTAAATGGAGAGTTAAAGTGATAGGAGGAAAACCAAAGAGTGTGGTTTCCTGAAAGCCCAAAGAAGAAAATTCATCCAGGAGAAGGAACTGATCAGTTGTGTCAAATGCTGTTTCTAAGCTAATAAGATGAGCTCCAAAAATGATCATTGAATTTTGTAATACAGATGTCATTGATTACTATGATGAAACAGTTTTGTGGGTGACAGACTTAACAGTGGTTTTAAGAGAGGTTTGGAGAAGAGAAATTATAGATAATTAATATAAATGAGCCTATCAGCGTCTTTTGCAAATGAAGGTGACCAGAGAAATAGGGCAATAGCTAAAGGAGGGGTTAGTGTCAAAATAAATTTTGATTTTTCGTTAAGTCATTAATTGAAAGAGGTAAAATGATGTGTTTATGCTGATCGAGTGACCTTTGAGAGTACAGAAAGTTGGTGATGGAGAGAGTGGGGAGAACTGCTGAAGTAAAGTGAGGAATTGGAAATAGTGAAAGTAATCTTTCCTTTTAAACATGTGTTTGTGAAAGGAAGGGAGGAGGAAAAAGATGAAGTAAATAGAGAGGGAGGCATATCAAGAAAATGAAGATTAAATGATTAGGTGGGAGACTACTCCATGATACAGGTTATGATGAGTTTAATCAATTTTGAAACTCTGCATATAGTAACAAAAGAGCAAAGGCTTGTTGTCAAACAACCATTCAAAGAAGAATGAGTGATTGAATATCATAGAGGGTAATAAAGGATTTTATAATAATTGTAACTTTTCAGATTGGATGACAAACGAGGCACAATAATAGAAACATCAGGAACACTCTTTAATATATTGGAACCAGAGGAGAAATTAGTTCATTTTGTAAAGTGAAGGGTTGAGGTGAAGCAGATTTCCACAAAACATGTCCCCCAGAAGTTGTGAATGTCTAACTTAATTATGACAGGTAGATTGAGTAGGAATAAGAATTTGGAAGTCATAAAAAAATGAAGTATTGACTTCATTTGCCAAGTCAAGGGAATGAATACAGTTATAAAAATCAGATTAGTAAATACATTCAGATCACATAACATAGGAAAACCTGTTTAATTTTATGCAAATTTACAATGCTAGAAAATACATAGTATATTTTATGGTTTCTTTAAATTATGTATGCACATTTATTTATACTTAATGTAATGTAATGTAATGATAAATATTTAAATTTGAACTGATAAATTTAGTCATACATATTTCTGTTATAAGCTGACTCCCATCTAAAGCTGGTACCTTCATTTGTGCTCTAGATTCTATTCTTTCTCACCTACTAGAATATCATGCCCACAATTTTCTTAATTCTCTTAAACACCCTCAGGTTTTTCTCCCCGATTGATCACTCTTCAACTAGCTATAACTTCGTTTGTCCCACCATTTCTTTAGAACTACTACCTTTTTCCAAGTGACTAATGATATCTTTGTTATCTGCAACATTTGACTGTTGATCATTTCCCTTTTTCCAGAATATCTGTCATCCTTGTTACTGTAAAGTCATTTTTTTTTACCTTCTCTTACTACTTACTGACTATATCTTTTCAGAGCCTTTTTTGCCTGGCTTTTCTTCTTTCATCCTTTCTGTATATGCTGACAACTATGTAGCTTTTGTCTTGTTTTCTCTATTTTGATTCACTCTGTTTTGGAATTTGCATAAATTTCCATGGCTTCAGTGATCTTAAGACTGCAATTTTTCTGATGTTAATAATTACTTACTCTCTTACTTTGTTTCTATTTATATACACGACTTTACTAAAACAACAGAATCATAATGAGAACTTGGATCTCAAGTTACATGTAATGCCTAGAACTGTATATTTCTCACCTTAGGTATTTCATATGCATTTGTGAAATGAATAAATGATATTTGTCATTTATAAAAAAAGGACATAAGTTGACCATCTATTTTCACCATTTTTCCATGATTTTTTTTATTTGATTGAGGTCATATGTATGAATTTGGGTTAGGTTCTGTTTTAAAAAAAATAATAATAATAGTAATGTAAAATACAAACACTAACAGTCTTGATATGTATATATATATATATATATATATATATATATATATATATATATATATATATATATTAATGTAAAACTCTGGAGGTAGGTCTACAAGGTAGTTATGGGTGAACTTATTGTCTAAAAACTCAGGATTCTTTTATATTATTGTTATATTTGTGGGTGACCTTCATTCCAAAGATCATATTATGTCCCAAATGCAGCCATTTAGTTTACAGTCCAGACAGTAGAAAGAGTAATAGGGGAAAAGAAGGGCTAAGGGTTTTCATCAACTGTCTTATCAACTTTCTCTTAAATAAAGTTCTGGTTGCTGTCCTATATTTTCTCTTGCATTTTCTACTACTTCTGCTTATATTTGTTGACCAAAATTTTGTTACATGGCCACTTGGTTGTAAGAGACAGAGGAAGTGTAATTCTTATTCTGGGTTGTCTTTGCCTAGCTGAAATCCTACTATTATAAAAGAAAAGGGGAAATATTAGGCAATAAATGGAAATCCTTTCCATACTGTTTTTACTGATTCAGTTCCTCCAAAGAAAATATATATTCACTAGTGTTTTAAGTATATGTGTGTCTATCCTGATATGTATTGATACAGATATGTGTATATATGTATATACATATGAATATGCATATATGTATATGTTTGTGTGTATATGTGTATATGTAAAGATAGATAGATAGATATTAAAATTGTTAAAGGTTTTGTTTACCTTGATTCAGTCATCACGTCAAATGAAGACTGCAGGTGAGAAACCAAGAGAAGATTGAGACTCAGAAGAACAGCCCCAAGGATCACCAAGAGCAGACGTGTTATTAGAAATCAAGGCTAAGATCACGCACACCCTTGTATTTCCAATTACTATACAAGAATGTGAAAATTTTGCAGGATAGAAGGCTAAGAGAAAATGAAACGAAACAAAAACAAATACAAAGAAAAACACAATTCATTTGAAATGTGGTGTTGGAGAACTCTGTGGATATGCTGGACCACCAGAAAGACATACAAGTGGGTCCAAGAGCAAATTAAGCCTGAAACATTTGCTGGAAGCAAAAATGACAAAACTGAAGTTGTCCTGCTTTGGGCACATCACGAGAAGGCAGAATTTGGAAAAGACAGTAATTCTGGGAAAATTTTGAAAGCAGCAGGAAATGAGGAAGACTGAATATGAGATAAATTTACTTTGTAGAGGAAGCTATAGGAATGAGTTAACAGGAGCTGAGTAGGGTTCTTGAGAATAGGACATTGTGGACATAATTCACTTCTAGGGTTTCCACGACTTAGGAACCTGACTCAGCAGTACAAACACACGCGCGCACACACACACAAACACACATACACATATGTTATATACACATGCAGATATAGATACAGATACGGTGGTACCTAGGTTTTCGAACATCTCCATTGACGAACATTACGGTTTACGAATGCGGTAAATTTTATGGATCTATGGTATCATTAGATAGTTAAATTTATGCTAAATATGGAGTTTTAGGGGTTGGTTTTAAAGGTCTGGAATGGATTAATCCATTTTGCATTACTTTCTATGGGGAAACCGTGTCTCAGTTTTCGAACGTTTCAGAATTCGAACTGTCTTCTGGAACAGATTATGCTAGAAATCCAAGGCACCATGGTATATGCATACATACAGATATGTGTCCTCTGACTGGCTGGTTTCACTTGCACAATGTTCTCCAGGTTCATCCATGTCGTCAAACATGGCAGGATTACCTTCTTTTCTAAGGTTGGCTAATATTCTTTTGCTTGTATATACCACATTTTCTTTATCCATTCTTCATCATAGTTGCCTCTGTTTAAACAAATTAAATAAGGTACTCATAAAATGATAAGACATTAGAGCCAGAAGAGATTTTCAAGATCCTGCTCCTCAGTTATGTCCTTTGAGGGTGATGACTCCTAAGGCTCAATGTATATACTATATTAAAAATTCAAGATGAGAATTTAGATCTCTTTATTTTTTGATAAATGTGCCTCTTGTTATTATTCATATAGCCAAAACTTTTTAATAAAAATATACTGTTTGTCAATGAACCATTTTAAAAACCTGAAACTCTGACATATAAATATCATAGCATGGATTATTGTTTTCAAATATAGGCTGAAGTTGCTATTATAGATTGTGTTGATATTTAAATATATTTTTGCTCAAAAGAATTAGAAATCTGTTCTAGGTATTTGAGACTGCCTAGTATGGATAATTTACTATGTTCAGTATCCTTCAATCTATATTTTTTTCTGCCTCAAGGAAACCCAGTTAGTAGTGTAGCAAGAACAGTTAAACAATGTGCATAAGTCTTACTCATCAATGAAAAGAAAGAGTTACATGGTAGATGAGACCATAGTTAGCACAAATATCAGGTGGATACTGAGAAAAGAATTTTCAAAGGATTCTAACCAGGTCACTTCCATTTAAATGCAAAATATTTCCTCTCTGTTTTTTTAAGGTGCAAAAATATTAGTTGTTAAAAGTACCTCACATCTTTGTCATAAAACAAGTGTATAAAATATGTACTCATTTTTTTGGCACCCTCTGTATATATACCCTGTTTCCCCAAAAATAAGAGCTAGCCAGACCATCAGCTCTAATGAGTGTTTTGGAGCAAAAATTAATATAAGAATCAGTCTTATGTACATAATAATATAATATAATAATATAATGTAAGACCCGGTCTTATTTTACTATAAGACTAATATTAATACTATATTAATTTTTGCTCCAAAAGACTCTTTACAGCTGATGGCCCAGCTAGGTCTTATTTTCAGGGAGACACGGTATATCATATCTAATTCCACTTTCTTTTTCACATTGTGTGATCTTTCATAAAGAGTATAAAAGGGTACAAATCTCTAAAATTCACCCAAAGCTCTAGTATATGAAATTTATAGCTAATTTCATGATATTGTTTAATCCATGAAAATCAAATACCATTTTGTTTGTCACTATTATTTATGAGAGAGTTCCAGTATGCCCTTTTCATAATCTCTTGCTTTCTTCACCTCCTCTACACTTTAATAAAGTACTCTCATGAATATTACCCAGACCCACCACAACTCTGAAACTGTGTGAAAAGTGTAAAAAAATCTGATGTACATGCATTTAAATGTACAAGTTTAGTGACCAAATATTGAGATGCATTCTCTTTCGGTTTCTATTTTCCCCCTGACCAAAGAGGTAAGGTCATCTACTGAAAGTGAAAGGAGGTGATAGGTTAACATATCTGAGGAGAGTGGGATTTATTTGAAATATCTTCTATAGAAAAATTGGAAAACAAACAACTAGGGAAATCGAGTATTGCTGGGCAGTATTTCGAGTATTGCTGGGCCAGAATCCAATTGGGATTTTACAATACGAGTTTGTAGTGGCGACAATTGATGAGCTTGCATATTTTCACAACACTGCTCAGAAAGTTAGATACTAGTATAAAAACAGACAATGGCACTACCTGGGCATGGGATGTTAGGCCCATGGAGAAGGAGGATGGAGTTATTGGGGGAGTGAAGGAAGTGACTTCCAATGGATTTTGCCTCTTGTAAGCACAACATTTTTCTTCTGTTAGTTTTATCTGTATGTTAATATTAAGCCATTTATTCCTGAGACTTTGCATAAGAAGAAACAAATACTAAGAGAGAATCTAAAAACCTGTAGAATATAGTATAAGGTTATCTATAGATTATCATATCCTGGATTATATGTTTCTAATACACAAAAACTAGATTAAGTTTTTTAAAAGCTTTGAAATATGTCACATTTTATCGTTTTGACAAAACATTTATCTGAATAATTTTATTCTAGTTAAATAAAGTGTAACCATAATTCTTGATTTAACCATTTCTTTTGACAATCACCTTCTGTAACTCTCTTCATCATTTAATAATTTTGATAAATCTTGGTTAATGCCTAACTTGATTAATTCTTATACAGAAAACGATTTTGTGCCTCTCCAAAACTTACAGGCAAATTTTTATCCTCAAAGTGCTTTGATGCCATAGATTCCAAATTGATTAAGTATTAAGTATATAGTCAAACTAAAGTGTAGAAATTAAACCTTAAAACTGATTTTGAACTTACTTCTGAATGAGCAGTGGAATATTTTGTTTATAAGTCATAGCTCTCTGCAATGCCTCTCTCTGCTTTGATGACTCCAATTTTTTTGCTGAACACTCATGTTTCTGTTCAACATACCTTCGTACATTAACTCACATAGTTGAAATACAGTCAGCAGTCATAATGATTAGGAAAAACAGGGCCTTTTTCTTTTTTGTTTTGTTTTGTTTTTTTTTTTTTTTGTTTTGTTTTGTTTTCTGGATTAAGCATGGAAGAATAGAAAGGATGGATCTTACAAAATGGATTTTTTCTTCCTTCCTTCCTTCCTTCCTTCCTTCCTTCCTTCCTTCCTTCCTTCCTCCCTCCCTCCCTCCCTCCCTCCCTCCCTCCCTCCCTTCCTTCCTTCCTTTCTGTCTTTCTTTTTTCCCCAAGAGAAAACAGATGACAGATTCATGGAGGACTGGCATGTCAAATTACACAGGGTACATAAAGAAAAGAGTGAAGACTTTAGCCATATTTTCACTATTCTACATTGAACCAGACAATTTTGACAACATTCAGCATCTTCTGTATTTGAAAGTAATGTGTATTTAAAAATTAATTTCCATTATATTTTATGAAGTAAAATATGTTCTGGTTCTTTTCATCCATGTATTCAACAAGATATAATAATTATATATTGTTTTGCTTTATAGAAAATAACATGCCAGTGTTCAATATATCATTAACTTTATGACTTAGAGATTATAATTTATGTTCTCAGTCCAAAACTTTTTTGGGGAAATGAAAAAGAAGAGCTTAACTCAAATTTTTCCAGAGGAACAGTTGTCTTTGTTTAGACTTAAGTGATTGGTAAAAAACAAAAAAACAAACAAACAAAAAAATCTCTTTTGACAGAATAGGGACTGGCCAGGTGTGTAAAAAAAAAAAAAAAAAAAAAAAAAAAAAAAAAAAAAACCAAAAAACAAAAAAACAAAACTAAATTGTTCCTGGAATATATTAAACTAATATAAGAGCAGAGGAAGAAGATTTGGGTCATGTTGAGTGAAAATTATGCACTGAGATGGGAGAGTGGAAGTAGCTGAAAAGCACAATAGGCCACCAAAGAACTCCTCTATGGAGGTATGACTCAGGGAGTTATCAAGAAAAACACATGCCTAATGTGCAATATAAAGATATACGCTCAGCTAGGTTGAAATTTTTTGTCTAATCCCAGTTTTTTGGGGGAATTGTTGGCAATTGAAATCTGTTTAAATCGGCCTGAAACATTTGCCCCAGTGGTTGAAAAGAAATTCACCTCCATTTGCCATGTGATCCCAATGTGTGTGATTTCTGTACTCTTCAGGAAAGTTACAACCTGTCTATCTTCTAACCATGTTGTAAGTTTTGAGAAAAAGAACAAAGATTTTTCCAACTTTGAATTTTTGTCTCATAGTGTGGAATGTGTTGTTAGGTTTTCAGGAAACAATAGTTTTAAACCATGAGTATCTTAGAAATGGGAAAAATAAAAAAAATAAAACCATGTGTGTTAAGTATTAAAGGATTTGTGATTGTGGACGGATTTTTATAAATTATTTTATTTTGTTTTTAAGCAATATTTTCAATTAAATTAGAGTTCATGAACTTCCTCAAAAGGATGCTGATTCACAATAGAAATTCAGTTATCAAAGAAAATTCTAGTCATACTTTTAGTTTGCTTAAGAAGTAGAGTAGAATATCACTCAAGGAAAGACTAGATAAGATAATATTTTAAAAACAAATACTTAACATTTCAAGGTGTTTTTCAGATGCTGATATTTTAATAAGCATAAGTAAAATTATTAGAGTTAGTAGAAATGCCTTGCTGAAGCCCCAGATAAATTATACATATTCATGACATTCTTAATATTAATTAATAAATTAGATATACACACAGGCACATATTTTCTAGTAATGTCTTTGAAGTTAATTTTCAAATTTGTCATAATATATTTAATAGGATTTTTCTTTTTTACTTTTTTTTTTAAACTTCTTTCTTTCACCAGTCCTATTTCTCAGATACAATAACCACTTAGAATGATAAATTCCAAAACTTCATGGATTGTTATTTTTGTAATTGTTCCATTTCTTTAGTGGTTGATTGAAGGAGCATGACAGGATGGGGTGTTACTAGGAATCAGTAAGTGCTTGTTGGCTACCAAAAAACTTTTTAGAATAAGATAATGTATTTTGACAATCATACAAAACTGAATCTACCTTGTTAAAGCAGGGTGACATTAACCCAACTCACATAAGATAGGATGCTAGTTTAGGTATTCACCGCATTCTCATCTTTACTCCCACTCTTGCTTCCCATGCTCCACTAATAATGACATCCTTTTTAAAATAGGACATAATTAAGACCTTTGCATATGCAATTTAATTTTCCTGAATGTTCCACCCCTCCCTCTCCTTTGTCACTTGACTGTCTATTCCTTCTGCTAATCACAGATTAAAATTTACTTTCTCTGTATGTCTTCCCTGAGTATGTACAGTAGGTAAAATCTTCTAACTATAATTCCACATTACTGTCCACATGTTTCAACACTCATCAGACTTTTAAATTACTTGTCCAATGCCTGTATCACTTGTATACTGTAACCTCCATGAAGTCAGATACCATATTTATTTAATTTAAAAAACTTAGGGCCAAGTACAGAGCATATGATATGACCCACGCTTATTAAATGAATACATAAATGAATGAACAATATTTGGTTATTTATGTATCCGAACTCATATCCTCATAGCAACATATTCTCTCCCTGAAAGTAGATATTTATGGTAAGACATAATTAGAAGCTTGCTTGCTGAACACAGAATTAAAACAGGAAAAGGAAGTTATTAGTATGAACAATCCTAAGCTACCACAGCCGTGTTTGGCCATTTTAGAGTGGCATTGCCACAGTACTAAGAATAATCAAGTCTGTGGAATGATGGACCGCACTACTGGGTCGATTTCTAGTCCTTTGGGCTTTCAATCCTTGACTATTTATGTTATGGTCTATGTTATGATTATTTAAGTTATGATCTGCTGGATTAAAATTTTACATCCTAGCATTCATATTCCATCCTACTTCATTAAGTTTCTTCATAGGTCTTCTTGATTGAAGTTTGAGTGTTCTTGAATTATTTTTCATACATATACTCATATATACAATCACTCGCCTAGAAAAATATATCTTAAAGAAGCCTTGATATATACTACATGCTAAAAATAAAATCTAGTCCTTATTCATTGAACAAACAAATCAGACTTTGTGCTGGGGAATAGATTTACATTGGTTAATAAAATATTCATGACTGCTTCTCACGTGGATCTTACAATCTCTTACCTTCTCCATATATTTTATAGTGTTGAATACTAATGAAACAGTACTAAAAATCCAGACATTCCTTGGTTTAAAACTTGTCTTCCAGATAGTTCCTATTATTACTCAATATTTTTCATGATCTTCTCCATGATAGAAACACATTGATCTGATATAATAAGATGTTATATACTAAGACATAACTGAAAAATAAGCATCCTGGGATAATCTTTTTGTTATTTTTCCTGAAGGGTGTTACCTTGTACTTACACAGTTGACCCTTGAACAACATGGGGTAGGCATGCTGACTGTCAGCACAATCAAAAATCCATGTATAACTTTTGACTCCTTAAAAACTTAAT
The DNA here is from genome assembly GCF_964194185.1 of Rhinolophus hipposideros. NCBI lineage: Eukaryota > Metazoa > Chordata > Mammalia > Chiroptera > Rhinolophidae > Rhinolophus > Rhinolophus hipposideros. The sequence goes on from NC_138059.1 coordinate 20,666,910, forward strand.
TGTCTTCTGGTATCTATGGGAAATTGGGTTCAGGACCCAATGCAGATAACAAAATCTGTGAATGCTCAAGTCCCCTACATAAAATTGTGTAGATCAGTGCATACACTTTGGTCTCCACATTCTTCGACTACCAATCCCAGATAAAAACAGGTACACATGTTTATTGAAAAAAAAATGTGTATAAGTGGACCTTGCAGCTTAAAGTTGTATTGTTCAAGGGTCAACTGTAATTACACTGCTATTTTTTTGACCTACCTTTAATTTTCTGCACAGATACACATATAGTGTTGTGTTTTTAAGCCATTATTATGTTATCTCTTTGTATAAAATTATATAAAATGCACCCTAAATAAAACATGGGGAATTTAGAGTTTAAGTCATTATCTATGAAGTAGCTATTATATGTAAACATTTCAGAAATTTACAGTATCATAAAAAAGAAAAGAAAAATATGTAACTTAGTTTTGTACTTTGTATTATAGGCTTGAAGAAATGCTCTAGAAGTCCCAAATAGAAGGTACAATGTAGAAGATTTTAAGAGTTCAGAAAAAGTAGAAACATTCAGACTGTGGTTGTCAGTGAAAATTACACAGAAATTGTAAAACCTAAACTCGGTGTTGAAGTGTGTTTTGGCCATTTACCTTCAATCTGTGCCCATGCTGTTTCCATTAGGCGAAATTATCACCTTTTTCCCACTTTTAGGAGCATTTAAAGAGTGCAATTGTGCCCCCTTCAAAAATATGTTCAGACCCTAACCCCTTGCACTCGTGAATGTGACCTTATTTGGAAACTGGGTCTTTGCAGATATAGTCAAGGCAATATAAGGTCAGATTAGATTAAAATGGGTTCTAATCCATTTACTGTTGTCCTAGAAGAGCAAAATTTTGATACTGAGATACAGGGAAGAGGGACATGTGATGATGAGGCCCAGGGTGGAATGATGCATCTATAAGCGAAGGAAAGATAGGATTGTGGGCAATGTAACCAAAAGCTAGGAACGAGCAAGGAAGGATTCTTCACTAAAGCCTTCTGACAGAGCATAACCCTGTAACACTTGATTTTGAACTTGTGTCCATAACTGTGAGACAATACAATTCTGTTGTTTTAAGAGACCTAGTTTGTGATAGTATTCCTAGGAAATTAATAAAAAAATAAGTGATTTTTAGAGCACATTTAAGAGATAGGTAAGCATTCTCATATATTGTACAAAATTTGTTTGTGGATTCAAGGACAAATAATAGCAATATGAGATAAAATATGGTGTTGTTACTTGTATTTACATACTTCCATTATATAAGGTCAATGTGGGAGAAATAGAATGCAGAAAAGTAGGTTTTGCACATTTTCTCTTTCATTGCTTAAAAATAACGTAGTTGCATAGTAAAAATAAATGGTATTTAGAAGGTGAAAATGTGATCATGGCTTTCTGTCTCATTGACTCTCACCTAATTGGAACTGAAGGAAATATATTTACATGATCTGCATTACCTGTTTCAGTCAAATTTGATTTCTCTGGCTAGAAATTATACTTATAGACACGGTTATTCTATAAACCTGGTGAAAAACATGTATTTTTTTTCCTGAGCACTTAAAATTTATAGTGAAAATATTTATAATAGTGGAGACTCTTTTTGTGTCTGCAGAATAATTATTACTTTATATGGGTTTCTATTACAGTTCATACACACCTGTATTTCCGTTCTCATCACATTGCAGTGGGGAACTTTTTGTCTCTCTCTTTTGGTAGATGATGAGCTTCTCGAAGACAAAATTATTCACATGTGTATTGCCTGTGCCTAGGATCATGCTTAGTGCATGGTAGGTACATAATATTTGTGAATTGAAACAATTATGACATTTACAGCTTTGAATAGCTATGCCCATGCTAGGCATAGTTTATTTTAATGTATTAAAAAAATCAAAACTGTTCTTAAACATTATCCCATTAAGAAATGCAGATATAATATAATTTAATTAAGCACATTTTGTCATGGTGTTTTAGTTTAGATTCTTCCTGGGGTACAGTTGAATTGTTTGACAATGTGTTTTAAGAAGTGCTGAAGTGAGTTCTGCTCAAGATGGTGGAGTAGATAAACATTGTGCTTACCTTCTCTGACAACCACATCAACGTTACAACTAAACTACAGAATTTCGATCACATAGAATTGCCTGAAGTGTAGCTGAACAGAAGTCCTACAAGTAAAGACATATAGAAGAAGCCATGCTGAGACTGGTAGGAGAGGAAAAGATGCATAACAGGCTATTCTGACACTCATGTGTAATGGTTGAACATCAGGAGGGCTATCTGGCTGTGGAGGTCTCTCCTGTGTCCCAGGCCTACACCAGGCTCCCAAATCCAAGGCTCCAGTACTGAGAAGAGAATCCTCCATAACTTCTGGCTGTGAAAACCAGTGGAGATTGTAGCTGGGTGACACAGTAGGCTGCTGGAGTCCCAGACATTCCTCTTAAATGATACGATCATGGATTTACTTGCTGACAAACTCACTCATTCTGAGCTTCAGCACCAAGGAAGCATCTGAAAGGCACCAGACACAGACAGAGAGGCAGTGAATTGTCTGGCATCAGGGCGAGACCTGGAGGCATAGTTTTCTCCCAGAGAGAAGTGCTGCCAGATTTGTTCTTCCTTTGTTGGGTGCTCCTCCTTATCCAGAGTGCAGACACAGGTGGGTGCCATATCTGGGTCTCCAACAATCTCGCTATCACTGTTTGCCCCACCCTAGTGATTCCCTGAGACCCCGTCCCACCCAATTTGTGGGCCAACCCAAGCCACTTTCAGTGGCTTTTCCATACAAACAGCTTGTCTTGGCTCATGCTACAGACTTTGTTAAAACTCTAAAGATTCACAAAACCCACATCAGCAGCGGCTGGCCTCGGTGTGCTCTGTACCTCTTGCTAAGCAGTCCCAAGCCTGAAACTAATGGCAGCAAACCTCAGTTAGCCTTTTTTTTTTTTTTTTTTTTTTTTTTTATTAATTAATTTATTTATTAGTTTCAGGTGTACAAAACAAGGTAATACTTAGACGTTCATCATTTATATCCCTCATACTGTGAACCCCCCTCCCCCCATCCACTATCCCTCCGACCTCACACTGAACCATCACATTATATATATAAAATTATAGTTGGCATTCATTAATGTTTAGCTTCTGATGTACAATGCCATGATCAGGTATCCACAGTATCCCTGAGGTGGTCTCCCAAATAGGACGCATGTCCATCGGATACCCAACAAAATCTTTACAACATTATAGAATACCTTCCCCAAATTAATTTTCAAAAGAAAAACCCTGAGGCCATCTTGTGGTTACCAGCTGCTTCCAAATCCCTTCACCTTTCCCCTTATCCCCAACCCCCTCCCACACACCCATCTAACCACTCTCGGTTTTTTCTCTGCGTCCCCAAAACTGACTCTGATTAGTTCATTCACATAGTCTTTTCTTTAGATTCCATATATAAGTGAGATCATATGGTACTTGTCTTTCTCTTTCTGACTTATTTCACTTAACATAATGTTCTCTAGATCCATCCATGTTGCTGCAAATGATAAGATGTCTTTCTTCTTTATGGCTGCGTAATACTCCATTGTATAAATGTACCACAGCTTCTTAATCCAGTCATCTACCGATGGGCATTTTGCCTTTTAACCTTTCTCAGGTACCTCCAAGCCCAGCACAAGTGACAACCATCTGCAGATCACTTAGTATCTCATACCAAGTGGCACAGGCAGCTGCTGGGTTTGGCCTGCACCAGAACTTCTGTGACAGGGCCCCAGCACCAACTTGCCCAGTAGCCAACTTCAGAACACACCAGAGCACCACTAAGTGCTCTCCAAAAATGACATCTCCAATGGGAAGATGCCTAGGGAGGCACCAGAGTATTGCTAAAGTGAATCCTACTCCATGGTGTCAGACTCTGCAGAAAAATTCCTCTATTATAGCTACAATTAGTCCTCACAACCAATCAGCCTGAGGGTCAATCACTTCCATTGATGTGCAAATAGCAACCAAGACTCAATTACAACAGGAGGGCACACATAACCCACACAAAGGACGCATCTAGAGCATCCAGGTCAGGTGACCAAGGGTACTGCACCACTGGACCCTACTGTAAGTACACTCTACGAAGAATGGGAGACATAGAAACAGACACAGGAGGCAGACAAAATGTGGAGAGAAAGAAACATGTCTCAAATGAAAGAACAGAACAAAGCTCTGGGAAAATAACTAAAAATGGAAACAAGCAATCTACCAAATGCAAAGTTTAAAACACTAGTTATAAAATACTCAATGATCTCAGGAAGAACTTCAACAAAGAGATAGGTAATATAAAAATAGGGATAGAAAACGTAAAAAAAGAATCAATCAGAAATGAAGTACACAATAAATGAAATGAAGAATGCATTACTGGGAATCACTAGCAGACTAGATGAAGCAGAGGATCAAATCAGCGATTTAGGAGATAAGGCCCCAGAAAGCACTCATTCTGAACAGTAAACAGAAAAGGTCCAAAAAATCTGAGGGTAGTTTAGGGAGCCTCTGGGACAACATCAGGCATACCAACAAATAGGTTTTCATATACTTGCTCTCTCTGTTCACATCTGGTATCCCTGTGATGATAGTATGATGCTAAGTGAAATAAGCCAGACAGAAAAAGCAGAGAACCATATGATTTCACTGATATGTGGTATACAAACCAAAAACAACAAAACAACAAGACAAACAAATGAGAAACAAAAACTCATAGACACAGACAATAGTTTAGTGGTTACCAGAGGGTAAGGGGGTTAGGGGGTGGAAGATGAGGGTAAGGGGGATCAAATATTTGGTGATGGAAGGAGAACTGACTCTGGGTGGTGAACACACAATGGGATTTATAGATGATGTAATACAGAATTGTACACCTGAAATCTATGTAATTGTACTAACAATTGTCACCCCAATAAATTTTAAAAAAAGAAAACCTATTTGAAGAAATAATGACAGGAAACATACCTAACCTGGAAAAGTAAATAGATATACAATCCCAAGAAGCTCAGAGAGTCCCAAACAAGATGAACCCAAAGAGACTCACACCAAGACACATCATAATTAAAATGCCAAAGGTTAAAGACAGAGTATGTTTAAAGCAACAAGGGAAAAGCATTCAGTTACCTACAAGGGAGTTTCTATAGGACTCTCACCTGATTTCTCATCAGGAACTTTGCTAACCAGAAGGGGTTGTAACAAAATATTAAAAGTGATGAATAACAGTGTCCTACATTCAAGATTATTCTATCCAGTAGAGCTATTGTTCAGAAACAAAAGACAAAGAGCTTCCCAGACGAGAAGCTAAAGGGGTTCATCACCATCAAATCAATATTACAATAGACATTAAAGGGACTTCTTAAAAAAAAAGAAAAACAAAAAAGACCAATGATATGAATACTAAAACGGCAATAGCTACATATCAACACTTACTTTCAGTGTAAGAGGATTAAATTCTCAACTTGGAGAACATAGGGTAGCTGAATGGATAAGAATACAAAACTCTTACACATGCTGCCTACACGAGACTCACTTCTGACTGAAAGACACACAGACCGAAAATGAGATGGAAAAATATATTTCATGAAAATGGAAATAAATAAACAAACAAACAACAACAACAAAAAAACTGGTTTAACAATACTTATACCAAATTAAATATACTTTAAATCAAAGGCTATACCAAGAGACAAAGAAGAACCCAGTAATCCCACTTCTGTGTATTTATCTGAAGAACCCTAAAATGCTACTTTGAGGGGACAGGGGCATCCATATGTTCACTGCAGCATTATTTTCAACAGTCAAAATATGGAGGCAACCTGGGTGTCCGTTGATGGATAAATTGATATAAAAAGAGGCGGTACATAAGTACATGCAACAGAATATTACTCAGCCATAATAAGAAATAAAATGTCATCTGCAACAACATGAGTGGACCTGGAGGGTATTGTGCTGATTAAGTCAGAAAGAGAAAGACAGAGGTCATTTGATTTCACTTATATGTGGAATCTAGAGAACAGGATAAAGGAATAAATGAAACAGAAGTAATCTCATAGATACAGAGAGCATTTTGATGATTGCCAGATGAAAGGGTAAAGGGATGGGTAAAGGGTGAGGGGATTAATAAGTACAAGATAGTCATGGAGATGTAGAATACAATATATGTAACGTGGGGAATATAGTCAGTAATATTTTAATAACTATGTATGGTGTCAGACGTGTGCTGAATTTGTCAGGGTGATCACTGCGTAAGTTATATAAATATCTACTCACTGTGTTGTACACCTGAAACTTACATAATACTGTATGTCAGCTGTAATTGAAAAAATACATTTGTATATGTGTGTGTGTGTGTATCTGTATGTATGTATGTATGTATGTATGTATGTATATAACAAGTGCTCAAGTCCATCTGTTCAGCAAACATTGTTCAGTGTATGTGCCAGAGACCATATTGAGATCTAAAGAAAGAGACTCAGGTAAGACCCTGCTCTTGCCCCCAGGAGAAAGAAAATGACAATTCCAAAAATGAGGCAGAAGATGCTATGCCAGGCCAGAGAAAGAGCGTGTTGACCTGAGAGTGGTAGAATATGGAGAAAGGAAAACATTTAAAAATACTAAGGCAGTTTATCATAAATTTCAAACACTTTAAGATGTCATCTGTGTAGTTTGGACAAGTGCTTGTTGCAAGTCATCAAAGAGTCAGAATACTGTAACATAGAACTGAACAGGGGTGTCAATGACTACTCAGATAAAGAAAAAAAAGAAAAAAAGAAAATTGAGAAAGCACTTCAATAGTCAAAGATTTGAAGTATGTCTTTGTATTGTGCCTATCTCAAGCTTTGTCATCTAGCTATGACTTGCCTTCATCTAAGTTTGTACAAAAGATTGAAGTTCCAGTTCTGATACTCCGAGAATCTTCATTTTATTTTAGTCAATATGTCTAATCCTTTAAATTTACTATGTTATCTCAAATGCAGTCTTTGTATAAATTTAAATTGTGAGGGGCTATATATAAAATATTCTCCCTGCGTAAGAAGAAAAAAAATGAAACTACGCTGAATGAAAGAAAAATTAAAATTTGATGCTAAGGAATATCGTTCTGGTCATTATCTTACTATTGTCAGCAAGTTAATTTGGAGAAAAAGATTACCTGTGGTGGAAATATAAATACAGGTTTTATATTACTACAGGAATTTTTTGTTTGTTAATTTTAGAGTTTATTAAGGATATGTTAGCCCAACTACTTTTTGCATGCATCGGATAATGAATTTCTGAGAAATTCCAAATTATTTTCACCATCGTAATCAACTGTTTCATTTTAATATCCAATTTTGAAGCATAGCTTGGGATAATTAAGGACAATATTTAAGAAAAAGGAGAATGACAAAAAATTACATACACATGTAGCTTTTTTTTTCTACATCAGGTGTAAAATATAATAATCGTTGCCCAAAGCAGTGTTTTCATTACGCTAAAATATAGACTGCCAGTGAAAGAAAATCTATTCTCCCAGGCTTTGCTTCAATAATCTGGGATGTTTCTGAGAGTAACAGGTACAAATTAGGTAGGACTCCATCCTTCCTCCTGGCCTTTGCTCTAGGAGTCCTGGCTTGGTTTCCTAAATGCAAAGGTTGGTTCCGAAAGTATTCTGGGAACACTTCTCTGTGTGGCATTTACATGTAGATGGGATTCTTAGGAAAACTCTTTCCAGCCTTACTCTTCAAATAGAAAAGCAAATGATTCAGTGCTTATAGCTAACTCATGATATTTTCAAAGTAGTTTTCCCCAAAGAGAAAGAAAATCAAATGAAATACAGACTTTACAATGAAGATTTCTTCCTTCATTAAAAGGCCACATGGGCATTCAAAATTAACCATAAGTGAAGCTATAAAATCTTCCAATTTATACAAAAGCAAAATGACTAGGATCAGGCTTAAAAAATTCCACAATACAACTTAAGTTTTATGTTGATGTAGTTTAATGAAAGGTAGGCTAAACTTTCATATGATTAGCTCATACTTTTTTTGCTGTAATAATGTTTTAGGGCAAAGAATACATTTCATGTTTAATTTACTAAATTTAAGTTACTGACATGATATACCAGGAAATGGATATTCGCTAGAATGGGTACCATAGGAGGATACTTAATCTTTCTATTTGATCCTTGATTAGTCTAAATGGAATCTATGTGGCATAAGGGAGAAAAAAGAGTCTATCTCCTATATTCTAGAACCATGGAGGAGAGCTGTGGAGGTGATATAATGTACAACTCCAGTCACATCATAAGTTATGTAAATAGCACTCCTGAGTACTGGACAGTGCACAGCCTGTGGGACTGTATGTGGTTTGTGGCTCCAGCATTGAATGCAGTTTATTTCAGCCCCAACATTGCCAGAATGGTCTTCTCCTGCCTAGGTGTACTCGTGTGAATCAAAAATCTTTTAACTCATTCAATTATTTTTGATGAGTGAAGGAATGTCTTTTCTAATTTCACAGTCTCCCCTTTAATTTTGTTTCATATTTTAGTTACAAATTATACTCTAGAAACTCCAGTTAGTCATCTTAGATACCAAAAACATCATCATGTGCTAGACATGTATTCTCACTCATCTCTCCCATGTTAAAATGCTATAATTCTCAAAGTCTGCCTCAAATAGGTCATTTCTGACTTATGTTATTGTCCACTTTAAGTAATTAAGTCATCAAGCAATTGATGGTGTTTCCTGCCATTTGTTTCATATTACTTCCTTTCTTTACACCATTCTCTCTTCACTTTGAGCCTTTGTTATGTGTTGGAGGTGTTTTCTACCTCGACTTTCTGATTCTACTTTCTCACCCCCTTTGTGTCATTAATGTTAGATTAATTCACATTTTACAGAGATTCACTAAAATCCTAATTAATTCCAAACTCTTAAGGCCAGCTAATTAATTCCAAACTCTTAAGGTTGATGTACAGTAGCCTACATAACAGTATCCCTTTCTACTTCTCAGATTTTAATTGTCACTATAAGATCATTTGACTAACAGCAAAACCAATCCACTTATTTCTTTAATCATGCTCTGCAAATCAACTTCAATGTTAATCTTCTTCAATTGGAAGTGTATCTTATAGCGTTAAGTATATATTTGCTAGCTTTATGCTTTTACGATAACTCGTTTTTTTAAAGTTGTCTATGGGTTCTTTTTGCATATTTTTGCTATTATTCCTATTGTCAAAGATTTTTTATTATGTTTTATGTTTTATTTTGGGGTAATTGCAGAGTCACCTTTAGTTATAAGAAATAATACAGAAATTGTGTACACATTTTACCAGTTTCACTAATGATAAATTCTTGCATAACTATGTAGTACAGTATCAAAATGATGGAGTTCACTTTGATAGAATCCATCAAACTTCTTCATATTTTACCATTTCCACATGCACATGTGTGTGTGTGTGTGTTTGCATGTATTTTGTTCTATGTAATTTTATCATATGAATAAACTCATGTTTCTGCCAACACAGTCAAGACACTGAAGAGTTCCATCAAAAGGAACTGTCATGCTACTACACTTTTGTAGTTCTAACCACCTCTTTTCCTTTCCCCTCCTTAATGTCTAGCAACTATCTCCATCTCTATAACTTTGTCAGTTCAAAAATAGTATAATAGTTGATACAGAAAACAGATTAGTGGCTACCAAAAGGGAAATGGGTTGGAGGGTGGGTGAAAGGGGTGAAGGGGTCAATTGTATGATGATGGATGTTAACTAGACCTTTGAGTGTGATCACTTTGTAGTGTATACAGATGTCAAATTATACTGCTGTACACATGGAATTATATAATACAAAATACTGTAAGATCATTTTAAAACCATGTCTTGATAAATAATATGATTAATTATTAGACGATTAAAATTTTACATCTTTGTGTTTCTGGTGACATTATGGTTGTAAATTATATTCCTTTCCAATATAATACAATATTGCCCACTTTATTAGAACCATAGTTTATAGTTTTATTACCATTCTTTTATATTTTTTTATCCTCTATAGCCTGTGAGGATATGCTTTAATGAGAGAAAGGTTGCTCATCTTTTATTTATAAATATCACATTAAGGAAAATCATTTAACTTATTTTTAAGACTAGAAATCATTGCAATGTATACCAGGTGCTGGCTGTACTACTAAATTGTTGAGTAAGCTGAAACATAAAATTTACTCTTTTTAGGTTTTACATTTCTCACCATTTTCCTTATGCTTCTGGATAGTTAATCAAAAGATAGCTTATATTTTATGATTATAAAACTGCCTCCAAATGAAGAACTTTTTAAAGTCATTCTTTATATTATGGCATTGTCCTCTAGCTTTAATTTATTATTTAAATTAATTCAGAATTTCTTATAAAGAATTAGACCAATGTCACAATCACTTCACGAAGTTGCCCCTGACAGTGGCAGCAAAATATATATTATGGGTAACTTTGATGTATAAGCATTAACTTCAAAAGGTTAATTGTATCTATGAGAATTCTTAATGTAGAACTTTATATTGATTACTTGCTGTGTGTCTAGCATCCATGAATTTATCCTAAATTTTAGTTGAAGAAGTGTTTATTTCCTTGTTCTTATTGCGATTTACAAATAATAAGATGCACGCATTTATATTTCCCTTTAAAAAAGTAACATTTTCTGTTGTGTTTGTATTCCTTAAACTTCGATTTTCAAAGATGGCTTCTGGTGAAAATGCTTAATAGGAATTTAATAGTTGTAGAGGCCAGAAGAAATTATGATTGCTGGATTTAGTTTTTATATTTAGTATTTCCCCTGTCAAATAATTGTTGATTAAATAGCAGAATTTACAAAATTATTCGGCTTTTATGTTTCCAGTAGAGCATTTTGACCTTTGCAGGAGATCACAGGTACATTGAATTTTTCTTCTCTAGGTCTGTTATTGTGTATAACAGAAGCATACTCTGCAAATGTTTTTTTCATCTATTATTTGTTTTCATGTTAGGGTCAATATCAACATGTGTCAGGCTTCATTCCCTTAATAATATTGGATTCTACTCATATAGATTGAAATAAATGGTTCCTCTGAATACTATAGCATATTTTCATCACTATGATCTTCAACAAGCTTTTTTCAAATATTCAATCTTTTGTCACTCTGTTGATAAGAAATGAATTGCCAAGACACTCTTAGGCCTGGTATTACTGACTATACGCAGAGGATGCCAAAAAAAATGTACACAGATTTTAAGAAAGGTACTCTGTATTAAAATTTTAATACTCAATTTATACTGATAACAAACAATAAATACAAGTCACATTTGAGTTCTGCAATTACAAGAGGTGCTCAAAGTGGTTACCATCAGCATCCAGACCCTTCTGATTATGGCAAACTACTGCGTGAGCAACATTGATCAAAGTGTCTACTTGCATACATTTTTTGGCACCCCCGACATGTGTGTCAAAGCTATTTCATGATAATCTTAAGTATGAAGTATTTAACACTTAGGATGGTCATCTGAGATCATTACAGATGTTTACCATATTGATCATGCCAGAGGGATTACACTTAGCCTGTTTGAATAGATGGGGAAACTAAGGCTAATAGTTATAAACTAACTATAAAGGGAGAAAATTTGATTCAAAGTAAGTAGACTTTTAAAATGATTAATTCTTTACCAAAAATAAATGATTTTCTGTAGGTAGTAAGTTCCTTTTTTTGAAAAGACTTATACATAGGTATAGGTGACTGATTATTGACATTAAAGGATTCATGAAGCCAATAGTGATTGTTCCGGATGATTATTGAAATAGCTCTTTAATGCCGGGCTCCGATTTTCATTGACAATCTTATCAGTGTCTCCCAAGTGTTACTGATATCAAATGATATGTTCATCAAATAAAACTTCACTGAGCCTGAATTTTGTTTAGAGACAATTCTTGCTACAGCACCAATTGTTTAGTCACACATCGATCATTTCAGCCATAAAAGTGTACACCATTATCAAAAGTAAAGTTATAAGAATAAGGTGCAGTAATGGTTGGTAACACCATTTTAACATAGTATTTGAACTATTTAAATATAACTTTCACCTTAAAGTCGTTGGCAATTATTAGTATAAAATTGTTTTCATATACCGTGTTTCCCTGAAAATAAGACCTACCGTGAAAATAAGCCCCAATTAAGATCGTCAGCCAGATGGATACATTTAATATGTTATGACGATGTTTCAGAAGAAGATGACATGACTGTTTTTGAATAAATGTATATTGTTGTACATGATAAAATAAGACATCCCTTGAGAACACACCCTAATGAGTCTTTTGGAGCAAATTTTAATATAAGACTTGGTCTTATTTTTGGGAAATATGGTATAAGACCCAGTCTTATTTTTGGGGAAACAGTATGAAAGCATAATCAGTAGAAAATCATTCATGTCCTTGGGATAGACGTTTCTGGAGAGATTGGTAATTTATAATGGCTTTCTTTTCAGATTAAGTGTGTGGCTTAATTACAGTTGTGCAATACTTCTTTGTAGCTTATAGGGAAATCCCATAACCATAAGATAAAGTAAATAAAGTTGTAAGGAGGTCACAAAGATAGTAAACAAATAGCTTAGCTTCCTTAGCTCTACAGTCTACCAAAGGTTCTAACCATTGCATGTGAGATTATATGATGCATAATTCCATTTACTAAGCTTCTGATTGGAGCAGGCACAAAATTTACATTCTAATTTTCTAGTTATCTAGGTTTCTTCAAATGACATACCATTGAAATCCTGGTGGAAAGGTCTGCCTTAAGGTTATATGTCCCATAGCTCTTGGTAATATTCAGTTCCAAATTGAAAGAATTTAATTACATTCTCCAAGGATCCATTTTCAGAGTAGGTGCAGCTGTTGCATTTTCTTTTTTAAAAGACAATTATAATTACAGAGGCAACTTGCTTAAGAAGATGGAAGTTATAATGCGTTACAATTTTAGAGAAACGATGAAATTAAAGTGTTGATTCATATAGGACAGAGATTGGTGATGGTAGACCAATAGAAAGCAAGGTATTCTATGTGTGCAAGTACATGTGTGTTAAGTCACATTTTGGAGAGAGCACATATAAAATCTACCAATAAATTTATTTTTTAAGAGACAGTGATTTATGTTTACTATACACCTGGCAGTATAGATATAGAGTCAAAAACAGGCATAATATTTAGCGAGATCTTGATGGGGTAAGGAAAACATCTACAAATAATCACTTCCATGAGAGGTTCTTATAGATATGTATGTATAAAGCATATCAGAAGCAACATAGGAGGGAAAGACGGGATCAAGGATTTAAGGGAATTTTCACAGAGGGAGTACCTTTCAGTAAATTCTTAACACAAGGCTTATAATTAATTAGGATGACAAGACTGCATGCTGTAGGAACTAAAGTTGGGCAATATTCTCCAGGGAGGACACTGATAAGAATGGTGAATGGTCAGAAATTGTAACCTACTTGTCAGCTAACAAGTTAGCCTCCCATATTTTCAGATATGCAGGAGAAGACATAAGACACCTAGGTCAGGACCAAAAGGCTTTACTTGTCAGTTTCCCTTATCCCATCTCACAGAGGGTAACATGAAGAGGACCATGTGATAGCTGCAGGTGCACTAGGTCCCATTGTAAGAGAGAAACCCTAAGTTGAAGAAACATGATTCTTTTATACTGAACGGTAAGAGCTGTCTGCCCATTTATCTTGAGTAAGACACTATACCTTTCAAGGCTATGAGGAAATCTAGCCTTTGTTCGGAGGAATAAACTAACTATTCAGAGGCTGTTTGTGATTAAATATATATATATATATATATATATATATATATATTGAAAAGATAGTCTGGAAATAAGGAAGTCAGTGCAACTACTTAGATGTGCAGAAATGACAGACGCATGCAGTGTCTCCTAACAGCAACAAGCAAATGTAAAAAATCTCTAAGAGATTAAATAGTATGTTGTGTCTCAAGAATGCTAAGTCTCATCTGGATAAATGATAGTGTTGTGCCAGGCGGCCTGTGGGCTCTGTGGTCCCTCTCCCCACATAAGAACGCAGGACAAGCTGAGGCCAAAAAGGAACACCCACAGAACCATAGTGTGGGGACAAAACCCAAAAAAAAAACAGTTTCCAGGCTCTCGGCCTCACATAGAAAGGTGCTGGCTCGGGTAGTAAATGGCCATCAACTGTGATCAGATGGCCAGCAGCTGTGGCTAGTTGGCCGTCAGCTGTAACCCGTAGGCCATTGGCCACTAATATAACTGCTGTGGCTACGCTAGCAGGAAAGGAATGGGGCTAGCAAGAAGATGGTGGCTGGCAAGCACGGACTGCTGTTAGGCAGATTGTGTAGATCCTGCTTCCTGTGTCTCCAGCCCAGCCGCCAGCGAGAATATATTGGTTTGATTCTCCTATCTATGGCTCCGCTCCGTGGGTGTTCCTTTTTGGCCTTACCGTGTCCTGCGTTCTTGGGCGGGGAGTGGGAGCTGAGACCCTGCATGACAAATGGCGCAGCGAGCAGGGTCCCCTGCGTGACACATAGGTAGAGGAGTCATACTACTATATTCTCGCCAGCGGCATCTGCCTCTCTGCAATCCGCTCTTGCTAGCCCCCATTTCTTCCTGCTAGTGTAGCCACAGCAGTTATATTAGTGTAGTGGCCAATGGCTTACAGGTTACAGCTGACGGCCAACTAGCCACAGCTGATGGCCATCTGATCACAGTTGATGGCCATTTACTATCTGAGCCAGCACCTTTCTATGTGAGGCAGAGAGCCTGGAAACTGCTTTCTGGGGCTTTGTCCCCACAGGTAGTGTGTTATTTGTTCCATGAAAAGTGAAAATTCCACGGAGCTTACCTGATCATGAAGTTCTTGGCATATCTTACTAATACATTAGGCTTTTATTCTGAAGGTTGATTGGGGAGAAAGGGACTCAGAATGATTCTAAACAAGTGACTTACATAATCAGGCTTGAAATTGGAAGTATCATAGTGGCTATTGAGTGAAGATGGAGAGAATGTAGGCAAGCATGCCAGCTCAGAAGCTTTGAAAATTGGCCCTTGAGAGTGACGAAAAGAACAAGAACCACTGACGTTTCACGCAGGTTAAGGATGAGGAGAATGATTTAAATTAAACTTAGTAGAAAGTCTTTGGTATTTGCAAATAAGTTGGAAATAAAATGGAATTAAAGCAACAGAGCAATGGAGCATGCCTCAAAGGTTTTTAATTCAAAATGAAATGAGGAATATAGGAAAAAGGAGTAGTTTGATGGGAGAAAAACATTTAATTATTTAAAGATTGACTTTCCAAAGAATGAAACAAGAAATTATTGTAGAACAGATTTTGAAATGGAATGAGAATAATGTTGGGGATTCTTAGATGAAGCATTAGAAGTACCTGAACTCAAAGGAAATGAGTGGAATACTAAAAACAGAAAAGAAGGGGCAATGTTGGATAATGGCAGGAAGAAAAATTAACGAAAGAAATTGAAAGTTGTAAGAGAGGAAGGAGGAGAACACAGAGAGGTACTATGGAAGCAGGGAGGGGAGACAGTTTTAGGGAGAATGCTGGCCATGAGGGATGAAAGTTGAGAGATCAAAAAAGAAGTAGAATGATTTGGAAATTGGAAGTCCCTTGAAAATTTTGTAAACAACTATTTTCTAGAAGAATTAGATTAAGATTATGTCAGAAATTACTGATTGACTACTTCATGCCAATTTCCTCTTCCTTCTTACCGGTTTTGGGGATGATGGAATATTCAGGTAAATATGTTCATAACTTCTAACACTCCCAAGCAACTACTATAATGGTCACGTGACAGAATTTTGGTTAATGGAATTTATGTACAAGTCACTGAGTTTTGCCTTTTGGGAGAGCAATTTGGAAACATATTTGGCTAGGATTTACTTTGGCTACTTCCCATTGGCCTTCACCCCTACCTTCTGACCTGAAATGTGATAATAATGTCTAAAAGCTTGGCAGTTATCTTATTGCATGCATGATGATGAAAGCCATCATCTTGTATCAATCAGGGTCTAGGCTATGGAGTGAAACAAAACAATGCTGACTTCTCAGCGACTTAATAAGCAAAGGTTTATTTCTCACTCAAGCCAAGTCTTATCATCTCCTCTCTAGGGTACTGCCTTCCTTTTTTTTTTCTTTTTTTTTTTATTCCTTTTAGTTTCAGGTGTACAAAACAATGTAATCGTTAGAGATTTACACCCCTCACAAAGTAATAAGTCGCCTTTCCCAATCTATTAGGTTGGTGCAAAAGTAATTGCAGTTTAAAAGGTTAAAAAGAAAATTGCAAAAACTGCAATTACTTTTGCACCAACCTAATACTACCCCTCTGACATCCTATATAGTTGTCAGGATATAGCATAGGGATTAGAGTCAATATAGGGCACTGCCTTTTAAATTGTAGCCCAAGAATTTCGTCAGTTGCTTTTTTTTATTTATAATTACAGCACGGGGTTTCTAAATCAAGGGAGGGAAGGAAAGATCCAGACGGTCGAGAAAGGGCTTTTAAGTACCTTAGCTGGAAAGTGATGCAAGACTTCTGTTCTTAGTCTAATGTGCTGACTTGTAACATGGTCTTGCCTAGGTACAAGAGGGCAAGAAAGTACAGTCTTCAATGTTCTCGGGAAGATCAGAACTACTGGAAAGTAGGAAACATAAGTGAGTGCAATCCGCTAGAGAACCTTAAGCAATTGTACCATTCCTGTATTGTCTGCCTCTGGACAATTGGCTATATAGGAAAGTATACCCCCATTCATAAGGGCTACTATACGTCAGATGTTTTTGTCCCCTAAGACAAACAAAATCCTATCAGATTTAAGAAAAAAAATATAAATGTTTAGTTTAAATTATGTATCTCTCAATCTGAATACTAGTTTACATTCGTGGAATTTTAAATAAGCTGGACATTTTTACTTTGTATCCTATGTTACTAAAAGAAGACAAAGCATTTAGGGATAGCACCAGGACTAAGTGGACAATGAACTGGAGAAGGGTATGTTGTTACAAGCTTGCAGGCAGTGGGACCCAGAGGTTTGCTGTGCTCTGTTGTTTCCTTCACTATAAGATAGAGGGCTGCCCTAGAATAAATAAGGTATATATGAGGTGGAACAATTAAGTTCATGAACTCATCCTAGAAAAAGTGCTACATACCTCATTGCTGAATATCACTACAGTCTCCTTTGAAGTACTTCCCTTGGGAAGCTACGCACTAATGCCAGTGCCTAGTCCACCCTTCAAAGCAATTTTGGAACTCTTTCTGAAATGTCCATCAGAGCTCTCGTCATATTATCCTTGACGTCCTGAATGTCATCAAAATGTCTTCCTTTCAGTATTTCCTTCATCTTTGGGTAAAGAAAGAAGTCATTGGGGCCAGATCAGATGAGTAGAGAGGGTGTTCCCATACGGTTATTTGTTTACTGACTAAAAATTCCCTCACAGACAGTGCTGTGTGAGCTGGTGCATTGTCGCGATGAAAGAGCTATGAATTGTTGGTGAAAAGTTCAGGTTACCTAACTCTTTCATGCAGCCTTTCAGCACTTCCAAATAGTAAACTTGGTTAATTGTTTGTCCAGTTGGTACAAATTCATAATGAATAATCCCTCTGATATTAAAAAAGGTTAGCAACATTGTTGCAACAACTTCCTGAACTTGTCAGACCCTGTATGTATATCTATCTATATAAATATATATAAATAAATACGTATATATAATTATAAACTACTAGGCGTCATTGTGAGTGTATGCCAAGTTTAAACACCTTGTTCTGAAGTATAAAATTAAGCCCATTTTGAAGCAAATTTACTTCATGTATTCCTTTTGTCAGGGAGGACAGGAATTAATATCTATTAGAAAAATCCTTTGTCTTCTCTACTCTTCTTTTTATTGATTTTTTCTTTTGTTTGCTTGAGACCTTGGTTAAATTGCTTAACTCCTGAATTAATGTTCCTTATCTGTAAAATAGAATCAATATTGAGACCCATATCATACCTCTCACAGTTTGGGAATGGGTTTTTCTTGATAAAATTTTTCCATTCACACTTTTTTATCTTTGGATTTGCCAGTCACAAAGCCATTAATAGCAGGATCATTAATAGTCAAATAGAAAATTAATTACACTATTTTTATAACATTGGGAAAGACACAGGCACTTTCAGGTACAATAGAGATTTTTTGTGGCACAAGAGGCTTAGTTCTAAACATCTATCAAGACTCTTAATTTATACTTTACAATATGAAAGTGCTGTTGTGCAGAAGAATGTCAGTTGACTTTTCTAATAAGGCACACAAAAATGAGAGTGGCCTAGTCCTAAGGGCTAGGTGTGTTTACCACATGGAGATAAACTGGGAGTGTATGAAGACTGCTTTTGTGCCTTTATGTCAGTCATTCTGCTCATTGTTGAGAAATGGCCCAGCAAATGGTTCTGGACTCACAAATCATGTTAGAAACATTTATTTTGTACAGGAGGACTAAAAATAAGTGGGAGGGAATGCAAGACATGCACTATGGGTTGAATTGTATCCTTTCCAAATTCATGTTTTGACATTTTAACCCTCAGAGCCTGTGGATGGGAATTTATTTGAAAATAGGGCCTTTACAGATGATCAAGTTAAATTGGGGGCTTTAGGTAGACCCTAATCCTACAGATTGTGACCTTATAAAACGGGGAATGTGGGAATGCCATAGGCAGAATGCCATGCGAACATGAAAGCAAAGATTGGGGTGATACCTTTACATGCCAAGCAACACCAAAATTGTCAGAAAACCACCCAAAACTAGGGGAGAGATGCATGAACTGACTTTTCTTCACACTGTTCAGAAGAAGACAATACCTTGATCTCATGCTTGCAGCCTACAGAACTGTGAGAAAATAAATTTCTGTTCTTCAAGTCCTCCAATGTGTGGTACTTTTTGACGAACTAATACAAAGTATTAGGAGAACTGATTTCTTTTTGACGAACTAATACAAAGTGTTAGGAGAACTGATTTCTTTCCTATTGACCAAGTGAAAATGTAGAGAGGAGAAGGTTTGTTGTGTAGTGGATAATGTGAAAAACATGTTTAGCATAGTGTATCAAACATAGTAAACAGGAACTGCTGTTACCATTGCAATGATTGATAATTTGGTCTTGATTTTTTTGATAGTGTGACACTCAAGACCTCTGAAACCAAACAATCTTGCTTTCCGTCCCAGCTCCACTGTTTTTATATCCATGTGGCCTTGGACAACTTCGTTAAATTTTCTATATTTTATTGTCCTCTTCTCTAAAATGAATGTGATATTAATGCCTACGTCACGGGAATACGGAGTCGCACACTGTAGAGCTCAATGTAAGCCTACTTCGAATTCTCAATACATTTTAGCTATTATTATTTTCAGTTTCCCAAATGTTTCTTGTTATTATTTGACAGCAAAGATTACATTCACTAAATAAGCCTTATCAGTAAATATTAGTTTACTGAAAATGAACCAAAACTTTACATTCCTATTGTAAAGTTGAGATTTTATTTTTTTTTAATCTTATTTTAGATAGTATTTTTTTTTTCATTTTTTTCCTGGAAAAAATATTTCACATGAACAGTTTGTTTTAAAACTTTGGGGCACCTCACTGAACAGTCATTAAAGTAATGAAATTGTATTCAGTGTACCAAAGTCAGTGCCTTTTAGTTAATTAGGTGTTCACAGAAGTGCAATTATGTTTTAAACCACCAGGGTCCTTTTAAACCACTGAAGAGGAATGTTGCCCTGGTGATGTGGGGGGATAGTGCTATGGGAAATTTACTCAGACCATTTATTATCTTCAAGTTAAAGAGCCATATTAACTCTTTCAAACCGATATATCAACTAACAATACCACTCTTTCCCAGAGTGCTGAATGTAGAAGAAAAAAGACACATAAGAAATATTTTGTAATCTATTAAAAAAGAATCAACATAAATCAGACATTTTTTTGAGTTTTTCTTCCTGCTATAATTTTTTCTGCCAATTTAAAAATATTTTAGTGTCTATTTTGCTTGTCAATAATGGGTCCAAATAGAAAACAGTTGATGTGTTTCAAGACTTTAAAATACGTATAGAAATTTCAGCAGTCACCAAATCAGAAGATATGGGGTGGGAGATGCATTCTTCTTAAATCTATATTCTATGATTTCAGTCAATTCTGTACTATTTATTGAATTCTAGCATAGAATTCTATACTATAGCCTTCAGTATGGATTGGCCAAGTGTTTAAGTTTATTCTTTTGTGTGAAGTAAGGTCATCATTGTTTTTTGGATACACTGACACCAGAATTTTGCATTGTGCTATCTATGGACATAGTTGACAGTGAGATAAACCAGGAATATGCTAGCATTTATTCCTGTCTGAATAATCTTTACCGAATATTTACCAATAATTGAGTATTATGTCAGTTAACTGAACTAATGACTTATTTAACTGGAATTACACAATCAGAGAATACTTTCTTATAATCATGAAGATAAAAAAGACATTCCAAAATAAATTTAGAGGCACATGTCCTAGTCTAGACACTGAGTTAAGTGTCTCTTACAGTTTTCATTTAAATCAAGTAGAAAAACCTTAATGGGCATTCCATTTTTCATATGAGGAGCCACATGAAGAAAACTGTTCATGGACATATGGCTAATAATTGGTAAAACAAGGCTTGAACCCAGGTCTGAAACTTTCCAAAACTCCCACACTTAAAACTGTTATCCTGTATCTGTCTCAGGAATACCCATCAGAGATTCAGCACTGCTTTAGTCCTCTCCAAAGACCATTGGGCGTTTTCTCCTATAAAATGACGTCTTATTTGCACAGGTTATCCTAAGTCCAGTGGTTATTTACATCTAAGTCTATGAATTTTATTTATTTTTTGGTTGAAAGTACATTTATTTAATTTTTTAACTCTTTAGTATATGGAAGTAATTAATGTAAATCACTCCCCATGTGGTCAGCGTTTATGTCATCTTTTACTAAAGATTACTAACATATAGAAATGTTTTTTGACAAAGGATAGGCATCAATGAAAAAAATGAGTATATGAATAAATGATCATTCCGGAGAGAGTGTGTGTGTGTATATGTGTGTGAGTGTGTGTGTGTGTGTGAGAGAGAGAGAGAGAGAGAGAGAGAGAGAGAGAGAGAGAGAGAGAGAGAGGGAGAGAGAGAGACTACTTATTTTAAAATAAAGTAGGCTATTTGAACTAAAAATTGTTCAAAGATGAATCATGAAGCTTGGGAGAAAGAGCTCCTCATGAGCAAGTCGGTAGTTGGTGAAATAAACCAACAAATAATACAATTTTTGTGTTCTTGAAAAGATATTAATTCTGTGAATATATTGACATTGTAGTAATTTTTGAAGCTGTAACAGCAGAATTATTGGAAAATCTTAGGAAGTTTGAGAAATTACTATAATAACCATGGGAGGGCTGGTGGAAGGTGGGGCCTGTCCATATTTTGCAACCATTATGAAAAGGAAATTTAAAAAAAGGGAATATTAAGCTATAAATAATACAATTGTAGTAATAATAATAGGCAGATTAAACCACTGTCAAACATTGAAAGCAAGATACTAATAAGAATAAAAGTGAATAAAGAAGTACTTTGCAAATTAGATTTAAATGAAGATAAAATTCCAAAATCAGTAAAATCAGATATTAAGTACATGAAGTTAAATAATAAGAAAAACAAATTTTATCTTAGTGTAATTTTTTAGATATATACCAATTTTTATAATTGTCGTATTTAGAGATAAATATTTCTGCTTATTTTTTTCACTGTTCAACTACTTCTAATGTATGGGATACCTCCTTAAATTTAACCAAATTACTTTTCTTCTGTCTTAATTTTTCACTTTGTAGGCATAATGTTTATCTTTTGAATGTAACTGACATAAACATATTTATAGATAGTTGCCAAGTTAATATTTCCTCTATATTTTTCTAAATATGTTTAACCACTTTCAATTTTGTTCATTTGTTATCGTTAATATTTTATTTTCTTGGTCTACTTCATTTTATATATCTCTGGAAATGTGGAAAACAAAGCTAGAGGTAGTATATTGGCTGGATTCCATTTTCTAACACAATTTTACATTTAGTTTTAAAATAATTTCTGTTAATAATTATCATCTTATGCAATTTACAGCTCATTTATTGCTAAGGTGGTTTCCTACTGTATTGTTTCTGATTAGTATCTGTAAGTCATCTTCAACCACTCCCATCCCCATTTGTGAAGCTTTACCTATACAAAATATCTTTCCATTTTCTGAGGGATTATCAGGATTTTAATAATCCCAATTCCGGTTTCCTGATTCAAAGATGTTAGTTAGGGCTTTATTCCATTTATTTGTGTTTATGTGTTATGAAATTACTCTTTCAACCACTTTATTTTTCACTTAACTGACCAAGGTTTTTGATGTTATATATATATATATATAAATATATATACATTTATACCATATACATGACATTATATATATATATGTCTCATGTATATGATATTATGTTTATGTGTGTATCAGTACATAGTGTTTATAATGCAAGAAACATTAATAAACACATAGCATGCCAAAATATTACTAAACCATGATCTACTAATACAGAGGGTGCCAAAAGAATGTACACACATTTTAAGAATGAAAAACTGTATTAAAGTTGTAATACTCGATATATACCAATAACAAAAGTTGAATACAAGTCACGTTTGACTTCTGCAATTACAAAAGGTTCTCAAAGTAGTTACCATCAGTGTCCAGACACTTCTGATTATTGCAAAATACTGCTTGAGCAACGGTGACCAAGGTGTCCAGTTGTATACATGTTTTTGGTACCCCCAGTAAACAAATTGCTCTTAAGGAAACTTGGTGATCTATTGTTAATCAACAGTTTATAAGGACAAAAACGTATAAAGTTGGCTAAATTTGTAGAAGAGAATTTTAGGTTATATGGAAGAGAAAATATCTAAACCCTGACATAAAAAGGTTAGGATTCTTTAAAGACTCAGAATGTATAATTCCACTTGAATAAGTCATTAGCTCAGTTAACTGCCAGAATACTCAATTATTGGTAAATAATTGGTAAATATTATTCAGAAAGGAATAAATACATTTTCCTGGTTCATCTCACTGTCAACTATGTCCTTAGCACATGTCCATACTAAAGTCTATTCAGACTGGATCATTACTAGGAAATCTGGGTCCTGGTGGAATGTGAGGATTCTAGGAAACTAAAAATTTCCACTTCACTTTTTTTTAATGACCTTTGTTTCCCAGGTAAATTCTTGGAGCACAAGAAGATAACCAATGTTGGATTTATCTTTTTGCTATTTCAAGAAGAAGAAACTACCAATCTTGGAATAGTAGGAGACCTATAAAAGCATCCTTCAGGTTTCAAGAGTTGGTATTGACTAGCCCCAATTTAGGCTGTTTTCTTCCATGAGAAAGAAACAAAATGGTATCATTTCCACCCAGCTCCTGGCCTCATCTATTGTGGGACAGTATACCAGCATTATAAAGCAGCATTTTTCTTAGTCCTTACCTGTTTGAAATTTGTACCAACAGCTCTGCTTTCTCCAGATAGTCCATGATTTTGATGACCCTTGTTTTAGATCCTTTCTTATATTATAGATTTGTCCTGTACATTTGAAACGAGAATGGGGACTGATTCTTATTTATCCTCCCAGTCAGTATGCATGATTAGTATTTGTGAGGCTTCTTTCTTTATGAGATTTCTAATAGTAAGAATGCAAGCCCAAACAACATTTACTATAGGTTCTTCTCTGATTTAGTGAAAGCTAGAATCCAAAGCACAGCTGAAATTAAATAAATGTCATAGGAAAGAATCCTGTCACTCTAACCAAAATTTTCCCTTTCTGATTGGCCAAACACACTTTAGTCATATTCACCTTTTCGATAGTCTACCTCATCTTTTTATTTCCTTTCTTTTTATTTTAACTGAAGTTCTCTACCCCCTATCCCCTCTCTCCCTCCACTCCATTCCTCTACAACAAACTATAGATATGGCTTTGACCTAATACTTAAAAGCACTTATTTTTTTGCCTTCAAGTTTTCAACGCCTCCCAACAATCTTGAAATTTTTCTAGAATTCACAGATGAGGAACCTGAAGATTAACATATCAATTGTCTTGTCCTCATCACCTAGTCATTGACAAAACTAATTTGAAACGTGGGTTTCACCCCTATATCACATTGCCAAAAATGAGTGATTTCATCCCTAATGCATTGCCAGTCTTAAACTTTCATCCCAATATACTGTAAAATAAACAGTCAAAGGTTAGACTTGGCTATTCTACCACTGATCATTAACCTGTTTTGTAATGCAACATACAGAACAAAATGATTAGTTTTTTTTTCCTGGGCTTTTGGCCTTGAGGCAAGGAAGAGTAGAAGAACGGTCTCTATACTATTTATACTTTTGCTGCGACGTTCGACTATAGTCGAATGATATTTCCATGCCGCTGACTGTGGCGTTCGACTTTACCCCACAAGCTTAAACTATAAAAAATTTTGTCAGTGTTCCAAAAAGGAAGTTTAGGAAAGCAGATGTACATTTTTCTGTTTTCGTGTTTTTCAAGAATGAATAACAATGGGAAAATTTTTACATTTTAATCATTTATTTTAATAAAATGTAGCACCTTAACTGTATTTACTTAAAAATATAAATATTGCAATTAATTTTTGTGTATTGTTGACACATTTTGGAGAAAAAAGCTTGAAATCAGTTAATGTAGTGAAAGGGTTTTAAAATACCACATCTATCAGGAAAATAACTGAACCTGCATTGAGAATATATGTTTATTTGCTTATTTGTTCTTTATGAAGTATATAAGTCTACATATGTCTAATATATATAAAACAACATAGTATAAATTATGTTGTACAACAATATAAAACATAATATAAAATACAACCATAATATACTACTATATTATAGAGTATATGACTATATGGTAGATACCAATAGTAATAAATCGTGTTCACTCCATATGTGATAAGAGAGACTACTGGTTCTAAAGATTGTGAACGTAATTTACAACTTCAGCTATTCAGGCTGTAATATCTCCTGACCCTCACTGACATCATAATGGAGGGTCTGAAGGATTATATTATTAGAAAGCCCAGACAAAAGAAAAATAGGATGTTTTTGTCACCCATCCCTCATCTTATTTAGACTTTAATGATCTGAAGCAGCTTTTTGATGTACTTGAAATTTAAAGTAGCAAGATATATCTTCTCCAGAATAATTTCATGGTTTTCTTGTCACAAACTAAGGGTGACATAAGAAAAAACATCCTGACTACTTATTTATTGCCAAAGAAAACAGCTTAGTAAACTCTAAGCTGGCCCAAAGCATTGTGTTTGGTATATACAGTATTTACTGATACCTAATTCACTTGTATCTACAAACTCTAGATTATCAACACTATCAATTAATTATATAATTATATATTTGTCACTCATTTATTGTGGAGGATACACCAGGCACTCACATAACTTAAAAAAATAATCATTCCATGGATGCTTAATTAAATGTATCAAATTATACTGCTTTAAAAAATGTCCAAGTTAAGTTTATGATGGCATTGCTCTCTGGGATATACTTTCATCATACTGAGCAGCATTTTGTCTCTATAATGCAGTCGAGATAGAATATATTCTAGTAGATATTTGCAGATGTGGAATGACTTCAGTGATGTGTTGCTAAGCTGCCTTTCCCAAAATAAAGGATGGAAAAGCCCTAATTTGTGGTATGTTCCAGTTCCATGGCCCAAACTACTAACATGCTGTCACTAAACATGGAATTGTGAAGAGCTATCCAGAACTAGTCTCTCAAGCTAGTAACACAAGACTGCAACTCATCCCCGGGTGGTTTTACCTTGTTCTCTTATGAATTACCCTTCACTGATTTCCTTAGTAGCTTAGTTTTATCCCATTGTATTATTGACAAGAGTACCAAATACTTTAAAGAGTAAGGTGGAACTTGAATACATTAATTATAAAGGAACATGTCTTTTTAAAGAAACCCAAGTTGGTGTCACTTGTTTTTTTATCCCTATTTACACATGGGTTATTTGCTCCGTATACTTAAGAAAATTAGACATTAAACAAGCAAAATAAATATTAAAAATTATATGTATTTTCTGGCAAAATGTATAAAAATGGGGCCTTACTGATGCATGCTGATTATAATCATAAACTTATTTTTTATTTAATCCAGCAATCCCAGGACTATTTAAGGTTAATTACTTAAGCTACTTAACAATGATTGGAGATGAAGACAAAAAAAAATGGTATAATAAACCACTGAAACTATTTTAAAATGTACTGATTTTAAAATAAAAGCCTGTGCTGTAGTAGTTACAATTAATAATATGGTTTAAACAGTGAATTTTAGACAACTTATTTAATATAGTGCAAAGTGTAACAGCACTTAGCCTATCCATATCTGATTTTCAGTTCACAATTATTCTAACATATTACATTTATTGATATTTACTTTGCTTTAAAAAAATCTATAAACATAAATTATACCCAAAGAAAGTAGGATATATTCAACTGAACAAACTCAGTGAAAAAACAGTTAGTTTGTAGGCAATCGTTTCCAACAAATAGTGAGGTGAAAATGCTATGGCATGGATCAGTAGTTTGCAGACTGATTTATTGAGAACAGCAGGTGGCTAACAACCAACTTAAAAGGTGGTATCCTTGTACAGGGTGCTTGTTTTCTAGGTTAGGGTTTTAATTTTCAAAGGAAACCAAGTGTATAAGTAGTTAGTGTGGTATGGATTGAGTTGCAATTTCTTCAGCCAATTAAATATAAATCAGATAATGCAGTAAACAAATTATATATTAAACATTGAGCATGATGTTTTTAGTATAAAATGTGTATCTATTTTAAGTCAGTATAGCTTCCAAATGAATATCCATGCAGTGAGAATAAATAACTTACTGTCTCATAACAATGACTTAATATTATTTGGATAGGAAGAATGAGGGAAGAAGAAAGAATGGTCTATCCTTATAATGCAAATTAAAAGGATAAAAAAATTGAAATTCAAATTCTATCTCAATGTATGATTACAGTGTATATGTTTGTTTTTTTTGTTTTGTTTTTTACTTTTCTGCTCATATTCTTTACTAATTAAAATAAACTTCACATGATTTAAACATTTGAATTACTTCTGGAAAAGAAAAATGTATAAGCAGTCAAAATTATTATTCAAATTAGTTCTTAACTTGTAAGTTGATTTTAACAAACTGACAATCATAAACCACTAAATCTATAATGAAGCATACCTTCTTTCATATATACATACAAGTATGTAAACCACCCCCAAAAACAGAAAACACTTTTGTGTAGTGTCACATGAATTCAGTGATGGTATAAATATAGTATTGCAAAACAAATTCCCAGATCGTAGATTTGAGAATTAGTTTGAATACGTATTTATGTAACTGATGAAATGTCAATGAGCAGTAAAGTTGTTTGTATGAAAACATACTTTTTTTTTTCCTTTGGGAAAACAATATTGATGAATGACTAAAAATTCCTATGAATTAGGTACGGACAGTGTACATTTAAAGATAGGAAAGTGATAACAGAAAATAAAATCATAAATAATAGAAAAATAGTAGAGGTAATAATAGAAAACATAAGGTAGGAATCAAAACTTAGATTGTTTAATAGGTGTCTTTAGTTCTTATTTATGCATCATGGATTATATTTAAAGAAGATAAAAGGAATTAATTATAATTGGAATTAGACATTTACTTACAAAGTCTTTAGCTTATATCAGGAAACTGGTAAATCAGTGTATCTCTACATATGTCACAATAAAGTATTTAGATAATCAATTTATCCTCTCACAGATTGTTTGATACCCTGCTTTAACTTTTTTTGTTGTTGTTGTTTGTTGATTTTGTTTTTACTTTTTTTGTTATTTGTTGATTTTTTTATTTTATTTTAATTTATTTTCAGGTGTACAAGACAAGGGAATACGTAGACTTTCATCATTTATATCCCTCACACTGTGAACCCCCCTTCCCCCATCCACTATCCCTCCAACTTCGCACCTAGCCATCACATTATATATATAAAATTATAGTTGGCATTCATTAATGTTTAGCTTCTGGTGTACAGTGCCATGATCAGGCATCCACAGTATCCCTGAGGTGGTCTCCCAAATAGGACACATGTCCATCAGATACCCAACAACATCTTTACAACATTATTGAATACGTTCCCCAAATTAATTTTCAAAAAACCCTGAGGCCATCTTGTGGTTACCAGCTGCTTCCTAATCCCTTCACCTTTCCCCTTATCCCCCCACCCCCCGCCCATCTAACCAACTCTTGTTTTTTTCTTTTTGTCCCCAAAACTGATTAGTTCATTCACTTATTCTTTTCTTTAGATTCTGCATATAAGTGAGATCATATGGTACTTGTCTTTCTCTTTCTGACTTATTTCACTTAACATAATGTTCTCTAGATCCATCCATGTTGTTGCAAATGATGATTTCTTTCTTCTTTATGGCTGCGTAATACTCCATTGTATAAATGTACCACAGCTTCTTTTTTATTTATTTATTTATTTATTTATTTATTTATTTATTTATTTATTTATTTATTTAATTTATTAGTTTCAGGTGTACAAGACAAGGTAATACTTAGACGTTTATCATTTATATCCCTCACACTGTGAACCCCCCTCCCCCCATCTACTATCCCTCTGACCTCACACCTCACATCACATTATATATATAAAATTATAGTTGGCATTCATTAATGTTTAGCTTCTGGTGTACAGTGCCATGATCAGGCATCCACAGTATCCCTGAGGTGGTCTCACAAGTACCACAGCTTCTTAATCCAGTCATCTACCGATGGCCATTTCAGTTGTTTCCAACTATAATTATATATATATATAATGTGATGGCTTGGTGCAAGGTCAGAGAGATAGTGGATGGGGGGAGGGGGATTCACAGTGTGAGGGATATAAATAATGAACGTCTAAGTATTACCTTGTCTTGTACACCTGAAACTAATAAATTAAAATAAAAAAAGTAAATTAAAAAATAAATAAATAATAAATTTCTTTCTTCCTTTCTTCTTTGATCCCAAAAGATAAAACTTTTATAAGATAACTGATGTTTCCAAAGTGATGCATGGTTCTAAAACTCCAGTTGGCAAGTGATATCTACATCGTCCATACAGCTACAACCTCAGATTTTTAAAAACATTTTAGCCAATAAGCCACTTTTAGAATTTATCAATAGACAATAGACAAAATAATTTTAATACGATTTTAAGCAGTAGTTCCCTTTTAGTGAATAATGAGTTAGTGAAAATATTAGCATGGGTAATTCTATCTGATTTATATGTGAGCAATGATTGTCCTGAATCAAAGGCAGTATTTCAAAAGTAGGAGTGAAAATGAGTAAACCAGGGATTATGGAAGTAGCATGAAATCATTGGAGGGCAATTGTTACCAGGGCACTATGATTGGATAGTTCTAAATGAAGGCCAAATCAGAGACAAATCGTTTCTTTTCCATTTGCCAGGTGTGAGATTAGTGCCTTCCAAGTTCAATAGGCTTTGTTTCATGCAGTGGTGAGAATGTAAGTTTTGGGTTATATAATTTAACACAAAATAAAAATCATCCAAATTGCTTTGCATTGCCTAGAGATATGAGCCTTTGTATGTACTTTTACTGTCAATTTCTAAACTGTTCAAATTTTTAACCATTCCTAATATCTTTGGGGAGTCGTAAGTAGATTCTGAGCTATGTATTGTAAAACATTAACATTACCTAATGTAATTTCTTGAATAAATGTGCCAATTTCCAGATGATAATAGCACCGTTCACCTTTTGCCATGCTAGCTCAATGTGATTTGTTAGTTATTAATCAAGAATACTTATAAATCATTTATTAAAGTCTATATTATCTTTAATATGCTGTTTGGATTTTATTTCATTGTGTAGCGTTTTTTTAGTAGGTGCCATTAAATTTTTAGATTAAAAGCAAACCGTAGAGTAGGAGTATAATTTTAATTTTTATAACATTCTCAAGTAAGTGAAGCCAACAGAAGATGTCAGGTTATCGGTATCACTAGGGAAGCTTTTTAGACTTATGAAATTATTGTAAAGTAGAAACAGTACCCAAGAGAATGTTTAACTATGAAACAGCAATGTAAATTTTCCAATTTATTTTTTATGAACTCAACAACTTTAAGTGTATCATTTTAGTTATGTATGTTTTTAACATAGGGATTGAAATGGAAACAGATGAATAAACATTCTAGATTACACATCAATGTTAAACAGACTGAAATTTGACTCAGGGGTTTTATTTCCAATATTTATCTGTGTTATCCTGGATTAGACGTTATTTTTTTCCTTATTAGTTTGAAAGTAAAAATAAAAACCTGACAGACTGATACAAATTTTATGGTCTTACACAAAATATTTTTCAAACATATTTACATTTTATCTTAAGTATAGATATTTTATTAAACTTTTAGCTGGAGATATTTAAAGCTCAAGGTTTGTTGTAATGGAAAACATAATAACTGATGTTCCAAACTGGTTAATATTAAGGGGAAAGTAGTTTACTAATTAAAAACAATGGTTAAAACAGAGAAAATTAGATCATGATTTTTGAAATTTTCTTCTTAAATAGTATGAAATTTATTTAAAAGAAAGTTGTGTACTCAAAATATGAATTTTCTATGGAATTTTAATGTTAATTAAAACATTTTCACATCAATGAAAATGTTCATTTTATCACGAACTATGTGTTTAATGTACAGAAATCCTTTTCAAATCATTAAAATATACTGCTTAATAGGTAAAAATGGCTGACATTTTTCTTTAGTAATTTCATAATAGAAAAACAAAATATTTGAGGAAATTCTATTTAGTGTTTTATTTATGATATGTTGAAAAGTGTTATTAGTTCATTACTTCAGTTCATTATTGTTATTAGTTCATTACTTCAGCTTACCACCTAGATGAGAACTGTTTTATTAAAAAAATAATTACACATACCGCACTTCCATACTATGAGTACTTAATTCTATTTATTCTATTATGTTTAAAAGTAGTAATTGTTTTGAAGCCAATAATTACATAAAGAAGTAGAATTAAAAAAAAAAATAAAAAACTTCCCATTTTAGTTGTGAAATATTTGAGTGTTGGTTATTGTCATATGTAAATATTATCTTTCATCACTTTTAACATCACTTATTACTAAAAATTATCTCATGCCTATGACAAAATTATTTACTAATAACTTCATTGTGTTTTCTAATTTTTGATTTGAATGATAGTGCATGATAATCATATGTCCAAAATTATGCCATATATATTTATGAGTTCTAAATTCATATTCTGATAACTTTTAGATTATAAAGAGCCTCACATTACTGTCCCAGAATGTCTGATGGAGATACTTTTTTTTTTGACTGAAACAGAAAAGCTAATGTAAGAAATAAAAAATAGAAATTGATATTAAAGTTTCTATTTAATCCAATTTTTCAGAAATTAGTTTTAATGGGACTCTATACCATTCTGTAGTTTTAAGAAAAATTTATGACAAAGATAGATAAGGTCTCTGCTTTCATGGATCTGCTATTCTAAGGGCATTGTTTCTGAAATTACTGAATTAATAAATAAAATAAATAGTTCCAAAAACTGGAAAAAAATGTGAATATTAAAATAGCATAAAGTGCTACAGTGGGGAAGGTCTATTTCTGATCAGACAATGTAATATGGTCATATGTGTAATAGACATTGAATAAAAGATAAGATAAGCTAACCAGAGGATCTTTTGGAGCACTGGCATTCCAAGTTTAGCAAATGTTAAATGAAAAGGACTTGTGATGGCAAAGAGTTTCCCATGAGTGTGAAAAAATAAATTTCATGTGGCTAGAGTATAGTAGAAGGTAACATTGCTTCTTGTGAGATGAGAGAGTAGACAAAGACCAGATTTTCCTCATTTTGGAAGGCCTGGGTAAAGAATCCAAATTTAATTCCAAATGTATAAAGAAGTTAAACATGGTAGTGACATGGAAAAAAATAACATTCCATCTAATGGATAAAGAGCAATTTGTAGGAGTGCTCAATTGAATCAGATGGAGGGACTATTTTAGGGTCTCAGTGAGACCACAGGGACCTGGTTAGTTAGTATCGTGGGATCAACAATAAAGAAAAAGAAGAACCACTTCAAGATGCATTTTGAAGCAGAAGAGGGGGATTTACAAAATGATTGGCCATCTGGGAGTAAGGAGAATAGAGAATTCAAAGATGAGTTTTCAGTGTTTGAGCAACTGGTGTGTGGTTGTGCCATTTGATGTGATCTATTGAAGAATAGAGAAAGATTATACGTACAGAGGGGTCACTAAAAGCTCTGATTTAGACATATTGACTTTGAGACACCTATTTATAACCCAAGCGTAAATGTTGAGTAGATAATTTGAATATATTCAGTAGTGATGAAAGACAGGCAAAACTTTTACATAGACAATAAGAAACTTGCTTTAGTCTCTGCTTGGTGTACTGCTTGCTATATGATATCTAGAAAGCTGCCTCTTTCTGCTGTCATTACAGATTTTCTTTCTAACAATGATTCTCAGTAGTTGCTGATGTCTGCACAAGGGGTTCATACAAGGGTATTCTGCACTAACTGCCTCTACTGCTTGGGATTCTTTAGTGTAGGCAATGTGTGCCCCTAAGCACTGATTCTTTTGCTCTGGATTTAAAACATGGCAGATCATCAGAGGTGGGCGTCATCCTTCCTGATGTCCATGAGAGGCTTGAACCTTAAAACATCTGGATTTGATTTGGTAGAATTTTGTTTAGGATATTTGCGTCTGTGTTCATTACAGATATTGGTCTGTAATTTTCTTTTTTGTGTGTTATTCCTACCAGGTTTTGGTGTCAGTGTAATGTTGGCCTCATAAAATGAGTTAGGAAGCATTGCTTCTTCTTTAATTTTTTGGAATAGTTTGAGTAGGAAAGGTATTAGTTCCTCTTGGAATGTTTGGTAGAATTCACTAGTGAAGCCATCTGCTTGTTCTGGCCTTTTGCTTTTGGGAAACTTTCGGATGACTGATTCAGCTTTTGGGAAGGTTTCGGATGACTGATTCAGATGTTGCTCAGTCTTTGGTGATGGAAGGATAACTGACTCCGGGTGGTGAGCACACAATGTGATATACAGATGATGTATTATAGAAATGTACACTTGAAACCTATGTAATTTTACTAACCATTAAAAAAAGAAGAAAAAAAATCATTTGGAGAAGTTTTCTCTCGTAATCATCTGTAAAAGCTCTCCTCAGACAACACTCTGTCATCCTCCTTCAGAAACTTGGGAACCTTAATTGTCATTTTCTGTGTTCTCTTCCCCTTTCTCCATATCTCCTCCCCTTAACTATTACTGTTCTTTATGCCAGCCTCTCATAAGTCCTCATGTGTGTTGCCAATCTTTGATATTTGCCAATCTAAGACTTACCTCCGAACTATAGGAGCAAATTTTTCAGGCCCCCAGACTCTGGAAATAACAGTGCTAGATGCCTTTCCTGCCCCATACATAGGTGAGGATAGAGACAGAACTACTTAAATAATACTTTCTGCTACCCCTGAAAGCTATTTTTGCCCTTTATATCCCTTTTTATAGATAATTATAATTGCTACCTGTTGGATCAAGTCTTGCTCTGAACATGAAACTTAAAAGATAAATAACATCACACCCTTCTTATTTTTAAATTAGTTTTTGCAGTAACCCAGGATGTAGAAAAATGATCTTAACATATGGTTGACATCAGAATTTTACACAAGTCTGAAGCTCAATGGAAAAATTGGGATTTAAGTTCTAGTCTTGGGAGTGAATAGAATATGGATGATATTTAAAGTCAAGATTTGATGGGATCACTTGGTTTGTGTGCATACTATGAAAACAAGGTGGCCCATGACCAAATTTCAGGAGACTGGACCCAAATATTTTGTAATGGGAAAATGAACTAACAAATTACACTAAAAATGATGGGCTAATGGAACAGAAGAGAATCTAGAGAGTATGCAATGTTAGGATCCCATGAAATATTTCTCAAAGAAAACACGGCAAATGTATTGATGCTGCTGAGAGGTTGAACAAGATTAAGGATGAGAAGGGAATTTGGCAAGGCTAGAATTGTTTGTTGAGTTCTTGTTGCAAGGAACTGGTATAGGAGATAAGAGTTGAGGATAAAACTTAAAATGTTTGGTGTGACAGATAAACAAATTATGTAAAATATAAAACATACTATGTGATTATACGTTTTTGAAGGAAAATAATTCAGAGTAATTTGAAAGACAATGCAGGGAGGAGGTAAACTTTAGATGTGGTAATCAGGATAGCCCTTACACTGGCAAGTTGTAGTAGGGAAAGTGAGGGAGAGAGTCTTGAGGATGTCTCTGAGAAGGTGTTCCAGGATAAAGAATGACTAACTGCAAGAGTCTTGGCCACCTCTAGAGCCATTTGAGTAAAGTGGGATATTTGGAAGCTTATGGGGAGAGGGCTGAAAAGGAAAGCTAGACTAGGAAAGGAAGACAGCATGTGCATAGAATTCTTTCCAGAAGTGTCACTGTGAGGTGAAGCAAAGCAAAGAAATGAAATGGGGCAGTTGCTGGAGGCAAACACAGCGTGACAACTGTAGGCTTTCACTAAAAGTATAAATAATTTGATTGAAATGAAACATTTTTATATAATGAAATAAAATGAATGTTATATAATACAATTTCAGATCTCTGAAATATTTTTTTTTAATTTTTAATCTGTTCTAAGGTCATTCAGGTAAATGTCCCCCAAACCTTGTTTTGTAATCAAGACAGTGAAACATATTTATATTTGCAAACTCATGTCCACACCCTGTTAATAAGTAACTGAAGTTAATTTTGACAAGTAAATTTTGACAGAAACAGATCTCCAAATTCATTTATGAAAAGTGAAGATAAGTTTAGAGTGAAGTCCTTAAAGAATCCCCTTTCCACAGTTTGTTATTGACATATCATCTTGTCACATTTGCTCTTTTCCTTGATGAGAAAAAGTGATCACTTTTTCTTGAAGGTTAGGTGTTGACATTTAATGCAATTCAGCACACATTTACTGAGCACCTGTTATGTGCTTGTGCTATATGCATTGTGAAGAATTTCAAATGAGGACATCACCTTCAGGAAATTATAATGTAGTCCAATAGCCAAAGTGATCAGTACTGTCTTACCACAAATACAGCCCTTTTGTTGAAGTTGCTACATGAGACCTTAAAATTCTTCAAATATATATTTACATTGTATGCTGCGTGTATAGTAGGTGGCCAGTAAACATCTGCTTATTAATTCTATGTATAAAACTTTTTTGTGTGTAAAGTTGAGTAACTGAAGTGGGTTCTAAAACAGTAGAATTTGCAAATAGAGCTTTTAAGAAAACCTTAATTTAATTCACTTTTTAGCATGAAAATATAATGTAACCTCTCTATAGAAAAGCTTTATTTTTGATGTAATGGTTAGAGTTGAAATACATAGATAATTTGACACATACCCGAAGCATTAATTTTTGAGTTACCACCATTGGTTTAAAAAATTACCTCATTTGAAAATTAGACGTAGAATGGGCAATAGTTTGTTTATCCAGGCTATGAGCTGTTCTCGCTGTAGGTGGGATAAAAATGACACTTAGAATAGCCTTTCAGGCCCATGTAACTAACTTTTCCAACAGCATACTTTTTAATGTAAGTCAGAGACATAGTGTTTACTTAGCAAAGCATGAGTTTCAAAAGAATTACCAAATTTTGAATATATTGTAGGAAGACATGTAGAGTATTTTTCAGTTTTTAATGTTGAATCTTTGCTAAATTGCTGAAATGAAATTAGAAGATGACAATTTGGATATAATCTCAGTATACAGCACTCCCCCCCACCATTTTACGCTCCCTTTCTACCACCAAATGTTATGTCACTGTTGCTAGATGTGGAAGCTTCACTCTTGTGCAGAATTTTGAATTGCTAAAAGATGAGCATGTATAATTCTGTCTCAAATTATACAGTTGTAAGAATAGATCTATGGTTCTCTGTATAAAGTATTTCTATATTTATGAGATATTTGCATTGGTTCAAATGACTAACACTATATTTAAAGTGACTTCATGCATATTTATTTAAATTGATTGCCCCTTAGACAACCACATTCAGAGAGCAGTCATGACTGGGCACAAGTCATGAATCTAAAAATGCTCTTATGGATTCAAAAAGCTTAAAATAAATACATAGATATGTACAAATATATATGTTTTAAATGTTTCTTTTTTTCTAAATTTTCAACACTACTCTGTAAAGCTTGATATGAACTTATTCTGACTTTGACATGTGTGATTTTTACATCACTGGAAGAGTGGCTAAATTTTTAATGCCATTTTCTTATTTCAGACGTGGCAGTCTTGTTGTTTCTAATACATTGCCTCTGAACTCTGCCAGCAAGCTTATAAATCAGATCACCAACCATACATAATTTACTTCCCTAGGTAACTGAATGTGCAATGTAAAATACAAATATGTTTTGAACACTATTTTTGCACATCTTAAATTTAATAGGTTTAAAAGTTTACACAATAAATCAAGATTTCTATTCATTGTTTTATTGTTCCATTTCCTCTTCTCCATCATATATATTATGCTACATGCAGTCATGCAAGCCAGATATATGCATTACTCAGATGTATGACTTCTAAGATGTATAAACATGTTACTTCAGTTTAGAAAACATATTGTTTAAATATCTATTTTGAATTCTGTTGATTTGCATTAAAAATTGAAGGTATTTTCCTTAGTGAAGCATTCTTGTTTTTGTTTCCTCTAGAGATAACTTGTTGTATCTACTGGTAAAAAAAAAAATCTTCTCATGAGATCATCATTTGGCCATTGAGAGTTTTTTGTAAAATAATGAAATATGCTATACATAATGTTGGACATTATGTGAAAATTCTGTTATATGAAACACTGTGAATCTTTCTGTGTCATTTATCCTATTATATCATATGGATACGGGTATAACATATACTCAAATAATCACTGAAAACAGACTCCACAATCACAATCGATGTAGATTATAAACAGGAAAGAAATATTCTAACTGCCTTCCTTAAAGTTTTATATTTCTTCCTGATCTCATTTCTTTTTCTTTTAAATCTATTGGAGTGAAAATGGTTAGTAAAATTATAGTTTTCAAGTGTGCATTTTTATATTACATCATCTGTATAGCACATTGTGTGTTTACCACCCTAAGCTCATTTCTAAAAATGTGCTAGCCTCAAATCTTCCTTATTTTAAAACCTTTGTACAATTGAAAATGTCAACATAAAAACATGACATGTAAATGTGCTGTAGAATATAGCTTGCCCTTTTATTTCTGACATCTCCATATTTATTGATCTGCTTTGTTTTGTGTGTTTTGTGTTTACATGTTTCTTGTTCTTAAAAAAAAAATCATTCTTTTCACTTGGTCTGTCAACATTATGTAAAAACCCATTCTCTACTTAGCAGGGAATGACTCATTGTTAATATTAGCACAACTAATTTGCATATTAGAAGCTTCAAGGACTTAGTTTTAGTAGAGGAAAGACAATCACAGAGGACAACTCAGTAGTCAGGGGTATCTGGGATATAGGCTCTGGAGTATTTTGCTTGTGGCTCTCACGTGTCTCTGCTCATTTTGGAGAGTTCAGACACAGACAAATATCAAAATGCACATGACTTCTGTCAGTGACTTCTAAACCATTAAATGCTAACTGAGCAGTTTTTATAGAGAAAAATCAAACCTGTCAATCGTGAAGATCATTAAATCAACTTGGTTTAAATACTTCTTCCCGTGACTGGTTTGCTGACAGAAAAGTGCACAGTGAAAGCCGACACAGAGCAAGGAAGAAGAACTATGTCAAATCTTTCATGGGTTTTATTTCCCTGCTGTCATCTCAATATGATATTACAGTATAATGCAAATCTACCTGACATGTAAAAACATTATAAAGAATAAAATCATGTGTATTAAGATGTTATACACAATTTAAAGGACTACATAAATGTTGACGTTTAATCATCTTGTTTTTTTTTTAATTACAATTTATTGGGGTGACAAGGGCTAGTAAAACTACATAGGTTTTGAGTGTAAACGTCTGTAATACATCATCTATATATCACATTTTATGTTGTGCAGTGTTGGTGACATAGAGGTAAGCATAGCTGCCTCTATCTTGCTTTCTTAATCCAAAGTATTCTTTCAGAAAACATTGCATAATGTTCTAAAACAGTGCTCTTTTAAGACCTGCATATAACTTTATAAATTCTTCTGTACTGTTTAAAAGAAGGATCTATAGAAAAGCTTTATGTATTAATTTCAGGCCACCTTTTGCCAGTAAGAACTGCAGTTACATCATACTACGTTACTGTACATGACCCCCAATTGGGCATTATTTCAGTGGTGCCTATTTCCCTAGAAAGTCAGTGGTGCTAGCACACTGGAGAAACATGTCTATAAAAAAAGAGAGAAAGATAAACTTTATAAGATGCAGACCTGTTTTCAAAGAAAGTCATGGAAGTATCCTGAAACAATATTGTGCAATTATCTGTATCACTTAAGGTCTCCACTATTTGGTGCTGCCAATGAAGGTCCATGTGGCACACACGCAGACCCATGGTGATTATTGATAGAGTTGAGTGTACACCACTAAGCAATAATTAGTAATATTTTGTTCTGCTATTCTGTAACAGTCTCAATTCATGTCTTTAAGCACTTATGAGTTACAAATCATCGAGAAATTCATGATTCCTGAATAACTACAAGTGATTTATTTTAAATTTCTAGAATACTTACCCTTGTTATCAGCACAAGATACTCACATGTCTTTTATTTTTTCCCCTTTGTTTCCAGTTGGGTAAACATACCATTGTGAGATTTAATTGTTCAACACACACGGCTCTTCATTATGGTAAATTCAAAAACAGAAACACACAAACAGATCTCTGTTTAGGAATTTTTTGACACGATTTAGCAAAAAAATATACTAACTTTCTATGTAGTTGATTTTGAGATCTGTAACCAATTGGCACTTTTGCTCTTGAGATCCATGATCACAATGAAAAATAAGTTTGGATTAGTTTATTCTGCAACATTTTTAAATCACATTCTCTAAATACTACAACTATTTTGATTTTGAAAATAGATTAATGAGTAAAATGAATACAATTTTTCGCCTCATGAAGCCTACATTTAAGTGAAAGGAAGATAGACAACAAACACAGTAAATAGGTAAATGTGTGTATATATATATATATATATATATATATATATATATATATATATAATTTTTATCTAACTATATATATATATATATATATATATATATATATATATATAAAATATATATATTTAAAAGGTAATAAGTGCTGCTACTGGAGAAAACAATAGGGCAGAGTAAAAGGTGTCAGACCTGCATTGTTGGGGTGGGGTGTGTACCAATTTAAAACCTAGTAGTCAGGGTCAGTGTGAATGACACAGTTGTATCTGAGCAAAGAAGAAGAATGCAGCTAGGTGAGCAATAGGAATATTTGGTGGAAATGCTTTTGAGAATGATGGAAACTATAGTCCAAATGTTCTGAGGACCATTTCTTTCTTGGAATTATTTCAAGAAAATATTTCTTTGGATTACATAACATTGAAAGGTAAGTTCATTCAGTCAACTTAAAGGCAGGAGAAAGCAAGAGTTATCATTTGTGAATTTTCCATATATTTTGATATAAACTTAAGAGAAGAATATGAAAAATAACAAAACAACACAACGAACAAAAAAAACACA
Organism: Rhinolophus hipposideros; assembly: GCF_964194185.1. NCBI lineage: Eukaryota > Metazoa > Chordata > Mammalia > Chiroptera > Rhinolophidae > Rhinolophus > Rhinolophus hipposideros. The sequence continues at coordinate 20,706,889 of NC_138059.1, forward strand.
CACTTGTCTTATAAAGATAATCTTTTCAAGACTGACAGGAAAACTTTAATATTTTAGTATTTTCACTCTTGTTATTTTTTTTCCCTGTTTTTCTTTAACTGACAGCAATATAATGAGGTCACTGTTTCCTGGTCATATGTAATTTAGTTGAATTTTAGCATACGGAAGAACATGGAAATAGTTGTATGTTTTTTTATTAGCTGAGGCATGTGTTCTCTGAACCACAATCCAAGTTTCCAATGTCTAGTTCATTTCAGATGCTAGAAGATATCTTCATTGTACGATATATAAATTACTCACATAGGTATGTTTATAATTGCCTTACTTGATAGTTAATTTGCTTTATGCTTTTTGATTCAATTAGAGCAATGTGATCAATGATTTTTGACTTAGAAATTATAGGTTGGAATAGAATTAGACTTTAGAGGCTTATATGCCATCCTCTTTACCTATTTAAAACATCAATTTAGAAGAAGATGTAAACTACTCCAGTGGTCCAAAAGTTATGTTAGGACAAAGAGATAAAAAATAATGTGAAACATCATGATTGAAGTTATTAAAATTATTCAAAACTGTACAACCATGTCAGGAAGGATTGAATAACTGATATTTGAAGTGTGAGTTTCGATAACTGCATTAGGATGTTGAAGAAGCATCAGAAAATTATTGATCTAAGAGTCCTAAGTGTTTTTTTAGATATTTCATTCAACAAAGATTTAGAAAATACTAACTCTAACTTTGTACTAGATTTTTCTCTGCCCTTAAATAATAAGACATGTAGACAATACTTATGTGATTTTGAGATAATTTCTTACATAATAGAGACAATATAGAGTATGTAATCATGAAGAAAATCAAGTTCCACTGAAAATGATATTTGAGATGAATCTTTAAGAATAAATAGCAATTTGCCAAATCACTTGGGCAGGAACAGTATTTCAGAAAAAAATAATGGAAAAGCATAAACAATAATACAGAAAAAATAAGATGTAAGGGCTGTTTGAAAACAAACTAGAGACGGAAATGAATTTAAAAAATGATGTAATGGTGTAAGTAAATGATTTTTAAACTTGGAAGATGTATGTGGGACACATTTGTGTTCATTTATTCACAGTTTTATATCAGTTCCAAAGCATTAGTGCTAAATCCAACATGTTCTTTTGTTAATCAAAAAAGCAGATAAGAATTCACTGTATTTTATATGAACGATATTACTTTAAACTTTAGTATTTTAATTATTAATAGTAAAAATATCACAACATACTATACAATTATATCTGCACCTGCCTCTCAATAGTTGGGCCATTGTACCATATCTCTCAATATTAATAGGGTCAAAAGATACACATATATACATATATATATATATATATATATACACACACACACATATATATGTATATATGTATATATGCATATATTTATATATACATATATGTATATATAAATATATGTACATATTTATATATGCATATATATGTATATATGTATGTAAATATGTATATATATTTATTATATATATATAATATGTATATATCAAAAGAAATATATATATATATATGACAATTGTTCATAGATTAATTCAATGAAATTTATTGATTACTACGTATTAGGCACTGTTCTACATACTACAGACAGAAACACTCCTTTAAAAGGAGGAAAATTCCTATTGAAAATTGAAGTTAAAAAAAAACACGAACCTTGCTCTTCCATGTTACTTTTTCCCAGTATGATTTTCTGTTCTTTTTTGGGGCTTATAAAACTTCGAACTATCCTCCAAATACAGAATATCTATCACAAAATGTGTCTCAGATATTATTTTTTCCATTTCTTCATCTTGTTTGTTAGAGATTGTTGATGGCAGTAAACATTTTTAGCTTATAGTTTTAGTGTCTATAGTAAACACCAAACAAAATGTTATTGGTTCGAGTAACCATTGACCTAGAATGAAAGAATTTAAAGTGAATGTATGTAAGTAAAATATTTTAAGTTTTTAATTTCTGTTTTTCTAAATCCCAAGTTACATGAGTTAACATTCTGAGTTTCTTCCTTGATATTTCACATCTATGTGGTTGTACAGTTGTTATTTGCCTTATTGTATGTCATGGTGTCGTCCGGGGTGTCTGGAGGGGCGGCCTGCGGGGTCTCTGCTCTCGCTCCCCACATAAGAACGCAGGACATGGTGAGGCCAAAAAGGAACACCCACGGAGCTATAGGTAGGGAAGTCATACCACTATGGTCTCATTGGAGGCTGGGTTTACACGACGAGCGACCTACTATCCGTTTTGCTGCCAACCGACCAACTCTCCTCGACTCTCCTCACTCTCCTTCAGTCTCCTCCTTCACTCTCCTCGGCTCCCCTCCCTAGCCGCCGCAGTTATATCAGTGGCCAATGGCTTAATGGCTACAGCTGATGGCCAACCAGCCAGAGCTGACGGCCATCCACTATCTGAGCCAGCACCTCTCCACATGAGGCCGAGAGCCTGGAAACTGCTTTCTGGGGCTCTGTCCCCACACATGACTTTGCCCTCAAAGAGGTCTTTATTTTTAATCCAAAGTTCAGTCTAGGAGAATTATTCCCCTTGTTGCTTCTCAATTATTGGAGACAGAATTGACGACTGCACATCGTTACACTTGATCATATTCTTGATTTTTGTGGTTCAGATTTCCAGCATTTCCCTGTTCCTGCTTTAGATCCAGTTTTAAAATCTAGGTTACGAAGAATCATGTTTAATAGCAACACATTTTTTGAGAAAAATTCTGTTAGGCAAAGTCCTAACAGTATGACAGAGAGAAAGAGACAGAGAGACAGAAAGAGAGGGAAAGAGAGTAATTTCCCAGTCTAAAGTTTCTCATGTAATGTGATAAATGTTATGACTAAAGGATATTGAGGTTATAGCGGGACCTCTGAAGGGAAACAATTAAAGCCTGGAGGGTTTCTGGAAGTGTTTTCCTGCTATGATGATGCTTAACCTAAGTCAAAAAACTAGCCATTGCAAAATAGAGAAAGAGATTCAGAAGGCTTTCGAGGAAGAGGCAACATCATGTTCAAAGGCTTAGCTATGATAGAGCACATCTGTTCATGAAAATGAAAGAAATTTGTTATAGCAAGAACAGGGTAAGCAGAGGAAGGAATTGAGGAACTAAGATTTAAGAGAAAAATATGTGATGTTTTAGAACTCTGGATTTTTGTTTTATAGGAAACTATTCTGTATGTGTTTGAGTACCACCAGACATTTTAAATAAGAGATTGATGTGCCATTTTGGAATTAATAAAGATTAATAAGAGACAGAAAGAAAAGTAGCCATAAGATAAATAGACAGAATTCATTAGAAGCAACAAGCACTTAGAAGATATTATGAAGGCAAAATTGCAAACTCTTCAAAAATGTAAAATAAAAATGTGAAAGATCTGTGAGGAAAATGTAACTTCATTGAGAGGAATCAGAAAAGACAGAGATAACTGCATCAGGCTGATACTTTTCTTATCTATTCCAATTGATTTGTGATTCTGCTATAACAGTTGTTAATCATTTTTAACCATAGTCAGACTGTTAATTCTTTCCAAATGAGTGTAATAATATTCTAGTAAAACTTCAAATATTACTTTTCAAAAACTTGATAAGTTTGGGAACAAATACAGGTGGAAATGACTAAAACATTTCAAAAAATGTAATAATGAGATGGACCTTTGTACTAACCATGAACATAGAAATAAAAAGAGATGCAATAATAAAAGCAATGTTGTATGTTCACATGCAAGAAGTTGTAATCAATGAAACAAAGTAGAAATTCTAGTATATATTGGAACATAAGTTTTGATAAAGCAAACATCTCCATAATAAATGAGAATAGAGTATTTTCAAATGGTACTGGGACAATGGGCAGCTATATGGGAAATTAAATATATGTCTCACCTCTCACTTTGCACTAAAATATATCTCAACTGGATTCAATATTTAAGTGCATAAAATGGAAATTAAAAAATATTGTAGGAGGCACACATGAAGATACATTTATTTTCTGGCAGACACACAGACCAATGGAATAGAATTGAGAACCCAGAAATAAATCCACTTATATATGGACACATCACTTTTGAAAAAGGAGCCAAAAATATACAATGAACCAAAGAAAGCCTCTTTAATAAATGGTGCTGGGAAAATTTGAAAACCACGTGCAAAAGAATGAAACTAGACTGCTGTCTGTCAGCAAATACCAAAATTAACTCAAAATAGATCAAAGACCTAAATATAAGGCATGAAACAATAAATTGAGTAGAAGAAAGCATAGGTACTAAACTTATGGATCTTGATTTCAGAGAGGGTTTTATGAATTTGACCTCAAAACAAAGGAAGTAAAAGCAAAAATAAATGAATGGGACTATATCAAACTAAAACGCGTCTGCACATTCAAAAGAAAACTTGAACAAAACAAAGAGGCAACCAACTGAATGGGAGATGATATTTGCAAACAACATCTCTGATAAGCAGCTAATATCTAAAATATATAAAGGATTCATACAACTCAACAACAGAAAAACAATCCAGGTAGAAAATGGGCAGAGGACCTGAACAGATATTTTCCCCAGAAGACTTATAAACAGCCAACAGAGATGTTAAAAAAATATATTCAACATCATCAGTAGTTATTAGGGAAAATGCAAATCAAAACCACAGTGAGATATCACTTCACACCCCTTAGAACTGCTATTATCAACAAGACAAGTAGTAACAAGTGTTAGGGAAGCTGTGGAGAAAAAGGAACAAACAGACACTGCTGGTGGGAATGTAAATTGGTGCAGCCACTGTGGAAAATAGTATGGAGGTTCCTCAAAAAATTAAGAATAGAATTATCATATGACCCAGCAATCCCTCTCCTGGATATCTACCCCAAAACTCTGAAAACATTTATCTGTAAATACATATGTACCCCTATGTTCATTGCCGCATTATTCACCATAGCCAAGACAAAGAACCAAAGTGCCCTTCAATAAATGATTGGATAAAGAAGATGTGCTATATATACTGGGGGTGCCAAAAAAAATGTATATCTATTTTAAGAGATGTTATCTATGCTCAAGCAGTAGTTTGCTATAATCAAAAGTGCCTGGACACCTCTTGTATTGCAGAAGTCAAACGGGAATTGTATGCATCTTTTGTTATTAGTATATATTGAGTATTGCAATAAATAAAGTTTTTTTTTTCCTTTCTTAAATGTGTATGCATTTTTGGCACCCTCTGCATACAATGGAATATTACTCAATCATAAGGTAAAATGAAATACTGCCATTTGGGACAACATGAGTGGATCTTGAAATGATCATGCTAAGTGAAATAAGTCAGACAGAAAAAGTCAAGAACCATATGACTTCACTCATGTGGCATATAAAGTTGAAAGCGACAAATAAGACAAACAGACAAAGAAACAAAAACTCGTAGACACAGACAACAGGTTAGTGGTTACCAGAGGGTGATGGGGAAGTGGAGTAGTAGAAGAGGGTAAAGGCTGTTAAATATATGGTGATGAAAGGAGAACTGACTCTGGGTGGTAATGCAGTATATAGATAATGTATTATAGAAATGTACATTTGAAACCTATATAATTTTACTAACCAGTGTCATCCCAGTAAATTTAATAAAGATAAACAAGATTCATTTATTTTCTGAATAAAAATGTATTTTTTAACACAAATGCAATTTAGAATATCACACTGAGATAGCACAGACATAACTACATATTATTTTTCTGAAAAACGACATTAAAAGCAAACAAAAATGGGGAAAATAAAACAGATTCAATCTTATTAATATAAAAATAATTTATACTGCTTAAGAAAGACAATATGCTTCAATGTTAGAGTGTATGAGTTTAAACTAAACCCTACCAACCCTTTAGATTTGGAGTGGAAGGTGGGCAAATACCTCCCAAAGCTAGTGGGCCTTATTTGTGTTTCACAAAGCCTCATCAGCACCAGAGGTCTAAGTGACAAATCTATTTCACTTAGCAAGAAGGAGATAAGGAGGAAGAGGCATTTAGGAATTGCCCCCTCTGTAGATCCTGAGGCAAGAGTGGGTGGAAAGTGAGAGCACAATTCTAACATCACTCTTCCTATTTTAATTCTCCTACTTTGAAACTGGGCTGCCACAGCCCCTAACACATAGAGGGGTTTAAGGCAGGGTCCACATAATTTTATTGTTGGAGAAAATTTTCTCAAAGTTCTCCCCATCTTTCTCTCTATAGATTTTCTGGGATTCACCTTGGGGTAGGGAACCAGAAACAGAGTTCTTGGTCTTCTTCTCTCTGTTTACACTCATTCTCTTGGTGACTGTATCTAGAAATGTGGCTTTAATAACCATACATATACTAGTGACTCCTATGTTTAACTGTATTTGATAGCTCTTCTTGGACTTTTAAAAGGCATTGCAAACTTCACATGTCCAAAACAGGGCTCCCACTGTTTCCTCCCAGGTCTCCACTTCTGATATACTTCTCCATCTCAGTTACTTCATCTCTCTAGTTACTTAGACCAGAATTTTGAAGTCATTTTTAAGTCTTTCCTTTCTCACAAACTCACTCCTTTGACTCCCATTAAAATTAAATCAGGTAATAATCTATCTGCCTTCACTGCCATCAGCTTTATTCCAGACTATGCCAGCAACCTTCAGCTGATTATTCAAGCAACCTCCACTTGTAACAAGCCTATTCTGCCCAACACATTAGCTCAATCTTTATAAAATGCAAATCAGACCTGATATTCCTCTACTAAAAACGTTTCAATAGCTTCCTTATAAGATTCCACACAACCTAGCTGTCTGCTATTCCTCCAATGTCATCTCTAATCATTACCATTCTCAGTCACTCCACTCGTTACAGAGCCCAGCTCAAGGTTCCAAGTACATATATGCAACATGTCAGATACCCATGTGGCTCATGCCTTCACTTCCTTTAGAACTCAGCTAAAAGGGGCCATTCATTATAAGAGAGGCCTTTTTCTGATCTATCTAACCATATCACACTCTATCTTGCTCACACAACTTAGGTTTGCTAGTAGTACTTATCACTGCCTGGCATGCTGCATATTTTTTCATTCATGTAATTATTGTCTTCCTCCTCCGACCAGAGTGTAAGTTCGTTGAAGATAATATCTTTGTTGTTTCAATACCTATCCCTGCCAACTTGGAAGGTACCCGGTACATATAATCTGCTCAACTAATACTTTATAAGACTATGATGAAAGAAAAAAAAAACATCATTATTAATTAAATTAGAAAAGTTACTAATGTATTTTATTTGACAGACGTCATTTTTATGTATGGGTGTATGTCTTATATGCTAAGTTGAATTTTGTTGCCAAGTATCTGGCCAATTCTGCAATCTCTCATTTTTCATTTAAGTCATCACGATGTGATTTTTCTTTTCTGCTCTTCCTTCATTTTCAAACCACCCCATAGTGTCCCAGTTCACATACACAGACCAATGTGCTTTTCTTCTTCCTCTTTCCAAAACACAAAACCTAAATAAAGGTGTGTGGAGGCCATGAAAAATACAGTTAGTAGGATCAGTATCCTGGAGGGGACATTTTCATAATTAATTTTATATCTAGATAAATGTTTGACTATGTGTGTACATGTGCAAGAGTGTGTATAAATTGCTTATTTCCAGGACTATATCTCTCACATGAACTCATAAGCTAATTGTATACCACGTTTCACTTTCTTTTAAAAGTGAGGTAAATAATCAATTTAATTGAGGTTTTTTTTTACTGAATGTTGTTTATCTGAAGTTTGGCTATGTAACATAAAAGTATGAATACAGATATTTATAAGATGCTAAATATAAATGCCTATATTTAAATTTATAAACATATGTTTATCAATTTAACTCAGACTGATAGAAAGGAAAGTATGGATACAATATGTTTAAATTTGTTTTAGTTTACTATTTATCAGGTGAATATTACTTATTTGAAGATATTCATAGAAATATTCCATGGAATATTTCTACTATGATATTAATTCAGTGAACATTCCCAATACAAGGTATTTCATAGAACATTATACCATGAAACATTGGTTTTAAAATACATTTTAGTCTTAAAAATCTATTTAGAGAACTCTTGAGGAATAAAATTTATCTTAGCTGAAATACGAGTATGATATAGAAGAGGAGACCTATTCCCATTTGTCACGTTAATAGTTATCAGCTTTAAAATTATATACGATGATAAAATGGCACAAAGAAAAGAGAAATATCTAAAAGGAAAAAGTAATCATTTTCTGACTAGAAACATTAACGATTCTGTCAATTTAGGGTCTATTTTTAGGCGGAAATTCAGAGACAAACGCAGGTTGGGAAAGAGAGTGTTTGTATTACATTCCTCAGAGTTGTTTTTCTAGCAAGGGCTCCCAGTCAAGAGCTCCTTTCCTTCTGTGGGAGGCCAGCATTGCGGTAGACATACAGATACTTCTGCTAGATGCTTCCCAGGAAGCTGACACTCACCTTGTCAGAGTTATGTTCCTTTCACTAAGAGTATATATAAAGGGAGATGAGAAAGTTTACTAGGCCACACGCTCCTTGGTTGCTATGTCGTTTTACTCCCCACTACTTCATTATGCACATAAACACCATTTCAAATGTTAATCTTGCTAAATTATGTGATGTTCCTTCCCTGCAGTGAAAATCCCTAGCAAGAGTGCTTAGTATATAGAAGACTTTGGGCAATTATTTGCTGAATGGCTTCTGAGCTTAGGAAAAAGACCTTACTATAAGTGTTATTTATCCTTTTCTGATGATTATTATGTTAACTTTATGAATGCTTGACTTTAAATAGCCTATTACATACATTTCTATATTTGAACTACCTTATTTCCCTGAAAATAAGACCTAGCCGGACCATCAGCTCTAATGCATCTTTTGAAGCAAAAATTAATATAAGACCTGGTCTTATATTATATAGGACTCCTTCTTATGTTATGTAAAAATAAGATCCTGTCACATTATATTATATTTGTTTTGTTATGTTATGTTATGTTATGTTATGTTATGTTATGTTATGTTATGTTATGTTATGTTATGTTATATCCGGTCTCATATTAAAATAAGACAGGATCTTATATTAATTTTTGCTCCAAAAAACTCATTAGAGCTGATGGTCCGGCTAGGTCTTATTTTCGGGGAAACACTATATAGTTTCTTTGTTACCAGACTGACTTTTATGTTTGGTATTTTACATAACCAGTGAGCACTTTGACAAGTGGGCTGTTATTCTCTGCCCTTTTCTTTTGCCCCAGGTCTGCAGTCACTGCACTGCTCTGCCTTCTTCTCTGCAGAGTCTCTTTGCCTACTGGTTTCCTTTTGAGTTTAGCCCTAGAAGGAACTGACTTTGTCCTCTATAAGAGTCCCCAGCACCAGATCTCACTGTGCTCAAGTATCCCTATTTTTCACAGGGTGGAAATCAATTCCCATAGCGAGTATGGGGAATATGAAACCTATTTCCCTTGGTGCCAAAACATTCCATTTTGTTTCCTTTCCCACAACTCTATAAACAGTTCCTTTATTACGTTGTTTTTTCAAATTCTCCCGGAATGTGCTTGCATTTTTTGCTGGGAAATTAACAAAATGTTGTTTTCAGTGTTTGTTTTTTTTATTGCTATTTCATTAATTTTTTTGTCATGAATAATAAACTGTTTTATCTTTTTCCAATGTGCTAAGCAAAAGGAGCTTGAGACATTGGAGCTTTACAGTTACTGATGCACAGTTAATATTAAAATTAAAGACATAGTTAAAAAAGAACATAATAATAGTCAAGTCTCTAGAGGAATCCCAATATATTTGTTAATTGCTTTCAAATAAAATCATAATTATATCACACATCTTTGATATAGTATAAGACACTAGACTTGAGGTAATCTAAAACCAAACTCTGCTTGGAAAATTGGGCGGAAGAAAAATAACTTAACCTAATAAACAAAAATAAAAAGGTAAACGATGTAGAAAATAGTATCTCTCTTATCAGGCATTCTTTTGAGAGGTCCCAGACTTGACAATAACATAAAAGGAAAACAAAAGTAATAATATATAAAATAAAAATAACATTGAACATATACTGAAGTAATTACATTGAATAATACAGATTATTGAGTTCAAGCTTCTTGAGAGTTACTGATAAGCTCAGTCTTGAACTATCAAACACCAGATGAGTAAAATAAGTGTTTAATATACACTGGATTATGTCAATGTAAATTGTAATGACCATTATCTGGAATGACTGGAGTAAACACTACGATCGTTTTCTAATCAATAAAATAGCGGTATTTACAGTATTTATTTATTGTAATCCACCATAATAAAAGTATTCACTTTTGTAATCTCTACCTATGTAGTGTTTTATACAACATAAGTATTATTTTCTGGAATTATATACAATGACTTTGTTTGGAATAGTATACATAGTATATAGCATAGTATAATATATAGTATATAGCCCTCAATAAATACTGTATGCTATCAATACTAATATTCATATAACAAAAGGTAGGAGTAGTTCAGTTGCTAAAATCTCTACTTAAATATTTAATCAAAAATTTATGAAAAATTTAATGGCTCCTATAAATAATATTTAATAAATTTTACAGAGTATAGATTTATCTGTGTATGTATATGTATGGGAATGTAAATCCAAAATCCTGTTTAAAGAAACTCCAATCTAAAAGGTTTGTTTTGTTTGATGTGTTTCTATGATTTTCAGAGAAGAGAGAGGGAAAAGGAGAGAGCATAAAACTGAGAATTACCTTCTGCAGATATATCAGCCATATCATTTCTGAGCACATATTTTCTTTCAATAATATTTAATATTTCACACATTTCCTTATAAAATATTTTACATACAGATGGTATTTGGAGAAATAGATCAATGGTGCTGTTGAGTAGATAGTTGAAGATATTTACGTCTAACTTTGAGTAACTCAAACTATTCAATTTCTGTTTCTAAGACTATAAAGAGCTGTTTAATGATGAAGGTACAGTTTAAAATTCAATAGTTAACTCAAAAGTACTCATACGTTATTATACTTACAATACGAAAAAAAATGGGAAAGGTAAGAATTACACTTTAACCATCCCCAGAGTAAATATACTCTGGTCATTTATATTCAACATTTTTTTCGTTATTTAACCACAATGGTTCTAAATTGTAAAATGAGAAAAAATGAAGTCTGTGTCCAACATAACTATTTATAAGGTTAGTTCAGTGAATAGGATAAATAAAATTATGGGACTTGAGTAGATAAAGTAAATGATGGCATATATATCATATTAAAATAAGACCGGATCTTATATTAATTTTTGCTCCAAAAAACTTAGAGCTGATGGTCCCGCTAGGTCTTATTTTCGGGGAAACACTATATAGTTTCTTTGTTACCAGACTGACTTCTATGTTTGGTATTTTACATAACCAGTGAGCACTTTGACAAGTGGGCTGTTATTCTCTGCCCTTTTCTTTTGCCCCAGGTCTGCAGTCACTGCACTGCTCTGCCTTCTTCTCTGCAGAATCTCTTTGCCTACTGGTTTCCTTTTGAGTTTAGCCCTAGAAGGAACTGACTTTGTCCTCTATAAGAGTCCCCAGCACCAGATCTCACTGTGTTCAAGTATCCCTATTTTTCACAGGGTGGAAATCAATTCCCATAGCGAGTATGGGGAATATGAATATATATATATATATATGGGTTTTTTTTCTTTGTTTTCAAACATTTGCCTTTTTGACCATTCTCTTGGGGCCTGTATCAATACAAGAGACGTAAAGAGAAGTCATTGTGAGAATACGAAAAAAAATGGCGGCGTGAGGTGAGGCTCTGTAACGCTCCCCTGGAATTTACAACGAATCGGACAACAATAACTCCACAAAGGACTCCTTGCACAGCAGACAGGCAAGACGAAGAGGCCCACTACTGAATTCACCTCCAGGTGGGTGAATCGCGCGAGCGGGGGAGGAGGGAGAGGAGAAGTGCGGAGACGGAGCCGCGCGGGCGCAGGACACAGACCTAGCTCAGTGCTCGGAGCCCGCTGCGCCCGGATCTTCCGCAACTGCGGGAGAGGGAAGGACTCGGACTGCTAGGGCTCCGCTTACGGCCCACAGGGCTGAGGGGGCAGCATACAAAACCGCTGAACCCAACGCTCGCTCACGGCAGACCTCGGAGCAAAGACTGAGGGAAGAGGGCTGAAATCGGTGGTTTAAGCCCTCACTGCCGAGCGGAGAACGGAAGCCCTAGGCACGGAGACTAGCCGCCCCCTCCCTACCCTCCCAGAGCTCGCCCCGCCCCCACCTGCCCGGTGCTAGAAGCGATAAAGTAGCAGTGTCGGATCAAAGGACAGAATATTTGCTGCTCTGAGAACTGTGGACCGCAGACACAGATTCGCAGCTCAACTAGTTCCGGCAAAGGGGAGGGAGCTGTGGAAGCAGGACTGGCTGTGGTGGTGGTCGCCGCCATTGCTCTGGGCCACCTCTCACAACTCACCCCGCCCCTGGCCCCACCTATCTGGGCGGATCCCTGCAGGAGTAAACAGAACTGCTGAAACAAACGGGCTCTGAATCTGGTGCAGAAAGAGCTTTGGAACTCCAAAAGCTCTTCGCATACCTATCAACCTGTTGCAGAAGCCACTCCTGTAGATGTCTAGGAAGAGAAATAGTAAATCAGTGATTGCCATGAATAACCAAGGCAACAAGATAGCTCAGAAAGAAAGTGAAAAGTCTCCAGAAAAGGAACTTAGAGATATGGACCTTTGTGATTTAAATGACAGAGAATTCAAGATCGCAATTCTGAAAAAACTGAACGAGATGCAAGAAAACACAGAAAGGCAGTTTAATGAACTCAGAAACACAATCAAAGAACACCATGAGCATTTTACAAAAGAGATTGAAATCTTGAAAAAGAACCAAATAGAATTTCTGGAGATTAAGAACTCAATTGAAGAAATTAACAATAAAATATCCAGCTTAGGTAGTAGAGTTGACCAGATGGAGGAAAGAATCAGTGACATCGAAGATAGGAACCTGGAATTTACACAGAGGGAAGAAGAAAGAGACTTGAGACTTAAAAGAAATGAAAGAACTCTACAAGAACTTTCTGACTCCATCAGAAAGAGCAATATAAGAATAATGGGTATACCAGAAGGAGAAGAAAGAGGGAAGGGAACAGAGAATATATTCAAACAAATTGTCGATGAGAACTTCCCAAACTTGTGGACAGAACTGGATCCTCGAATCCAAGAAGCAAATAGAACACCTAATTACCTCAATCCCAACAGGCCTTCACCAAGGCACATTGTATTGAAGCTGTCTAAAATCAATGATAAAGAAAGAATCCTCAAGGCAGCCAGGGAAAAGAAGACGGTAACTTACAAAGGAAAGCCCATTAGATTATCATCAGATTTTTCAGCAGAAACTCTACAAGCTAGGAGGGAATGGAACCAAATATTCAAACTATTGAAAGAGAGAAATCATGAGCCAAGAATAATATATCCAGCAAAGATCTCCTTTAGATATGAAGGAGGAATAAAGACCTTTCCAGACATCCAGAAGCTGAGGGAATTTTCTAATACACGACCTGCACTACAAGAAATACTAAAGGAGGCTATTAGACCACCATCAACAGGGACAACTTGTGGCAACCGAAACATAAAAAGGGGGAGCGTAAAGGCCTGAACTGGAATATGGGAATAGAGAAAGTAAGCGTACTGAAGAAACTGGAATACTCTAAATATCAAACTTTCTTTTACATAAACTCAAGGGTAACCACTCAAAAAACATCCAAATCTGAAATATATACTGTAATAAAAGAAGAAACAGAGGGAAACATCATAGAATACTACCACACAGAAATAACAGACAACAACAAAAAGGCAAAGGAACAATGGAGACACAGCCTTACCAGAAAACTAAAGACAGAATGACAGGAAATCCTCACATATCAATAATCACCCTGAATGTAAATGGACTGAACTCACCAATAAAGAGACACAGAGTAGCAGATTGGATCAAAAAACTAAACCCAACCATATGCTGCCTACAAGAGACACATCTCAGCTACAAGGACAAGCATAGACTCAAAGTGAAAGGGTGGAAATTGACACTTCAAGCAAATGGTACCCAGAAAAAATCAGGTGTAGCCATAATGATTTCCGATGAAACAGACTTCAGGGTGAAAAAGATAACAAGAGACAAAGATGGACATTTCATAATGGTAAAGGGGACTATACAACAAGAAGACATAACAGTCATCAATATTTATGCCCCCAATCAGGGAGCACCGAAATATACCAAGCAACTACTAACAGAACTAAAGGGAGAAATTGACCAAAACACAATTATACTAGGGGACTTAAATACATCATTGACAGCTATGGATAGATCATCCAAACAGAAGATAAATAACGAAATCGCAGCCCTAAATGACACATTAGAGGAATTGGACATAATTGACATATATAGAGCACTTCATCCTAAAACATCAGACTATACATTCTTTTCTAGTGTACATGGAACATTCTCAAGGATAGATCATATATTGGGACACAAAATCAGCCTCAGCAAATTTAAGAAGATTGAAATCATACCAAGCATATTCTCTGATCACAAAGCTTTGAAATTGGATATCAACTGCAAAAAGAAAGCAGGAAAAAACACAAATACATGGAGATTAAACAACATACCTTTAAAGAACGACTGGGTCAAAGAAGAAATTAGAGGAGAGATCAAAAGATACATAGAAACAAATGACAATGAAAATACATCCTACCAAAATTTTTGGGATGCCGCGAAAGCAGTTTTAAGAGGGAAATTTATATCATTACAGGCCTATCTCAAGAAACAAGAAAAATCCCAAATAAATAACCTCATGTTACACCTTAAAAAACTAGAAAAAGAAGAACAAGCGAAACCCAAGGTCAGCAGAAGAAAGGAAATAACAAAAATCAGAGCAGAACTTAATGAAATAGAGAACAAAAAGACAATAGAAAAAATTAATGTGACAAAAAGCTGGTTCTTTGAAAAGATTAACAAAATCGACAAACCCTTGGCTAGACTCACTAAGATAAAAAGAGAGAAGACACTAATTAACAAAATCAGAAATGAAAAAGGGGAAGTTATCACGGACACCACAGAAATACAAAGGATTATCCAAGAATACTATGAAGGACTATATGCCACCAAATTTAATAACTTAGAAGAAATGGACAAGTTCTTAGAAACATATAGCCTTCCAAGGCTGAATCATGAAGAACTGGAAAATCTTAACAGGCCGATCACCAGTAAGGAAATTGAATCAGTCATCAAAAACCTTCCCAAAATCAAAAGTCCTGGACCAGATGGCTTCACCAGTGAATTCTACCAAACCTTCAAAGAGGATCTAATACCAATCCTGCTCAAACTCTTCCAAAAAATTGAAGAAGAGTCAGTACTCCCTAACTCATTTTATGAGGCCAACATTACCCTGATACCAAAACCTGGTAAGGACAACACAAAAAAAGAAAACTACAGACCTATATCTCTGATGAATACAGATGCTAAAATCCTAAACAAAATTCTAGCAAATCGAATACAACAATGCATTAAAAAGATTATTCATCACGACCAAGTGGGGTTCATCCCCGGGGCACAAGGATGGTTCAACATTCGCAAATCCATCAATGTGATACATCACATAAACAAAATAAAGGACAAAAATCATATGATTCTATCAATTGATGCAGAAAAAGCATTTGATAAGATACAACATCCATTTATGATTAAAACACTTACTAAAATTGGTATAGAAGGAAAATACCTCAACATAATAAAGGCCATATACGACAAGCCCTCAGCTAACCTCATAATTAATGGTGAAAAGCTGAAGCCCTTTGCTCTACGTTCAGGAACACGACAAGGTTGTCCCCTATCACCTCTGCTTTTCAACATAGTGTTGGAAGTCCTCGCCAGAGCTATCAGGCAAGAGAAAGAAATAAAAGGCATCCAAATTGGGAATGAAGAAGTTAAATTGTCACTCTTTGCAGATGACATGATGCTATACATAGAAAACCCTAAAGACTCCACCAAAAAGCTATTGGAAACAATCAATGAATATAGTAAAGTTGCTGGCTACAAAATCAACGTACAAAAGTCCATTGCTTTCCTATATACCAACAATGAAATCTCAGAAAAAGAGATAGAAAAAACAATTCCTTTTGCAATTGCAGCAAAAAGAATAAAATACCTAGGAATAAACTTAACCAAGGATGTGAAGGATTTATATGCTGAAAACTATAAGACATTTTTGAAAGAAATTGAAGAAGACACAAAGAAATGGAAAGACATTCCGTGCTCATGGATTGGAAGAATCAACATAGTTAAAATGGCCATATTACCCAAAGCCATATACAGATTTAATGCAATCCCCATTAAAATTCCAATGGCATTTTTTAAAGAAATAGAACAAAAAATCATCAGATTTGTTTGGAACCACAAAAGACCCCGAATAGCCAAAGCAATATTAAAAAAAAAGAACAATACTGGAGGTATCACACTCCCTGATTTTTCCTTGTACTACAGGGCTACAATAATCAAAACAGCTTGGTATTGGCGGAAAAACAGACACATAGACCAATGGAATAGAATTGAGAACCCAGAGATAAAACCACATAAATATGGACAGATAATTTTTGACAAAGAAGCTAAAAACATACAATGGACGAAAGACAGCCTCTTCAATAAATGGTGCTGGCAGAATTGGATAGCTACGTGCAAAAGAATGAAACTGGACTGCTATCTGTCACCATGTACCAAAATTAATTCAAAATGGATCAAAGACTTAAGCATAAGACCTGACACAATAAACTGCATTGAAGAAAACATAGGTACTAAACTTATGGACCTTGGGTTCAAAGAGCATTTTATGAATTTGACTCCAAAGGCAATGGAAGTAAAAACTAAAATAAACAAATGGGATTATATGAAACTGAAAAGCTTCTGCACAGCAAAAGAAACTATTGACAAAATAATGAGGCAACCAACTGAATGGGAGAAGATTTTCGCAAACAGTTCCTCTGATAAGGGGCTAATATCCAAAATATACAAGGAACTCATGAAACTCAACAACAAAAAAACAAACAACCCAATTGAAAAATGGACAGAGGACCTGAAGAGACATTTCTCCAAAGAGGATATACAAATGGCAAATAGACATATGAAAAAATGCTCAACATCGCTAATCATCAGAGAAATGCAAATGAAAACCACAATGAGATATCACCTCACCCCAGTCAGAATGGCTTTCATCAACAAAACAAATAGTAACAAGTGTTGGAGAGGCTGTGGAGAAAAAGGAACTCTCATACACTGTTGGTGGGAATGCAGACTGGTGCAGCCGCTATGGAAGGCAGTGTGGAGGTTCCTCAAGAAATTACGAATAGAATTACCATATGACCCAGCAATCGCTCTCCTGGGTATCTACCCCAAAAATATAAAAGCATTTCTCTATAGAGACACGTGTACGCCAATGTTCATTGCAGCTTTGTTTACGGTGGCTAAGACATGGAAACAACCAAAATGTCCTTCGATAGATGAATGGATAAAGAAGTTGTGGTACATATACACAATGGAATACTATTCGGCGTTAAGGAAAGATGATATAGGAACATTTGTGACAACATGGATGGATCTCGAGAGAATAATGCTAAGTGAAACAAGTCAGACAGAAAAAGCAGAGAACCCTATGATTTCACTGATATGTGGTATATAAACCAAAAAGAACAAGACAAACAAATGAGAAACAAAAACTCATAGACACAGACAATAATTTAGTGGTTACCAGAGGGTAAGGGGGTGGGGGGTGGGTGATGAGGGTAAAGGGGATCAAATATATGGTGATGGAAGGAGAACTGACTCTGGGTGGTGAACACACAATGGGATTTATAGACGATGTAATACAGAATTGTACACCTGAAATCTATGTAAATTTACTAACAATTGTCACCCCAATAAAATTAATTTAAAAAAATAAAATAAAATAAAATAAAATAAAAAAAAAAAAAAAAAAAAAAGAGAAGTCATTGTAAGCAGTAATATAGGTATGGCAATGGAAATACTTTGGGAATATAATTACAGACAAATAATAAAAGGATTTTGCGAGGAAAAGCATTTATAATATTTATGGATTGAAACTATAATATTTATAGTTTATATATTTATATATAGATATAATAGTTGGGGTATGATTCCTGTATTCATGAAGAGAATGATCCTTTTCAGAGAACTTAAAATGACCTCCTATCTTTTACTTGAGAGAATAAATTTATTTTGTTGCTATTTTGTGACCCCAAGCACAAGAAGCATACATATTATTGAGTTAATGTTATTTGTAAGCAAGCCAAAATCTCTCAATATTCTTTTTTTTCTTAAAGTCAGGTTTATTAAAGTGTAGTTTATGGTAAAATGTATACTTCTTAGGAGTGCAATTTTATGTATTTTGACAAACATACACAATCAGTTAGCCACAATAACTGTGTTGAATGTTTCCCTGACCCCAGGAAGTTGCCTCATTTCCCTTTGTACTGACTTCCCCTTCTGTACCTCCAGCAGTTGGCAACTCGTGCTGTTGTTACTGTGTATGTAGTCTTCTTCTGTTTCAGAATGTCATAATAAAATACAATATGCAATCCTGTAATATGTAGTATATGGATTTGTTACAGTACTTTTGAGATTCATCTATGCTGTTACATGTATAATTAATTCATTTCCTTCTATGGGATGAATAATACATAATTATATAAATTTACCAAATTTATTCACTACTTGTCAGTTTCATGTGATTATGAATTAAGATGCCATAAACATCTGTGTACAAGTCTTTGTATGGGCATTGTTTTTATTTCTCTTAGGTAGATAACTAGTAGTGCTAATACTGACTTAAGTGGTAAGTGTGTATTTAATTTTATAAGAAGTTGCTGGACTGTTTTCCAAGGTAGCTGTACAATGCTAAATTCTTCCAACAATGTGTAAAAATTCCAGTCGCTCTTAATCCTTAATTCTCTCCAGACTTGCAGTTTTCAGTTTTTCAAATCAGCATTGAAATATGGATGTATAAGTTCTCAATGCGATATTAGTTAGTCATTCTCCGAAGTAATGTTGATGTCTTAGTTTAATTTGCCTTTCCCTAAGGCTTAATGATGTGGAGTGTCTTTTCATGTGTTTCTTTGTTTTGTGTATTTCCTCCACAATGAAGTGTTCAAAAAGGTCTGCCTATTTTTTGTTGTCAACTTCTTGTTATTATTGAGTTGTGAAAATTATTTCTATATTAAAGGTACATGTCATTTTAAATACGTGCATTGGAAATCTTTTCTCCCAGTGTGTGGCTTGTAATTTAATTTCCTTAATGGTGTATTTTCATGAGTAGAAATATTTATTTTCAAGTTTACTTTTTTATAATTTTATTTCGATGATTCATGCTTTTTCTGTCTCTCCTAAGAGCTCTTCTACTAAACCAAAGTCGTGGATTTTTCTCTCATATATTATTCTGGAAGTTTTAATATCTTAGCTTTTACGTTTATGTCTGTGACCTATTTTGACTTCATATATGTGAGTGATACATAGTATTGGTTGAGGTATATTTCTTTTCCTCTGTTTTGAATTAAGATATCCAGCTGTTCCAGCACCATTTATTGAAAGGAGATATGAGGTCTGATAATTAAGTTCCCCAACATGTTGCAATGATGTTGCTAACCTTTCTATATATCAGAGGGATTAGTCATTATGAATTTGTACCAACTGCACTAACAATTAATCACATTTACTATTTGGAAGTGCTGAAAAGTTAGACGAAAATGACTTAAACATTTCACCAACAATTCATGGCTCTTGTGTCATGACAATGCACTGGCTCACATGGCACTGTCTGTGAGGGAGTTTTTAGCCAGTAGACAAATAACTGTATTGGAACACCCTCCTTACTCACCTGATTTGACCCCCTGTGACTTCTTTCTTTACCCTAAGATAAAGGAAATACTGAAAAGAAGACATTGTGAAGACATTCAGGACATCACGGGTAATACGATGAGAGCTCTGACGGCCGTTCCACAAAAAGAGTTCCCAAATTACTTCAAAGGGTGGACTAGGAGCTGGTGTCAGTGCATAGCTTCCCAATAGGAGTACTTTGAAAGTGACCATAGTGATATTCAGCATTCAATGAGTTATGTAGCACTTTTTCTAGGATGAGTTCGCAAACTTAATTGTCTGACCCCGTTTTTAGATTTTCCAGTTCTTCATGATTCAGTCTAGTAAGGCTGTATGTTTCTAAGAACTTCTCTATTTCTTCCAGGTTATTAAATTTGGTTGTATGTAGTCCTTCATAATATACTTGTATGATCCTGTGTATTTCTGTAGTACCCCTGGTAACTTCTCCTCTTTCATTTCTGATTTTGCTTATTTGTGTCTTTTCTCTTTTTAGCTTAGTGAGTCTAGCCAAAGGTTTGTCAATTTTCTTAATCTTTTCAAAGAACCACTCTTTGTTGCATTCATTTTTGTCTATTGTCTTTTTATTCTCTATTTCATTTAGTTCTGTTCTGAGTTTTATTATTTCCTTCCTTCTGCTGACTTTAGGTTTCATGTGTTCTTCTTTTTCTAGTTCTTTAAAGTGTAATGTTATGTTGTTTATTTTGGGTTTTTCTTGTTGGTTGATATAGGCCTGTAATTACATAAATGTCCCTCTTATTACTGCTTTCACTGAATCACAATAGTTTTCATAAGATGCATTGTCATTCTCATTGTTTCTGTGTATCTTTTGATCTCAAATTTCTTTTTTGCCCTAGTCGTTCTTTAGTAGCATTTTGTTTAATATCCACATATTTGTAGTTTTTCCTACTTTCTTTTTGCAATTGATCTCCAATTTCAAAGCCTTGTGATCATAGAATGTGCTTGGTATGATTTCTGTCTTCTTAAATTTGCTCAGGCTAATTTTATGTGCTGACATATGGTCTGTCCTTGAGACTGTTCCATGCACACTGGAAAAGAATGTATAGTCTGGTGTTCTGCGATGAAGTGCTCTGGGATAAATGTCAATTATGTCCATTTGGTCTAATGTGTCATCTAAGGCTGATAGTTCCTTACTGATTTTCTGTTTGGATGATCTATTCATAGCTGTCAGTGATGTATTTAGGTCCCCTACTATAATTGCGTTTTGGTCAATTTATCTCTTTAGTCTGTTAGCAATTGCTTTTGGTAGAATGATGCACCATATTTCTGATCTTAATCCAAAGCATTAAGTAATTAAATATTAAGTTTGATGTCAGTTGTAGGTTTTTTGTATATGTTCTTTATCAAGTTGAAAATGTTCCTGCTATTCCTAATATGCTGAGAGTTTCTACCATTAATGGATGTTGAATTTTATCAAATGCTTTTCTGTGTCCATTAATTTGAGCATTTACATTTTCTTCTGTAGCCTGTTGATGTGATGGATTACACTGATTGATTTTCAAATGTTGAACCAGAGTTGTATAACTTGAATAAATCTCACTAGGTCATGGTATGTAATTCTTTTTATACATCCCTGGATTTAATTTGCTTATATTTCATTGAGGTTTTTTGCATCTAAGTTCATGAATGATATTGGTCTGTAGTTTTCTTTGTTTTCATTTTTATATGGATATTTTCTGGTTTTATTATCACGTTAATATTAACTTCACAATGTATTTTCTCTTCCTCTATTTTCGAGACAGAATGGATACAATTATTGTTAATTCTTTATATGTATAATAGAATTCTCTATTTTAAAAAATCTGGATTGGAAGATTATTTTCCAGCTTTTTAATTATAAATTTAATTTTGAAACGGTAAGAATGCTATTCACTTTTTCTACTTCATTTAATTAAATTTTGGTAGTTTAATATGCATAAATTATATCTAAAATGTAAACAGGGATTTTCCTGCAGCATGTGTTAAGATAAAAGTAACATTATTCTGCAGCAACCAGTTTTCATAGGAGAATATGTATTAAGGACAGATCATGGAAATGGGGGGTAAATGGTATATTGAGTGAGAGCATAGATGGTGATAAGAAAGTGGGATGTGTGGACGAAGGGAGAAGAAAAGGAAACAGAAAAAAAAAATTACTGTAGCTACTTCTCTCATTTGCTTTTCAAATGCTTTATAACATCTGGTTTCAGAATAATTGGACTACACAACACAATGCTTGGCTTCTTAATGCTCTTGTTAAAACCCCATAGGATTGTGTGTTCTGCAGTTCAGTGATTTTGTGATATCTAACCAACAGCACAGTCAGATATCTGTGACAAAAGAAGCTCAGCATGGTCAGTGTGGATATCTGTACATCCCACACGAGTAATTCATGAATGCATAGCATGGAAGATTTAATGTCATCCCAGAAACGGATTAATGTCGTTGCTAAAAATATATTTCCAACTTCTAATATGCTGCATAACAAAATACAACATTTATTAATTTTTTCTTTTTTGACCTTTTTCAAAGATGCTGTTTTTTTTCAACTATGAAATGCATTTCTTTTCAGACCTAAAGGAATAAATAAAATTAATGGTTTCTCAAGGGGTTCATAAGGTAATTCTACTGCAGGTTATTTGATTTTGTGGCAAAGCATGGGAATGGGAAAGGGGTTGATGAAATAAATTTAAGAAATTCTGTGTTAAAGCACATTTAAAAAAAATCATATGGGGATATGGTTAGAAGCGAACAATTCAAAAACTTTTTGACTGGTGTACTTTCCCCATCCCCAAAGGTATTTCTGGTGGTTAATATTCAGTAGAACACACTTTGAGACATTTTGTAATAGGATATTACTTCATCTAGTTAGCATTCATTAATAATCTTGAATTTGAAATGTGCTTTTGAGTTCAGAGATAAATTCAATATGGATCCTGCTTCTAACTTCTTGTAATTTATAGAATATGTATAACATAATAAAAATAAAGCAGTGGTGATGCCATGAGGTAGTTTTAACAAGTGATTTTGGTATTCAGGGAATAGTGAGAAAACCTTTAGCTAAGGGAATTGAATACTTATGAAGGAGGTAGAATTTTAAATGAACCATGAATAAAGAAAATAAATAAGGACTAGAGCATTTGATAGTGATATGAAATTTAATTATTGACAATTTATCAAAAAAAGTATGGCCAGACACATAGGTAGTGAACGGTAGGGTACATGCTCAAACAGCTTATATTCATTTATTTTCTTGATAAATATTGTCAGTGTACACCTACTGATGTTAGTCATTGTGCTCAGAACTGGAGATTTAATAACCTACCTTCAAAAATGTGTAAAATAGTAGTGAAGGCAGAAACTGTACTACCATACAAAATAATAAATGGTGTGATAGGAATATGCAAAGGTCCTTTGTGAGGGCAGAGAAGAAGATTAAGCATTTGTCTTAAACCTGAAACTTTAAAGCTAGCTTCACTAAGAATGGTAAAAGTAAAGTAAATAAAGGTTTTTTTTTAAAGTGATATTTATTTAGCCCTAAAGAGAAGTACATGGAAAGGCCCTGAGTTAAGACAAAAGAATATATTTTAGGAACTAATTACAGCTCAATATAGAACAATTAATCTAACGAAATCTTGGAGAACAGAGAGAGCATGAGGAATGAATCTTACCTAACTGCCACAGAGAGAAGGAGGTCAGAAGAGGTAAATGAGGGAAAGAGAGAGCAAGAGTGAAAGAGCAAGAGAGAAAAAGAAATAAAATTAGGATAGAGTGGGAGAATTGTGGTGGGCAAATGAGATTTTGGTGTCATGAAGGTGATTTGAATAATCATCGGTTTAAGGTTTGTGCCTGTGTGTGTTAAAGATGAGGAAAGACAGGTCATTAAATACTTTTGGAGAACTGGAAAGAATGAAAAAAAAATAAATGTTAATTACACCAAAGACACCTGTTGTTACAGTGCAATTTTGAGCAAGTTGAGAATCAGAGATCAACAGATGACAGCAATGGGGATCTGATAAAGAGAGTCCTAAGCCAAAAGGGAGGGTCAGAATAGTTTGAGGGACGTTTAGAAAATGTAAAGACCTTGGGTTTCCAGATTTCTTACACTTAACTAATTTTTCTAAAAAAGTTGTAAGAGTTATAATCATATGCTCTAATGGACTATCTACAATAGAAAATGTATCTAATTTAAACTGTCAATTAATGATTTAGTCATTTATTTCTGCAGCAAATTAAATAAATAAAAAACAATTTATGGCAAGTTACCACTATGTTATTGTTAATATTTCTACACTACATATTCAGTTAAATTTGATCTCATTATTAATTGACTGTGTTCATTTAAAATCATTAATTACTCAAAGGTCATGTCTTGAATTCTTGCTGGATACAAATAATTGTACAAATTTATGGCATTTATCATTATCATACTTTAATTATGCTAAAATCCTGTTTAGTCATCTAAGACATGCAATCATGAGTAGGGCTGTTTTCAGTGCAAAATGAAAAAAAAATGGAACAATTAGAATCTTGTTTGTATACATTTTTGATTATGTTACTCTTATTGTTTTTTGTGCATATTTTGTTACCATCTGAATTTATCTTATTCATTTATGTCATCATTTTTTTTTTCAATTTGAAACATCATGGATTGCTCTGTCTTGTTACTACTATATTTCTAACCCTTAGCATCAGAGAGATGATCCTCACTCACTTTATATAGAATGAACCCATATGTGCTTACTTTCAAGTCACCATAGTGATTTGACATAGAGGTGGCAATTAGATTTAAGAAATGTCTTCTTTGTTACTTAAGAAATTCTCTAAATTAATCAGTTTAATGGAAACTTTCTAGGTGGCATATGATCTCAATCTTCCATTTCTAAAATCTGTTAATAATATGTGAAATATGGTATAAAGATGTGTAGATTCATTTACTATATTTCACCATAAACCATAAACAAATTCATGTTGTGTAAATTATGTTTAAATAATGAGCAGTACTAGGTGACCACAATTTGGAAAGTCCATGCAACTCCCTTATAATCAAGGAAAGTACTTTTTTTCTCTTGTGGCAGAGGGGTGGTGAGGCACACTTGCTTTCTATTCAGTGTCTTGGCTCATCTACAATTCTGCTTCATGAGCTGAAGCATTGAGGCTGTCAGGAATATCCTTTTAGTCCCACCCCTGTTAAACTGCCATTATTCGTTCTACCTCATGGACGGTAATGCTTCTAGCTACTGCAGTTCTAATATCTTCAGTTCCACCTTTGTCAATTCCTGAAGGTGAATTCTGGCTCCAAACTAGTTCCTTAGTAGCTTTTTCCCACCTTTATTACATTCTATTGCTGAAATTATTTTTGATGTCCCTAGGAAAAATGGGAATTCATCCTTTTTATTGTGTGCTTCATCTTCTTTCCTAATGTACTTTTTTTGATGTCCTTGTTGAGTTACTTCACATTTATAGGATTTTATAAGGACCTCTTTCCAAACGCTGTGCTTTGGTTTATTACAACCATCCATGCATTATAGTCTCATTATGTTTAGAAATGTGTACAGCCTGTCAAAAATAATTTAAACTTTCCCTGATGGATATTTGTGCTCACTGAATCAGGGAATTGAAGAGAACCAAATTGTAAATGAAAATCTGGCATGAAGCATACTACATTGAAAATATAATTATACCAAATCCAAGGATTTTTTCATTGACTTGCTATTTGAACCAAAACACCAACAAGCAAACAGAAATAAACATAACCTGGATATTTTCTGAAAGTAATGAAGTGAAATTTTAAAACTTGAGTTTTAAATTATATAGGTGAATTACATATATTTACTAAATTCAGATATGAAAAACCAGCCAGCTGGAGAAATAAGCAGACTTACCTCTACTGAAAGAGAAAATAGGGCATTGATAGGGAAAAGTTAAAGAAAGTGCAATCTAAAACAGGCAGATCAATGAGAAATGTATCAGATAAAACCCAACTTCTTGTTAGAATCCAAGAAAAATGGATGACACTGTAAGGTTGTCAAGCCCATTTTATACACTCCTGTGCACAATGGTACAATAAGGTGAATTCATATGCATTCCTTTGCAGAGAGTCATTAACTAAAAGTGACGGTTATCTCCAAAACATCCCAGGTGAGGTTGGTTTTGGGGGGACAAAAGGGGAAAGTGTTACACAAAGGGTCTTTACATCACCATCTCTACACCGCACCACTAATTACATGTACAGACAGGTATTCCAATGTCCCCTAGAATAACTGACTGACAGGCATTAAAAGAACAGTAATAATCATCTCACCCCAACACACACACACACACACACACACACACACACACACACACACACACACGCTCCAGCTGTCTATTTTACCTTGTGATGAAGAAAAGTGTAAGTTTTGATGAATGGTAAAGATACATCATATACTGGTTATGAGAAAACGTTAGTCTAAAATTCTTATGTGTATAACGGTATTTCTTTTGAGAATATTTTACTTTGGCTTTATAACATACACGTAGAAATATTTTCAAAATTTTGCCTTATGGAGATTATGTTTTGATTTATGGAGATAATGAAATGGTTATTTTGTGACTAGACATGTGGAGACGAATACGAGTATATATCCAAAATACAATCTGTTCTCTGGCTTTCAATTAGAGCAGACTACCAGTGCATTATAGAAGTATACATCATAAAGTAAGTTGGTCATGAAAATTTACAGTATTTTGAAACTACATTAAAATAATGCTGCCCTATGAAATGAAATTGTGGAATTTGCCATCAAATGTGAAATACTAAAATGCATTAGTTGGGAAAAGTACATCTAGTGCTTGAAGTCTTTCTGTTGTATAACTACACTGTATCAACTCAGACCTGGGGTAAACAATGACCAGCTCCATCAGCTCATCTTCCGTTATGTTTATTATTATCTATGTAATAAATTTGGATGAATTAAAAGTCATATGCAGTTTACAGTTGATTTTATTAATACACGCATATACAACCTAATTAGAACTGAATGTGTTTGGAATTGCACTATTTTATGATTGACTTTCCTATGCATAAATAACAACTTCATTTGTGATTAAAAAGTTAATGCAAACTCATGAGTATTGGAAAAAAATGGGGGGATTCCAATTAGGTGAAAAAATTTACTGCTGAGAAGCTTTTTAATTTTTTGTTGTCGTTGTCTTCCATAATTCAGGTTATCTGGAATGAATATCCCACCACCAATTATCAGCAACAAAAACTGGCTCAGACTGCATTTTGTTACAGACAGCAATCACCGATATCGTGGATTTAGTGCTCCTTATCAAGGTATGTTTAATGAATATTTCTGCCTCTTTTGATGTGTAAGATGATTCTGGTATACACAACTGCATTCTGGATAGGAGCAAA
Source organism: Rhinolophus hipposideros (assembly GCF_964194185.1). NCBI lineage: Eukaryota > Metazoa > Chordata > Mammalia > Chiroptera > Rhinolophidae > Rhinolophus > Rhinolophus hipposideros. The sequence goes on from NC_138059.1 coordinate 20,734,269, forward strand.
ATATCTTTAGCATTAATAAGTTGTAATTTTAATAAGCAAAACCAGTCATTCTCTGGCTGGGGCAATAAGGTGATCCTAATTAAATTACAGTATAAAATTAGTTAATTTTCATAGTACAGTGTTCCTTATAAAGAATACTATGACCTCTGAAAGGCAATACGTAACAGATGCTACCTAAAGCTGTATCGCAAAACACTGCAGAAAACTTGCAGTTGTAATTAGTCTCTACATTAATGAAATTCATTTTCATGTGTGTATTTGCTATTGCTAGTTTAACTAACTTTGTTAGAATTATTGTCTACCATATTTATTAACAGGCATAATTTTCAATAAGTGGGATATAATATTTAATGTATTAACTTGAAAAAAACACTTCCTTTAGAACAAGATTATGATGAAGATAGAGTACTAACGAAACTGCAGCTTCTACAATGTCCAATAATATTATATGGATTTAGTGTGTTTTATCCTCAGACTACTTAAGTAAATAATTTATTTCATTCTCAGTAGTGTATCAGCCACTGTTCAGGGTATAGCGAGCATTGCCACCTTTACATTTTTCCATTTATCTGTTTTTTTTAAGCTTTTCTTTTTAGTAGCCTTCAGTCTTCAGTGCTTTGAAAATGTAATAGGGTGATGTTAGAGCACTTATAGTTAATATCTAAAATGGCATTAAACCACGTATTGTTTTCTGGAATACAGATTTCAACAATCAGTTTACATTTTCAGAATGAGCAATCTCTCTATATAGCATCCTATCACTAAGATTTCTCACAATAATAGCAACACACTAATGTGATTGGTATTTTGACACTTATAATAATGTATTCAGTAATCACTATAATAAAATTCACTAAGTAATTTAAAAGTAACAACTTTAGATAAAATCCACTGTAGGAAAATTCATAATTTCTATTTCTAATGTAGTTAATTTGAATGGAAATATAAATGCAAACATGCAATTAAAGCTATGCATTTTATTAACATTTCTCAGGATATATTACTCATAAAACACTATATTTTAAAACTAAAAATTAAATATTCATAGAAAAATGTATTTTTATGTATCATTAAAAATAGCTGTCCAAGGCATAGTAGTAACTTAAATCTTACCAATTTTAGCCAATGTCACTTTTAAATTTGCACCAATGTTTTGTTGAGTTTCTAATTTCAATTTCTAAAATGTTGTTCACTTCAGAAATCAGAGGACTTTTTTATTGAACAGAAGTAATTGTTATGGAGCCTCCTTATCTCTGGATTGACCCCTTCTCTTGAGTTTTCCCATCACATGAGTTTATGGCTCTGATTCCCCTCTGCCACGAGTTAAGGCAGATGGCGTGACAGAAATTCAAGACTTACCATTTTTCACTCATGTGGTGATCTTTTCTATTAGTCATGGAATCTTTAGGTCAGGTGGCTTCTACACCTTATCTGAATATAAATAAAGTGACACTTATTTTATATTTAAATATACACACCTGGAGGAAAACAAATAGATCTACTCTCTCAAAAATAAAATGATACTTTGCTTGCTTTATGCAGTATGGTTTCATGAAACTGGTATCTTTAGTTATGGTTATTTTGTATTGTAAGACTAGTGAAAAGTGTCAGTAGATTTGTGTATTATTATTTTCAATATTCAACTTGGTGATCTTAGATTGACTTTATAATACTTTCAAGATTCAGTTTAATTTTCCAGCATTGTCTCTCTTGTTTCAGCACTGAAAAAAGCATATCTGTGAATTCATTGTAGTAAATTAGAAAGGAAATATTTTATAGGGTGTGAATCATTTCTACGTTCATCAGGGAGAGAACCTCAAAAGAGGGTAACTTTTGTTGTAATCTGTATCTGTACAAAATAAAGTAAATAAAGTGGCCTAAGAAAATGGAAGCTATGATTTTAAAATAAGGTCAAGGGAAAGTTTTACTATATACAAATATATCTTTGTATTGTATCCTTTTAAAATTTTCCAGATTCAGGCTTTATTTTTCTAATTGTATTATCTCCAAATAATATTTTACGTAGATAACATAAATTCAGTTGGGGAAGTAATTCTTAAGAGTATAATCAAATAAAGAAATTTCAATTGAAGATAACTCTAACAAGCTAGCCTAAATAGCTGTAAAATTCATAATTCTAACATGTTGAAATATATGCCTGATCCTGAAGTAGTAACCATGCTTTTTAGATTGTTCCACGCTACCATTTAATTTCAGTGGTATCTGAAATTCAAGATTTAAAAAATTGTGGTGTATAGAAAAGTCATATATTATACTATATACTATACAAATTCATAAACAACTCTCCATATAACCCAGTTTTATAATAACTCAAATTCTTCTGGAGTAATTATTATCCATTTATCAATTATTTTGAAAACATTTAATGTTTTAATGGATCTTAGGTTTCCAAAGACTGATTATTTTCCTCATAGCATTTTTATTTAATCTGTGATCTTATAAAATATCATGAAAATTAACTGTACACTGCTAAGAGTTCCTGAATGTCATTAGCTTTTTTATAGTTTGTCCCATATTTTATGGAGTAGACACATAGACACATCTACATAGAACCTTCTTCAAGTTGCATTATAGGCTAACTTCTTTATTGGCTTTGATATTATAATTTAAATAGAATTGAGTTCAGTTTAAGGAGTACATGCAAACAATGTAGTTCAGTTCTAACACAAAAGTGGTAAGAAATATATTGATTAAAATAAAATGCCTCCCATATGTAAAATGCTTTCCCTCCCCCAGGTCCACATCGGATTATTCCCTCTCCTATCCAAAATAAACAAAAACATCTCTTTTGTCCCCCTGCATTTACTTTTACTGAAAATCTCTTATTTTGAAACTCTGTTATCTCTTCTTTGCTTTTAAAATGTTTACTCTTTAATTTTCAAGTCTCCCCAATAAAAATCATTTCAATCAATGATTTTACTATATTAATCTTGGATTTTCAACATTGTTCCCACAAGTTACCTTTAATCTCTCCTAATGAGAACTTGAATTGTACTATTTGACACTTAAATAGTATAACTTTTCTTTTACTGTGATGCTTGGAAGTTCTCTTATTTATTTTTTGAAGTCTCCATATTACTGTCACTTGACCTTTATTATAAATCTAAAGTCTATTTCTTTTCCATTTCTATAAATATTTGATCATGTATTCTTAATTTCAAAATTGGAAGATTTTCAGATGACTCTCAATTATCTAATATAAAATATTTTACCTCTAGATGATTGAAAGTACTTTTTATACATAAAGCTAATTATTGAAGTGTGAAATATTCTTACAACCTTTTTTATTTTAAGTTATTCTCCACTTTAGCATTTTTTAATGTGCTGTCAAAGATGCTGTAGCTGTAGATATTCACAAAATTGTCTTTGGCATATAATTTTAGGAATTGTAATATTTAATCAATTCCAAATATCTAAATATATGACTATTTCTATATTATAGATTAAGTTTTCTAAACCCTTATAGATTTTATCACATTTTGATTTTTTTCCATCAATTTGTTTGTGTGTCTCTTCTTATGTAGGTTAATATTTTATAGATCGATTTCACAAATGTACATCAGTAGTGATACAGTCTATTTTGAATTTTTGAAGAAAAATTATTTTAGATAGGTTCTAAACGAAGGTATCATCATTTTGGGATCAGCTGTGTATCTTTTTGGTAAGAAAACATATTTAATGGACAGAACTATCAAACCATACTGAAAATGCAATGCCATTCACCTCAATTATACAGAGGCCCTTGGCATTTTAGATGCACATAATTGACGTGAAAATAATTTTGGAGTTGTTATTCCATTTTTAACATTTGTAAATGTTTTGAAAAATGTATGTGCACAGTTACTGAATGCAGATAAATAAGATTATCGAGATGCAGTACAGTATATTAGGAAATAATAGGATTTGGAGTCAGAAGATGAGGGTTGAATTCCAATGTTACTAATTGCTATTTGAGTTGTCTGAGCCTTAGTTTCCCCATTAGTTAAAACAGTTACAATAGCCAGATACTTTATTGTTATGCAAATCAAACATTATTATGATTTCTTATAATAAAATGTCAATATGCAAAGAATAAACATACTTTAGTGGAAGAGATTATCAAACATATTGAATGGTTGAGAAACACACTTTCTAGCTGTGAGGTACAAATCATTTAAAAATTGTGATGAAGCGTGAAATTTGAATCCAGAAACCACAATTAAAAGGGAAAACACTAGGTTTTTATACTTCTCACTGTCACAAATGAGGATGCCCATGTTTCTGTAAGGAAAAAAGCACTTTTGCTTAGAACACAATTTTAAAATAAGATTTATTTTTTGTAAGTAAAACTGAGAAGTTTCCACTGTCAAACATAACTTTTTAAATCATAAATATAGTCCAAGTTTAAAAATAAAGCACAGCATCAAAGTAAATATACATATATGTGTATATATATATACATATATGTATATATATATATACATATATATATGTATGTATATGTGTAAAAATTTTATTTAGGCGTCAGTTTTTCTTGTTGTACCTTTATCTATCCATTGTTAATGAAAAACCAGGAATTAACGTCCCACCATTCTAAGCATGAAACCGCTCTTACAATTTCACAATATGAGTCATGTTTATTATTTCAAGTTTAAAGGTGGGAGTGTGACTTACGTAAAGATCAAAACTTTGGTTTGGACATGTAGGTGTAGTTTACAGTTATGGGAATGTTGGATGTGGGGAAATCGGTTACTTTTCAGGGAGGGCTTTGTCAGCATAATTCAACAGGTCTTAAAAATATGTAATTTTTAATATTATAGTAGGTATTAGTTAATTGTTAGTGAATGCATATTATGGGAAAATTCATAAACTATATTTGAATTCTTATCGCAAAAAAATTCCCTCTTCATACATAGACTAACTGCATTATTATAAGGTTTGAAGTAAGCTAGTTACTTTTATTTACTGGGTTTTGGAAGTTGAGTTTTGTTGGTGTTTGGGAATTATTTCCAGTCTTGTACTTTATGTTATTTTATTTTGATTTTATTCTTAATGTCATTGATTTCCTTCAAGCCTCTTTCAAGGCACAATGATTACTTTCACCTTGAAATTCTATTTTATTTTATTTTATTTTATTTTATTTTATTTTATTTTATTTTATTTTATTTTATTTTATTGTGAGTTTAAAGAAAAAAAAAAAGAGAGAGAAACTTAGTTTACTTCTTGCTTTATGAGCCTGTCTGGTTTATGGGATTCATAGTCTTAATGAGTACATTGTAGGCACAACCAGCCGAGATAACAATAATCTATTTATGGTCTAAGTAAACATTGTTCTGCCTAAAACAGCCGTTATAAACTCCCTGATAGCATTTTTTTCTGTGTTGTAAATGTATCTTTCCTACTCATGCAAATATAGAATTTAACGACTTTAAATACATTTATTGATAATAATGATATAATTAAATTCTTCCATAGCTGATTATATTTTTTCATTCTTCATCCTTAAAATGTATTTGCAACTCTTTTTACATATCTCTCAGCCCAAAATTCTATTCATAAATTATAGGTGCGTTTGCTAGTAAACTGACTAATTGTCATTTAATTTCACATTCCCCTGAAATAGAAATTTCACTATGGAACACAACCTGGCGAACTGAGCTAAGTGTCGTATATCAGAAACACAGTGCTAATGATTCATTCCCTTCACTAAAGTCAAACATAATTTTTAGTAAAATACTTTGTCTTGCTAAATATTTTAACATTGATGAATTAAAAATTAAGCGATGTGACTGTATTTACAGTTGGAATACAGTTTTAACATACATACACACACATATATGTATATATCTGTATACATATATGTGTATATATATATAATGAGATTTTCAAAAAAAGTAGAATATTAAGAATATTATTTCTTTTATCTTGCCTGTTTTATAGCAGTCCTTTTTATTCTCGTTATGAGTTAATGACATGTATTAACTCATGAATAATAGATATGATTCATGAAAAAAAGATACTCTTGTAAACATTAAATTTGGATTCATATAAACAGGATTGCTTAAATTCAGATAATAATGGGTTTTGAGCAAAATATAGCAGGGAAGTATGAACGAAAACAATGGATTCACTTAAGAAATAGTCACGGGAATCAGCACATTAAAAACTAGATGGATATTCTGTTACAAAATTTCATTATTTACTTATTTACTAAGGAATTGAATCAATCTCCGTAACATTGATACTGGAGTGACTCTGACTTTTAGTCAAAAAGAAAAATAATTGTATTTTTCTGCCCCACCCATCTTTCAGGCTCACCAAAACTTTTTCTGGTGGCTTTTCCATACAAATGGCCTGTGTTGGCTCATGCTGCAGATTTTCCTCAAACTTCTCAAAGGTTCACAACCCCCAAACAAGCAGCATCTGGCCTTATCATGCCCCATACAGCTTGTTAAGCAGTCCCAAGCCCAACACTAGCAACCACCAGCCTTAGTTCACAGTTTGGCCTCTCCCACGCATCTCCAAGCCCAGCACAAGTGGTAACCATTGACACATCACTTTGTAGCTCATACCAAGTGGTCCCAAGCAGGGCACAGGAAATAGCTGATCTTGGCCTGCACCAGAGACTTCCTAAGAGGCTCCAGAACCAACACACTCAGTCGCCAGCTTCAGACCACAGCAGAGCACCACCCAACTACCTCCACAAATTACATACCCAAAGGGAACACTCAGTAGGCACCAGAGCCCTGCTCAAATGAATCCTATTCTGTGTACTTAAACTCTGCACAATGGCTCCTCCACTATAGTCATGGCCAATCAGCCTGAGGGTCAGTCCCCTCCATTGACATGCCAACAGAAATCAAGGCACAGCTATAACAGGAAGGCACACACAACCCACACAAAGTACTTACCTATATAGTAAGTATCTTGTGGGGGCTCAGTGGCATGGCTCAGGTGACAAGGGAGACTGTGCCACTGAGCCCCCACAGGACACTTACTACATAAGGCTATTCTACCAAGACCAGGAGACATAACAGCTTTGTCTAATACAAAGAAACAAACAAAAGGAGACAGTCAAAATGGGAAGACAATAAAACATACCCCAAATGAAAGATTGGAACGGAGCTCCAGAAAAAGAAATTAAATAAAATGGAGAGAAGCAATGAACCAGATGCAGACTTCAAAACACTGGTTATAAGATTACTCAATTATCTCCGTGAGAACTTCAACAAAGAGATAGCAAACCAAAATGGAAATAGAAAGCATAAAAAGAACCAGTCATAATTGAAGAATACAAGAGAAGGAATCAAGAGTAGATTAGATGAAACAGAGGATCAAATCAGCAATTTGGAAGATCAGGTAGCAGAACACACAAAATCAGAACAGCAGAAAGAAAAAAAAGAATCCAAAAAATGAGGATAGCTTAAGGGGTCTTTGAAACATTTGCAACATTTGTACCAGAAGGAGAAGACAGACAGCAAAGAATTGAAAACCTATTTGATGAAATCATGATTGAGAACTTCCACAACCAGATGAAGGAAATAGACACTGCAAACCCAGGAAGCACAGAGATTCCCAAACAAGATGAACCCAAAGAGGCCTACATCATAATGCAAAGACACATCATAATTAAAATGCCAAAAGTTAAAGACAGAGTCTTCAAAGCATCAAGAGAAGAGCTGTTACCTACAAGACAGCTTCCATAACACAGATACTTTGCAGCTCAGAAGGGATTGGCAAGAAGTATTCAAAGTTATGAAAAGCTGGGACCTACAAACAAGATTATTCCACCCAGCAAAACTATCATTTAAAATCAAAGGACAGATAAAACAGTTTTCCAGATAAGAAAAAGCTAGAGTTCATCACCACCAAACCAGTATTACAAGCAATGTTAAATGGACTTCCTTAGGAAGAAGACAAAAAGAGATTAAAGATATGAATAATAAAATTGCAGTAGCTATATATCTATCCACTATTACTTTAAATGCAAATGGACTAAATGCTCCAAACAAAAGACATTGAGTGGACGAATGATAAGAAAATAAGACTCTTAGATGTGCTGCTTACAAGAGGCTCACTTCAGGTTGAAAGACACACACAGACTGAAAGTACAGGGGTGGAAAAAGATATTTCATGAAAATGGAAACAAATAATAAAAAGTGGGAGTAGCCATACTTATACTAGACAAAATAGACTTTAACTCAAAGTCTATAACAAGAGGCAAAGAAGGCCCCAGTAATCACACTTCTGGGTATTTATCCAAAGAAATCCAAAACACTAATACAAAAACACACATGCATCTATATATTCATTTCAATATTACTTATAATAGCCAAGATATAGATGAAATCTTAATGTACATTGGTAGATGAATGGATAAAGAAGTGGTACATGTATATAATGGAATATTACTCAGCCACAAAAAGGAATGAAATTTTGCAGTCTGCAACAACTTGACTGGACCTAGAGGGTATTATGCTAAGTGAAATAAGTCCGGCAGAGAAATGCAAATACCATATAATTTCACTTAAATGTGGAACCTAAAAAAATAAAAGAAGTGACCAAACAAAACAGAAACTCATAGATATAGAGAACATTGTGATGGTTGCTAGATCGGAGGGATATTGGTGGGGATGGGTGAAAAGGGGAAAGGGTTAAGAAGTACAAGTTGGTAGTATGAAATAGTCGTGGGGATGAAAGTAGCATAGGGAATATAGTCAATAATATTGTAATAACTCTGTATGGAGTCAGGTGTGTACCAGATTTATCAGGGTGATCACTTAGTAAGTTATATAAATGTCTAGTCACTATGTTGTACACATGAAACTAATATATTGTATGTCATCTGTAATTGAAAAAATATTAATATGTATATATAAATATGTATATATATATATATATCTAATATGTGTATATATATATATAGATAGATAGATAGATAGATAGATAGATAGATAAAGAGATAAATACCATATTTCCCCCAAAATAAGACCTAGCTGAACCATCAGCTCTAATGTGTCTTTTGGAGCCAAAAATTAATATAAGACCCGGTCTTACATGAGACCGGGTCTTATAGTAAAATAAGACCAGGTCTTATATTAATTTTTGGCTCCAAAAGATGCATTAGAGCCTTTATACACATATATTTTATTTTAAATTTTTTTGAGACAAACACCAAATCTGGACATTGGCTGAATTAATCTGGGAACAGAGGATACAACGGATTTGTTTGGTTAAAAAGAATGGTGCTTGCCTTTGTGTGTTTTAATAGAGGATCCAGCACCCTCAGAGACCCTGCCATTGGAGGAAGTGTGTTCCCTTGGAGAAATGATGAGATTAAAGCCTCAGAGGGCATAGACTGAATCTAAGGAGATCACGTGGGGAAAGAAGACGCAGTGCATCCTAAGTTACTGGAAGTTTTCACATTCCTTGAGTGCAATGCAAAAAAGGGGATAATCCCTGTAAACATTTTAAGTCAAGGAGTACCTCATCACATCTGACATTTAGAATGGTCAGAATTGGTGTGAGTGGAGACTGAGTTGGAAGAGAGGCAATTTTGAAAGGAAGATCAATTAAGAAATAGTTCTAGTACTAGAAGAGATGGTCATGTTTTTTCAATATTTTATAAAATAAGGTCTGTAATGTTTACCTTTCCAAGTGTTGTTTTTAAATTTAATTCTATTAGTTTCAGGTGTACAAAACAACATATATACATATATGTTATACATATATATACACACACATATGTATACATATATATATATATACACATATATATGTATGTGTATATATGTGTACACACACACACCAGAGGTGCCAAAAATGTATACACATGAATTGTATTCATCTTTTGTTATCGCTATATATTGACTATTAAAATTTTAATATGGTTTTTCCTTCCTTAAAATGTGTATTCATTTTTTGGCACCCTCTTTAATTATAGTTGGCATTCAATATTATTTTATACTAGTTTCAGGTGTACAGCACAGTGATTAGGCACTTATATAATCTATGAAGTGATCCCCCCGGTATGTCCATCTGACACCCTCCATCGTCTTTAGAAAATTATTGATTATATTCTCTATGCTGTATGTCCCTTCGCAGTGACTGTTTTGTGACTACCAATTTGTACTTCCTAATGTCTTCACCTTCTCACCCTGCCCCAACCCCCACTCCCATCTAGCAACCATCAGTTTTTTTTTTCTCTCTATGAGTCTATTTTTTGTTTTGTTTGCTCATTTATTCCGTTATTTATGTTCCACTTATAAGTGAGATCATATGGTATTTGTCTTTCTCAGTCTGACTTATTTCACTTAGCAGAATATCCTGTAGGTCCATCCATGTCATTGCATCTAAGTGTTCTTTCTTAATCCAAGGTTTTGGTTGTTTCTTTTAAAATGATCTTCAATGCTTAAAAAAATCTTTAACGTTTGCTAAGTGTTCTTTCTTAAGTCAATGTTTAATCCATATGTATAAATCTTTTATTGGTGTATTTATCAAGTGAAAGGCAAATTATATTAACCTTATGTGACAGAATCACGGAACTCGTGAGAATCCTGAAATATCTTAGTAAAATTATTCTTATTAGATTTCTTTCTTCAAATACAGCAACTACTAGAAATAGGAGATAACCTATCAAATACCCAATTGTAAAATAGATAATACTTTCTAAAGAAGTAATAATTGGTTTAAAATGTAGTAATAATAATAAACGTTTAAAATGTTTAAAATGTAATAATAATAATGTAGTAATACTTTCTAAAGAAGTAATGATTGGTTTAAAATGTAGTACTCCACAACTGGAAAACTGAAAATAAGGTAATTATGGTGTAGCATTTTAATTTCGCTCGTGCATTCCTACTGATGATAGTAAAATTATAACTTGACAGTCTCTTCTAGAATAAAAATTTCTTGTGTTAAGTCAGCATCCTTGGGGTAAATGCTCAAACTTAAGGTTTTGGATCATTGCCTTCTTCCTTTTGAAATAAAACTTCTAGTTTAAGTGTTATTGTACTAGCCCTAATAATGATGGGATGAAACTGACTGGTTCACATTAAACCCTTGTTCTCACTCATAAATATTAGCTGGTTTTAGTGACGATGTCACTTCTTGGTAACTAAGAAACCTGCAGACATCTTCTGGTACTCACAAGGCAACTTGTGATACTCTCTTTAGTATGATCAATTTTCTACCTTTCTGACTCTATGACACTTTTTGCTAGGTCTTCCATCTCCTCTTTAGCTAAAAATCTTTAAGCCACAATTTCTGGTATAAATTTTCTTTTTTCCTCTACCACGATAGCCTCATGGCAAGGTCCTAACTCTTTGTTAACTCGCTTATACCAATCTGCCACCCACCACCCATTATTCAGCAAAGTATAAAAGTTCCAACTTGTTGGATACATATCACTCTGTTGCTCTGCTCAATGTAGTTTAAGGGACTTACATATTTCTATTAATGTAAGTCAGTACTGTATGATGTCAGAATTAATTCATTTAGCAAATGAAGTTTAGCAAGACTGTGTAGATGTTTGTACTCTTCGTCACTAAACTCTGTCCTCTATGAGAGTTTTTATACAAAGGGGCAGCTTTGACTTCATGTTTTTATTAGATGCTGGAAGCATTCTTTTGTCATGTCTTGAGTTTTTACTAATTGTACTTGTAAAGCTCTTTTTTTGCAATTTTTTTATACTCGGAAGGCTCTATTAAGTGAGGCTTCCAGGCTTGCCTCTTGAGATGAAAAAGTAACTATTTGAAATTCATACTCCATAATTTCTCTCATCATAGCATGACTAGCAAGACTAATATCTGAGTGTGGACTTTAAAAAAATATCAGTCAAAGTTGTACAAGAACTCTCTCTTGAGTCACAGTAATACAAGGAATTTAAAGAATGAAGAAAGTCTACAGTGTTGAGATTAGTAGTAACAAGAAATACAAATGTTTAAAATTTTCAAACAACCTAGTTATTATTAAGTGAGAAATTGATTTCCTCAAGGAAATATACATAACACCTTTCCTAAATAGGCCTAAAATATATTATGTATTGATTTATTAATGTTCAAGCTACATTTACAGCTGCCATTTCACTTGAAAAACACATTGTCTATAATATTTACTATCTCTATTATCCGAACTAATTGTGGGTTAGCATTTTCATTTTAGTTAATGTGATTTCTATCAAGTACTTTTAATTATAATATAATGACTTACTAACATTGTTAGGCTTTAATCATATAAATTTCTTGTATTTAAAGTATATCTGGTAAATTATAAAAATTGCATTGTTTTATGGTAGTACCACATGGTGATTCAGTATTGTTCCATTTTGTATTCATTTGCATATGAATATAAATGACAGAGTTTTACTAGAATAAGAAGTCTTAATACTCACATGTACTGTCTCGTGAAGGTAATTTTGTTATATCACCTAAGGATGTGCTCATAACAAAAGATAATTGATTTACGTTGATATATAATAAACAAAATTAAGTGCTTTATAAATTCCATTGACATGACAAATATATTGAACAGCTAGTTTTGTTTTTAGCAATGATTCAATAATTACAAAATGACCTACAAAGGGCTTCAATCAAGCACAACAGGTACAAGCAGTCAAATATATTGTATATGATTGATTCCCTTATGTCAGTATGAAAAATGCGATCTGAGGCAATAAGCCTTGCGTACCTTACTAACATTTATTTTGTAGACAGTTTTACCATGCCAGTTGAAAATGACATTTTGAAATTAAAATCCCTAGACATTTTAATTCAAATTAACAGATATCCTGGAATAGACAAAGGCAATTTAGGGAAAGTTTGTTCAAATGATACTATTATTAACGTTTGATTTTTCTTAAGTTTAGAGTTGCATGGTGATGAGTAGTCAAATCGATCAATTTTATGGCCCAAAATCTTGGATTAAACAAAAATAATAATATTTTTTTACACCAGGTTAGAAAATTAAGCTGAATTATTTTATTTAATCAAATAAGAACTTTTTAGCTTATTTTGGAACTACTATCCCTCAGGACATATTTTGGGAAAGATTCTATAAGAAAGGATAGAAAAAATTAGCTTTACCTGACAGTAAATTTATCATTACTTAGCACATTCTTGTTTTTTAGTTATTTAATTACCCAAATTTATAAACGAGGTAGGAAAATTGTTAATGCTGTTGTTTAAGGAAACTGAAATATTGTTTTATATTAAAACCACTTTGAGATTATTATGACATATTTATTTATTTGTTCATTCACCTATTCATCCAATTTTGTTCAACAAAAATATTACTGAAGACTTATCCTGTACCAGACACAGTGCTAGGCTCTGACATTATACAATTCGTGAATTCAAAGTTTCCCGTGTAGGATGTGAAAAGATGAGTGATGTTGTTAAAAAAAAATGTGAAGCATTAAAATTGAGACACTGAAAGAGAATGCATGGTCCAAAAAAATTTTCAGATAACCTGACGCCTGACTTGAGTCTAGAAGGATGCAGAATGGTTTTAGGTTAGAATGAAGACGTGATACTGTGTGGAATAATACTGTGTGGAATAAAGTTAGTTCACTTTAGCTGTACAGATCATTAAAATATTGAAATAGCACTGATTAGTACAAAACCATTCCTGCATGGACCAGAGTATCTGTCCTGCCTCCCTTGACTCCTGACCTGTCCCATTCTCTCACAGGACCCACTATATTCTCCCATAATAATAGAACAAATAGCTAATAACTGGCACAGTAGGGCACTTTCTGATACAACTGTGGCCGACATTCACAATTCAGCTTCCAGTCTCAACTAGCTGTCATTCAGTATTCTCAGTATCACCCAAGACCTTTTGGTTTATGACAAATTCAGAGTGACCACAAAGAAGAAATAATTGCTACTCTCTATTACTATTAGATGACATTAAAATATATATATTGTTCACCTAAAATACTAGCACAAATCTGTGCAAATGAAAAGATATATACAATATAAGTATTTTATCTATTGTATAAAAGCTAGAAAACAGATTCCGAATTGTTTTATGGTTACCTGGTTTTATAATTTACAACTCCCTAAATACAATGTCTGTGTCTTTTTATCTCTGCATCTCCAGAATTTAATGTTACATGTGTCCAATAAATGTTGAATGAAGAATTGAATGTTATACGTTCATATGTATGTGTCACAATTTATAAAATACTTGCAGATTAATTATTTCATGTAATCCTCACACTATCCCACCGATTGTGTTAGTATCTCTATTTTACCAAACAAGAAACAAATATCTGGGACAAATTATGCAGGTATCCCTTTGCATAAGGGCCTCAGGCTAGTTAGCCAGGTAGAGCTGTTCACCTCTGGCTAAGCCCTGGGCCTCATGGTGCATCACCCAGAGAAAGGGACACTTCCCAATTCACTCAGCTGTTCTATTTGAGCTAACTGTAGCCCCGTCAAAAGTATTAAGCCCAAGGTCACATTAGAAAAAGAGTACAACCAGGTCATACCTTTAGAGGTTTTTGTTTTGTTTTGTTTTGTGATTTTTTTTTTTTTTTTTTGCTTTTGAGATTTGTGCTGATTTTACTATAAACTCCGGCCTTAGTAACCTTCAAATTTGCAAATTCACAGAATGGATCTTTAATTATTAGAAAAGGCTAAATTTAATTGAGAATCAAATTTGATTAGTAGAATGAGTAAAAATTGTGTCACTGCACTGTCCTTGATTAAATGTGGCATGTTTATAAACCAATGATATCAGTTATAAAATTAGTTAATATATGTAAAGCACTTTGAATAGTGTCTGACAGAGAGTAAGCATTATATAAAATGTTAGCTATTATTACTATTATCAGCAGCAGCAGCAGCAGCAGGAGAAGCATCATCACCCTTATTGTTAAACTAAAAATTACTTAGAAGGCATTTTCAAGGATATTATGAGTAATAGCAGTATTATTTGAAAAAGTAATTAGTTGGAGACTCATATTTATTTGATTACATAATATAAGTGCTTGTTTGTTGCTTAAAAAATATAATCCATTTAATACAGGTTCAAGGCAATAGACATTGTAATAAAAATTATTCCTAGTAAAACTATAACAAATGTTTAATAGACACATGTCTTACAAATTAACCATATGAGATATCAGCAAAGTATATTCCTTACCTACTATATGTGAACAGGGTAAAACAAACCATAAAATCATGTGTTCTTAACACGCTTATTTATCCTTTATTAGATCAGGTATACTGACTGTCATTGCAAAATCCAAGAAGGAATCTGTAGGTATAAAACAGCTGAAGTGAAAGAAGCTTAATAACCTTTACTAGGAAAGGCAAAGATTTTATAATACCTATAAGTACATTTTTGTTGGAAAGGTAAAATTAAAACGTTATTGATCTAACAAGAAAAGAATCTTGTTGCATTGGGTTATATTAATATATTCTTCCTCCTGCAGAAAATATAACAAGTACATATTATACAGTTTCCATAACTACCATGAGCCTCCAGATTTTGTGGTCATGCACTTCTGTTGAATTTCCAAGCATATAATAAATTTTCTAGTTTATCAATGTCACAAAAAGCCAGTAAATTCTTACCCAAGGCAGATGTTTAAGAAAGAAATGACAATCAAAATGAATATTAGAAAAGTAGAGAGAGGTAGAGATTTCCAGGCATAAGGTTCTCTTGGAATAAGTATTGTTATGGAAAGAACACTGGAGTGGAAGTTGGAAAATTTGGATACAGACCCCACTCTGTGAACATGAATGTATTCCTTAACATGTCAGGACCGGGAAGTCATTAATTAATGGATTAATAGACTTCTTTCCGGTCTGAAATATTTTGACTTAATCTGTTTCCAATGCCAGTAACTCACAAAAGTTGCTCTAACGATAGCTCAGCTTTACAGTTTATATATATATATATATATATATATATGTATATATATATATATATATATATATACATATATATTGTATAGAACATTCATAATTTTAAATGTTCTTATAGCCACATAACAAAAGAAACAAAATTATTTTTAGTTATATTTAACTAATATGCCCAAAATACTAACATTGCAACACTTAATCAATGTAAAAATACAAATGACATATTTCACATTCTATTTTTCAATTAAGTTTCAAAAATCTAAATGTATTTTGGACTTATAACATAACGCATACTAAATTTAAATTTTCATTGCAAAGAAACAATTTTGTGGACTAGAAGCATATTAACTTATAATTTAAATAATAGTATTTCAATTTATTAGCAATTACGATTTATGTAGATTTCATTGTAATTTTTATTGTTTTCATAAAATATTCCAATAATCACATTATAATGTTACATCAGCATATGCTTCCAACATTTTCACTGTAATACTACATCTTACACAGTTAAAATGTACTAAAACAAATTGCATTTAATGGAAAAAATATTTGGTGTTGCCCATTTCTAAATTTAAATATAAATGAATTACAGTGGAATAAAATTAAAAATTCAGTTTTTCAGTCTCACTGGCTACATTTCAAATACTCAAAAGCCAGAAGTGGCTGTTGGTTACCATATTAGACTGTTTGCCCTCAGCTGATAAGGTGAAGAGCCCTCTTGTGGCAGCTAAGTTACTGCTCTCCAATTATAGGAAATCTTTTCAAAATCACAATAAATACACAGAGAATATGATATAGTGTCATTTTTCTCATTGTTCCTCAGCTTTTATGGTTATTGTCTACTAACACTATGGTTTATTGTGTATAATAATTGCACTAAGATCTGACTTATTTCAGAACTTTAGAATCCGTAATTAATTTAAAAATTATTTCTTACCCCACCATATGCAATTTAAAATAAATCCATAATATAAAGGCTTACATTAGAATGCTGACTTTCTCCTTTTAATACTTTTAAAAACATTAATTGATTTGAAACTGATCCCCCCCCCCTTTTTGGTGCCTTTAATGTGTGCTCACTCTTTCAGAGATGTAGCACCAATTTATCTGTCTTTTCTCTACCACATAGATAATGAGAAGGGTTAAGCTCGTATTTAAGAAACAGGATGAATGTTTCAGATTCAGTATGTTCTGATTATCTACCAGAAGCCTGATTTCATATATCCCATTATGGTTTATTTTCCCTATGAGGATATTCATTCTTTGATGCGGAAAGTGTGGTAATTATGCAAAAAGCAAAAAATATAACAAACGCATGTTAACTTTTAAGAAAAGCATCATATTTCTTCTAGTTTTCACAGTTAAATAGATCAACAAATTCTAATAAACTTTAATTTTATGAAGACATCCTCCACATACATCTGCCCTAGGTTGAAAACTCATTTAGGTCCTGTGATCACATTAAACTGGTGAATTAGCTGTCCAGGGCTCCATAAAAATGTATCACAGACTGGGTGGCTTAAACAACAGAAATTTATTTCTCACAAGTCTGGAGGCAATAAGACCAAGATCAAGGTGTCAGGACATTTGATTGCTTTGGAGGCTTCTCTCCTTTCTTGCAGATGATCACTTTCTTGCTGTGTCTCATATAGCTTTCTTGTATGCAAACCCATGCCTGGTGTCTATCTCGGCATGTCCCTCTTCTTATAAGGATATCAGTGATACTGGATAAGCGCCCACCCTAAAGAACTCATTTAAAGTAAACCAGCTCTTTAAAAACTTACCCCTAAACAGAGTCACATTTTGAGGCCCTCGGGGTTAGGATTTAAACACATGAATTTTAGGGGGATGCGATTTAGTCCAGAAAATTAGAAGCACATTTTGAATTCTTTAGTTAGAATAC
Source organism: Rhinolophus hipposideros (assembly GCF_964194185.1). Lineage (NCBI taxonomy): Eukaryota > Metazoa > Chordata > Mammalia > Chiroptera > Rhinolophidae > Rhinolophus > Rhinolophus hipposideros. The sequence continues at coordinate 20,752,050 of NC_138059.1, forward strand.
CAAGCCCTAAATATTAATGAAAACACTACATTTGATTGAAGGTCTAATTCTTCCCTCTTTCCCATTCCAGGCCTTTATAAACAGGTACTTGTGTAAAGAGTGGAGAGGGTTAAGATTCACTGTTTTTGTCTCCCTACCTTTATTTTCCTCCTTCTTCCAAACTTTTGCTGGCTACTCTTCTAAGTTTCCCTAAGATGAGAGTACAATGGAGAAGAGGTAAAAGGGACTGGCTTGGACCTAAGTCCTATGCTGACTACATGTTTTCTTGTCCTGATAGTCTAACTCTGTCATGGGCAGTAAAGGCCTATTCAGTGATTCAAATTGGCCTCTCTGTTCTGCAGTTCCATGACCCGGGTGGTGGGGGGGATGAATCTGTATATTAAACAGACATTTTCTGAGTTTGTCCCAGCCACGTACTACCCCTAATATTCTTCTGCTGAGGTATTTTTTTTTTTTTTGCCCTTCAGGTGGCCTAAAGTGGACAGGTCCCCAGATGATGCAGTCTTGAATCTCTATCCCATGATCCTTCTTGGTGAAACAGGAAACACATCCGTGCTTTGAGAAACATAAGATCAGACTTATCTCAACAAAATCTCTTTATTCTCTCTTACCTGTAGATTTTATCAGTAGAATTCAGTTTTCGTTTATTCCTATATGAATTTGACTTCAGCTTTTTTAGACATGAATAGACACCAACTTTTTCTTTCGTGTGCCACCTAGACATGAAACAAATTTCATTGCAGAGTGATCCCACGAAGGCCACCTCACTAGACTAGCATTAGAAAGTATTCTTCCATTATTCCTTGGAAGGCTCTGGGAAAGGTACTAACTGATCTACAAGATCTCTCTCAAAGGAAAGCGTTTCACTAATCTTCTCTCTACTCTCCCTTCTATATCCTTGCCATGCCTAAAGAGTCCAAGAGTCACAAAACAGAATTTTTTACATTTCCTTGGAAAATTATTCATATAAGAAGCTGAATGCCATGCATTCAGTTAAATATCTTAATATCTACTAAATCAGTACTTCCATTTAAACTGAATAAAGAAGAGCCCCGTTTTAATTTCCCGGTACACACTGTGCACATGCATATACATTCATATATGTGGAAATGTTAACTCATTTGCTGAAATCAATCTTTACACTTTGCCAGAATATTTAATAGCCAGTGGGAACTATATCATTTTCAGTACTTGGTGTAATATTTGTACACATAGCTTGGTTGTAAATTTTCTCTCCTAATAATCCGTCTCTCACATTGAGATTTAACTCTTGTGATATTCTATAGAACATAAACTAAATATGAAAACAGCAACAAGAAATCAAAGAATAGATAATGCAAAATCAGCCAATAGTTGGGAATCTGGAGGTTCAAATAAATCAGGTAAAAATAAAACTGCCAACTTCAAACTTGCTTTTTGTTTTGTTTGTTTTTTGTTGTTATTGTTGTTGGTAAGAAATTAGGAAAGGCACTAATACGCTGACAATCTAAAATGATGTATTGGGGGTGGCTCCGTTGGTTAGCTCCGTTGGTTGGAGTGTGGTGCTGGTAACACCAAAGTTGCCGGTTCAATCCCCACATAGGCCACAGTGAGCTGTGCCCTCCTTAAAAAAAAAAAAAAAAAAAAGCCTCTAAAATGATGTGTTGGAATCCCAGCTATGACAATGGTTAACTTCATAAGTTTTAGAATGTCTTTGCATCTTAATTTACTCATACAGAAAGTGAGAGAGATGAATTATATACTTATTATACTCTTTTTGGGGTTATTTGTTTTAACCCAATGAATCTTAAATGATTTCATTTTTACATGGTTCATCAATGACTCTCAGTCAACTATTTGCAGATAGCAAAACATTTGAGAGTGTGTTTATATTTTAGGTGTTTTTCCCCCTCCAAATATGTATATATAGTTATGGGAATAAATTTTTAGGGGAGCTGTTGTTCCAGTTCTGACTCTAAATGAGAATTCATCAAATGAACTTGATTTCTCTGTGGTCTTAATTTATATTACATAGTTTCTGGTTTATGAATACATCAACATACAACATATATCTGCCCAATGATGACTTTATTCATTTATATATTTATGTTTAATAAAGTCCCAGGGCCTGTAAACCTTGGCGATGTAGCCTAGTTAGGTTTTTGTTTTGTTTTGTTTTTGCTGTTGTTGTTTTTTTGTTTTGCTTTTTTAGTTTCAGGTATGTAAAACAATGTAATAGTTAGACATTTATACCCCTCACCCCTCAGTGATAACCCCACTTCCCCAATCTACTACCCCTCTGACATTGCACACAGTTGTTACATTTCCACTGTCTCTATTCCTTATGCTGCACTCCACTTCCTGTGACTGTGTTTATATGTATGCATATATATAAAATTATAGTTGACAGTCATTATTATTCAGCTTCAGGTGTACACTGCAGAGGTCACACTATCCATGAAGTGGTCTCCCTAATAAGACAAGTGTCCAACGGATACCCAACAAAATCTTTACAACGTTATTGATTATATTCTTCAAACTGTCTTTCATATCCCAGGGCAATCTTCTGGTTACTGATTGTGCTTCTAATCCCTTCATCTTCTTTCTTATCCCCACTCCCATCCCATCTAGCAACTCAGTTTTTCCTCTATGTCTCTCAGACTGTTTCTGATTAGTTTGTTCCTTTATCCTATAGATACCACATATAAGTGAGATCATATGGTATTTGCATAGTTATGTTTTAATTGTGTCATGTGTCACATGAAGACCTGACTGAAGAAACTGATGATTTGTCCTTCCTTTCTGGTTTACACAAGGATTCAATATTAGTTGGTGAGGGGTTCATTTTGTCCATCTCCCAGAGAGAAAGAGAGAAACAAGTGATTATCTATCTATCTATCTATCTATCTATCTATCTATCTATCTATCTATCTATCTATCTACCTACCTATATCTATATGTCATCTATCTATATCTAGGCATTACTTGATGCAAGTTAAATAACTCATCCGTGGAAATTTAAGCAGGGCACCAAGTTTGTTCTAACACTATTAAAAATATGTTTGACTGCTTAATTATTTAAATCTTTAAAAAATATTAAATGTTGCCAACCATGAATAGTACTTCATTCAGTAAATTAAAATTCTGGCCTCTGAATCATTTATCTCCTTTCCTTAAAACTTGGCATAAGAATTTCTAAAATAAACTAAAATTCTTTCTTGATGTACAGATTTTAATTTTTAACTTTTTCTATTGAGTTATGCTATTGATTCCACAGTTTTTAAGTTACCTTAAAAAATGACACTAACTTAATCTAGTGTTAAATGCTCTAAAATGAAATGATCTTCCGACAACTACTGACAAAGGAAAGGAAGTGAGGTCAAAGTCCTCTGTTAAGAGAATGTTATTTTGCAAATAAAGATCCCAATATTTTAAGCCTTCCTCTACACTGTTCAATAACTTTTCTATTTTCATTCATGTTTTCTCTTTGAATGTCAAATGCTTTTTTTAGTATACTTTTGTATACAGATGACCCTTCCATACTCTTATCTTCCTGTGAGAATTCTTTCTACATAATTTATAATGTATTTTCATGCTACGTTTCTTTGCTTCTTTTGCAACATGACTTACTTAATAGTGCTGCATAATGCATTCCCATTTAATTAAATGATAAGTAGGGCTGTAGGCCAAAATCAATCTGAATCTGAATGAGACCAATTTATTTCATGCTTTACAAGAGGATTTTATTCCTTAGTATTTTTTTTCAGTAGTTCATATTTTAAAAGTGGTACAAATTCTACGCATTTAACTTAATAGAAAACTTTACGGTGATGTGTATACTTCGGGGACTCTTTAACCGAGATGATGTCATTAAAACAAACAACTAAAAAAAGGGGCATTTCTTTTAAAATAAATTCTATTGTTACAATCTAGTTCTGTCATTAGTTTTTACTGTTTTGGGGAGAGAGGAATAGCCTAAATGTATTAGTTGGAGAAGAAATATTTTGTATTTGCTGAGACTAATGTGTTCCCAAAAATGATAGAGATATGTTGTCAAGGCTGTAATTACATGACACATGTATATTTTTAAAATTTGGTTTATACATTGTTGAAATAAACAATTTATCATGTGATGCAATTTGATGATAATAGTAATACTGGTTTCTATAGCATAGTAATAAATAGGGTTTCTGGAATCAGAATGTCTGGAGTCCAGTCTGGGTTTTCCCATTTGTTCCAAAATCATGCTTATTTTCATTTTCTATCCTAAAATTTTTCTTTCCAGTAAATAATCTAGATTCTATTCTTTCTTCTCCTTCCCTCAAAACCTCTGTTCTATATTCTATTTTGTTAGAGCCTTTTTTGTTTTTTTATTAATCCAGAAAAATTACTGCTATGGTATTCTAATTGTTGTAATAGTTTATTTTCATTTTTAGATAAAATTAACGTTATCCATATTTTAGGTTTAGCAATTGGCAAAAACACACTTATTAAAAATAGTGCAGGAAAAAAAACACTAGCAAGTAAAGTACAATAGGGTAATCTGATCTCTATATGGTGTAAAATAAAGTATCTATCGGTTGAGTAACAGATATATAAAAAACAAACAAGCAAGAAAAATTAGTAACTTCGACACAAAATAATTTCCATATTAAGTTCTCAAATAGAAGATGAGATTCTGAATTCCCACTGTCTCTCACACTTACCATTGTTTTTAATCTCATGTAATTACTTAAACATTTTCACAAACTGGGATTCCATATAACATTGAGGTCAGTTGTGTTAAATGTCAGAGGAGTGGTGACATGTTCCCCAGTAAAACAAGTTGACAGGAAAATTTATAACTCTTTACATTAAGTGTCAGAAAACATGAAAAAGAACATGTGTAACATATGACAAAAGGTACAACCTTGTCAAATTAAATCTTTTTTAAGATCTTTAGCCCAACCTAATTAATATTCTAATTGAGTCTTTTTTTAACTCCCGGAATTATGACTTCCAGCTCTCTCATCAACACAGTAAAGTTAAATTCAGTATGATACTTGAGCAAACACAGACATTTAGGTCCAAATGATTATTTCAAAATTTATTTTAAAGGTCAGCTGACTGCCTCATTAAAAAAGGCTCATAGGTCTGATTCCACATTTCCCCTTCTCTGTGAGTGAGCATTTATGGTTCCTTTTTTCAATAAAACGAGTTTTTAAAACCACAGTTTAATAAAAGTGAAAACAAATAGTACATGTGTCAGAAGAAAATATAAAAGGATTTAAATATAATTTGTGAGTGCTGAAGGTATTTTATGATTCATGGTTATGAATGCAGACTCTGAAAAACGGAAACCTAGGTTCAGATACTCTTGTCATTTTTTTTAGCTGATCTAGGACCTTCATAAATGTAGTCACTTAAACTATAAAATAGAGATGTTAAGGCAACTTATCTCAAAGACTTGTATTAAAAGAAATTGTATGTAAAGAAGTTAACACATTGGCTCATATACTAAGAAAGAACTGAAAAAAAAAAAGAACAAAACAAAACAAAAAACCTCACTTCTTATGTTATAAATTTCTACGCAACAGGTTAGACCCCCATGAGCCACTTGAAATATTTGTCTCATAGCTATTTGTAGACCCTCTCTTATTAACGATGTTTTTTAAAAGGCACATTCGGTTTACTCCCATAGTCCCACTGTGACCTGGCCATGACTGTCATCCATCCATCCATCCATCCATCCATCCATCCATCCATCCATCCATCCGATAAACATTTACTGGGGATGTTCTGTGTACTTTTCTAAGGGATAGGATGGTAATGGAGAGGTGCAGAATCCTTGCCTTCATGGCTATTGCAATATAATTGAGGAAATAGTCAAATAAGATTAAGCAGTCAAATAAAGTGAATTAAATAAAATTAAACATTAAACAAACAGACCAAAACATTGTGTGAATGTCTGCTATAAATAAATAAGTGGAGGAGGCTGGTATAGAGAAGAAGATAGGGGATGTAGGACCCAGGTTAGATAAATATGCAGGGGATATATCTTCCTGATGAAATGGTATAGAAGACAAGAAGCTTAGCATGACAAGAATGGGGTACAAGCCGTGACAGAGTGGTACTGAGGAGAACAATCCAGTCAGAGGGAACAGAGTCCCTGCAGAAGAATAAGCTTAACATGAAACAAAAATACCCATGTGGCTGACGCATAGCAGAATTAAGTGAGAGAGACCTGAAGTAATGTAGAATATGTCCTTAGACAATGATAGGTGATACATAGAATACTTTTAAGCAGCAGAGAAGGGCAATATGATTTGTTACTCTTTGGGAATTTTTTTTCCCCCTTTTCATCTTTGTTGAAAATGTACGGTAGAGTAGAGGGGTAAGAATGAAAGTGGGAGAAATAGTTGTGCTGTCCTGTACTGGTGAGAGAAAATAAATACCTGAGTTGCAATGATGAAACAAAAATGAAAGGAAGGTGGATTTAATATAAACCTGAGTTGAAATTGACAAATTTACTATTAATTGGGAGTTGATATGAGGGAAAATAAGAAATTATGAATAATTTCTAAAATTTCCCTGGTAAGATACAAAAGACTCTAAGCAGAAAATGTTTTATGGATAGAAAGAAAAAAGTACCTTTTGAGGTCTGTTATATTTGAGTTCTAGAGTATATTTGTGTTATCACAGAAATGATCAGATGGGTATGTTAAGAGGAAAGATGAATATCTATGTCTGAAGTTCATGAAGAGTTCTAAATTGAAGTTTCACTTTAGATTTAGCCTATAAAGCCAGTTCTGAATCCATGGGATTTGATGACTTCCTCCAAAAGACACAAAAGTACAAAGTGAGAAAAGACAACCCAAGATTGAGCCCTGAAAAAACTCATTACGTAAATTTTATTTAGAGGAGCAGGAACCAACTACAGATTCAAAACAATCCACCAATATGAGTAAAGTGCAATACATAGAAAACCAAAAGAGAATAGTTTTATAGAAGCCCAGAAAATAGAATGTTTCAAAAAGAAGGGAGTGGCCAACGTATGACATGTTCTGAAAGCTTTTCTGCTCTTCTTCACATTAAATCCTTGGAAGAATTTTTAAATATTTGTTATATTCAATTCCTCAATTCTAATTATCTCTTTGGACCACTTCCAATCAGTCTCTACCCCTATGATAAATGGAGGTCACAATTTTTCAAGTTTTATATTGTTTAACCTTTTAGTAGAATTTGACCCAGTTGATTTTCCCTCCTCATTGATTCTGCTGGAGCCCAGCTTTTCTCCAAGCTCACTGATGATTCCTCCTCAGTCTCCTTTGCTGGTTTCTCCTCAGAATTCTGATTTTCATTCAGGCTTTTGCCCAGAGTTCTTTGGTTGTCTTAGGCATTTCTGAGGCTTTAAACTCTCTATGCTGGTGAATGCCAACATTGTATCCTTAGCTCACATCTTCTGCCATGAACTCCAATGTCACATATGCAAGTTATTTTTAAAAATTTCCACTTGGATTTCTAATATGCTTCTTAAACTTAGCATCTCCATAACTGAACTGGTATTTTCTCACAAATCTGCTCCTTCCAACCTTTCATATATCAGCAATTGTCAGTTCTTCTTTTCTAGTTATTCAGATAGATCTTTGAAATTATTCTTGACTCCTCATTTTTTTTCTCACATATCAATGACTCATGGTCAGCTTTACATTTAGAGTATCCATAATGTAACTACAGGTACCCCCCATATAACATAGTTGTTAGGTTCCTAAAAAATGCCGTGTTACGTGAATCCATGTTATACAAAACAGAACTAGTACAAAAAAGGAGGTTAGATTCCAAAAATTAAAGTAAAACATTCTATTACATGTTTATAATTAAGAGAAATATCTTTATTAAAGCAATTTTCACCCAAAGTATAACATATTAATATGTATTAAACAATGTTTTCTTCGTCATCACTACTAAGCACCATTGACCAAGAGGTGTTTTCATTTTAACAAGATATCTTCATCCTCTGAAGTTAACACTCCACGAACAAACCAGATTTAAAATTCTAATAAATTTTAAAATTCTGCATTCAAACCTGATACGACATCCACGTTCAAACGAAACATTTCAAATGAGATATCTTTTGCTCTTAAAAGCTCTTATTATGTTCTGTATTTTTCAGGGATTTCGCTAATTTTGAATGAGATATTTTTTTTTTTTTGGTCTTAAAAACTCTTATTACGCTCCATGTTGTTCGAAGATTTCTCTGATTCTCAAACTGTGTTAGTGAAACTGAGCTCTGGGATGCCCTGTTGTATGAAGATTTCCCCCAATTCTCCAACTGTGTTATAGAAACGGCGTGTTGTATGAGGGTTGCCTGTACTACCTTGCAACTACCCAATTTCCAGGCACTGTCGCATCTTGTCTTGATTATTGCAACTTCATCCTAAATTGTCTCTCTGCTTTCATCCTTGGCCTTCCATTGTCTACTAGAAATAAAGGAGGCAGAATTATATTTTTAAAATGTAAATCATGTAGTGTCATGCCTCAGCTCAGAACTCTGTAATGTTTCTCTCAATTGGAGTAAAAGCCTGTGTAACTTACTTACACTTTGCTGGCCTCATTTCTTCCTTTCCCACTCCTTCTTTTGTCACAGTAGTATCCTGTCTGGTTCTCAAATTGTCATAACTGCTCCTGTTCTGGTTCTTGCAATCACTGTTCTCTCTGTGTGGAAGTTCTTCCCTCAAATAATATACATGGCTCAAACTCTGATGTACTTATCTTCGCTTAAATCTCACTTTCTCAGCAGGGTTTTTGTTGGGTCCTATTTAAAACTGCATCTCTTTATTGCATTCAAACGGTCACCACTATTTTTCTTCATGATACTGTTTGTCATCTGAATATAAGCTTCCTAAAGACTATTTTTTACACTGCTGTATGCTGAATCACTAGATAAGTTCTTGGTACAGAGTAAGTGCACAGTAAGTACTTGTCAAATGAGTAAGTTGAGGACATGGAATAGGATTTGCTAAGACAGAGGTGATTTCAGTAGATAAATTTGGGAAGAGCCCTAAATGGATGTTTTTGAGGTATACATATGAAGTGGGGAAGTAAAAAAAATAAGTTGTGTAAATAATGATTTCAAGAAATTCAGCTGAGAAGAAAGAGACATGTGAAGGTAATTAGAAGTGAAATGTATATTCAGAATATCATTTTACTTTTTGTTTTTTTTTGTTTTTTTAACCTACACATTGAGAGTATCTGTAGTGAGAGTATCTGTAGTGATGTAAATCACTGTATTGAATAAGAGAAATCAGTGATGCAGAACAGAGACTGTAACCACAGGACCAAAGTTCTAGAGGTGTCAAGGGATGCGATCGAGCAGACAAGTGGGTAGATGTTTGGTCTGTTTCTCTTAGGTAAAAGAAAGACCATGTCTTCCAGGATAGTGAGAAGGACAAAGGGGATAAATCTTTACTGAATAAATGGCATTAAAAATGTTTCTTTATTTAAATTATTCTCCAGAGGGTAAGGGGTCTGGGGGGCAGTAGAGGCGGGCAAAAGGGATCAACTATATGGTGATAGAAAGAGAACTGACTCTGGGTGGTTAACACACAATGGGATTTATAGATGATGTAATACAGAATTGTACACCTGAAACCTATGTAACTTTACTAACAATTGTCACCCCAATAAACTTTAATTAATATATATATTAAATATTAATATATATTAATATATGCAGTCATTCCTGCACATATATATATATAATATATGCAGTCATTCCTGAATCTATCTATCTATCTATCTATCTATCTATATATATATATATATATATATATATTTGCACTCAAGGAATAGTTAAACCCAAGGCTTTTTTTTTTTTTTTTTCAGTTTGGAAAGAGTCACACATTTCAGCATTATAAAAAATTAAAATGATTTAATTGATAAAATTATTTAATGCAGTAGAAGAAAAAATAAACACACAGTCTGATGTTTACCAACATAAGTGTAGCCTAAAATAAAGACAGTGAGTGAGAAAATTAGGGATGAAATTTAAAACAAAATGGGACACAGAGACCAAACTTGAATCTGAGTCTTTTTATTCTGAATTACATGTTCTTTCTAGTATAATTCACTAAGTATTTTGCTTAAACTTCTTTTATATATATGTTATAATGTTTAGTTAAGTATCTCTATACATTTTTCAAGAAATGCCATTGTAAAAGATGTTTTTTAAAAGATGGAATACAGGATGTGGTAAATATATATCAACTCCTGTATTGTTAGTGTTGCCATTTTGTGACAAGCAAAATGGTGGGAGAGATTCAGTATAGCGATCAAATGATCAAACTTGTAAAACATCTTTAATTAATTAGTATTTTAGACTCTGATAATGTCAACTGGTATAAAATTAAGGAAAAATGCAAATATAATATATTTTTGTCCATCAAATTACCATCTTAATTTGTATTTTGGAGTTCTGATATAATTATTCTGCAAGCTGTAAATTCCCTAGCCAGTAATTACCTGCCACCTGATTGTTAGCTTTTATTCATACATTCACAGAACAAAATATTATACAACTATAGCTCTTAAAGACAGGTGCATGGGGGAAAATGGGTATACATCAAATAATCATAAATCATTAATGTACATTACAATTTTGAGTAAAAAGATTTTTTAAATGTGGGTGAAACAGATACTCAAAAATAATAATCTATAAATTGTGTAACATGTTTATTGAAGAGCTAGAATCTAACTTAGAGAAGAATAAAATAATTTTGTTCTTTCCCATCACTTTTGAGTAAGATCCATCGACTTTTCTTTTCACCATTACTACCGAACATTGATTTTGCGCCAGCCACTGTGTCAGGCATTTTATTCTCTGTATTGGTTTTCATCCTCAAAACATATAATGTAGTGGATTTATTTTCTCCATTTTACAAATTAGGAAATACCAAATTCATGGTTATTAGTCAATGTCCTATAGGTTTCCCAACAAATAAGCATTGATGCAGGAATTCATAGCCAGGTCCGTCTGACATCACAGCATGTACTCTTCCTCAGTATAGTACAGCTGTAAAATAGGCACAAAGTACTGTGTTACTTCCATCAGAAACCAAAGCTATTATATCATATTGTACTATCATCACTCTCCTGATTGGCTTCTTTCGGGATCCAGAAATACTGATAAATCGATTCTTATAATTTAGAATAAATTAATGTTTTTGAATTATAGTGCATCCCCATCGCAGAGTTCATCTATTTTTTTAAGGCTATTAAGGTAAAGTGTGTATAAATACACTTATACACTTACACAAATTCCTTCTTAGTTATCCACCCTCTTTCAAAAACTATTGGGCATTTTTCACCCATTTATTTGAAACAGCTTTCTTTCTCCCCTCAATACATTGTTTAAAATATCTGACAGCCATGCTAAAAGCCTACTTCATTTATTCTCAGTGAGTGTCCCATTAATTGAATTGTTATACATGTTTGTTTTCCACTAAATTTGAGGTAAGGTTTGGTATTGCCCTGCCTATGCCTACATATATCTCTCCCAGAGCTCCTAAATCATTATCCACTTTCAAAAGCCCCTTTCTCCTCAGAGACTTCATTAAATTAGATCCTAAACTTATAAGATAAAAAGCTCAACTAAACTACCCTGTCCCTCAAAGAAGCAACATATTCTTTTAAGTTATATCATTCTAATTTATAATAGGAAGGACAAGTGTAGACATACCCACTTAATCAGATATAACAATCCAAGGAACAATTAAAATTGCATTTTACAGTTCAAATCATCTGAATAGAATTTCAGTTTTGGAAATGTAAAGCATGTGAAAATGACAGACAAGGATTCACTCTTTCATTTGAATATTTCTGCTTCTATTCTCATGGTTTCATAAAATGCTTAACGAATTAAAACTAAGGTATGGTTTTATTGGTTACTTTCATTATTTATTTAAGGCACCTGAATTATTTAGAACTTAAAATTTCCTAATGTAAATTTTGATTAAACATTCATCATACCTCCAAGTAAGACTTAGAAATAAAAATCAGATAAAAGGTAAAATTTATGGCAAGTTAAACTCCTTCAAACAAATCTCTCATACTAGAATTATGGTTTCTGGGTGGCCGAAGAGTAATAAACAACTGCTTCAAACTGCTTACTATCTTTTGCACTACCTTTTATAGATTTTTTTCTATACTAATTCCATTCACATCATCTACAACAAAATCGAACTAATTGTCATTTTCTACTTTTTTTTTCATACCTCTTAATCCTTGTACAAGCTTTTCTTTCAACTTCAGTTGCCCACATCTTTCCCACAGTTGCCTACATCTTTCAAATGCATTCTTGTCCATATTTTTCCTTCTATAGCAATTCAGATATGTCCTTTCTCTTTTCCCATTTGTCCCTTGGTTGCAGCTAATTTGTGTAAATCCTGTAACTCCTTAAAGGTAAAATGTGTACCTTTTTAAACTTTATATCCCTCTTCAGACTGAGAATAGTGCCTTGGAAATTATAAATGTAGTTATCCTTTATAGAATGAGTGCATGTAAAAATTTTATTTATTACTTTTGTTTGTAAAATTTTATATCTTATGGTGTTTTTTTATATCTTATGTGTTTTATATGTTATGTTTTTTTTCTATTTTCAGACACAGATGTATTTTCTTTTTTCAAATCAAATATAAAACACATTCTTACCACTGGTGATATCTAATTCTATTATTTTTCATTGGTAAGGCTATTAGTCTTTCCCACTTGTATTCCTGATGTATCATTCCCTTTGAGAAGGAATGAGCTGAGTTGCTTATGTAAATATTCTAGTTTCTAAGTAAATATGGCTTCTATGCATAGGTGTATTGGTTCTATATTTTTCTGAAGTATAATGTGAAGAAGGGATGGATATGAAGATGCAGATTGTCAATGTACCATATTTCTCCAAAAATGAGACCAGGTCTAATATTAATTTTTGCTCCAAAAGACGCATTAGGGCTTATTTTCAGGTGATGTCTTATTTTTTCATATACAACAATCTACATTTATTCATGCACAACAACCAACATTCACTTACTCAGTTACAAAAATCTACATTTATTCAAATATAGTCATGTCATCTACTTCTGGAACATCGTCATAACTCTCCAAACCCTGAATTCTAGTTTGAGTTTCTTGTGACTCCATTTCCTGTATAACCATTGACCCCAATTTCTCCTGTGTAGCAATAGAGCTCTCATTAAATGAAAATTTCTTGTCTTATGTAGCCTGCTCATAGTGCACTGGCAACACAGCTGTCAGTGATTTTATCCCATGGATTCTTCACCCAAGTCACGACCTCTTGCAGGCGAGGCTTCACAAAGTTTCCACGCTGACGTCTCTCCATTCTATTTTCAATGTAGTCATTGATTTCCATGCGCAAATGGTCCTTGACTGAATTATTTATTGCAATATTAAGAGTGTGGAGATAGGCAGTCATTACTGCAGAAATCATTATTTGATCTATTCTTCTCTCTGCAACGAAGTTCTTAGCACGGTGAGTGCTGGCTGAATCCCAGACTAGCAGACCTCTTTGGCCACCTCGCGAAATAAGTGGCAGCATTAAATCGACCCACTTCCTTATAACTGCTTGTGTGCACCAGACTTTTTTGATTTCAAGAACATAAATGCCTGAAACATATTCAAACTTATCCTTCTTGCCTTTAGTGATGATTTGAGGTGGGGTTTTCTTTCCATGCAGACAAATTGCCAAAATATAGGTAAAACACGCACTTTCGTAACCAGTGGAGGGAATGTAGATTGATGAGACAAACTTCTTATCAATTGTCATTTGAGATCCTTGGCCCATAAACACTGCAGTTTCATCCATAGCAATCACATTTGGAGAGCTGATATTTAGAAAAGTCAATGCCATCGACAAAGGACTTGAATGCAAGCGCACATTTAATAACTTCTGTATCTTCCAGCTTGAACAGTGTTGTCGATCTTATAGACAGTTCATATTGAGCCATCCAATCAGTGTTGTGATGCTTTGAATTCTTCTGGGGATATGTCTAGCTGTGGTGCCATTACAAGGGTAAATGCTTGGATATCAGCCCTGAGCACAACCAAAGCCTTTGCTCTACTGTCAGCAATCCATTCACAGATGATGTCTTCCAGCTTAGGAAATAATGGTTGTCGACCTTATCCACATTTGCACTTCTTAACATTTCCCTCATCCACCTGTGGACTGAGGTTACCATACTCTGCTCACCATTTAGAGATCCAACTTCTGCTCTTTGCAGAAAGCCATAAGATTCTTGCCCCAGGAGTACTCAATGATTCCTTTCTTCGACAGAATAGTTCTTCCTTTTTACACTCATATTACCCGGGGGTCAAAATAGTATTCCCTTTAAATTTACCATTAAATCAAGTGTTAATTGAATACTTACGAGACAGGAGTGGCAATAGAATGATGACAGTTAAAAATAATGGTCAACGCAGAAGCGACGAAAAATTGCAGGCACCTAAATTCAGAAAACATTTTTTTATTTCACACGAGTACGTTAAATACATCTGTTACAACACACAACATATTGAATTATGAAGATTCATATTAGAACAACTCCGTCCATTTGTTATTAAGTGTGCACGTTATTCGTGAGTTGTGTCTGTACTCTGGTCATTCAGCAATAAGTCTCGAGTTTATTGGTTTACATAGCACTCTACCTCTCGTCCAAAGGCACACGCTAGGGTATTTACAAATACTTAATTATAATTTATAATATCATTTATTTTAAGTATTAATGTCAATAATATTATTTATTTATGTTTCATTATAAATTAATATTATTATTTTATAATTCAATACATCCGTCATGTGTTGCAACGGACATACTAAATGCGTCTGTCTGGTTGACGACCTTAACTGGGGCTTATTTTTGGGGTAAGGCTTATATTACGAACATCCTGAAAAATCATATGAGGGCTTATTTTCTGGTTAGGTCTTATTTTCGGGTAAATACAGTAGCGTAGAACAAGGAACATTTATTTGATTTTGATTCAAACCCATTTAATTTTTATTCCTGGAATCTCAATTTTATCAGTGATAAAACAGAACTAATACTTTATACTATATGCTATTATTGCTGTAATTCTAATCTATGACATTTTTGAAAGAACCTATCACGGTATCTTGCAAATTCAGGCATACCAGAGGCTTATGTAACTAATTTCCTGTATGATTATTTTTCGTGAAAAAGATTGATAGAATGCACTGTACATCTTCTTTCTTTATTGTATTTATTTACTCTCTTCATTAGAGTAATAATAATAAATAAGCTTGTGGTCTTTTCCAATTTTCAGTTGCCTTTTCCATCCAACTATTCTTTGTGACAACCATATTTCTGCTAGTTACTGGAAGTACACATGTTCATTGAGTTGGACATATCTGATAAAAATACAGGAAATTACTTCACATATACAGACTCTTTGCTGTTAAAATTTCCTTGATAGATATAACCAGCAAAATCACACACTTGAACTTGATATTTAGAAGAAATAAAGTATATATGATCGAACCTAAAATTCATGTTATTTTTAATTATTTCATGGCCATTGATTTGCCTGCGGAGTTAACCCGTTGTCCCCAATTCTCAAGAAATATTATTTCTGTCCTTTATAACTCCATGAGCTTTCTCTTTGGTCTGTCCTCTGATTCTGTTGCCTTTATTCACTGCACAAAAGTAGGGTGACTTTTTAAAATATAAACCAGGTCAAACTCAGAACCTAACCATGACTTCCCATCACATTTATTTTAAAAATCATTGATACAGCTATGTGGCTCTACACAATCAACCCTTGCCCATTTCACCAAATGTCATCCTCCTCCCTGCTGATGCCTCAGCAACACTGACTTTTCTTTCTGGAATTCTTTTCCCCAGCCTTCTGGGGAATTGACTCTTTCTGAACTTTTATGCCATAGTATAAATGGTCTCTTCTCAAAGAGACCTTCATTGACCAGGCACCAAGCACTCTTCATTATGTCACTTTTTAAATTTTCTTCAATTCACTGTTGAATATTTCCTTTTTTGTTAGTTGATTAGTTTAATGATCTCTTCCTCTTTAAAAATGTAAGTTCCTTGAAAGGAAGATTGAATATGTTTTACCTTTTATATATTCAGCATAATAGTACATAGCATATGGTAGGTACTCAAGACATGTTTGTTAAGTAAATCAACAACAAAATGCATGCTTCTTATTAGATATATGGCCTATTTTCTTAATTCAAAAATTTATCTTATGTTATTCTGTAGAATGCCATAATCTGTAGAAGCATAGTTGCTTTCTATGTCCCACTTTAGCTTTGTCATCCTTCTTGGGCCTTAAAACTTCAGAGATGAAAATTGTCTGAGTAACTTGGATACACTTTCTCAGCATGTGTGATAGGCTTTAAGGGTCATGAAAGAGCATTATTCACAGTCACATTCCTGCCAGTTAAGCTGGTGTCTCCCTGCTGCTCACAGCATCTGTTTCTTTCAGGGACTGTGCTCCTTTGCTTTTAGCATTCCCATCACTTTGTCTGTTACTTATTAGAAACATTGGTTTCAATTAGCCATTTGGATATTTTTTGAACCTCAGAACCCATTAAGCTTCCCATGTCATCTCAAGCAGTTCGTCATTCTGCATGGATATGCTCCTGGCTCTGAATATGGAGTTTCTGGTCTGATATATTTACCTTTTCAGCCTTTGCAAATGTGCATTCTGGTGCAGAAGATCTGTAATAGCTAATTTCAAACTTTTTTCATCTTTGGAATGCTCTAGTGGGGAAAAGTGCCAGGAAATCTACCTTGTTTTCTTCCAAATGCTACTGTGTCACATATTTCAAGTCATAACAGCAAGCTACCACCATCATAAATTTCCTATATACATACACACACGCACCCAGACACTTTATCCATCAACAGCAAAGTGATTTTTTTGAATTTAAGTCAATTTTTCCCTTGCTTACTTAGAATAAATTAAAAAGAAATCCAAACTTTTTACAAGTTCCTAATTTCCTGATATTTTGAATTCTCTCACTGCCTCCTTAGACATTCTCCTTTTTTTTCTGCCTTTGGTTCTTTGTATTTGCTATTCTGAGTAGAAAAGTAGGCCCTCAAGCCTTCCCAATGACAGGCTTTTTTATTTATTTATTTATTTATTTATTTATTTATTTATTTATTTATTTATTTATTTATTTATTAATTATTGTTGAGGAGCCAGAACAAAATTTTTCTTTTTAGGATAAGCCATTGTGAAGTAGGCAACACTTACCAACCTAGGCATTCACTATCATTGTCTCCTATATTTGTGTTATCATGATACTACCATTCCGGAAATCACTGTGCTTACTTTCTTGGTATTTCTTTCCTTCCTTGGATCATTTTAGCAACCAGAGAAATGCCTGGAATGTATTAAAGTCCTAATACAGTTCATAGAAGGAAACAAGATAAAAGAGAGAGGGGGGACAGAGAGACAAAGGGAGGAAGAGGGGTTTTGGGGGTGAGGGAGAGGAAGGCAGACATATAGCATATTAAAATGAACACATTATTTAAATTAAATTTTCTGTTCTCATGGATTTTAGAGCTGGAATGGACCATAGACATCTTTTAGCCCAGTGATCCTTTTTGGGATTCCCTGGAAGAAAAATAATGGTCCATTATTTTCTTTATTTCAAAAAACTTAATTAAAATTTACCCATTATGGTGCCTCACATGCTAACTGAAATATCAATTTTCTTTGCTTGCCACTAAAATTAACCCAGTGGTGTATTGGTTAGTTTATGGTGACTAGAAGTGCTGATTAGCAGATGCCGTGATTGATTTTTCTGAATGAGCATACATTTCTTACTGTGAAAGTGATTGAGTTTATTTGTAAGACAAAAGTTTTTCACAAAAATAATTTCTTAGGTCAATATAATGAAAGTAGTCTTTCATGAGGAAACATTTGAGAACCACTAATTCAGTCCAAACTCTTCATATGATAAGTGAGGAAACTAAGGAAAAGCACCCACAATTTTATCCCTAGTCTCAGCCTTTTAGCACAGCCAGTATTGAACCCAGAACAAATTTCAAAACACGGTTCTTTCTCATGTATATACAACTAATCTGTAAATAATCATTTTGAAAAAAACTAAAAATATAGATGTAGTCATATTATAAATAATTTTTAAATACTATAGGTCACTTAACTGGGCTAACTCAAGAAAAATATACTATATAGAGCTTAGGTATACAATTTTACGATTACAGAATAATATTTTTCATAACATTCTCTTTTCTACCCTACAAACCTTATGTTACTGACTGGCATATTATTTTTCATTCCAATTTGTTTCAAGGCACACCATATGCAATGCCATCTTAATTAAATTTTAGAAATTATTCACCTGTGTATGAAGGGTGAGAACTATCAGAAAGCCAGAACTGCACAGATTCAGTGACATTCTTTAGCAGAAATCACCTTTCTGAAAGGCAAATGCAGTCTTTTAGAACGTGTTTTGAAATGTATTCACATGTAAAGATACACTCAAGCTGATCATTTTTGCAGATCGACTGTACAGATGATTGTATGGCATGTGTGAGGGTTCTGAGAATCCCTGACAGCTGCCCAGTGCTATGCAATCTTCTAGCTCATGGCTGAAATTCCACAGTGTAAGTTTCATGCTCTAACAAAACTCCTTCATTGATCTTGTTATGAAATATAGTTTAAATTAAAAAAAATTATATCTACCATTTTTTGAGGGGGAAATAAAAAAAGATGAAATAGGTCCTCACAGGTGTGGCGTTGGAAAATAGAAAAAGGACAATCATGGGAAATGAATACACACATGAAAGACTTGAGGGTGAAAAAGTCAAATATCTTTTAATTTTCATTTTTGTTTTAGAGATGACCCTAAGTAACCACATTTAGGAATTACTAAACATTTAATCTCAAGAATGTTTTTGATGTTTTCCATCTGTGGAACTAGAGTTCATCCTATCATAACGCTAATTTCTTCTTAAGAAACATGTTTGGTTCTGAGAAGGGATGAGAGGAATCCAGTGCTAATTAGGATGAGTGGAATTGAGGGACTGTTTCTGTTGCTTCATGACAGGGTCTAAATATCTTTCTCATCCCTTTACTGTATCTGCTGCACCAAATTCTCATAACATGTCCTCTACCTATATTTTCAGCTTAAATACTTGTGATTGCCTGCTTGCAATCTATGCTTTACTCATACTAAATGGCCTTTAATTCCTGGAAACTACAAAATCTGTCTTGCCTCATGTCCTTTATACATAGAGCATACTATGTCTGGACCATCTCTTTCCTTTCCGTTAACTTTGGAAATCCCTACTTATTTTTCTGATTTCAATCTAAAACATTTCCTCCAGAAAGCTTCTCTTTACTAAATCACATCTAACTCCAGATTAGTGCTTCTATTACATATTTCTACAAAACTCCATACTTCACTGATTGTATTAGTTAACCATGGTTTACAAAAGCTACCCCAAGTTTTAGAGGCTTAAAAAGCAATTTTTTTTTTTTTTATTGTTTATCACAGTTCTTTTGTTTGGCTGATGTGTATGACTACATTAAGATGGAGAGTTGACTCGGCCAGGTCAAATATGGCCTTACTCTTAGTAATGTCAACTGGGACACTTCAGTTCTCCTCCTTGTGCCTCTTATCTTCTAGTAGGCTGGATATACTTATGGGAAACATTCCAAAGCAAAAGTGGAGGCTAGAAGGCTTCCTGGAACTGAGGCACAGACACTCACATGATATAACTCTGCTATACTCCGTTGGCCATAGCAAATCATTAGTACAGTTCGGATTCAAGAGGGTGGGGAAATAGCCTACCTCTTGATGGAGAGAGTTTCAAAGAATTTGTGGCCACATTTAGTCTAACACCTCAACATAGTGCAATGATGTTTTATTTTTTTTCTTGTTTGTCTCTCTGCTCACATTATTTCTTTCACTCATCATTGTATCCTTGCATGTAACAATGGCTAGCAAAAAGTAAATATAGATGTACATATAGATAGATAGATAGATAGATGATAGGTATACGTATATCTATAGATATATATCACTATACATGTCACTAATTTTCTTTTATCCAATGAAAAATCTGTATATATATATTTTTTTTTTCATTGAATACAGGGAAATTAGTGATGCTATTGCTATTAATTTGTATTTTATTCTTGAAATATGGAATTCAAATATTTAAATTTTACTTTCAAAATATAATATATTAAATGACAATGCATATTACTTCATAAATATAGTGCACAAGAGACCATAGAATATAGTTATAGAGAAATAAAGTGAAGCACCCGAGTCATAACTGAATAGGAAGCAGTGTGTCACCAAGATTAATAATACAAGCTGTGGAACCTGACAGTCTGAATAAAAGTGTCATATCTATCAGGTCCATTATTTTTATGTCCTACTCTTTCATTTTATTAAGATTTTAGCTCGTGTCACTTTGTGTTTCACCATCAGCTATTATATTAATCTGTCCAGTATTTCTCTCCCACTTGAGTGTAATCTTTTTTAGGAAACATACTATCTGCACTACTCACTTCTGGATCATTCTATGCCTGGCATAGAGTGGACACTCAATAAATTCTTGTAGAATGAATGAATGGATGAATGAATTGCCTAAAACAAACTTGAGTGAATACATCAATGAATGTTATTTACTCTTGACTATATGAATTATAGTATGTGCTATATCTGATTGTCCTGGAGATTAAATGTAAACGTGTACATGAAGTTGCATGCAGTAAGTAATTGTTAGAGGCTATGATTCTTAGGACTTTGAATCAATGGGGAATAGTGCTGAGGACTAATTGATTCCTGGGTCTCTGGGGTAAAAGTCCTCATAGTAAAGCATCGACTCTCCCTGAACAATTAAATGTATGGGGACTGGGAATACAGAAAATTCTTCCCATGAATTTCTTTTGAAGATTGGAGAAGTCCTTGTAGGTGAAATTTAGGAACTTGAAGTTTACAGAAGTTTTGCGCATGCCAAAAAAGAAACAAAGATCCAATTTAACAACATGATAAGAAGCCTTAGGGATGATTATGTGTCATGTAACCAATGATCAGCAGATAATTTTCAAAGAAAAGTAAAATTAAATTACTAACAAGTGTTTTATGAGAGAAAAACTATAATAGTTAAAGGAGGAAATTGTAAGAAAACAGAGGCATCGTGTCAAGCTGAAACTAAATCATTAAAACAACAACAAGACAGGCTATTTGGGTATGGTATGCATTTTTGCTGTATTTGCAAGTGAACAAGGTATGAAATTTAATCCACAGACTTGGATAGGCAAAAAAAAAAAAAAAAAAAAAGTTACTTTGTTCTCTTAGATTCAAATAAATTGGAGAGCCCCTATTGTACCCGACAGGAGGAAAATTCTGTCCACGTTATTTGGCGTGAGGGTAGAAGAAACACTGGTACCTTCTTTTTCCTTTGAGTTGCGCAAGAATCCAGAGGGCATTTGTAGTAGCTGGACAAGCCCACATTTCCCAAGAAGGCAAATGATCCTGTGCTTGCGATGACAAGCCAGCATGGAGAATGTTAGCCAAAGGATGGAGTCCAGGATCCTGGACCCTTCCACTTTTTGCAGTATAGCATGGATGGTGTGTATATTATCTTTTCTTCTCTTCTGTTCCCGTTCTCTGCCCTCTGTCATTGCTAATCTTCTGTCAGTTGATGTAATTCCATTGAAGAGAGCTAGACTGTCAGAAGCAAAAGCTTTGGAGAGATCTTAGAGCAGACATCCCTTTTAGCCCTGCAGAACCATCCTCCCCTGAAGAAAGGGAATTTCAAGAAGGACCTGGAAAACAGACACATGTTGGGAAAGGAAGTGATGGGGAAGACATACAATGAAATAAAAATAAAAAATAATTTATATGTTGATTCAAACACAAGAGTTTACATGCTGTATTGTATTAGGGAGGATCAGTATAGGTATACTGATTTCATAGGATATAGGATTGTGTTTGGGGATTACACAATTTGGATCCATACCCTAGCTTTTTCACTTACTGGCAAACTGAATCAGTGTATGTTTCAAAACCACTCTGAGCTTTAGTATCCTCAGCTCACAGGTACTTTTGAGGATTAAATTCATTAGTTAAGACTGTGTCTAGAACATAATAAATGTTCAGTAAATGCTGGTTACTCTTTGTAACATGGTTGTTTAAATAATTCTGTTATCTAGTTATTTGAAGTAAATATAATGCCAAATACATTTCTGGTCTCTTAATCACCTCTATTCAGCAATTGTGGGAGATAAAAATACACACCATTTTCTGTATAGCATAAAACCATACACATATGATCTATCAATATACATAGATCTTATATACAGTCTCTCTATATACAAACACACACATACACACATACTGTATATATGATCTCTATATATAGTGTCTAATTCTCATATAAATATAAGATATATCTCTGATATATATTTACATATATATATATATATATATATAATTTTCATATATTTGAAAGAGTTTAAGGGGAGAGAGAAAGAGAACTGAGTTTTCTACTGTCCATTTTGTATTTTCTATATTCTGAAAAAATGAGAATGGGAAAAAAATAATAGGAAAAAAGTCTTACCTAATAATTTGAGGAAGTAAATATATTCATTATTTGTTTCCATTTCTATTGCTTTGATAAAATTTAAAGATCAGTAAACTCTTGCTAGAAATATGTGCAGTTCAGTGTTCTGTGGATTGAAGCATTGTTAAGAATGCTGGCATTTTGTTTTTTGTATGTCGTTTTGACTTTAAAAACAAAAGTCAGTTATTTTACCAGCAAAAATGGCTTTATTCAGGAATAACAAGTAATTGCAATTTGGGACAAGCAAGCTATAGCTAAAGCCAAACGCAAGTTAACAAACAAACGAGAGGAACATTATGTTGTGGAGAAAAAGGAGGGAGCTGGGGGAGAGGTTGCTTTGAACAAAAGTAGGTTGGAGAAAAGCAAAAGTTCAGGGAGATATGTCTTTCATTGACTGAGTTACTGAGGTAGTCGATTCCTTATAGGACATGCAATGCACATCTTTTTCTGTTGGGGACTATAATTGATCACTCTTTCCTGTTGATTCTTCTGTTGGGTTTGTAATCAACAGTTCGTCTTGCAATTGACATACAGTGATACCGCGTGAGAGCTCCTCCTTCTGGCCTTCCAACTTGATGTTAGTAAGGTTTCCCTTTATTAACTTGCACTGTCATCTGTAGATGTAATTCTCAGGATATATGTTCTTCCTCAAGTATAAAACATGTTTTATAATGGACAGGAGATAAAGTAGAATATTTGCTGTTCTTAATACTGAATAAAGGATGTAAGATTTAAATAAGGATGGACTAAATGGCCTTCACTCATCTCATTTAACTTATTTTTTATTTCTCATTTCATAAAAATAGGCTTGCATGAATTTGGTTTAGAGGTTCTCGTGATGTCATCATGCCTAGTGTGGGACAGAGCCAGGAGTGCAGTTTCCAGGCTCTCGCCCTCACATGGAAAGGTGCTCACTTGGGAAGTAAATGGCCATCAACTGTGACTGGATGGTCATCAGCTGTGGATAGTTGGCCGTCAGCTGTAACCAGTGAGGCATTGGCCACTAATATAACTGCCGCGGCTACGCTAGCAGAAAAGGGGGCTAGCAAGAAGATGGTGGCTGAGCTGGCAAGCCATGGAGTGTGAATTGCAGATTGCAGAGAAGCGGATTGTTAGTAAGTGAGATTGTTTGTCAGAGTCCAGTGGAGTCGGTCAGTTGGCAGGCAGAAAAGTGGACAGCAGGTCACAAGTCGTGTGAATCCAGCCTCCAGTGAGACTATAGTGGTATGACTCCCCTACCTATGGCTCTGTGGGTGTTCCTTTTTGGCCTCACCATATCCTGCGTTCTTATGTGGGGAGCGGGAGCTGAGATCCTGCAGGCCGCCCAGCATGACACCTACTCTCTGTCATTCTATAAGATTTCACAGTCTTAAGCTTAAGCAAATTGACCCTTAAGAGGGTCAATATTTGTTTATAGTTTTTACTTGCTTGGTGTGCAGAAAATTTTCAGAGTTTGTAATGTAGAATTACTTCCAAAGTAGGATTGCCCGATAACATTCAGAATGCCTGGTTGAATTTGAATTTCAGATAAACCATGGATAATTTTGTTTTATTATAAATG
The DNA here is from genome assembly GCF_964194185.1 of Rhinolophus hipposideros. NCBI lineage: Eukaryota > Metazoa > Chordata > Mammalia > Chiroptera > Rhinolophidae > Rhinolophus > Rhinolophus hipposideros. Next base: position 20,776,221 of record NC_138059.1, read on the forward strand.
ATTCCCAAGTATTGCACAGGACATATTTACAGAGAAAAAATATTCATCTAACGTTCAAATTTAACTGTGTGCCCTATATTTTTACTTGCTAAATCTAGCAACCCTATTTCAAGGTGCTCATAGTCATGTGGTTGATTCAGCTGTTTGCCCTGCCTTTACTCCATATATCTTTAATATCTTCTCCCTATTACAGCAATTACAGTCTTTCTAAAATGACAATCTTGTCACATCAATCTAATGCTTAATATCTGTTAGTGATACCTCATCTTTTCAAGCGAAGTTGAATTTCTTTTTGGTTTTTAAAGCATTGTCCCTGCCTATCAAGTGTGCTATCGCTGGCTTCATCCCTGCCAAACCAAATAATTTGCAATTGCCTGAACATATCTTGCCTGTTCTCCTGCCACTCCTTTTTTTCTAAGCCATTACCTCTGACTAGGATGGTTTTTTTTATTCCTCATGTACCAGGCAAAATCTGCTTACCCTTTAAAGCCCAATTCTAATACCTGTTCTATTAGAAAGGCTTTCTCATTTTGGAAGCATAGCTAAGGGCTTTCCAGCTGTATTTTCATAGTTAAATGTGTATCCTTTGTTGAGCATACTGTGTGGTTCTGATTTTTTAAATTCATGACAGTTTACTTGCTAGGCAGAATGAATACACACACACACACATATGTATATGTACATACTCATATATGTTACGGGGGGAAGGTATGTTTGTGCCTGATGCTTAGAAGTCAGTTAATTCATGATTGTGAAATAGAAAAGAGGAGAGAGAGGGAAGATGGAAAGTACTATTATAGTCAGATATTTAAAATGCTACTGAAACACAGAATGGGGTGGGGGGGAGACCTCTCTCTTTGGTATAGAAAACATGGGGAACAGAAAGAATCATTAAATAATCACATTTACTTCCTCTAGAATGAATATTTCACTATGTGTAAAGCTGTGAAAACATGAGTCCTTGGCTGAATCTCTTTGTTCATATTTTACTCTCATTTTTTCCGTCTTTCCAAGTAACTTTTGTTCTAAATGAGATGGACTTTCTTTGTATTTAAAACGCAAACTTATACCTGTCTCTTCCCCAGGGGAGATTTGAGCGAAGGAAGCTCTAATTAACCTTCTGATTTGCATCACCCAGAGGATCAAACTCTCTACTCCTACAGTAGAAAGATTCAGAGAAACTTGGCCAGATGTCACAGTTTTAAAATAGGTGATTTTTGAGATCCAACTCTGTCAGATCTCCATATTTTATCCCTAAATTTTAACATCTAGTTCCATAATCAAACTAAAGAAACAAAACCACTTGAAATCAACTGTTAGATGGTGGAAAAGTAATTGTGGTCTAAAAGGTCAATAATTGCAAAAACCACAATTACTTTTGCACCAACCTAATATAACTGTAAATCTCAGAAATCATTGTTATGGTATCCATACCATGGTTTTATCGATGGTATTGAAGGACAGTCTTTTTACTTATTGTTTTAAAATAAATTATTCTTTGTAAAAAGGAACTTGGCAATGTGATTACATGAAGAAATATAAATGTTTACCTCTCAATATGTAAATACCCCAACATAGAAGTATATGTAACACCCAACATAGAATTACCCCAACATAGAATTATATGTAACATCCCCATACACAATGTATAATATACGGAGGATACCAACAAAAAATCTATACACATTTTAAGAAAGGAAAAATACTATTAAAATTGTAATAAGCAATATATACTGATGACCAAAGATGAATACAAGTCATGTGTGTACATTTTTTAGCACTCTCTGTATGTGCCTTTCCCATTAATGCTAAACTTCCTTCTGAAGTTTCTTTGTTATTCTCCAACATTCCACTTTTCTAAGCCCAGATTGGTATTCAAGCATATCATTCCTACTACTAATTAATTAGCTGCTATATAATAAAAAGTGTTTTAAAGAGCATATGATGTAGGAAACTAAGACTTTTTTTGGCTTCAGCTTCTTATTAGGCTTCTTTCCTTTGGCATTTTTACGCAGTTACTCACCGGTAGCTTAGCACCTTTCCACAATCAACAATATAATTTTTCCTCCATAATGTCAGCCCTTTCTTACCAGCCTACACCTCCCTTATACCCCATCTGTTAATAATGAACCATTTCTTCCAATCAAATAACAATCACATGAGATCAGATATCAATTTATGACAAAGACCTCAACAGTGATCGGACTGCAATGATCTCACTGTAAGCTTTTCACTTCTCCCCAGAACAACTATGATTTCATTAAAATAGAAGTCAATTAATTACAACTAATGAAAAATGATTGAACTCTTCCTACACACACACACACACACACACACACACACACACTTTTCCAAACTACAAGGTTATTATAGAATTAAATAGAGGAGAAGCATGGTTATAGTTAGTCAAGGTAAGCAGGACTCATGAACATCACAGCTCGGTTAGGATAAAAACCTTCTCTTACTTTTCTTTTTAATGATGACAGGTATAAAGGGTATCCCTGCCAGTTCTTTTCCCTTCGTTTCCTTCTCTTTCACAGTATGAAATACTGTCATTATAAAATATTTCGGTAGGGAAGGGGCTGGAGAATGGAAGACACGCTAAATGCTGCTCTCATTTGAGAAAACATAAGTGGAGTGATTTATATGTTCTTGGATGTTTCTTCCTCTCTTCTAGTACATGCAAATACAATTGCAATTATATGTTTTATATTGTTTGAACACATCTAGACAGGTTCAAATTCTTATATGAGTATCCTTAAAATACACTTACACTGAATAAATGTTAATTAAACATAAAATAAGATGCATTTTTGAGAAATGAGAGAAGTTCATTCAGCCACATGCATCCCCCCCTCCTTTATTTATTAAGCATTCAAGGGGAATTGGGTATACACAGGTGTAAGACATGTTTTTACTTTCAAAATGTTGTTAATACATAATGATAATCAGACAGAGGAAGGCTCTGCAAATAAAGGAGTCCCTAAAATAACACTTTGGAATAACAGATAATGCACTCTCTCTATTTTCAAATACAACCTTTAAATATTCCATGAGAACTGGCAGCAGTTCCATATTTTGTGTGGAAGAAAATGAAACTAGTGTGTGTTAACCTATGTTTTATTTGTTCATGGGAAATCCAGAATGACAAATGCTTCCACTTCAGCTAAGAGATAAGAGCTGTGGAAAGAAAAAGGTCTAAAAATGCAGGATTCCAGGAGATGGTTTTAGAAAGGTGTGGAGGGGCATTCTATCTCTTTCTTTAATTCTTATGAAATGTGACAAGGACACCGTGAATCTATTTCAAAACCTAGGTCTTTAAGTTCTATTGTTAGTATTGTGACTTTATAGAAGAACGTTATACTAGTTACAAAAAAAACCAACACAAAAGCAAAACATAAAACTTCAATTTTGTGGATATTTATTCTGATGAGTAGTGTGCGTATATTTGTTGTTGGGCACGTTAAAATTAAAACAAACAAACAAGCAAAAAAGCAAAACAACAACAAAAAACAAACAAACAAACAAAACAATGACACCTGGGACCCACCACTATACTCATAGTCAGAGTCCCAAATTGTATGAAAAAGAGTGAAGATGCTGAAGCTTGGTTCTGCAACTTTGTTTTAATCGATTAGGTGAAACAAGAAATGGTCCTTCAAGAGAAAGAATATCTTCAAGATTTATAATCCTCTACTTAAAAAATTTTCGTAGCATGATCTTACCCTAAGAAATGAGATGTTAATTCTCTCACATTTTATAACAATTCTATGATGATATTTAGTATAGCTTTCAGACATTTACAACATATAATATATGTTATATAGCACATATAATATACAAATTTGCATATATCCTATATAATAAGATGTGATATATATGTATATAGTTTAATCATGATTCATTAACAGTACTCTCCATATGCTTTCTGAAACTTTTGATATTTTATATATTTCATTTTGATAAAGATATTTATGGTTGTTTGGCATATGGGTTTATCAAAATTTCAAACAATTCAGAATATTGGGTTGTTATCTTGCATGCAAGCAGCTTGACATCAGTTCATATTTTCCGTATTTTTTATAATCATTTATTTACTCATAGTAAGTGTGGATTTATAAATGTATCATTAAATCTTGCTATCATCAGTTTTAGCTTAGATTGCAAATATTTATTTACTTTGAATATTAAATCAGTAAGATCGCTTGTACTTGATAAACAATAACTAATCTACTTCCAAACCATTTATTGTTTTCCCTATTTTAGTGCTTAGAAATTTAAATAGAAATATGTACATAAATAGAAACATATATATGTGTATATGTGTATATATGTATATATACACATATACATATATGTCAATCAATTCAGAAAGACAATTTATATTTAAACTCAGTTCTATATTTAAATTAGTGCATATGTAATTTGTTTAATTAATTCATGCTCATAGAAAATCTATTATTTGTATTACTGATTTTCTTTTTCTCTGCCAAGATCTACTTTACATTTTAACATCTCAGAAATCTGTATGCAGGTGACAGCATTTTTGCATTGCCATGTCGTAGTTTAATTGGCAGAGGTTTTCTTTCTTAGAGGTGCATCTTATAATCAAGAGAATCTTATATTCATTTAATTAGATATTTTACTATCATAATCCTATGTAGATTCAATATAATGCAGCAATCTGATTTAATGTCAAAACTTTATAAGATCAATATAGACCTACACTTTTAAACAAAATTGCAAACCAACTTTTTTCACGATTTGTTCACTTAAAATCCTACTAGTTAGAAAGACAATTTTATGTTTGGTAACAATTTATCAAAGGTGGAACATTTATATTCTAAACTTTAAGGTCTATTTTCCATTTCAGTTTACCCTTCTCTTCCTAAGTTGCATATTCATATTACACATACATACACCAATTCATATTATTGAATACCAAGCTATACAGGTTTTAGGATACAGAAATTAATGATGTTTAAAATGCAAAATACTTGTTATTTTTCTCCCTACAATATACTTCCTGAAAATTGTAATGTAACAATGTAATGATAGCTTTATTTTACCTTACCAGCTCATATTTCAATTAGTTTTCAAGGGTACTCACTTGTCCCTATAAGTTTCATGTAATATTAAATAAAAGATAAATAGAACATAAAAATTAAATTACCTATGGTAAAGTTTAGAGAATATTTAAATGATGGCACAAATAGAATCGTTACATTAGTTGTGTTTTGATTTTATTTTGATATTATTTTATATATTTTTGCATGTTTTCATGCTTAATGTTTATTGCATTTTTCTTCACTAAATATCATAATGCCACAAAATTATTCACTTAAAATTATTTTATTAATTAAAATTCCATTCAAATGTTTTACTTGAAATATTAAAATTAATGGAACAGAATATATATTTTTATATAAAATAACATGCCAACATAAGATATCTAAAAACTACTTCTTTGAATATGCAGTTATCTTTAACTGTTCTATATAGTTGTGTATGATTTGGACCATCCACTCACATCTCTAGCAACATATTCTGTTATATTCTTCTGAGATGAGTTAGACAAAAACTACAAAGAAAAATAGCATATTTTAAAATACATATAGAATACCAATAATTGAATCCAAAGGATATTCAAAGTAAATTATGAGTTTTTATTTGTTATACTTCTTAAATAAAACATTTATAAATGGCTTTTCATGAATTATACTTAGTCTCTTACAGATGAAAAAGCCCTCCAAAACAATTTTCATTATAATACATAACCAAATCCAAATTTAATATTGTAAATTATACAATCAAACAAATTTGACAATTGATATGTGTAACGTATGTCATTTTCCATTATCATAATTTCAAAGATGACATGCAGTTATGATTTCTAGAAGCATGCTTATATTTGTAAACCATTTATTTTTGTTATATTGGGACATTTGTTAAAGGATATTGATAAAATTATATTTTAGATGTGTATTTATATTGTAAACATCTAATTTTTAAATATATTTCACATGATTTAATGACAGGATAGTCTAATTGTGATAGACTATATCTTGTATACATTGATTTCAAATGAAGATTGGATTTTCTGATGTACATTTTTTTTCCCTTAATTTGGGTTGTATGTCTTCTAACGTGCATTTAATAGTGTGCTATTATAGATGATTAACATACTGAAAATATTTGAAAAATATATATCTTAATATTGGATTAGATATATTACACTTTTACTTTATTTATTTTACTTTTTATTTTATTGTTGCTATAAATAATCCTAAAGCATTTATGACATTGCTAATTACCTCATAAAACAATTATGTATGCAAAAATGTTGAGTGGTTTTAAATTGTTAAATGGTACACATTTACAATTTTAAAATCTGTGTTTTACACACTGCCAATTTAAAATGGTATCAAAATCAGTGTTCTAAATTGGTCTATATTTTAAATATAATGATTATATCATATATGATATAACTGTGTGATAAAGGATGATTTTATTGCCTTATAAAGGAAACCAGTTACTTCTTTATTACATAAATACATGTATATGTCAAACACATCTGACTAAATTTAGATGCATTTCCACCTCCTACCCTTATGAGATATAACTACTTTTCACTCTACAGAAATTTGAACATTCTAAGTAAATCTATTTTACACTAACACTGTAAGGTTTCATGTTTTGGGAATGATGACAAATATTTTCAGGTAGCTCTTTTCACTTGTCTTCGATTCCAAACTTTTTCAAAATGATGTTTTTGAAAGTTATTTTAATAAAAACAAAATTATCAGTTTTATTTCTCTTTGGAGTTATCCTTGATTTATTATACTGTTTGAAATACTACTTTGCCATGATAAAAATTATAATAATGTTTCATTTGTGAAATTTATTCTCTTTATTATTGTTAATATAGTTTTAGCATTAATATTAAATCCATTCATTCATTTCTTTCTTCTTGAGAATATTTTTTGATCATCTGGTATGTATCATGCAATATACTAGATCCTAGCAATTCAGCAATTAATAGCATATACAAAACTCTCAGCCTTTAGGGAGCTTGCACTCTAGTATGGGGAAGAAAGAATATGGACTCAAAATATAATTAAAACATAAGAACTACTGGTAAAATGTCTCGTAGAAATATATATCTGGTTAGACGATGGTTATTAAAGAAATAGATTTTCTAATGCTTTATTTCAACATTACACCCTACATCCTACATTCAGGTTAAGAAAATAGTACTGAATCACCATCATTATTAGCCAAAAGTGAGCTCTATTAGAAGATTTTAAGAATGAGATTATAGCAAATCCTAGGTCTAAATGCTACCAGTCAGTTATAACTCAAATTTGGTCAGGAACTATATTCATCCTTCGGGTCTTCAAGAAAAATGGGTGTTTAAAATTGGTCTGTGGGTCTTCAAGATTAGTTATAGAAGCTATCCCAAGAAACTATCCCAAGAATTATCCCAGGTTTATCAACCATTCGGGCTTAGTTGCAATGACATCAGTGATGGAATATAATAAATGACTATTCAGTGTACTGAGAATTGAGACAGCATACTACTGACATAATTGTTTTTTCATACTTTTAGATTACATATAGCAATGTATTTATAGTTAAATAGTTTCCTTCTTTATACCCAAAAGCCTGGAAATTATAGAAAAAATTATGACAAGCTCTAAAGTATTAGTTTTTTATTCTGATTTCATACTTAATTTCAAAAATTGAAGCCTTAATTAAATTCCCCAGGAGAATAATATGGATCAGGTAACTGTTTTTATAGTAATAAGCACATGAGGATCCCAAATAGCTGATTTACCATGAGGTCAATTACTAAATGGTAGTAGTATAAGTATAGTTATTGTTTAATCATGTGTTAAAAGGAAACCTTTGCCAAATATTAGCTTAGTAAATACTACTGGCCAGTTTGAATAGCCAACATGAATTTAGAGATTCTAATCTTCACAAAATACCTTGGATAAATATTCAATAGAAACTTTTTTCTGACTGATGCTTTAAAGTATATTAAGAGTTTAAAATTATCTGACAGTTGTCATATTTTTATCGCTGGCCCCCTCAAAATACAGTCATCTTTTACTTTTTTTGAATTTCTAAATCAAATTAAAACAAGATATGACAACTCGGGCCGGAAGAATTACCGTGTTTCCTGGAAAATAAGACCTAGCCGAACCATCAGCTCTAATGCTTCTTGTAGCAAAAATTAATATAAGAGTCGGTCTTATTTTAATATAAGACCGGGTCTTATATAATATAATAATGATATAATGTAATGTAATATAATATAATATAATAATATAATATATAATACCGGGTCTTACATAATATAAGACCGAGTCTAATATAATGTAATATAATGCAATTAATATAATACAGTATAATATAATATAATATAATATAATAAATACAATTCCGGGTCTTATATTAATTTTTGCTCCAAAAGACGCATGAAAGCTGATGGTCTGGTTAGGTCTTATTTTCGGGGAAACACGGTAGTAGGGGACACATATTTCTTTGCTTGCTTATAAATGAGCAGGATCCATGTTTGACTTCCATTTTGAGTTTAAAGTAGAAACCAGAATTCTGGTACTAATCAACTGCCTACAAAAGGGACAAAAAAAGGCAGAACATGTTCAAACCACATTAAGCAGTATAGCTATTTTCATCTTGCTAACTGGTTAAAATATCTCTGTGTATTTTTGTTCAAAATATCTATATTGTGGCAAGAAATTTGAAATGTAGTTTATTGAGAAGGCAAATACATGAAAGCACAGACTACTCATTGGCTTTTAAAAATGTTCTGAAGTTTTCTAACTAGGACCTGACTATTATACATAATTTTTACCTATACCTCCAAAATATATTTATTTTTCTTTGGCAAGCATTTTAGCTGTTAAGTTTCTTTTAATTATATATTCATTCAGTTTCATGCCCGTATTATAAGGTTATTTTTTTCATTATGACACAATTATATACTTCCGAGGACAATCTTTCAAAAAATTTAAGTGAAAGAAAGGAAGGAAGGAAGGAAGGAAGGAAGGAAGGAAGGAAGGAAGGAAGGAAGGAAGGAAGGAAGGAAGGAGAGAGAGAGAGAGAGAGAGAGAGAGAGAGAGAGAGAGAGAGAGAGAGAGAGAGAGAGAGAGAAAGAAAGAGAGAAAGAGAGAAAGAAAGAGAGAAAGAGAGAGAGAGAAAGAAACTAATTTGGCATCTTTAAAACACATTTTAAATTATAGTGAAAACAGGTTTAAACTAAGGTTAAAATTTTTGAAAGATATATATTGTGAAATGCTTATGAGATTTTTGGAAATTCTCATCCATTTTAAAACTTGTTTTGTATTAAAAGTTCCATTGTAATAGTTAATTTTCAATCATTTCTAAATAAAACAATCTGTTTAATTGTAATTAGTTGAGAATTGTTAATCTCAAAATTTACTTTAAAATAGAGAAAAAAAGTTGTTATTCAACTTCCAAAACAACCCATGAAATTCTAAAGTATATATAACTCATGACATTGAATATTTTATCATGTTGGCTGCTTTCTGACAAATGAGGTTAAGATAGACACTTACAAAGAGTAGTTATTTCAGTTTCATTTTTCAAAATCATTTTGTTTTCATTTTGGCTTTGATTTTAAATTCTCCTTTCTTCAGTTGCTTGTCTTAAGATAGAAAATTTTGATATTTTTCCAAGAATTCATGAAGAGATATGGCACAGTCTATTCAAAGCATTCTTTTGAGAAAACTGTGGTTACATAGTTACCCATTATGTCAAAACGTTACTTCCCAGGCATTTGTTGTTAAAATTCGTATGTCGATAAATAACAACTAAGATCGATTTGGAACTTCTTAAAGGGTTTAGTATTTCATCTCTTCCCTCCTAATGTGTTACAGTTAAAACGTGGTGTATTTGTGTGTAATATCTATTCATAGGTTGATTGATAGAAACCAACCATCAGATGTGGTTACTTCAAATTTTAGTGGCATGTTTGTGTTTTGCCTCTTTATGTTGATTATCCTTAAGATTATGGAAGGGAATATGATTTATTAATCTTATCAGAAAAAAATAAACAACATTTAAAAGAAAAAGTTAGCATCTAGTGCTACTGTGTCCCACAGGTTCTTCTACATTGACCCACACTACCTCCACTGGTGAGTTAGAGGAGAATAACAGGACTACCACTGGTGCAATTGCTGTTGCTAGCGCATCTGCAGATGTTACTGTATCCAGTGTTACAGCTGTCACCATCCATAGACTTTCTGACGAACAGCGAGTGCAAGTTACGAATCTCAGAAATTCAGGTCTGGACCCCAACACGTCCAAGGACGGGCTCTCTCCTCATCAAGCAGATATACAAAGTACAAGGAGAAGACCAAGAAATGCTGAACAGATAGAAAGAACTAAAGAGCTTGCAGTTGTTACTCATAGAGGTATTGGATGTTATTTTACTTGTGCCCATTTAGTTACAGCCAAAGCTATGTTTTGGTAATGATTCTAATTAGAGAATGAATTGAAAGACAGCCAAGCTGGAGGAAGCTAAAGAAAGTGTTCAAAGTAGTAGCTGAAAAATATAGATAGTACAACCAAAACCTGAATAATTTGAAGGCTCAGAAATTAAAATAAAAACAAAGTGCAATGGTAATGTTGAAGGGAGGGTTGGGGTAAAAGTAGAGAGAAAAGAATACATAAATGGGTTAGGAGGACCAAGTACTAAATACTTATTGCTTGTTACATATCACTTATGATATTGAGATAACATTAAAATAAAATAGCCAGTTTCTATTAATAAGTGCACATATTTACATATTGATGACTTATCCTATTTAGTATTTTTCAGCATTCGCATGAGATTTTTATGTTATATAAATGCTAATTAATAATTGACAAAATAGATAATTTGGCAAAAAATGGTAACATTATGTATGGTGATTGTTTTACATAGTTTACTCTTTTATTTCTAAATTACCTATTTCTTGACCCATATGATTGTACTGAAATCTCTCATTTTGAAAAGGTAACAGCTATTCATTGATATTTTGGCTCCAAATTTAAATGGTGCTTAACTTCCTGATTTAATTTTAGAGAAAAAAAATACCACAAAGCCACATCATATATTGATAATTTTCTAGTTAATTAATATAAGCCTACCTACCTTTCACAAAATTAGGAAGTGTAACAAGCATATTTTTCTGTTTCTTCATAGCAGGTTTCCTGAGCAGTTTAGGAAGATTCAATGTAGTGTCAAAAAATAAATGGATTTCATTTATATCAATATATGCATCAGTGAAAATATTAATTGATTGAACTTATTTCAAATACAAAATATCTACTCCAACTCTGTTTCCAACTCATTATCATATATTCTCTAAACTGGCTCTGGTTTGTGTGGTGTGGTTAGGCATTGTTATACAGAGAATGATATAAGTGATAAAAAAAAATTCAATGCTTAGCACCCACTAAGAAAAATCTAGGCACCTTTACATAAGTTGATTGAAAATCATATAAAAAAACATCTCAGCAACTAATTTCCATCAAAATTCATACTGAAAGTACTTCTTTAATTATCTTTAACAAGAATTCTAAAATGAATTATTTACATGTAATAGTCTCCTTTAAAGGATTAAGTCAAATACCATTTTGCTTTTTTATTCATTTTCCTATCATAAATATTTCCACTCATAAAAATATAAAGATCATGATAAAATTTATGATTTGCTTAGTCGAGTTGATGGTTTTTCTTAGTATATAGATATAAAAATGTGTAAATATTGTTAAAATGTTTATTAAAAAATGAATCCTTTTATTTAGTTGTTTTTACTTTCTTTGGAAAACTGCATGAACTAACTAACATTGACAAACTTCTCTATAATCTCCCTATCACCCATTGAATAGAAGGAAGGTGATTTTTGGATATAAGTTTATTATAGAGATCGACTTATAATACAAACATTGTTTTAGCCAAAATTTGCCATCAAGAGATGTGAGAAACTCTGTGGTTACAGATTAATATTTTGTGGAACTAGGCAAAAATAGTTACGATTGAAAATAGATTATGTAGTAATCAATCATTAAATGATTTGAACATTAATCAAGCTAAAACTTTGAAGTACATTCAAGTAAATTAAGCATTAAGGTTACTTTCTTAGTAAATTACAAATTAGTGCTCAAATTCTCTCAATTGTTGTTATAATCTCCCAATCATATTAAAGCTAATACTTGTTTCACCTTTCCCCTATATTTTTTCTAAAATAGTGTTTCGAATATAATATTCAGTGGTGCCATCTACTTTGAAAATATATATATATACTTCAGTTACTTATATTTAAATTGTTGTTATAGAAAACATTTTGAATTTTATATTCATTTTTTTCAGTGATTTAAATTATACCTTTATCAAATCTATTTTAATTAAAATTGGTCCTTCTGACTTTTTTCAATAACTTACTACTATTTCAGTGATGTCAGTTGGCTAGTTATCTATTATATTTCAGACACAAACTATTAATATTTGGGGCAAAAAATACCATCAGTATTGGAAGTAAAGGAAACCTATTATCCTGTCTATTAATGATTTAAAAACATTCAATATATAGCTATATTTTCAGACATTAAATATCTTTAAAAATTTGACTCTTAGCAGAGCCAGGTTTCCAAATTGGAATTGGCTGACATCAAAGCAGTTTTATTTTTAATGATAATTCTAGCTTAACCAACATGCCTGAAACTCCTACTGAGCACCATGCTCTCTTCTATGGGAAATAATGACCTTAGAAATAAAATCAAGGCTTAGTTACGACCCATAGGAACCTTCATAATCTGGCTTTTGCCCATATCTCCACATTTATCTGATGTGACTCTTGACAGTCACTATTTTTTTGGTGAAACAGAGTTTCTTTTAGTTTGTCAAACGCACCATATTCTTTTCTACCACAAACCATTCTCATAAACTATTCCTTCTTCCCTTCAAACAGATCATTCTAAATCCCTGTCCAAGGTTTAGCTTTGATTGTCACCTTGGAGAAGATTAGGTTTTCCTGTTATAACTTATCATCATCCCCTGTACTTTCCTGTATTTGTAGTCACCAGCCCTATGACTTGTCCTGTAAATTTTAAGTTCTGTGAGGTAAGGAGTAGATGTTCTTGTTCATGCTTCATTCCCAGGGCCTGGAACAGCTTCTGACTTGTAGACATATTTAGATAAGTTTTGCTAAACTAATGAAAAAATATTTACAAGTTCATTGGCTAGAGCATTCACCTAAATTACTTAAAGCCTTATAACTACACTTCAATATAACTAAATATCAAATTTCAATCAAATCTCAATATCTGAGAATTAAAGATAACTACTTCATGTTTTCAGTTATAAAAAAGTGTTGTTTTTTTTGTTTTTATCCCTTTTAAAGGTAACAATATTCTCATTAACCTACAGTAATATATTCCTTTTATTATATTACCCTTTCAAAATTCACAACATAATGCCAGATATAAATGCTTTGCCTATCGCCCTTATACATTTATAAAACGAAGTAGAATGCATAGGTAAACACAGGAAAACTATAAAGTCAATACATTTCGTATAAATAAATATTGATGTAATAAAAAGAATGTTATTTTGCTGAAATTAATTACTATCTCATATATGATAGATTGCAGTAGCATAGGTTCATTTGTTACCTACGAGTCTATAGTTTTTTGCCGTATGATAATTTAGCCTTTTTAATCATTTTCTGTATTAATCATTTTTTTGTATTCACATTGCAATTAAAATTTCACTTCATGATTTTTTTGATTATTCTTAATTCCTAATTTATTCTTAATAACCTGAGGCAAATAAAGTATTTATAGTTTATATCAATATCACTATAAACACAAAGAAAACTAAGAAGCTGAAATTGCTATAGTAGTTGGTACTTGATACTTTTGTGTGTGTGGATTCAAAATCTATTATATTAAATTGTAAATCACTATAAATAGTTCTTTTATTATTAATTACAGTTGTAAAATTAATGAATAATCTGGAAAAATTAATTTAATTATCTTTAATTATCTTGATATTTTTTTTGTTGTTGCCTTCTATTTTTTCTGAGTAAAAAAAAAAAAAAAAACGTTTTCACCATTTAGAAAGAGTCTTTTGACAATGAAATAAAAAGAAGTAAAAGAGAAATTAGAATACTAATAAATGATATTGGCTTAGGTCTTCTTTAAAATATGTTTTAACAACCACACCACAATTTTCTGTGTTTCTGTCCAGTGGTCCTCAGAATGAGAATTCAGTTTTGATTGACTGAACTTTAGTCTACTTCTGCCACCTACTATTATTGAGACCCTATGCAGGTCACATGAACTATTGGAGCTCAATTTCCATATGTGTAAAATAGTATCAAAGTACATATAACTTGAGGGTTATTGTACAAGTTAAACACATAATTCCGTGTTAGTACCAAAAATGTTAGATATTTTATCTCAATTTAAAGATAAAACCAACTGCCCGCCATTACTGGTTAGTTTTGAGGTTAGAGTACTAGAGTGAGTCTACACTCTGCACTTTGTTAGCTGTATGATCTTGAGCAAAAACTTCAGCTCTAAAAGCCCCAAGTTCTTAGTAACTGAGATGATCTGTCTCATAGATAGTTGTGTGAAAAATGTAGCATAGTCACTGACTTGTGTTCAACAAATACTGATTATTATTTTATTAGTCTTTACCAAACATGTTTTAACTCTTGCTATGTGCATGACATTGAATTGGATAATAGGGATATAAAATTGAACAACGCAGGCTATGCCATCCAGTCGTCTAACATATAATTTAAAAACTAATTATAAACTTCTTATGAGAAACACTGTCGTAGTATTTTTGAAATGTTATTGAAGTACCGTACAGGAACTGACTACCTGTAAATATAAAAGTGAGAGAAAGCTACAGAGAGGATATTTAAAATAATTCTTAAAAGATAAATTAAAGAAACCTGTTTTTATATCACTAAGATACATAGAAAATGCTTTGAATATATACTAGTGCTGCCTAGAAATGTGATGAGTCCATATCAAAATGAATGAAGTGTTCAGCTATGCTTAAAGGAAGGTTTACATTCATATAAATTAACTTAACAACAATTGATTTTAGTTTGAAAAATATCCAGATACTTAAAATTACCTAATATAATATCAAGTGATATTTTAAATTTCATCAGAATAGTTGGTTGCCTTAAATATAAGATCTCTTTCAAAATTATTAATATTTACATAAAATGCCTTTCAATAATCCCTAAACCCTGTATATCAGTATTATAGCCCTAAGATAGTTCAAGTTACTTGACTTAAAATAGCAGGACCTATGTAAAAATATGATTTAAAAATTATAAGTAAAGTGCCCTATATTTCTAAAATGATATATTTTAGAATGAGAAGGAATCTTTCAGTTCACCATTATTTTACAGAAGAAATTACAGTCTGGCAGAGGCTATATTAAAATTGAATCTTCATATTGCTAGACCAGTATTCTTTTTTTCCTTCATTTCAGATCGATAGTCGGATGTATGCATTGTATAAGTGGTATTAAGGTTGAAGTGATATAGATGATAAGCACAATTTGGTTGTCTTCCTCAAGAAGTTTATAGTCATACCACTTTTAAAATAATCATTAAAATATGCTTCTCTCCACATAATTTATTTTAACATTGCTTTTCCTGTACATTGTGGTATGATGATTTTTTTTTTTTAATATATGAACAAGTTCTGTCAATCATTAATGAACAATCTTAGTAGTTGCTGTTTTCAAGTACAAAATGTAGATATATTCTGCTGGACAAGTTTATACACACAGACACGTGTGTGTGTGTGTGTATACATACATATACATATATACACATACATGTATGTGTATGCACATATATAATTATAAACTATCTTATTCTTTTTAATGGAAATTTAATTTAGATGATATAATATCTTGTAACATCTGTAGAAACAGATATATGTTATGAGCATTTATTGCCATTGCTGTTGCTTGTTTTGACATGGTGTAGTCAGTTATATCGTAGTACTTTTAATAGTTAATGATGATGTCAATAGGGTTATGCTGGGTTTTAGTTTAGTTTATGAAATAACATGAAATTATGTTTAACTGATATTGAGCGTGATGTAGAATCTCCCTTCCCCTTCCCCCCATAATGGCAACTTAAAAGAAAACCTATTTTAATCATCTGTTTTCAAATAGAACTTTTTATAATTTTCAACATTAAGGTAAGAGTTGTTCATTCAGCATAGGACTATTCACTTTAGGTCAGTGATTTTAAAACAAAAGCAAGAGGTTTTTTTTAGTTTTATCATAAGCAGTATTTTCCTTTTCAAATAAACTCATCTGAACATTTTCATTGCTCCACAAAAAAAAAAGAAAATGACCAAATATCAGATACATATCTACACTAAATTTCCAGTTTATTTCAGAAGTAAAATTGTATGATTTGTAACAACTTTAATCAAAAAACTGGATTGTGACAATGGCAAAAACTCCTGTTTGGATGTAACAGTTTTGGGGTATCTAATATGTGCCTTTCACTAATAGGCTATTTGGCTACATGCAGAATATATTTTAATATTTTCAACAGTTTGCAGGTAATTAACAGTGTTTTCAAACATTCTATTAACGCATTTATAGAGTATAAATTTGTAAATCCAAAGTATGTTCTTTTAGTGTTTAATCTTCATAAGCAATATCACAATATGGAAGTTAATTTATGGATCATTATTTTATGGATACTGATGTATGTCCATTAAGTATCAGGGTTTTACTGAACATATATCTGTGCTAAGCATGTGATGGCTTCAAAAGAAGTATAAGATATGCTCTCTGTTTTCAAAGGAAAAGTAGCGATAAGACTACAGAAAAAAATATTGGTGAATTCTAAGAGAAAAATTACTGCAGAATGAGTATGATAAGTGAGTGGGGATGAGTTACAGCTGTCCTCAAACATACTTGTATGATGTTTTATGTAAGAGAGATCAAAATTGTTCTGTCATTGGTTGTAGAATGTAGTGTATGGAACCACAGAAAGAGACACGTTTTTTATTATAAATACTCTTCTCACATTGAGTTTGGTTCAAATAGAGATTGTGTGCTTCAAGAAGCAAGAAAGTTCCTAAATCACTAATAAGATATTCAGCCATAGCTTGATGGACATACCGGGTATGTCAAAAGAATTTAAGCATCAAAGAGTGTTGCAATAATATGATTGCTAGTGTCCCTTCTAATCCTGTGTCCGAGAATCTATTCAGAGATATTGTATATTAATTAATGTACTTACCATCGTCTGTTTTCCCTTGATGTTTGAGTTGATAGGATTTATCTTTATGGTTATCTAAATGAAGAGCCAATGTTAAGTGAAGGGGCCAACACTACCATCAAGAAAGTAGAGATTGGCACTGCCCTTCCCAGTAAATGGGAAGTTAGCCACATACATGTTTCTCCCAAGGCCCAGTGCCTATCTATATACAGATGGTGCCAAATATATATACACACATATATACGGATATATGTGTGTATATACACACACACACACACACACACACACACACATTTTAAGAAAGGAAAAAATATTAAAATTGTAATACTCAATATACAGCAATAACAAAAGATGAATACAAGTCACGTTTGACTTCTGCAATTACAAGAGGTGCTCAAAGTGGTTCCCATCAGCATCCAGATACTTCTGATTACAGTGAACTACTGCTTGAGCAACATTAACCAAAGTATCCACTTGTATACATTTTTTGGCACCCCTAATATATGCCTAAAATTCCCAAAACTCTCCATTTGAGCATCTAACTTTAGTTTATCTTTTAGGTAGTATCTAAGACAACAGGCTTCCTCCCTTCTTCCTTCCTTCCCTCCCTCACCTTTCTCTTTCCTTCTTTCTTCATTTTGTTTTTTCAGTCCTTGTTTTTCTTTCCTTTCTTTAATTCTGGTTCTTTCCCCCCTTCTTTTATCTTTCTTCCTTTCCTTTCCCTTCCCTTCCTTATTCATTTCTTCAGCCAGCATTCTCTGAGTACTTACATGCCAGGCTTTCTTCCAGTTCTTGAGTAGATAACATTGAGCAAAACTAAGTAGATGTTGCTCTGTTGAGTTTATATTAATGTGGGGAGAAAAAGATAACAAGAAAATAAACAGGGAATTACCTCATGGTAGCAAGAGATGTGCAGAAATTAAAAACGGTTATGCAATATGTGGGTGATTACCTTAGTTTGAATAGTCAGAAAAGGTTTCTTTGAGAAGTTTGAATTTAAACTGAGATTTAAATAACAGGAAACAGATATCCATGCTAAGATGAGAGGGGAAAACATATCAGACAGATAAACCAGATAGCTAGAAAAAGCTTCAGTTTTGCTTGAGAAAAAGCCCAGTGTGCCTGGAGCTCAGTGGATAAATAAAGAGGAGACTGGTTAATGAGGTGGGAAGCCAGCAGGAACCAGACCATGTAGGTGGGCTCCGAGGTCTCAAAAAAGGGCTTTATTTTCATCAAAATGAGATTGGAAACCATTGCTGGGCTTTGGTAGGGAAGTGATATTACCTAATGTAACTTGTTTTAAGAGGTCATTTTGGCAAGAAATTAAAGAAATGATAAGATAGAGGTGCAGTGAACAGTTGATAGGGACTTGGAGGGTTACGCTATGTTTCTCTCAAACTTCAAATGTGAACACTGATCACCTATCTTGTTCAAAGGCAGATGCTGACTTTGGGATTGGGGTGGGATCTGAAATTCTGCCTTTCTAACAAGTTTATAGGTTATGCTGATACACGGAAGAGCAAGAACTTAAATGAGGATGATTAACATGCAGAGTGAGCAGTACATATCGTGTTTCCCTGAAAATAAGACCAAGTCTTATATTAATTTTTGCTCCATTAGGGCATATTTTCAGGGGATGTCTTATTTTATCATGTGCTACAATCGACATTTATTCAAATACAGTCATGTCATCTTGTTCTGGAACATCGTCATAACATACTAAATCCGTCCGTCTGGCTGACAATCTTAACTAGGGCTTATTTTCGGGAAAACATGGCATCGAAAGTACCTGTTCACGGTCCATCCTCCATGAGGTCTTGTTCTCCACCAGAATAATCACAATGTTGATAAACTACCTCAGACAGTGTACTAAAGCTAAACTTTAATTCTATAAGAATGACTTGAAAGGTGAGAAATTCATGAGTGGAAGGGATACCTTAGGGCCTATGGAATTTCTGGATTGACCTTAATGATAATAATTAATTCTTTCAACCCTTAAGAATGAGCTGATTGCTTTAGTTATGATTTTATTGAAAAGATCAATGGATATGTGAATAATTAATGAAAACATTCCCAAGTCAAGTTTTAACTCATTTATTACTTAATTTTTATCCCAAATTCTATACCTTGAAATTGTTTTTTTTAAAGTATCATCCAATAACTGAAAAAACTTAAAGTTTTTGTTTCCTTTTACTTACTATGCTTCACATCTGTGAAAGGCTAAGTAACTGATAAATGGAAGCAAAATATAGTGAAAAGAAGGATACAAAAATTAATTGCCAAATAAAAAATATGACCGAATAATTAAGCATTATTTTCTATTTTATATAAATAGTGAAATTTTATTTGCCTGCTTGATTGAATTCCCATGTCCTTCTGTATGAGACTAACTGATGTATTGATGTTCATGCACATTCAGTATTAATAATAACTGAATGGAGAATTTATACCTTTTAAAACATCTGGTTCCATATGATTCTTATAAGATACTTTCAGTTAATAAATTAGTTATTAATTTTTATGTAGGATCTTTGATATTGGTAAAGTAAATACATAAATAACAGGGAATTAACATTTAGTTGTGTGTACTCCATGTAAATATTGACTAGTGTGTGTTTTATAAATATCTCATCATTTTTTTTCCTAATTCTCTTGCCTTTTTTCTAATTATATTATTTTGTGGGAAATTATGTTCAGTGCTTATACTTGTAGCAATTTAAAAATCTATGTCTTAAATGTACCAGTTTATTATTTACATAATTATTTACTGAAGCTCATCTTCATTTTATATTTTATTACCACATTTCATCACCTTTGTGCAATTGTCAAAACTGTCATTCATAACAGTAAATATAATTTTTATTTCTAGCTTGTCTACATTTTTCAATAAGTTGCTTTTAGGGAGAAGAGAGAAAACAAAATATCAGAATTTACAGATTTATGCGTTTCTAAAGGTATTACATAGAAATACTATGAGTGCCTGAGGACTGTTATGACAATATTAAGCAATGAATTTTTTTTTTCACAAATGGCAAATCTGCAAGTAACCATTTTAACATTTTTATCCAATGCTACCCCTCAAGCCATGCTTTTGAGTTATTCCTTTAAAGGGATTAAGAACTTCTGATGCCCCAATGCTTTTGTTTTTATTTGAATAGATCTTGGGAAGCATATGTCTTTTCACATTCACTGGAATCATCATCTTATAACAATGGTGTTATTTCATAAATGCTAGTTGTTTTAGATTTTCAACCCCATCGTTATGCTCACCAGTAATTATTAATCAGATATCTCGGTAGCGTGTTCATTATATTAACATACTGTTTCTCATCTTTTATTAAAAAGGGAAGAAAAACAGGGACTGCTGTGAATAAAAGGGAAAGCTTAACTTTAAAGATCAGAAAGGAAATTGGTTTTGTGTGTAACTGATTCCCCCAAATGGTTACCAGAATTAATTATGTCACCTTTGAAATCAGATGGTCACGGTGAATCTGACATTTTTGACTTTTAATTTTTTTCCCTTTTTAAAATATTTTGAAGGGGCTAGACTTTCTATTTGTGCTCAAAGCTAGTGCCAAGGCAGACTCCTCTGCCTTTTGGAGTATGAAAAAAATGGTCCTATGTTAGAGACGTTTTTATCTTCTTCAGAATTATTTTAGGGCATTTTCACCCACTTTTGCAACAAGCTGCTTCCCTTGCATGTAGTTTTCTAGAGCATATGGTTGCCCTGCTGTGCACCGAATGAAATCATACAATTAAGCTTTACAATTTTAAGAGTAGTGAGACTTCATATATGGCAGAACAGCATGGTGTTAGGTTTGGGGTGTATTGCATAGAATGTTTTTTCGTTTCGTAATTACACCATTTATATTCTAAATCATAGATTATTGCTTTTTAGTGTTGATGCTTGACTTTTCTTTGTTTAAAATATTCTTCAAGTGACATTTCTTCACAATAATAAATGGGATTAAAGTGACAGAAATCTTAGATTGATTTTATCCAGAGCTCAGAGAGGTTAGATTTTTTTTTTTTTCATTTAGTAGGCTTACATAAAGGGGAAAAAAAGTTCATCAAGTCTCCTGAACTTTCTCATTGGAATGGATTGCAGCCAAAGATGATTTTGCTAAAGACTATATGATGATTGAATTTAATATTGCAGTTGGCTTTTGCTACACCTTTTTCATTTTATCTGTTCACACTTTTAAAATAAAGTTAAGAGGCTTCAAGCCATGGGATTAAACTTGGCACTGTCAGTAAATAATCAGTGTTTTTATTCAATATTAAATTCAGTTAATGGAGCTGATTCTCCTTCATACTAAAGTAAATCATGCTTAAAGTCAGATATCGTTAACATTGTTTTACATTATTACATTATTCTCTATTTTTAACTATTGCCTTTGCATTAAAAAATAAATGAGGTTAGGCTACACTAATCCCATCTACATATTTGTGGTTTTCTAGGATATACACTTGGTAATTGAATATGTGGAATGTTGTTATTCACAGTCAGGTGGTAGTATAGATGCTAAGATTGAACTTTCAGAGTCAATGAATAAACATGGTTTACTAACATGTATGACCTTGGGCAATCTACTTTAGCCCTCCATTTTGCATCTATAGAAAGGAGGGAAATAATCCCATTTTGAATAGGCAGTAGGCATAGAGTATGTATACTTTAGACATAGTGAGACTGACCCTTGTTGTTCACAACATCAAAACATGTTGCAGTTTACATAAAAATCTCATAAGGTAAAGATGTGAACAAAATAAGAAAACATTTAGCACAGAGTTTTAAATTTCTGAGGTAGTTGATTTCTTCAGAAATAAAATAGTTTAATGCCATGTTGATAGAGAATAATGGAAGTAGCTAATATATATCGCTCTATTAACTATTATGCATATTGATCTCATGTATAAGTTCTACAAAAGTAATGTATAATATTCAGTTCATTTCAGATTTCTATTAGTGCCATATTCTTTTCTTGCCTGTTTTACACTTAATTCAGTTACTCTCCTACTTCAGTACAGCCAACTACTTAACTTCCTTGTTATCAACTTTATCCTTGTGAATTCTCTATGCTTTTCAATTGCTAGAGAAGAGCATAGATATGTAATCTAGAATTTCAAAACATTCCCTAGTATAAGTAGTAAGCAACCAATCTTAGAATGAGAAACAATAAACACCCACTTTTTTTACTTAGATGTATCTTTTGAAGTATAAGAGTGGTTATAGACAAAATAATATATATTGTTTAATGTAGTACCTGAAAAATCAAATCTCTAATAATTTCTATGTACCAGTGATCTATCCATCAGAATCCATTGCAAAACAACAGAACTAGGGCAAATTCAAGGAGGGTTTACTTACAAAAGGATTATTTCTAAATGAGTAGATGCAAAGGAAACACAAGGGATCATCTTATAACCTAGGTTATTACCCAGCTAAGCTGTCACTCTTCCCAACCCACCGGGATGAGAGGAGAGAGATGTTGAACAGAGAGATATGTACAGTGGCTGGCATGAGAGTACTAGTTACCTTCAGTTAAGGGTCTTAGTTAACACTAATAAACATAATGATGAGGGCCCCTGTGGAATAAACCTGATTTTTCCTCCCACCCTTTATCCTCTTTCTGGAATTCTTCAAAAGATAAGGGGGTCTGTTGATAGTCTAATGCAGGGGTGTCCAAACTGCGGCCCTTGGGCCAACTGTGGCCAGCGATCCATTGTTAATTGGCCCGCAGCAAATTCCAAAAATATATTTAGTTTACTTAAATAAACCAGGTGAGGCAATATGTACTTCACCTTGAGTGAGTGGCCTGGCTGTTTGTGTATTTTACCGCATATGTCCCTTGCTGAAAACCATTGAAGAAATTTTGAACACCGCTGGTCTAATGCCTCAAAGCTTAAATGTTTATAAGAATCACCTGGGGATCTTGTTAAACCATTAATTCTAATTCAACAGGACTGGGATGGGGTTTCATTGTCTGCCTTTCAAACAGGCCCCGAGGTGATGCCAGTGCTACTTGTATAATGCCACAGTTTGTGTACAGGATTAGCCTATTCAGATGAACCTTCTTTACAGAGGTCAAAAAGGAGAATGGATCTGGAAAGGCATATGGGCAGTAGAAAACACACGCGCATTAGGTAGGACAGGTGCTTTGCTGTTTTCAATCGCCATGAACTTAGCGGTATAACCCTGCAGCATATATAACTACCAGAGCCCATTTATGCATGTGTATTTTAAATAGAACCCAGATAATAATACCAAGACTTCTATTGAAGAACTTGGATAAAATATAATAATCTGAAATCAGAAGACATGAGGAAATTATCATGCATTAAAACAATAATATTTTTTCTGGATTTTTTATTTATAATTATTCACTGTACTAATGAAATATGTAGTAGAAGAATATATTCCATTGCCTTCAGTCTGATGATATTCATCAACTATTTTCACTCTTATTCAAGCAGTTGCTTCTTTCCTGGTTAGTCTCATATTAAAAGACATTACAAATGTGGTCTCTGATGTTGAATGTAAAACAAATATGTGACATAAAATTAGTTCATTTATTTTGAATAGTAATTTTTAAAAATAAACCTCCAGGTACGTAATTGTTGTTGAGATCATTTCAGAAGTTTTGCCTAATCTTCATGTTCCCTAAGGCATCCATGTAAAATCAAGGACGATCCTAAGCATCCAAAAAAAAAAAAGAAGTTATAATTTGTCATGTTATATTTTATAGCGAAATTATCTGGTAAAATTAATTCATAGAAAGAGAACAGAAAATTATTTCTGTAAAGAATATGATATATCAAAACTAAAAAAAGGTCCAAGAAAGTGAATGAAGGGGATTTTCATATTTAACTATAGGACTAAAGATAATCAAATTTCTCATTTGAAACTGCCAGAAAATGAGTATTAAACATTCATTAAATTAAAGGCTGAGGTAGTCTTAAAATTGTTAAAAATATTTGTGAACTGTACCTATGGTAACTCTTTCCATGCAGTAATTTTATTATGCTGATTGTACGAATCCATAAAAAGAATGTAAAAATCCCACATTTTCCATCCTGACATTTTACAGCTCATTGTAGCTGTAAGACCTGTTACGCAAAGCATTGCCTGTGCGTCTGCTGGTATCTACATAAGTGTTATAAATTCCTGAAATGGTTTCATTTCTGGGAGGAAAGAAACTCCCATACAAATTTTAGAGTGTTTGTCCAAATACTACTTGTGTGATTTTCTGCCACTTATTTAGTCCATCCACTTTCTCTTAAATAAAAAGGAAAAAAAGTTAATTCAATATAGACGGCCTGTGAAAATTAACAAATTGATTTTATAAAATATGGTGTCTCCTTTTCATACTTTCCACTCTGTTCAGTTTTCTAAGCAAAAGTTTTACATTTATTTCTTAGTCAGAAGTTGCTGAAAAGTAAGATTCCAAATATTTAGGGTCTAGGCTGGTTTTGTTACAACTTTGAGACCTTGTAGCCCTATAATGTTCTTTTATAAAAGTGAAAACAGGCCTGTTTCATGTACACCTTAAAATATGCTGAACACATATTTTCATTAAAAACTAATATTACATATTCAAGGATGTTTCAATAAATTCATACTAAATTTAATTTTTGGTCAAAGGATTTGGAGAGGTTTCTAACTTTATTTAAAAAATAAATTTTAAGTTAGAAATCTAGGGAAAGTAGATGATTTAATTTGTCTACCATGTGTACCCAGTGAAAAAGTCATAACATAAAATAATTTTTAAAAATTGAGTATATTGCATCATCAGTTAGAATGTCTTTTGAGTGGCCTTAGATCTTAAAAATTATAATTGGTAATAACAGTAATTAAAATAACTAACATTTACTGAACTCTTGCCATATGCTGATTCCTGGAATTCATTATAGAATTTAAACATGGTGGTACAATACATAATTGTACTTTTTTTTCAAGTACTTATTGGGCATCACATAAATTTTATACAAGTATTTAAATTTTATATTTATATATTCAGTATGCAGGAATAAATACTAGCCACAAATTATCATGGTGGCATAAATAGAAGTTAGGACTTAGAAAAATATTGGAGTGTCTGAACCATGTTACTTATCTTTAGTGATTTTTAAAAGGGACAATATATTAGATTTTAATTATAAAATTGAATATACAGAGTGTGCCCCAAAATGTAGTCATAGTTTAAGAAAGGAAAAAATGAAAACTCTATTAAAATTGTAATACAATGAATGATGCTAACATTTATTTACCGCCATCTTTTGAGGGAACGTCATATTACATATTGCTACTGTAATTCAATTCAACTTCTAAAAGTAATACATAGATAATGTCTCTTAAAATGTATACTTTTTTTGCTAAATTTAATTATTCTAATTGTGTCCTTTTAAATTTTAATATATTTTGGGTCCAGCATATAAGTCTATACAAATGAAGTTTTTAGTACTTTTGAACATTAGTTGTACCACAACTTTTCTCACCAAATGGTAGTTAGTATCATTTCTCTTGTCTTGAAACATTTATAAAGCAAGTGTTATTTTCTCAGAAATTTGTATCCAGTGATAAACTTTATATGAAACATGATAAAGCTGACACCCTAGGAATAACACCTAGCTTTTACTCTGACGTCAGTATAATTTCTTGATCTTTCTTTTCTAATGATAATACAAAGGTAGTCACCAAATGGCAGCCTTCATAATAATTATATTCTAAAGAAGTACTGTGCTCTGCAGGATGTAGACAAAAAGTGTTAAATTTTAATGTTTTGAGGCTCATAACAAGGAGCCACCATTTACTTTTAGAAAAACAAAAGAAAAAAAAAAAAGACCAAAAAACAAACAAAACAAAAAAAAACAAACAAAAAAACCTTACCCTCTTAACACAGTTAAATCTTTCTGTAATTTCTGAACACGTTTTAATCTTTGAGGTAGAGTTGAGAATTCTAATTATATTTGTCGATTCTTCTTTTTTTAGTTCAAAATTTTATGCCTAAATACTGAAGGGTAAAATAAGTGAATCTCTTAGAAACAAATAGAGAAGTTCAATAATGTGTCACATTTTCCTATAGTACTAGAATGCAGTCTCCAAACTCCTAGTCCAGTGAGGAAAATGCCACAAATAAAACACTGGGTTTTAACCTTATCTTGACCTGTAATACAATTCCTAGTCAGTGAGTCAGTGATTGATGACATTTCTTAGTACCTATGTAAATGAATCTACTGACAATAGTGAGATGTGTCATGTTTTCAAATTCAAACACACACACACACACACACACACACTATTTTTAATAAAACAAAAAGTAAAGGAAATTATGTTCTTATTAGTATAGTTTACATACTGAGTAAAAAGATAAGGGAAAAATCATAATTAATTTGAAATAAAAAGTGAGAATTATACAAACAGGTATCATGTCAAATACAGTAGAGAAGCAGAGAAAAGCATTATTGTACATTTGAAATGTGAAAATGAAGCAAAAATAAACCAAGAAAAAATCAAGAAGATACAAATGACTTACTTTCTAAAAGAAATTATTTTATTTTTCATAAGTTATCTGATTTAGTCACAGATTTATATTGCAGCTACTTTCACTTGCAAGCTATTGTCAAAATAAATACTACAAATTTGGAAGATTAAGATAATGAACAGCATATTGCATTTATTTTCTCTTTATTATTATGTTAGAATATAATCTATTTAGAAAATGAAAGGCATTTTAGGATGTTCTGATAACGCTTAAAACATAATTCACAATAAATCAAAGTATCCCAGACTTTTAAGATATTTCCATTATGCTAAAAAAAACAAAAAATAAATAAATAAAAATAAAATAAAAACTGTTTACTATGTGAAAAGCAGAAGAAAATAAAGAAAATGGATCTTTGTGCATGTCTACATGTCTTACATTTAATGAATTTTATTTAAAATTATAAGAATATATATAGTTTTTATGTATTTAAAAATAGCTTTACTTGTGAACCTGCTTCATTTTGAACATTCATTCTTTTATCACTTCCTCCCTTCCTAACTTCCGAATAGTAAAGGAAATCCTGACAAGAAAACACCATTGGTTAAATAAAACAGAATTTATAATATTGCATTTATTAATTCAATCATACATTCATACAAGTATCACATGACTAAAATACTGTTCCAGATTTTGAGAAACTCACAGTACAGTGGTGGGAATAGACACAAACACACACTGTCTTTTAACATTTTCATAACCTGTATGAAAGACCACAAAATATTTTAATTTATGATAAAATAAATTTTACATGCTTATTACTGAAATACAACTGTTAAAAAGATCAGTTCAATTTTACAAGTTTAATATGGTGTGTAGAAATCCTAATTGCTTGATGGCATATTGATATTTAATTCTTATATTTTGTAATACATAGTAATATTTATATTTTTATGGCATATGCTTGAGACTTAATGTTTCACTGATACATGATTTAGTACAGGGCTTTGTAATTGATATTTGCAATATGCATGCTCTCAATTTATTCATAGAGATATACATTTCTATTAAAATTATAAAAAAATGAAGTATGGGTTTACTGATTAACATATTTTAATTTTTTGTGTGAATTATTTTCCATTCACTCCTTTTTATGTCTTAAAATGGATATTCTTCTGGCTTTCCATCTTCTGCATCTATATTACAATTATTATACTTTTTACTTTCAAAAAATACAGATTTTTTTTCTTCAGTTTAAATTGACAAATGCTTAAAAACAAAGAAACAAATAAGTAAATAAATAAGGTTAAGTCCCTTTAGAACCAGGAAGTTATTTAAAACTTTTTGGTCTGAGGTGACACTTTCTTAGCTACAATTTCCCTTACCTCACCCAACGAAATATTCAAGTTTAGACATAATCATGTTACATAAACTTGTCCTAACACACACACACACACACACATTGTGTAATGTTCAACATCCTGTATTCCTAGTAGTACATTTTAAAACTGAGCTCTTTGACGCTCTGGACTTTTCCTCTTCAATCTTCTGCTATGGGTTCACAATGTTGTTTTCATTTATTTTTCGTTTTTAAGAATCCCCGATTTGTGTTGAAACTACCATTAAATCTTTAGACTCATTTGTAATACTTAAAATTAAATCTTATAATGCAGAGAAAAGTAGAGGTATAATTCTTATTTATAATTCATGTTTTGATTGGGGAAATGTAGAATTATGCTTTAAAATACAAAATGTAAATTTTGTTAAAAGGAATTTTAGGACAGCAGGAAAATTTACAAGTAGCAGAAACTAAAATTAGAGTAGTTAACTACTCCAGTAGAACTAAACCTTAAGCTTACCATAAGGTGGGGTGTGAAAAAAAATTTACAACATAAAGTACAACTTGAGAGAGACATAATCATTCCTTCATTGGAAATAAAAGGTCACAGTTAAAGAATCTCAAAACCGTAGAGACTGAGCAGTTTAATTTGAGATAATACCAAGGATAAAAAGGCAGATTCTTGTCAAAATCACACAACTAATAATTGCTAAGAATTAGGTATCTTTAAATCCTGCTCCAGTGATTATTTTCCTCTTTTTTTTTTATGCATAGTATGTATCGTTTTTAACTATATTCCAGTAAACAATCAGACCTTGTCTCTACCTTTCTACTTTTGAAGATATTATAACAAGAAAAAATTATTAAAATGATACCAATAAAATATCCATAATTTAAACAAATTGGGCAAAATAGCAAGTGACAATTAGTAAAATGATCATGTTTAACTAACAAAAAGTAGTCAGGTAAGAGAAAGAAAAGGCATCCAAATTGGGAATAAAAAGTCAAATTATCACTTTTTACAGACGTGATTCTTTATGTAAAAAAAAAAAAAAAAAAAAAAAAAGCCTAAACATTCCACCAAAAACTATTACAGACAATGAACAAATAAGTGAAGTTGCAGAATACAAAATCTTTGTATAAAAATCTATTCAAACAATGAAATTTCAGAAAAAGAAATGGGAAAAAAGCAGTTTTGCTTTGTTTTTCAAATTCATGCCGTGAATAAAACCTAATTACCGACTGTTTCAGGTTATCACCCTCACCTTTAAAATTCATAAAAAGCAACATTTAAAAAATTCTAAATTATAACTGAAGTTAACTATACCCCTTTTGCATTTTGGTTCATGCTGTTTTTTAAAAAGAAAATAGTTTATATTTAAATATCTCATTAGATCAAAATGCATAACATTGTTTTATTTAGTGGAGTTTCAATTAAATTTGTTTTCTTTATTTCACTTGGTGGCATTAAAATTTTAAATAAAATAGTCTTTTGTACTGTTATTTATTACTTTTAAAAATGACATAGCAATTGCAGTTAATCAAATAATTAATACTGAAAATAAAATGATACTTCTTTTCCTTCCTTCAAAAATACTTGAGAAGTGTTTTAAAATGCTTTCAGGTTACCTCACTGAATTTCTTATTTTTAGGCAAATACAGTCATATCCATTTTAATATACTGCACAATGAATTATGCCACTGTCTTACAATACTGATTTTCAAAATCATCATCTCAAACATAATACCAAGATTTTTAGATAAACTCTAAATAGTTGTAATTCACTTTTATGAATTTTATACAATATGGACTGACATGAATCATACTGACAAAAGTAATGACTGAAAGGAGAATGTTATTAGCAGAAATGTTAAAATGTATTTAAATTTTTCCTATTATGCCATTTTATTAAATGTGTCCTAATATTTCAGTTACATTAAATTACCTGAAGAGAATATATTAGTTCATTTTAAAGACCAAGTTCCTTAAATTCTTTCCACTTTTCTGTCTCAGTGTTTTATTTTTTTGTAGTTTAATTTATTCTATAATATTTGATGAATTCAAGTGATTTATGATAAAGTGTTAATGCTTTGCTCTCATATAAAACCTTGGATAGTATTAAAAAGTACCTATACATATATATGCAGGAGTCTCCCTATTGAACACTTAAAATCCCTCTTTGCTGCTTAGTATTTTACTCCTTAGTGATTATATTGCTAATTTTTTTTTTTTCAAATTTTCTTCTGGGTACCCTACATCAAGCTTAGGAAAATAGTTTCTTTAACTTGCATAAATCCATGCTAACAAAATTTGTTAACTTGAATTTCACTTTAAAATTGTATATCCTGATACATGTTTTTGTTTGTTTTCTTAACTAGTGAAAAAGGCCATAGATTTTAAATCTAGAGGATTTAAATTGTTTCCAGGGAAAGACAACAGCAACAAGTTTTCTATCTGTGAGTGTACTCCTTTTTTGTTACTTTCTCTAGTGCAAGAGTGAAGTTTGTGATGTCTGTGTTGTTTATGTGTGTTTTATAAAACTGTTTATATATATATACCAAATTAACTGTATTAATATCTATATAACACGCATGGTTATTATTCAATATTATTTTGTATTTAAATGTGTATTGAGTTAATGGATTAATATGGTAAACTTCCAAGCTCAAATTATTTCAACATTTAAAAAACCTCTTTTGATCTAGTGTGTTGATAACATTCTAATTTTGTAATTCTAGGATTTGAGATTTAAAAAATAAATAAATAAGTGAAATACCTAAATTAGTGGTCTCTTGTAGGATTTTTGTTTGAATATATCTAAATTTCAGCATAATTATTTTTCTAAAGAAAATATATTTTATTAGCAAGTTTTTCTTTAAGAAAGGAAGATATTCTTGAGTTCAAATATACAAACATTTTAAATTAGTCATCTTTTGTGAAATAATTATGAAGTTCATCCAAATCTGATTAAAAGTCACTGAATTAGTGCATTCATTTATATTACCATAAACAAACATAAAATAAAATAAAATAGGAGAGGTATGCATTTTTGCAGTATAAATCAATAGCAGTTTGTAAAATTTCCTACCTGCTGTTCACACAAATATACATCAATTTTGAAAGAAGTTGTTCATGATACAACATCTGACTTCTAAAATGACATATTAATAGATTAGTTACTGTAAGTAATGTGTTATTTTTTAGCTACAGTGCTTTTTTACCATTGTTACTTTTATTCAATTCCAAATTATCTGATGAAATGAGTTTATAATTATTTCTTTATAAGTCATAATTATAAGTCATTCCTTATAGCTATATCAGAAGAGTATTTTCTTGACTTGTATATATAACAGTAAATGACACAAATTGAGCAATTTCATCATTTATCAAGAAACAAATTTGAGCCTATATATTATTTAAAAAATTAGTGTCATAATTTTAAAATGTGATTTTTACTTTTAATTAGATCTGAGAATAGTAAACCAAAAAGAGCAGATATCATTGGAAATTGTTGATCAAAGTTTGTTACCTGTTTGGAAAGTTCTAAATAATTCCTTTGATTTCTTGTTATATTTTTTGCATTAAAAACATATTTTCAGGATTGATATGTCAGTTTATAGAGCAAACAATAGTGTTACAATATTTTGTCCATATTAATTATTTGAAATGTTTTGGAGAGAAAGATATCTTTCCTACAATAGAAAATATACATAGGAAAAAGTTGGATGAAACTATTGTAAAATACTAAATTTCATCATGCCAACATGAAATAAAAGTTAAATGTTTACAGACTTAAATATTAGTTTCACTACCTTTATGACTAATGTTTTGTCTGGCCTATATATTAATTTTGGAATTCTAAGTGGAATTATAAGCTATGACTGTTTTACCCTTTCCTCATCTTTGGCCACACTAATGTTATTTCATATGCTGCATGCTTCATACTTTCAGATGTCCTAGGAAATTCAAACTATTTATACCAAAATATGTATTATTTATCAAGGCATTAAGATGTATGTAACTCAGTATGCTTGGAATATTGCCTTAGTGGGTATATACATTATTTTCATTGTTTTGTACAGGGGTTATGAGGGTGATCAAGAATTGAAAAACCCGGATTTTTAGGAAAATGTATTTTACTTAAAGAATATTTACTCTAAAATTGTTGAGAAAATTAACAGGCCCAAAACAAAAATTATTCATGAGGAAAAAAAAAAAAAGTTAATTTACTTCAGAATTTCAAAACACATTTTGCATTTATCCTTTACATTTGATGCAAGAGATTAAATGTACTCTTGTGCTTTTTCATTTTTATTTTTGAATATAAGTAATCCCTTTTCAATCAAAACAAACTATGCCAACATTTATAGTCACAAAATAACAAGCCAGCATTATTTTAAATTTTATTTACTACAATTTTTTTCTCAAATATTTAATAATTTAAAAAATATATTGCCTATGTTTGTTTATAGAAAAGGGTTATACAGTTTTAATTTTTATCATTATTTATCTATTTTCAAGTAAGCATTCAGGTCTTTGTCTTCTTTACATCATTGTTTAACAAGGCCAAATAATTTTAAAGGAGACAACTTTTATCTGACACCTTTCCAATTAAAAAAAAAAAAAAAGTACATTTTAAAGTTCGTGATCTTTGAAAAATCAAACTATTTTATTATTGGAACTGCCAGAAGTGAGCATAAGTATAGAAGACATGAACTACACACATTACCAAAGCATGTCTTCCACCAATAGCATCTTTAAAGTTTAACTAAGAAACAAATCAAGAGATTAAGGAAGCTGCACAAAGTCTTCACGGGAAGCATTTGGGTGTTTAAATGGCTAATTCTGATTATTTTACTCAATTTTCATACATAAAATTAAAATAGCCTCAGAATAGCCTCTATCCATCCCTTCTTGTTCTTCATCAAAAAGGAAGATTGTCCAAGAAAGGGAAAAAAAATAGATATTTTTAAATTTAAAAATAAAAACACAGTTTTATAATTTTAAGTGTTGCACTTAGAGAGCTTGCCAACTTTTTTACTAGGCTACTTAGGACAAGTAAGGTGTAATTATAAAGAAATTATGAGCTTCCCAGAGTTTATATTTTTAATTATTTTGAATTTCATCTTCTTCAAATTCATGCTTTCCTTCATTCATATTATCCAGTCATTCCACAATTCTATTAGAGCTACTTCTCCAGGGCAACACCATGCTAGACTAAGAAGGTAAATGATTGAGTAAAGTCCAGTCTCAGCTGGCAAGGACCCAACATTTTATTTGGTAGCTAAATGAGTTAATAGGCAACTTTGCGTAGAACATAAAGTTAATACAAAATGATATTCTGTCAATATCCATGATTTTTGAGTTGAGGACAATATCCAAAAGTACTGTATTTCATAAGGTGGCATAAACATTTTAAATCTAATATTTAAAAAAATCCAAGAAAGGTAACAATGTAACTAGCTAGATGAGACAATGTGGAAATGACTTTTAGTCAGAATCTACTTACTTTTATTTTTTAAAGTAGATTACGCAATAAGTAATATCAGAAGACTCAGATAACTTGCTTATAATAGTATTGTATTTTGATGTTGACTAATAGTGCAGTGTTTTCAAGCTAAAACTTACTGTAATATGGTAAATTAAGATTCCTATAGCATATTTTACTCATTCAGTTTTTAAAATCCTATCAATTCTGCCCTATCTTTTTTCCACTGATGTGTGGGGAAAAGGACTCATGTTGTGTTAATAATAATAATATCCTTAAAGATCAGAGCAAAAGGGTATTCCTAGTAGTGATGATCTTTTCAAGAGGCAGCACCCTGTGCATGTAATTAAACTTTAAAGAACACTCATGTTCTTACCACGCTGCAAGTTACTTCTCATATTGAAGGAGGTAAAAGTGACAAATCTGTCCACTTGCTTGAATGGCATTACGTGGTGAAAGCAGCTAATTAAGCGAATAGTAACTTCATCTTAATGTCTTAGCATCACTAGCTATGGGCAATTAAGAAATAGCTAAACATCAGAGAAATAAGAGATTATACACTTTGTTCTTTGTTTTAATGTTTTTATTTAAAGAACACTAAACACATGTATTATGCAGAAGTTCTCCAGTTATCTTCACAGTTTAAATTGGGAAGCCTTTCGCGTATTAGAGATGTCCAAAGACAGTGTTTTAAAGAACACGTCCAAATGGACAAAGATAATTTGACAATTAAAATCATAAATAATAGGATTAATTAAGTGAAAATTATGAAAGTTATAAATATGGTATGAATTTTAAGACAAAATATCTGGAAAATGTTTTGAATTTCAATTAGTGATGCGATTTTGTCTTGCTGAGATTTCTGGACAGGATGTAGGGCTCAGGGGTTAAGAGTAGAATGGTTTTTAATCAATCTGCCAAGGTTTAAGCCTAGACTAAAGCAATTAACTAAGAATATGACTTTGGAAACATTTTTAACCTCTCTATACCTGTTTCCTTACCTGTAGGAAGTGTATAATAATCATAGCTACTCTTAAGATTGCTGAGAAAATTAAATGAGTCGATATATGTAACATAGATGTAGAACAGTTCCTGACAGGTAGTTAGTACTGTGTAGATGTTAGTGATGGTAAAAATCCATATCATCCTAGGCTTATTTTTTGAGGCAATAATGACTATGAGATGGAAAAAAATATTTTTATTATTTTTATTTTTTAATTTATACATATACCACTTTATATTAACCTATAATCTGTGTTATGCATTGTGTAATAAAGTAGGTAAGTGTAGATCATGCCACTTCTTTTCTTTATCCCATGTTAAAAATATCACAATATAAAAAGATATACTACACAATTTATAAAAGCTACTTAAATACAAGAAAGAGAGTGCTTCCAATGGAAAATACTTAATTCATTGAAAACAATATACAAGATATTGTTAATAAAACAGCTAGGGTATATTTACTGAGAAGTTATTAACTACTATGTAGGAATTGTGGGTATACTAAAATAATAAGTTTTTCTTATTTTTATCACGGATATATTTGTATATATGACTAAGGAATGTGAAACTCCTTTTTTATAATTAATAAAATAATTTAAAAATTATGTATAAAATTGTCTATGTTATGTAAAAAGGGGGATTAGAATAATCCAGCAAAATTGCCGAATGGTGAAGAACCCATTGTACTTGAGTTATGGATGCCTCATGGTGACCAGTGGGAAATAAAATTGACATACTAGAAATCTAGAATCACAGGAGACTTTACAATAGTAAAAACTGTGTTTGAGGAAGTTTACCCTGTAGTACTCAAAATGGATTGAAGGCGAAGGATAATGGAGTCACCAAAACATCAGTGATTAGGTTGGATTTGAGCCTGCACATGAAATGACAGTGAGAATTTTTGTAGTTTATCTAGTAAGTCATTGAAGGAGCAACAAAAGAACTTTGAAAAGAAGACAAAACCATAGATTGGAAATCATTAACAAAGAGGTCATGATTTTCAAACCATGAGGGAAATAAAAAATGTGGATAACTGTGGGTCAGTACCTTTGAATTTGCCTATTACATGTGATATCAACAAAAGTAAGAGAATAGCCAAAAACAAACAAACCAGAAACAAACAACTAAAAATAAATAAATAAGTAAATAAGTAAATGAATAAATGAATAAATAAATAAATAAATAAATAAATAAATAAATAAATAAATAAATAAAACAAAAGATAAATAGGAATTAAATAGCAAGTGAACAGACCGAGAAGGACAAAAATATCACATACTTTGCATGGACCAGTGACTATCTAACAAAATTGGCAATGAGAATATTATTGGGGATATTTAGGAAAGATATATTTATATACTGAAGAACACTAATGTAAAATTTCACATCTAATTGAAACTTTGATAACTTTACTAGAACCATGACTGTTGGGCCATCATCTGATAGTTATCTTGCTATCTGATAAATTGGTTTGAAGACATTAACCTGTCTGAACTAAATGATGCAGGGATCCAGTAGTTCTCAACATCGACTTTACATGAGAATCACCTTGAGGATTATTAAAAAACAAAAACTAACAAATTAACAAAAATGATGCCCAGGGTTCTACCCTAGAGTAAATGCATTGTAACATCTAGAGGTAGAAGTAGGTATTTTATTCTTTAAATAAAGCTCTACAGGTTTTTCTAATCCATATTGTAAGACAAGAACCATTGCAAGGTTTATATTTTTTTCCTTTCTGAAGTCTCTATTCAGGTACACTTCTTTTCTTAAAAAGAGCAGAAAAATTGATGAAGAGAAAAAATAGAAGTTATTCTCCAGTTTATTATAAGATTGAATTTGCAAAACAATATTACTCAGATATTTCAGAACTATCTAGTTTAATATTCATTTAAAAATCTATCTTGGAAATTAATCTTTCATTAACTGGGTGTTCTGGAAGAAATGCTGAAAATGTATACACTGGCAAACTAAAACATAGATATAGAAAGTATTATACTAGATTGTAAAGCCATAAGCATTAGTTTGGTTTTCCCCATCATATCACAATTCAAGGAAATGTCTGGTAATTTGCACCATAGTTTTACTTTGACATTGGCAGACTAATATGCTTTGTTATAGACCATATAAGAAGTACTAGTAACCTTAAATTTTTTTCATAGGGTCTTATTTTTTCAACTGCTACTTTTAAAATATCAGGTGACATTGTTACAACTGGTGGTAACTTCTTTACTGCCTGTAATTAATAGAAAGTCTGGCACTAATACCTTAGGAATGCATTTCCAGAGATTTCACAATTTGATAGTAATTAAAATAAAGTGTTAGTTGTTGATATATTAATATTCAGAATAACATGTCATTGATTATGAACATCAAACTTAATTTTTATAGGTCTATATATAGAAAAAAATGTTACTGTCTTCATTTCTGGGTTATACAATTATATTTTAACTTCCTATATTTAAACTATAATGATCAGAATAACAAATTATAAGAATATATTATGTAATTTTTAAATTAATGGCATCCTTAATTTTCTAACTATATGTTTTCTTTTTTGTTTTCTTTTTTCTGTTGTTACAGTAAATGAAGGAGGTATTAAAACAGCTTCCAATTTATGTCCAGATCCTGGTGAACCAGAAAATGGGAAGAGAGTTGGATCAGATTTTAGGTAATATTTTAAATTGTTTATTTTATTATTTATTTTGTTAAAGTTTATTTTAATTTGAATTTAAAAAATAACTAATAATATTGGGATAAATACATGGCAACTTAAAACTGTAGCAGCTAGGTTCTATTGATGCGTTGCTATTAATATTTTATTATTTTAAAATGTCAATTTAAATAACCTATCAACTTTATAAGGGCACTTTTTAGACTTTAAATGATGAATTTCTTATCATGTATTAAGTGAAAACTCATGCAATTTGGATGTGAAAGACATGAGTTTGAATTCAAATTCTACTGCTTATTAGTTGTCTAATCTTGGATAAGTCACTCAGTTCTGTCTGCCTAAATTTGCTTTTCTCTAACATATAAATCAAATTTATCACCTGTAATGGTGAGTTTCAAATGAGGTACTTCTTGTGAAACTTTCCTGCAAATGTTTCATAAACATTTTATATGTGTTTTTACAAGTAAACATAACATGAATATTTTATCTCCATTGTAAAATACTATTTATTTTATTAATTTTAAATTAAGTTTACTAACAACCTATAGAATGTATGTAGCATACTCCGGTAACCATTATTTTACATAATTATTAACTTTTTAAAAAAATATTGAATTTTCAGTACTCCGATTATAGCATTTTACAAATGAAACATATTTAAAATTCCTATAAAATATTAAATGATACTAAGTAGCTTTACTACAACTCAACTACATCTTTTAGTCTCAATACTGTGGTACCTCGGTTTTCGAACATAATCCATTCTGGAAGACTGTTCGAGTTCTGAAATGTTCAAAAGCCAAAGCACTGTTTCCCCATAGAAAGTAATGCAAAATGGATTAATATGTTTCAGACTTTTAAAATCAACCCCCTAAAACTGCAAATTTAGCATGAATTTTACTATCTAATGATACTATAGATCCATAAAATTTACAGTGTTCGTAAACCAAAATGTTTGTCAATGGAGATGTTCGAAAACCGAGGTACCACTGTAATAAACGAGGAGCTCTGGGGAGAGGCAGCTGTGGTCTGGCAGTCACCATTACTCAAAAGAGAATAAAGCCACAAACATACCTCCTGCCTGTATCACCCCACGCCACCTCCACCTTCGGAGACTGATCTCAGCGGGGGCACCCAGGGTGAAGAGGAGCACAGCTCTGAATCTGGTTGCAGTGGGATTCTGGAAGCACTGGGATTGCAGAGGCTCTAAACTCCATCGCCCACCACGGAGATGGGGCCCTGAAATAGAGGAGACCTAATCACAAAGAAGAAGCCCACTTCCCCAAGAAATCTCCCACCGCATGAGAAACTGGAACAGCTCAAGAGAAAATAAAATGCTCTAGTACAGAGAAAATAAAACACTTCTACTGGATAGCAAAAGAAATTCCTCTTCATATCAACATGCTCAGAATTCACTTCTGTAGATGCCCAGGGAGAGAAATAATCCATTGATCTCCATGAATAATGATGGTAACAAGGCAGATGAGAAAGAAAATTTAAAATTTCCAGAAAATGACCTCAAAGACATGGAAATATGTGACTTAAATGACAGAGACTTAAATATTGCAGTTCTGAAAAAACTCAGTGAGATACAGAAACACTTAGGTAGGCAGTTTAATGAACTTAGAAATAAAAAGAAAAAAAAAATCTTTACCAAAGAGATTGACATTAAAAACAAACAAACAAACAAAGAACCTAATCAAAGTTCTGCAGCTGAAGAACTCAATGAAAGAGATAAAGAATGAAATGAAATAGCGAGCTTAGGAAACAGAGCTGACCAGATGGAGGAAAGAATTAGAGATATCGAAGACAGGAATCTGAAAATAATGAAGATGGAAAAAGACAGAGACTTGAGAGTTAAAAGCAATGAAAGAATTCTATGAGAACTAGCTGACTCCATCAGAAAGAGCAATATGACAGGTATATCAGGAGAAGAAAGGGAGAAGGGAACAGAGAGTATATTCAAACAAATAATCGATGAGAACTTCCCAAATCTGTGGAAAGTACTGGATCCTCAAATCCAAGAAGCAAACATAACACCTAATTACCTTAATTGTAACAGGCCATTTCTAAGGCACATTATATTGAAGCTGTCAAAAATTAATAACAAAATAATTATCAAGACAACCAAGGAAAAGACGACAGTAACCTACAAAGAATTTTCAGCAGAAACTCTACAAGCCAGGAATCAGTGGAATCAAATTTTCAAACTATCGAAAGAGAAATTACCAGGCAATAATAATAATATATCTTGCCAAGTTATCCTTTAAATATGAAGGTAGAATAATCATCCTAAATGTAAGTGGACTTAACTCACCAATGAAAAGGCACAGAGTAACAGATTGGATAAAAAAAAAAAAAAAAAAAGTGCTGCCTGCAAAAGACACATATAGTCTCAAAGTGAAGAATGGAAAATGATACTCCTAGCAGATGATATCCAGAGAAAAGTGGATGTAACCATACTTATACTTGATGAAACAGAGTTTAGGGAAAAAAAGGTAACGAGACAAATATGGACATTTCATAATGATAAAGGGAAAAAGACATATAAAAAAGACATATGAATATATATGCTCCCAATCAAGGAACATTAAATTATTCAAAACAACTACTAACAGAAATAAAGGGAGAAACTAACAAAAGAAACAAAAACTGTAGTACAGGACTTAAATACACCACTGATAGTTATGGATAGATCATACAAACTGAAAATCAATAAGGAAATGTTGCCTTAAATGACAGATTTAACCAAATGGACATAACTGACATTTGCAGAGCATTTCATGCCAGAACACTAGACTGTACAGTGTTTTCTAGTGCACATGAACATTCTCAATGATAGACCATATTTTGGGACCCTAACCAAAAGTATCCTCAGCAAAATTTGAGAAGATTGAAACCATACCAAACATATTACTTGACCACAGTGCTTTGAAATTGAAGATCAGCTGCAAAAAAGAAAGCACGAAAAATCACGAAAACATGGAGACTAAACAATGTGCTATTAAAGAATAATTGGGTCAAAGAAGAAATAAAAATAGAGATCAAAATATACATAAAAACAGATGAGAGTGAAAATACATTGTATCAAAATTATTGGCATGTGGCAAAAGCAGTAGTAAGAGGGAAATTTATACCATTACAGACCTATTCAATAAACAAACAAAAAAATCCCAAATAAACAATCTAACATTATACTTTAAATAACTAGAAGACTAAATAACAAATTAAACCCAAAGTCAGCAGAAGGAAGGGGATTATAAAAATTAGAGAAGAATTAAGTGAAATAGAGAACAAAAAGACAATAGGGAAAATTAATGCAACAAGGAGCTGGTTCTTTGAAAAGATTAATAAAATTGATAACCCTTGGCTAGATGAGAGAGTGTCGCGTCCAGCACTACACAAGCTGTGAGAAGCGAGAAGGGCAGTGCAGGGC
Organism: Rhinolophus hipposideros; assembly: GCF_964194185.1. Taxonomy (NCBI): domain Eukaryota; kingdom Metazoa; phylum Chordata; class Mammalia; order Chiroptera; family Rhinolophidae; genus Rhinolophus; species Rhinolophus hipposideros. The sequence continues at coordinate 20,816,961 of NC_138059.1, forward strand.
TAAGAAAAGACAGTAGTCAAGAATAGGGTGCAAGTGGGGCCAAGGTTCTCAAGCCTCAAGGACAGAACCCCGAATTGGGTCAACGTGCAGCTTTTATTGGTTAACTTCTAAGGAGGTAAAACATTGTTAATCTCAAGATCTGTGTGTTATGTAGCCTGCTGGCTGTCTTTCCGAAAGTTCCCAATGTGTTCCAGTTTGTACTTTGCCTTCACACACACACACACACACATACACACACACCTTCAAGGAATCCATTGAAAGGGAGGGGCCGATATAATTCCATTGGGTCTCAGTTTGCTGAGACTTCCCCTCAAAGGAGCTTTTCCAATATCTCTCCATTGGGCCTCAGTTTGCCAAGGCACTTCCTTGTGAAATCCTGGGAAGAGCATGGGGGAGCAAACGGTCTGGCAGCTGTAAAGCAACAAGAAAGAGAGAGAGAGAGAGAGAGAGAGAGAGAGAGAGAGAGAGAGAGAGAGACAGAGAGAGAGAGAGAGAGACAGAGAGAGAGAGAGAGAGAGACAGAGAGAGAGAGAGACAGAGAGAGAGAGAGAGAGACAGAGAGAGAGAGAGACAGACAGAGAGAGAGAGAGAGAGAGAGAGAGAGAGAGAGAGAGAGAGAGAGAGAGAGAGACAGAGAACAAACAAATACAATCAGAAATGAAAGAGATTAATGTCACAAAAATAGCAGTGTAAGGTTAGTCTCTTGAAATCTCCCCTGAAATTTACAACAAATTGAACAACTTTAACTCCACAAAGGCCTCCCTGTGCAGCAGACAGGCAAGACTAAGAGGCACACTACTGAATTGTGCAAGAGGGGGAGGAGGCAAGGGAGAAGTGTGGAGACATGGTCATGGTTGCAGGACACAGACCCAGCTTAGTGCTCTGAGCTCGCTGCTTCCTGGAACTACCGCATCTGTGGGAGAGGAAAGAACTCGGACTGCTAGGGTTCTGTTTATGGCCCACAGGGCTGAGAGGACAGCATATAACACAGCTGAACCCAACACTCACAGCAGAGACCTCAGAGCAAAGACTGAGGGAGAAGGCTGAAAATAGTGGTTTAAGCCCTCACTGCCGAGCAGACAACAGAAGCCTTAGGCACTGAGCCTAGCTGCCCCCTCCCTACATCCCAGAGCTCTCCCTGCCCCCATCTGCCCAGTGCTAGAAGTGGAATGGTATCAGTGTCAGATCAAAAGAACAGACTATTTGCAGTTCTGAGAACTGTGGACTGCAGACACAGACTCCCAGCCCAACAAGTTCCAGCAAAGGGGAGGGAGCCATGGAAGCAGGACTGGCTCTGGTCATGGTCACTGCCATTGCTCTGGGCCACCTCTCACAAACCCGCCCTGCCTCTGTCTCCACCTATCTGGGCGGATCCCTGTAGGAGTAAACAGAGTGGCTGAAACACATGGGCTCTGAATCTGGTGCAGGATAAGCTTTAGAACTTCAGAACTCTCCACATCCCCCCACGGAGGCAATGCCCTATGACCCAGGCAAACTGTTCACAGAGGGAAAGCCCACCTTCCAGGGAATCCCCCCATTGTCTGAGAAGCCAGAATAGTGCACAGAACATATAACACTACAGTGTGAGAGAGAATAAAAGCCTGCAGTCGGAGAGAAAATAAAACATTCTACCAACACCTACTGGAAAACAAATGAAAGACCTCTTTCTATTAACCTGTTGCAGAACCCACTCCTGTAGATATTTAGGAAGAGAAATAATAAATCATTAATTGCCATGAATAAGCGAGGTAATAAGACAGCTCAGGAAGAAAATGCAAAGTCTCCAGAAAATAAAGACATGGAAATATGTGACTTAAACGACAGAGAATTCAAGATTGCAGTTTTTAAAATACTCAACGAGATGCAAGAAAACACAGACAGGCAGTTGAGTGAACTTAGAAACACACCCATAGGAAAAAAAAATGAACGTTTTACCAAAAAGATTGAAATTTTAAAAAAGAACCAAATAAAATTTCTGGAGATTAAGAACTCAATAAAAGAAATGAAGAATGAAATAGCCAGCTTATGTAGTAGAGTTGACCAGGTGGAGGAAAGAGTCAGTGACATCGAAGATAGAAATCTGGAAATGACACAGATGGAAGAAGAAAGAGACTTGAGACTTAAAAGTAATGAAAGAACTCTACAAGAACTTTCTGACTCCATCAGAAAGAGCAATATAAGAATAATGGGCATATCAAAAGGAGGAGAAAGAGAGAAGGGAACAGAGAGTATATTCAAACAAATTGTCAATGAGAACTTCCCAAACTTGTGCACAGAACTGGATCCTTGAATCCAAGAAGCAAATAGAACACCTAATTACCTCAACCCCAACAAACCTTCTCCAAGGCACATTGTATTGAAGCTGTCAAAAACTAACAACAAACAAAGAATCTTCAAGGCAGCCAGGGAAAAGAAGAAGGTAACCTACAAAGAAAGCCCATTAGATTATTATCAGATTTTTCAGCAGAAACTCTACAAAGCAGGAAGGAGGGGAATCAAATGTTCAAACTATTGAAAATGAAATTATGAGCCAATATATCCAGCAAAGATATCCTTTAGATATGAAGGAGGAATAAAGACCTTTCCAGACATACATAAGCTTCAGGAATTTTCTAACACATAACCCGCACTACAAGAAATACTGAAGGCGGCTATTCAATCAGCATAAATAGGGATAATTTGTGACAACTAAAATATAAAAGGGGGGAGAGGCCTGAACCAGAATATGGGAATGGAGAAAGTAAGCATGCTGAAGAAAATTGAATACCCTAATATGAAACTTTCTTTTACATAAACTTAATGGGAACCACTCAAAAAAAAAAAATAATCCAGAACTGAAACATGTAATGTAATAAAAGATGAAACAGAGGGAAAAATAATAGAATACCACCACACAGAAATAATAGACAACAACAAAAAGGCAAAGAAACAATGGAGACACAGTCTTACAAGAAAACCAAAAATAGAATGATAGGAAATTGTCACATATCAATAATTACCTTAAATGTAAATGGGCTGAACTCACTAATAAAAAGGCACAGAGTAGCAGATTGGATCAAAAACTAACTAAACTCAACTGTGGGCTGCCTCCAAGAGACATATATCAGCTACAAGGACAAACATAGACTCAAAGTGAAAGGGTGGAAATTGACACTCCAAGCAAATGGTACCCAGAGAAAATCAGGTGTAGCCATCCTGATATCAGATGAAACAGACTTCAGGATGAAAAAAGTCCCCAAGCATTGTGTATACCTTCATTATGATACTTACGGTATCGTTTCCTTGTCTTTTCAAAATTTGTCTAAGTTCAGAAGATGGGAATAAGAAATAGGATCATTCATAATTCTGTATGCCTGATAAAAGGAGTTCAATAGATGTAATGAATTTAATTGACTAAAACAGCAAAAGTGTAGCTTCAGCATTTTCCCATTACTTTCTCTAATCACATGACGTTATAGCAGAACTTCAATATCATGTAACTGAATGACATATAGGCAGCAGTTGCTAAAACAAAACCATTCTTGTATTTACATAATCAATATTTTTTATAATCACTGGTGAAATACATAATAAAATCCTTTGAGAAGTAAGGCAACTTCTGAGACTTGCTATATTTTGCTTACCATTTTGTGCTCTAATCTTTAAGGTGAGAGTTCTAGCAGCTGTGTTTTGAAATCTTAAAAACTTTATTTCTAATTTGAAATGCCTATGGAGCATAACAGGCATTTAAAGGGTGAAATGCTGCCAAAGAGTTATAGAAGCTGCCAGTAATTTCTGTATTGAAAAATAAATTAAAATTTTAAGTGTCTCTTAAAATTATAACCAAATGTCTGGGAAACCTTAACTCCTGGGATCTTTACCTAACACAGATTTTCATTCTTCAGGAGCAGACTTATCTAATGCCTTCCCTCTAGAAAGATATCACCAGACAGGGACATGGATTTGTCTTCCCTTTGAGAACAAAGAATAATGTTGGCTCCAAAATTTGATTTATTTGAGGCTTTAAATGACTGGTATATCTCAGTATTGAAAAGGCAGGGGGCATGTTTCACATGTGGCAATATTAAAACACAGCTATCATCATGAAAAGCTGATATGTAAAACCCATCACACATGTGAATATGGACCCAACTTCACCCATTCTCCTAGCATGAATTTTCTAAATATGCTAGTATATTATTTTATATATTTTACCTTGGTAATTAAAAATAGTTCTTTAATAAATAGAAACTTCCAGAGGTGTTCTATATATCTCTACTTCACAAACATCTTCTAAAGAAGAGCCTACACCTATGGCGCTTCCTTTCTTACCACACAGCTATTTCCTAATATTTTGTGAACAATTTTTGCATCACCTCTTAGGATACCAGTGACTTCTCCATTTCTAAATGAAGTTAATTTTCTCATTCCCCATTTCCCTTGACCCTTTTGTCACCATTGTAACCTCTTTTATTGTCTTCGGTGACTGAGAAATATTTTGGTTTCCCTGACTCGACTCACTCTGACCACCTGTTTTCACTCTTTTCTTGAATCCACTCCCATTTCCTAAAAATAAGCATTTCTCAGTGTTCCATCTTCAAAACTTCTATGTATTTTACGTTAGGGATGTGATCAGCTCTGAAGGCTTTCAATAATCATCACTTCTCATGTTTCTCTCAGTCCTTTGTTATTTTCATTTTTCTGAGATTTGGATCTCTATTTTTAACTTTTTTTAAAAAATGAAACTAGTTTTTCCTCCAAAACAAGTATACATTATTGCAAGTGTAAGAGTATGGAATCTGGAATCAAATGGAGCTAATTTCAAATCCTGTCATTCTTTTTACTTGACTTGGAGAAGTTATTTATTCTCATCAAAGTTGTTTCCTTTTCAATAAAAATTAAATGAGTAACACAAAATTGTATTGCTATAGTGAAAGACTAGATAATTTAACAGTCATAAAATTGACTATTAAAGTTTCTAAATATGCTAGTATATTATTTTATATATTTTACTTTGGTAATTAAAAATAGTTTTCTAATAGATAGAAACTTCCAGAGGTGTTCTATATATCTCTACTTCACAAACACGTTCTAAAGAAGAGCCTACACCTATGGCTCCCAGGATAAAGTAGAGCTCAATAAATGCTAGGTTACCTGTATTTCTCTTTCTCTTCCTGATTTTCTTGTGACTTTCCTAGTGAATTCAGATTTAAAAATCTTCATTCTTTCTCCAAATCCTGTAACCCATTGATTCTACTTCTATATTGTTTATCAATTCTCTCCAATTTTCATTGTTTCTATCTTCCTTTATACCCTTAAAACTTCTCATTTGTACAACAGCAATTGTATCCTATTCTATGTCAAGATGTGTTACACTTGACTTTCAGATAAAGATTCCTATTACATAGATACTGCTACTGCTCTCTTACCCTCAGATCGAAACCTTGTATTTCTCATAGCTCACTGAATAAAGAAATGGTATAAATATCAATAATCACACACAGACATGTGAGGTCAGACATTTAAGTTTGCAAACTCAGCCTAGAAAAAGTGCGATATACCTCATTGCTCAATATTTCTATAGTCACCTTTGAAGTACTCTCTTTGGGAATCTATGCACCTATGCCAGTGCCTAGTCCACCTTTGAAAGCAATTTGGGAACTCTTTTTCTGGAATGGCCATCAGAGCTGTAATCATATTAACCTTCATGTCCTGAATGTCATCAAAATGTCTTCCTTTCAATAAGTCTTTTATCTTCAGGTAAAGTAAAAAATAATTGGAGGCCAGATCAGGTGAGCAGGTAGGGTGTTCAATACAGTTATTTATTTACTGGCTAAAATCTTCCTCGCAGACAGTGTCCTGTAAGCTTGTGCATTGTTGTGATGCAAGAGCCATGAATTGTTGGTGAAAAGTTCTTTTCACCAAAAGTTAGGGTTGTCTAACTTTTTCACGCCGCCTTTTCAGCACTTCCAAATAGTAAACTTGGTTAACTGTCCAGTTGGTACACATTTATAATGAATAATCCCTCTGATATCAAAAAATGTTAGCAACATTGTTGCAACAAGTTTATGAACTTAATTGTTAAACCTCGTATATCATGTTAGTTTAAAAGTACTTGCAAAATTATTATTTTGTTTGTTACTTATTAAAACATTCTCCACAATGGAATATTACTCGGCCATAAGAAAAGATGAAATAGTGCCATTTGTGACAAGGATGAATCTTGAGATTATTATGCTAAGCTAAATAAATCAGAAAGAAAAAGCCAAGAAACATATGACTTCACTGATATGTGGGATATAAAACTGAAAGCAACAAGACAAACAAACAAATAAAAAACAAAAACTCATAGACACAGACAATAGTTCAGTGGTACCAGAGGTTAAGGGAGAAAGAGGGTGGTAGAAAAGGGTAAAGGGGGGTCAAATATATGGTGATGGAAGGAGAACTGACTCTGGGTGGTGGACACAGAATGTGATATATTCATATAGATGATGTATTACAGAATTGTACACTTAAAACCTGTGTGATTTTATTAACCCTTGTCACCTGAATAAGTATTAATAATAATAAAAAAATTCCACATGTCAAAATTCCTATTTTGCTAATGAGTAAACCTATATACCAGAAGTTTGCACACTTAGCAGTTAATAAAGTCAGGCTTTGGACCCAGGGCTCATGGCATGTTATCTAATGTACTTTTCTTAGTACTTGTACATTTGCATTCTTGAATTTAAGGTCATTTTCAGTAGAGATCAGACCCAACTTTATGACATTATATTTCCAAATCAGCCATATGTGTTACAGAATCCTAAGCATTCCTCTTACAGAAATTAAATAATTTCACTTGCATGATACATAATTTTTAAAAGAAACATAATAAAAAACTAGAACAAAAACAAAAACAAACACAAACACAAAAAACAAACTACTATTCCCTTAAACTAATAAGTTGCTTAAGGCAAATTGTTCTTGTAAATGCCTCCACTCTTTATTAGCTCAGTAATAGAGCACATACTGTTCTCTCTTTCATAAAACAATTCTGCCAATCTTTCCTATAAGAATCCTATCCATTCTTCACATGGCATTTCATCTTCCTTGGATTCCCATACTGTATACTCATGTTTTCTTGGCTCATATGACTTAAATGATATTTACTTATGTGCTTCTGTTATCACCATACTGCAATTTATTCTATTCCTTGAAGGCAGATGCCTTGATATTATTTTTTTCATCACTGAACGAAAAATAGTTTAGATATTTAAGAAAAGCTTACTGACTTGAATTTGAGTAAACCTGCACTGCAACCTTTCTCTAATGTTATGTTTTAAGACCAGGGAAATTAAGACTTATCATGCTGTTATTGTCCGTATGGAAAGCTATCTCTGATGTCTTTGAGAAGACTCTTTAAAAGATACATTACCTACATCTGAAAACAGAGAGTAATGAAAGCATAAATGTTGGTGTTTGGATTGCAGAATGTTCAGGACAATATTACCATATGAAAATTGTATGTATATATATTATCATATACATACAATTGTATGTATATATATTACCATAACATACATATATGTATGTACATATACACCATATATATATATATACATATATATTTGTATACACACACACACACATATATATATGGTGTGATCATAAAATATGGTACATGTTTAAATAATTAAAAAAATATTGCAGTAAAAGACACATCGCCATTAATCCCTCTCAAAATACTCCCCCTCTCTTCCAACACACTTATAACATCATTCTTGCCACTTTCTGAAGCAGTTCTGGAAGTCCTCTTTCATGAGTGTTTTTAGTTGCTTTATCATGGCTGCCTTGATGTCCTGAATTGATTCAAAACGTTTTTCTTTCCTGGTAGAGCCAGAAGTCACATGGTGCCCAAGGTGCCAGGTCCTGTGAATAAGGTGGATGAGCACATACCATAATGCTTGTTGTTGTTGTTGTTGTTGTTGTTGTTGTTGTTGTTTTTAAATTAGCTTCAGGTGTAGCACATCCTAATGCTTTCATTCAACAGAAATTACCATATTTGAAGCAATGTATGTCATGGAGAGTTGACATGATGGAAATTGTTTGCCCATTTCTCATGCTGTTTTCTACACACATCATTTTTTAAATGCTTGTAAAGACACTCATGGAAGGGGACTTCCAGAACTACTTCAAAAAGTGGCTAGAACAACGGGATATATGTGTTTGAAGAGAGGGGGAGTATTTTTAGAGGGTTTATTGGCAGTGTGTCTTTTACTGTAATTTTCTTTATTTAAACATTCACCATAGTTTTTTATCACACTGTGTGTGTGCGTGTGTGTGCGTGCATATGTATTTATACACACACACACATGCACGCACACACACACACTCAAACACATGGTAATTCTAAATCTATGAAAATGAAAAAAATTACATTATTTCACTTTTTCCCACACATTATTAAATGACATTTAAAAATAAATTATAATAAAATAATTTTTAAGAATCTCTTTTAATGTCATCATTAATGATAAGAAAAACATAAATTCAGTATGTCAGAGCTGTCAGACTTTCCCATGCTGCATTTAAATAGTTATTCAGATTTATTTTTCTGTAATTTTCCATAGAAAAACACTCATATTTATTAAGTGTGTGTGATTTTTATTATAGAAAATACCCTTATTATAATGGAAATGCTTTGTGACTTGGACAAAATAAAATAATTTGATATGACCTTAATTATGTAATATGAGATGGATTATAGTAATGAAGTAAAATGAGAATAAAAAATAGGAAATAAAACACAAGAAGACATGTCTGACTAGTGAGAAGATTTTAGTTTAAACAAGATGGATAATATAAGAGATTTATAGTAGAAGGAAAAATATTTTTTTAAATCACTGATAAATGAAATATAGAAACAGAAAAAGAGAGGATTTACATGTGCTACAGACTAAATCACCATTTTTCTTATAAAAAACTCTTTGTAGAATTAACCACTCTTCATTGCCCTCTTCTATATCCAATCTGTAAGAAAGTTCTGTTGATTCTATCTCCAACGATATGGAAATATATCCAGCACTCTCCATTTCAATTAAAATCTTCCTGATTCAAGCCACTATCCTCTCTTTCTTGAACCATTAAAAACCATAAATGATCTCTCTACTACTGCTTTCATCTCTGATGCACCTTGTGAAGGGCTCTCATATCTTTTTTCAATACTGCATTCTCTGCATTCCCTTTGCGTAGTACCTAACATATAGCAAAGATTGTAATAATCATGGTCAGCAAGCTTTCTATTTTGTTGAAACCACCTATTACATAAAGAAGAATATGATTTTAGAATATAAATGGCTTTAATCAAGCAAATATTCACCTATACACAATGAAATTTTGACCTACATTGTTTATAAGACATTTGAGGTTATAACTTCTACATAAGCATTCAATGACTGTTTATTGAATAAGCAAAATCATAAATAAATGTTTGCAAGTATAGAAGTTTACATCTTTGATGACTAAATAGATGGTGGTATTACACTATGGACTAAAACTGTAAATAAAGAGTGATGAATGAGTCTCAAGGAAAAGGTAAGTTTAGTTTGGGACAAGTTTGTGATCTTTCTGTGAAACAGGTGGCTAGAGAAAGAGATGAAGGCTAGATACAGATTTATAAGATGGAGCTCAAAGCCATGTGTAGCAGATGAAGTGGGTGCCCTGCCTATGTGCCCTCCACACTCCCCATCCAAGAGCTTCCAGCTGCAAGCACCTGTGTTTGGGTTGGGTGGGAGCCACCTCTGGTCATAATGGGGAGTCACTGCTGAAAGGTATGGCAGTTAATTTTGAGGTGATAACAGTATTCTCAAATTAGATAGTGGTGATGGCTTACTTTGTTAATATACTGAAACCCAGTGAATTGTACACTTTAAAAAGGTAAGAAAAATGTTTGCAAGTGAGAGGGTGAATAAATGTGTGTCCGTAAGGAAGGTTTAGTATGTGTATTGGTCAAGTAGGTCGCCATGATAGAGATGGATGCAGCTTGTGAAAGATTGGTGGACAAGGTAGGAAACAGCCAGAATATGAGCGACTCTTATTTTATATCCCAAATATTTTACACTTTATCCAGAAAGCAATAATTAATCTCTGTAGAGTGTTTTCGCATGATACCTAATAAGAGCTACTATTTCTAAAATATATTCAGACCAGGTGCCTGCTTTATTGCTAGACCCACTTGACCCATATTCCCAGCCAACCACTAAGTCGTTCATTCTCAAACCTCTTATTGGAATCATCAAAATAACTCAGTCTAAAAATTCAGTTTCTTGATCTTCACTTTCAAACATATTAGGCGTGATTAATATGTCTGAATAAGTAACAGACCCTTCCCCTCAGGATTGCAATGTGAATGGCCCTAGACACACTTTGAAATACACTGCTATACAAAAAGAAATAGATCTATATAATTTATAGTATAATATATTAGCCCAAAAAGTTCCCAGTTGTTTCGGATCACAGTGTCGTTAGTGTTTAAGTCACTTTTTTTTCCCATGGCTCCACAGACCCACATACTTAACACTTCTATTAAATAGTTTTGTCTTCTGGAATTATATTCTAACAAGTTGTATGCTGCACAACGTTGGAATCACATTGGATATCACCACTTGTATTTCCTGTTCCGTAGTCATATGTTGTGGTATTTGCTTTTTATCATAACACCTGCTGAAAATCCAGTTTCACAAAGATATGATGTCATTCAAAAAAATATAGTGATCTAATATTGAAACTGAACTATCTCCAACTATTAGATTACACAGTGCACAAAAGATGTGTTTTCTTCAAAAATTCAAAGTACACTGCAACCCCTGTGTCTTCACTGCAGCAGCCCGACACAGTTTGGGAACTACAATTTTAACCTGTAAGGAAAGGTAGAAAGAACAACAACAACAACAACAAACTACAATAAAAATTAGTGCTAGCACTTTTATTTTGTATTTTAATCAGACCTATTACACGAACCAGCTTCTTCTCCATCCATTGTCAGGGTCCAGACAAACAATATGATATTTGTAAGTACATTGCAAAATATCATCAGATCTCTCCAGGTTCTGCATCTAAACTAGCATGCCTTCTCCTAGTGTTTTCTTTTATCAAGAACTCAGCAAATATCTCCTGTGTACTTGTGTAGCAGACTCTGGTCTAGACCCTGAGTGTAGGAGATGGAAAGATGAGTAAGATATAATCCTTCTCTCTAAAAGTTTGCAGTCTTCAGCTCGTATCCCAGTGATCCATAAAAGGTCTCTGCCATTCTGCCCAGCCCTTTTGTGCACCTCCGTATGCTTGTCTGCTGTCTACGGAGTTGTCTTTTAGCTCCAAACGTTCTGCTCTAAGGGCAAAACTGTCTTTAACTCCTCACTAGTTCTTACTCTTGGAACCTACTAAATTTTACATGCTGTGAACCGATTTGACCATGACAGAATGTTCAATTCTTCAAAAAAATATATAAAATAATTTCATTTTATCATTCTAAATTTAACTTCTCAAATACAATTAATAACTTTAAGGTAGCAACTTATTCACTCATTTCTATTTGCATAGAAATCATTATGTAGAACCCTTCTCTGATTTATGATTCTGAGATACAGAATATGATACACTCTATTTGTATTTCTCTAGTTTTGTGCATTATGGTCTCCAACTGACTTAGTTGATGGAGAGAGAGTGCAGAGATGGTGGAAAGATGATAAATATAGGACCATGGCTTTCCTAACAATTATGGTACAATATGTTGTAATACCTAGCTGAGCTGCAGTGAAAAATGTGAACTGTCCATTGTATGTCACACCTCTGTAGGATGCTTGGGACTTATTTTTCTTTTAAAATTAAGAGAATCCATGGCCCAATTCAGAAGTGTAGAGCTATCCTCTATTTTCATATAATGCTTAAAAATATTTTCATACAGCTATTTGTATTTTATTACAATACCTATTCTTATAGTCTTTCTGAATTTTATAGCTGGGAAGTCAACCTCAAAAGTTATCTGGTAATTTCCATGTCACTCTATACTACCAAACTCCTATTTTGGAATTCAGAAAGCTGATAGTGATACTTGCTCAACAGTTATTAAAACAGTATTTCTTTGTTTTAGTGTTAGTTTTCGTTTTTACTGGAAAGGTATTTTCACTGCAAGAAGAGACATTAATTGCAGATTTATTTTAACCAGGATTATGTAATTTTCATGATATACATATTAGAGGCATTGATTTACAGCACAACTATTTCTGTTAAATGAGAATGATTTAAAAGTTAAACACACCTGACTTCAAAGTTAGACACTCTTTGTTCATTAAAGAGGAACAACAACATCAAAAATGATGAAATACTTGAGGTATATTTGTTTTGGCAGATTTACGTTACTAAAAAGCAGATTGATTCATGAAATGTTACAGCTGGAATGTACCTAGAGATAATCTAATCAAATCTACTTGAAATTTTTCTCAGTGGGCTATCATGCTGATAAACTGAATGTGAAAAATTGAGTTTATTTTATGTTATAGGCTTAATATGGCAGTAGCAACTTAATATGCCAAATTTGCTTTACTGACATACAAGTATGCAATAATTTATTATTTGTCAGCATCTCCATATAGGATTGAAGATATAAATATTGCTTAATATAAATATTAAGTATGAGATGAGGGTAAGAGGGATCAAATATATGGTGATGGAAGGAGAACTGATTCTGGGTGGTGAACACACCATGGGATTTATAGATGATGTAATACAGAATTGTACACCTGAAATCTATGTAATTTTACTAACAAATGTCACCCCAATAAATTAAAAAATATATATTAAGTATGGTAGTTAGTGTTCAATCTAAGTTGTTCTTCCAATCTATAAAACATTGAACAGTTCACAAACATTGAGGTATTTGCTTTGAGTATTAATCTTTGTACTTTAAATATCACCCCAAAAATGTCTTGTGGGTTACTTTTGTGTATTTTTATTTCTTTGGTGAGAGAATAAATGACTCTGGTAACTGCTTCAGGAATAGACCAAATGGGATTTTATACAGGAAAGTGTTTTGTAAACTATAATGTCCTATTCAAATATTAATTCTTAATATTCTTTTAAAAATCTATCCTAAGATTAAAAAACAAAACTGATTGCCTTGTATAATTTGTAACATTGTGTATCACAAAGTTCATTTCATCTGTGTCTCTGGAATGTTTTCCTACTCTGAGGTGGATTTAACTTTAACTCTAAACCTCCACCTCAATTGCTTTATTCCCCCATGACAGCTCTCTCTCTTTTTCTTTCTTTTTTTTTTTTTTTTTTTTTTTTTTTTTTTTTTTTTTTTTTTAATAAAGTAGTTTATTGTGAGGTAATCCACTGCACAGGCAGAATAGAGGTCACCATTAGGCAAAAGATGATCCTCTTATACCTGTGGTTATTAAGTTTTTAATATAGGAATCAGGGGAGGAATATTCTTATTAGTCCTTGGAAGAGGTGGGTGTTTCCTGGAATTAGATACACCTCTTTTTTTGTCTTTGTATGCTCCTATCCGGAGGTGTCATGGCACAAGTGGTCATGTCATTTAGCATGGACATGTATTACAGTGACCATATAATGTGGCTGGAGGTTGTGTTACTGTGGACTCAAAGGAGTAAGCTTACCTGCACGCATCCAGCCAGGAAAAAAAAAAAAAAAAAGACAAGAGCAAGAGTTTGCAGAAAGAAAGCAAAGGTTTGTTTAAGGAATTGGCACCAAGCCCAGAGATTCAGGTAAGCTACTGCTGTCAAAAACCTGGCTCCCTGATGGCCTCTATCTAGGTAACATAAAGGAAAAATAATCATAATGATTGTGGGAGCTGGGGCTGTGGGCTCTACTGATTGGTTGGGGCTATGGCAGGGAGCAATTGATCCTGGCTTCAGGTCCTGACGTCAGTCATGGCAGCGTCTGTCCGGTTCCAGTGGATGCAGTCTGTGGGGTCGTTCTGCTTTCATGAGTCCGGAGCTGAAACATAATTGAGGCCAACATGTTACCTGTGTTTGACAAAAACTTTATTCTAGCTTGAGTTTTGTTTATTGTATCTTGTTCATGGTTGCTAGACCTGAAGCTTTATTCTTAAGTGGGTTTGATGACTAAGGTAGCTAATGTCCTAAATGATTAAATGATTTAGGACATTAATGACTAAATGATGAAAAGGAGCAGACATACATTATATGTACAGGTAGGAGGATCTAGGAAAAGAATGCCAGTGAGTCATCGTTCTGTCAGGCTAAACAAAGTGAGCTTGATTGAAAGCAAAATGCATGCTAAAAAAATGAATTTCATGTGTGGTTAGTTACTGGTCGCCATCTTCTTCTTGGCCAGTTCTGGCTGGTTTCCTCATGTCATCTTGATTTATTGCCCTTTGTATGGCAGCTTTTCTTAAACACAATGTCACCATCATTTTGGGGGCTATTTTTTTACAGTAATTGGTTACCAATATTAAAATATTAAAGTTTTTTTAATAACTGGAACTTTGAAAAAATTAGAGACAAATAGGGTTATCCTCTTCTATTTCTTACTTCATAGCTAATAAGAGTGCAGGCATGTGGGGAAGAGGAATAGAATAGCAATTGGTACAGATAGAGCTATTTTGCCAGAATGTCATGTGAACCTTGCCTTATTTATGACTATGCCTATGCAAGGCATATTTTATGGATATGTGAACTCCAAAGCAGCACATGGTGGAAAGCATTAAGCAGCTCACCAACCTTACACTAGAGGATTGAAACTTTTCAGACCTCAGTTTTCTCACTGGTTTTGTTTTATATTTGTATTTGCACAGATTATATAATCAGATTCTAATTCCTAATTGCATCAACCACTTTCTTTTCTATGGTTATAACAACAAGAATGATGCCAAACATATTACAGCTTTTCAATTAATACTATTCTAAATGTCTATTGTTCTCAAATAATTGTAACTCTGCACTCCATTTCTATGAGGATAAAAGATTTCTACAGGATAAAAGATTTTTGTAATACTGTAAAAACACTGTGCTTATCCAGGATTGAACATCTATAAAAAAAATAAAAATAAAAAAAAAGTCACACAATGAAAACACAAAATTGGATCTAGCAAATGTTGAATATAAGATGTAAATAAAGCAAAACAAAACTAATAGCACACAGTGGTAAGCATTTATTTCATAGATTCCAGAAGAAAGAAACAAATATCCAGATAAAAGTAAAACATTTAGTTACTTTTTTCTTTTCGTAATTGTACTGAATTTTAAAATCTTGAAATCTTATCAGATATGATAAGCAAGGATTTCCAAGGATTCTGAAGAGTCAACCACAGTTAATTTTGGAAGTTAAAAAAATAGGGTCCCATGATAATAATCATTATTCTGTTTTTCTGAAGGTATAAAATTATAACTCTTTCTAGTGGCTTTTGCTTTAGCTTAGTTAGGTAATTGATTATTGAAGAGCTGTTCTCAATACACGAATCCACATTAATGTGCTCAGCTAGTGTTCTTAGATTTCTTTCTGAACAATCCAATCCTTTGGGATTTGTTACTTTTTCCGGTATATTACACCATTTGGAATTGGTCCATTTCTCAACCTTTTGTGTTGTTTCATAGAAGTATACAACTATGTGAAATATTATACATCCATAGTAAGAAGAATTTACTCCTAGTGATTTTAAGCTGAAGTGAAATGAAGTATTGGAGAGATGAGGAGAGGTAGCAACATCACCTTGTAGGCCTGCTTTCAATTGCACAAAAAAGACCAAGTTTGTAGAGAATAAGAAGGTAGTAGTGGATTTCAGTATTGATTGAGGTAGCTACATTGCATAAGCCAAGATGCCCAAGAACAATATTGAAACTGATCATAATCAACAGTAGGAAAAAGGCAGTGGATTAGAATATGAAGGTATGTGAATGCTGAATTGGATTTTCCTTGCATTTTGCATAGACTTCAGCTCTGCTGAAACTATCTTTGGAAAGTAACGGCACTGATTTATAAGGACAATGAAATGAGTAATACATATAAAAAGTCCATGTTGTCGCAAATGGCACTATTTCATCTTTTCTTATGGCAGAGTAATATCCCGTTGTGTATATATACCACATCTTCTTTATCCAATCGTCTATCGAAGGACACTTTGGTTGGTTGTCTCTTTGTTTTGTAGATGGATGGATCTTGAGATTATCATGCTAAGTGAAATAATTAAGACAGAAAGGTTGAGAACCATATGACTTCACTCATATATGGGATATAAAACTGAAGGCAACAAAGGAACAAAACAAAGAAAGAAAGAAACAAAACCTCATAGATAGAGACAACAATTTAGTGATTACCAGAGAGTAAGTAGGGAGAGGGGTGGTAGGTGAGGGTGAAGGAGGTCAAATAATATGATGGAAGGAGAAATGACTAGGTCATGAACACAATGCAATATATAGATGATGTACACTTGTAACTTATGTAGTTTTGTTGAACATTGTCAACCCAATAAATTTTAATTAAAAATTAAAATAAATATAAATAAATAAATAAACAAATAAACAAACACATAAATAAAAAGACCACGAGTATATACCACCTATTCTTTATCTAGTCATTCACCATTGGACACCCAGGCTGCCTCCACATCTTGGCCATTGTAAACAATGCTATAATGAACATATGGATTCACATGTCCCAATGAATTAGCATTTTGGGTTTCTTCCAATAATTACCCAGAAGTGAGATTACAGGATCCCTTTTTTGTCTCTTGTTATAGCCTTTGTTTGAAAGTCTATTTTGTCTAGTTTAAGTATTGCTACCACAGCTTTTGTTTGTTTGTTTGTTTCCATTTTCATGAAATATGTTTTCCCCAACTCTTTCCTTTCAGTCTGTATGTGTCTTTTCACTCACTTTAGTGAGTCTCTTGTAGGCAGCATATGTATGGGTCTTGTTTTCTTATCCGTTTGGTCACCCTGTCTTTTGGTTGGAGCAGTTAATCCATTTACATTTAGAGTAATTGTTGATAGATATGTAGTTATTGCCATTTTATTATTCATATTTTTAATTTTTTAATTTTGTCTTAAAGAAGTCCCTCTAACATGGCTTGTAATACTGGTTTGGTGGTGAGGAACTCTTAGCTTTTGCTTGTCTGGGAAGCTCTTTATCTGTCCTCTGATTCTAAATGATACCTTTGCTGGGTAGAGTAATCTAATTCTCTAGACCTGGGTAGATGTAGGTCCTTACTTTCCATCACTTTGAATATTTCTTTTTTTTTCTTCTGATTTTTTTTTTTTTAGTTTTATTTTATTTTATTTTATTTTATTTTTACATCCCTCACACCGTGAACCCCCCTCCCCCCATCCACCACCACCCTGACCTCACACCGAGCCATCACATTATACACATAAAATTATAGTTGGCATTCATTAATGTCCAGCCTCTGGTGTACAATGCCATGACCAGGCATCCACAGCATCCCTGAGGTGGTCTCCCAAACAGGACACATGTCCATCGGACACCCAACAAAATCCCCAAACACTATTGAATAAGTTCCCCAAAGTAATTCTCAAAAAACCCTGTGGCCATCCTGTGGTCACCAGCCGCCCCCCAATCCCTTAACCCTTCTCCCCATCCCCAACCCCCTCCCCCCTCCCATCTAACAACTCTCAGTTTTTTGTGTCCCCAAAACTGTTTCTGATTAGTTCATTCACAGTCTTTTCTTTAAATTCCGCATATAAGTGAGATCATATGGTACTTGTCTTTCTCTTTCTGACTTATTTCACTTAACATAATGTTCTCTAGATCCATCCATGTTGTTGCAAATGATAAGATTTCTTTTTTCTTTATGGCTGCGTAATACTCCATTGTATAAATGTACCACAGCTTCTTAATCCAGTCATCGACCGATGGGCATTTCGGTTGTTTCCATATCTTGGCTATTGTGTAAAGTGCTGCAATAAACATAGGAGTGCATACAGATTTTTGAATTGGAGTTTTGGATTTCTCCGGGTAGATGCCTAGGAGTGGAATTACTGGATCATAGGGTAGTTCTATCTTCAGATTCCTGAGATACCTCCATACTGTTTTCCATAGAGGCTGCACTAATCTGCAATCCCACCAACAGTGCACTAGTGTCCCTTTTTCTCCAAATTCCCCGCCAGCATTTGTTGTTTGTTGATTTATTGATTTTGACTGGGGTGAGGTGGTATCTCATTGTGGTTTTTATTTGCATTTCTCTGATGGTTAGTGAGGTTGAGCATTTCTTCATATGTCTTCTTGCCTTCTGTATGTCCTTTTTAGAAAAATGTCTCCTCAAGTCCTCTGCCCATTTTTTAATTGGGTTGTTTGTTTTTTTGGAGTTGAGTTGAGTAAGTTTTTTATAAATTTGTGATATTAATCCCTTATCAGATATATCATTGGCAAATATCTTTTCCCATACAGTAGGATCCCTTTTTGTTTTATTGATGGTTTCCTTTGCTGTGAAAAAAAATTTTAGTTTGATGTAATCCCACATGTTTATTTTTTCTCTTACTTCCCTCGCGCGAGGAGATATATCAGTGAAAATCTTACTCCGGGTAATGTCCATGAAGTTTCTTCCTATATTTTCTCCAAGATATTTTTATGGTTTCAGATCTTACATTTAAGTCTTTAAGCCATTTTGAATTTATTTTTGTATATGGTGTGAGGAGGTGGTCCAGCTTCATTTTCTTGCATGTGTCTCTCCAGGTTTCCCAACAGCACTTATTGAACAGACTGTCTTTACCCCATCGTACATTCTTGCTTCCATTGTCGTAGATTAGATAGGCATATTGGCCACTTTGAATATTTCTTGCCAATCCCTTCAGACGTACGATGTTTCTGTTGAGAAATCAGCTCACAATTTTATGGGAGCTCCCTTGTGGGTAACTGCGTACTCTTTCTTGCATCCTTCCTTCCTTCCTTCCTTCCTTCCTTCCTTCCTTCCTTCCTTCCTTCCTTCCTTCCTTCCTTTCTTTCCTTCTTTCTTCCTTTTTTAATATATGTATTTGGCTCCTTTGTCAAAAATTATCTGTCCATGTTTATTTGGGTTTGTTTTTATTTTAAGGTTTTCAACTCTATTCTGTTTGTGTGTCTGTTTTTCTGCTAATGCCATGCTGTTTTTAATATATTTTTATCATTATTATTATTATTATTATTATTATTATTATTATTATTTCAGGTGTACCAAACAATGCAATAGTCAGACATTTATACCTCTCACAAAGTGACAGCCCCCCCATCTACTACCCCTCTGATATTTTATATAGCTGTTACAATTCCATTGACTCTATTTCCTATGCTGTACTCCACATCTCGTGATGATATCTATCTATCTATCTATCTATCTATCTATCTATCTATCTATCTATATCTATCTATCTATCTATATACATATATACATATATTTAATTATAGTTGACATTTCATATTATTCAGCTTCAGCTTCAGGTGTACAGGAGAGTGGTGAAATATCTACACAGTCCATGAAGTGTTCTACATAATAAGACAAGTGTCCATCTGATCCCCTACAAAATCTTTACAACATTATGGATTGTGTTCACCAAACTATATTTCATATCCTTGTGGCTATATTGTGATTACTAATTTGTAATCACTGGAGATCATATGGTATTTGTCTTTTCTCCATCTGACTTACTTCACTTAGCATAATGTTCTCTAGGTTCATCCGTGTCATTGCAAATGGTAATATTTCATTCTTGTTTATGACCAAGTAATAGTCCATTGTATAAATCTACCACAATTTCTTTATCCAATCATTTATCGATGGACATTTGGTTGTTTCCATATCTTGGCTATTGTGAATAGCCCTGCAATAAGCATAGGGGTGCATATAGTTTTTAAAATTAGTGTTTTGGATTTCTTTGGAGAGATACCCAGGGATGAAATTCCTGGGTCTCAACGTACTTTTCTCTTGCTGCTTTTAAGAGTCTCTCTTTGTCTTTAAACTTTATCATTTTAATTATGATGTGTCTTGGTGTGGGCCTGTTTGGGATCATCTTGTTTGGGACTCTCTATCTTTTCTGTCTTGTGTATCTATTTTCTTTGCCAAGTTAGGAAAGTTTTCAGTCATTGTTTCTTCAAATAGGTTTTCAGTTACTTGCTTGCTAACTTCTCCTTCTGTTACCCTTAAAATGAAAATATTGGTATGCTTGATATTGTCCCAGAGACCCCTTAAAATCTCCTCATTTTTATGGATTCTTTTTTATTTTCTCTTCTGATTGTGTTTTATGCTACCGTATTTTCTAAATGATTGATTTGATTCTCTGCTTCACCTAATCTGTTGATTCCCTCTAATGTATTCCTCAATTCAGTTATTATAGTATTTATTTCTGACTGGTTCTTTTCTATGTTTTCTATCTCCATTTTTATGTTTCCTATCTCTTTGTTGTAGTTCTTCCTGAGATCATTGAGCATCCTAATAACCAGTATTTGGAACTCTGCATCTGGTAGATTGCCTGTCTCCATTTTGTTTAGTTGTTTTTCTGGAGCTTTGTTTGGTTCTTTTATTTGGGACATGTTTCTTTGTCTCCCCATTTTGGTTGCCTCCCTATGTTTGTTTCTCTGTGGGGATGCTATGTCTCCCTCAGATGCAGCATGTGTGTCCTTCATATGGATTGTGTGTGCCCCCCTATTATAGTTAAGACTTGATTGCTATTTGTACTTTGATGGGAAAGATTGACCCTCAAGCTAATTGACTGTGAAGACTGACATTACTACGGTGGGGCTGACCCTACAGAGTAGGATTCAATTTAGTGGGGCTCTGGTGCCTTTCTAGTCCACCCTTTGGGTGTGTCATTCTTGAAGGTGATTGGGTTGTGCTCTGCCCCAGTCTAAAGCTTCCTACTGAACATACCAAACATGAGACCTCCTGTGGGCTACAGGCAAGGTTTAGCCACAGTCTGTGCCCTGCCCAGGGCCACCTGTCATAAGCCATAAAGGGATCCTCAGATGGCTACCACATGCACTGTGCTTGGAGTTGCCTTGAGAGGCCAAGCCGGGAATGAAGGCTGACTGGCACTAATGCCTGTATAGGGCTGCCCAGCCAAAGGTACAGGACATGCCAAATCCAGATGCTGTTTATTTGGGTTTTGTGGACCGTTGAGAGATTTTAGGAAAGTATGCAGCATGAGCCAAGGCAGGTCCTTTATATGGAAAAAACACTGGAAGTGACTTGGGTGTTCCTGAAAATTGGGTGGGGCATTGGCTCAGGGAATCACTAGGGCAGGACAGACACAGGTTGCAGCCAGTTTGATAGAGACTCAGATATGGTGTTTGCCTGCATTTGGACAGAACAATGCGGAGGTTCAACAAAGAAACACTGGCCTCTATCCACTAATCTTTCTGGGAGAAAACTGCCCCTCTAGCCCTTACCCTGAAACTAGACAATTCAATTCCTCCCTGTATGTCCCTGGTGCCTTTTGAGCTGCTGCCCCAGCACTGGAGCTCAGAGCAGGAGGGTCTGTCAGTAAACAAGTCCATGAGAATTCTCTTTAAGAGGAGCACCTGGGAGTGCAGCCATCCTCAGTCTCACTCAGCCACAATCTCTGCTGATTTTCATAACCAGAAGTTATGGGGACTTCTCTCCCCGTCATGGGACACTGGGCTAGGGAGGAGCAGTGCCTCTTCATTCCTCAGATGGGGACTTCTGCAGACGAGATATCTCTCCCAGTTTTTAATGGTCACATGCAGGTGTGGGACCAGCCCTTTCCATATCTCAGGCCCTCCTACCAGTTTTGAGTTGGCTTCTTCTGTATGTCCCTAGCTGTAGGTCTTTGGTTTAGTCATAATTGAGGGGGTTCTCAGTGATGGTTATTCCATACTTTAGTTGAAATTGATGTGGTACTGAGAGGAGGTGAGCATAGCGTTTACCTATTCCACCATCTTAACCGGGAAGCTTTTTTGTCCCTTATTTCTTAAATCATCTTTGCTGACCCAGCTACCATCATTTGTTCTTCTTATCTCTATGTTAGTTTATATTTTATTTATGTATATAAGTAAAATTATACTAGTTGTCTTTTGATAAAATAGGAAAACATTTTATGTATTTTGAAAAACTTCTTTCAGTGACACCTCTGATGTTTTAGTAGTAATTTTTAAAAATATGATAACACTTAAACATAGCTCAGCATAATCATGGTGAAGATCAACACTTGCTCTCCAAATTATGTCATTGCATATTATATGTTTGATATTTTCAAATTAAAAATCCATTCCATCATTTATTTTGGAATGTTCTATCAGATTAAATAAACTACTAAAGTGGAAGGTTTTATTTATCTGTGTAGGGCAGATGTCTCGTCAGTGGTTATAGAGAAATGACGATGAGTACAGCTTGTCTTCCTTTATTTTCACTACAGTTTAACTGAATACTTATTTAGTATTTTAAACACAACTTAGTTGTAAGGTTTCTTCAAGTTTCTCTGAAATATTAAATAAGTTTGTAAGAAGAAAACACAGTGAATTTTTTCACGATACCCATTTCCTGGGTATTATAGAGCCTGGATTCTACTGAAAATACGGATCCTTTCATTGATTTTTGTCTTGTCTGTGCTGTTTTGCACTTTTATATTTTGGTCTAGAATCTGTCAAAAGTAATCTGTAATCATGGATGGTGTTGGTTGTAGATGCCAAATCAAGATTCTTTATTTCCATAGTGGGAAAAAAATGATTTTCACAATGATTTCCATGTTTGAGGGAAATCATTACATGTCCAATATGTGTTAGGCACTGTGTACTTTATAAATTATGTCTCACTACATGATCACAACAGATGAGGAAGCTGGTTTGGAGAGATTTTTATATTCTCAAAGCG
The DNA here is from genome assembly GCF_964194185.1 of Rhinolophus hipposideros. Lineage (NCBI taxonomy): Eukaryota > Metazoa > Chordata > Mammalia > Chiroptera > Rhinolophidae > Rhinolophus > Rhinolophus hipposideros. The sequence continues at coordinate 20,839,783 of NC_138059.1, forward strand.
GTAAAGATGGGAAAGGGAATAATGAGGGTTTGAAATATCTTTGACTCTGCAGCTTAAACTGTTAACTGCTACTCAGAACTACTTCTCCCAGAATATTAAATGGAGAAAACATTGTTGAAATTGTTCATTTTGGGGTGGGGGTGAGGGTATTTGATTAAAAGATCATCACTGGCATGCTTGGTATTGTAGCAACTCCTTTAGTTGTTTATTATTACCAATTTTCTATCTTCAAGGTAAATGAATGAGTTTTCTGCAATCAAAAGAAATAAACTCAAACACTTGTTACTTAAACAAGATGTAATTTATTACTTTTAGGAAGAAAAGCCTGATTAAATAAGAATATTATAATCTGTGACAAATAGAGTGACCTTGACAGAATCATTAATCTATTAAGTTAGTGAGAAAATAGTAATTAAAATTACTTCTGTGGATCAGGCCCTATACTAAGGCTTTCTATAAACAAAAAAACAAACAAACAAGTAAGTAAGTAAATAAATAAACAAATAAATAAATACACAAATTAGTTTCACCATCATTAGTTTCTAAACACTGCTTCCCTAGCTTAAGTAACTATCCTGTTATCTTCATGAGAGCTAGGATCACTGTGATAGATTATTAATCAAATTACCTGATTCTACCTTTGCCCCCTTTAAGTTTATTCCTCATCCAGCAGCCAGTATTATCACTTTAAAACATAAAGTAACATGCCATTCCTTTGGCTCCCAGTTCCGCTATAACTGCCCAATTCCCTCAGAGTAAAGGTTAAAATTCTTACCATAGCCTACAAATTCATAAATGATTTGCTCCCCATTTCTAATTGCTTCCTTAACTTAATTTTCTACTTCTATCTTCTTTATTTCCTGTGCCCTAATCACATTACTTTCTTTGCTGTTTGTGAAACACAGCAAATGTGTCAGGCGGTGGGAGGTGATTTCCTGTGATTTATAAGCCATTTAAATAGCCTTGAGAATGTATTTTACCCAAGAATAATTTTGTCCAATTTTAGGGATATGGTATCTCTGGATTAGGCCATTTTAGACAATACATTTGCATCATTAAAGATACATATTTATCTTTATATATTATAAAGAACGTTATTCATTCGCAAAAGAAAAAAAATATGCTTACACACATACACAGGGATGTATTTAACAACTTAATATATACTAGGATGTATTTGACAGGTTGGAAAACAAAAGAGATAAGTGCCTGGAGTTTTTTTAGTAGGATGAGAGATACATCCTACTAGACACATTTGTCTACAATAGGTAGACAAATAAATGCACCATATTAGATAGTGTATAGGAAATAACATGGAAGAAGATTATGGGATAGGAGTAGCTACAGAGAACAGTCAAAAGAGCCTTATGAATAAGGTCACAAGCCAAGGAAAACCAGAAATGAGGATATGACAGATAATAGACTTCTTGAAAAACGTTTTCCAGACTAAGAGCAAATGTGAAGACCCTGCAGCAAGTGCATCCTTAATATTTTTAAGCCAAAGTTGGCGTGGCTAAAAAACAAATTGAGAGAGAAAGGGGTAGGAAATGAGTCCTGAAAATCATAATGGGCAGATCACATACACCATTTTAAGGGCTTTGCCTTTACTCTGAGTAAAATGGGGAAGCATTAGAAGTTTTGACACAGAGGAAAGGCATAATTTGAGCTATCTTCTTAAAAAGATTGCCATGGATTCTATTTGAGGATAAATTGCAAGGAGTCCAGAACAGAACAGGAAACCATCACAAAGTAAAAAGAACTATCAGCAGTACATAGAAATGGTGGCTCAGATCAGGGTGATGACAATGTAGGGGGTGAGAAATGTTAGGATTTTGATTTTGAAAGTGTTGCTAACAGGAGAAAAGATGAGTCAAGAATGGCTCCACGGTGTTTGGCCTTCAACTAGAAGGATGGAGTTTCCATTTATTATAATGAGTTCCCCATCTCATTATTATGAGATGGGGAAGTAAGAAATGGTAGAGAATTCATAATAAATTTGTAAGTCTCCTCAAACTACAACATAGGCTGAATAAAACTTGGAGTCATTAAGAAGTCTAAGAATACCCTAGAAATATTGCTTCTTGTTATATGATTTCATTCACGATAACTCGATGAGCTGTACATTTTGTTTTGTACACGTTTCTGGATTTGTTTTATATTTTAAATAAAACCACTTTTTCAAAAGAAAGTGAGAGTACAAAAAAATGACTCTAGGGATATTAGATTATAATGCCTAGATTATTCCCCATATGATATTTTTCTGTTCTTTGCCATGCCACCCCTTACTTTAGGTCTTTTGTCATATTTAGACCAGAGGTTGATCAGCTTTTTTTTTAAAGGGCTAGATAGTAAATATCTTACATTTTGTAGGCCAAAGAGTCTCCATTGCAGTTATTCAGCTCTGACACTAGCGTGAAAACAGACATAGATAATATGTAAATGAATGAGTATGTCTGTGTTCCAATGACATTTTACTTATGGACATTGAAATCTGAATTTCATATAATTTTTACATTCCTTAAAATATTCTGCCTTTGATTTTTTTTTTTTTTTTTTTTTTTTTTTTTAAGTACAGAAACCATTTTTAGCTTCTGGGCTCTGCAAAAACAAGCAATGGGCCAGATTTGGACTGCATGACAGAGTTTGCCAACCCTTGGCCTAAATTGTTTGAGCTATTTTCTTACTGGTCTCCTTTTCTCTATTAGTTTTCCTTTCAAATTGCCCTCTATATTGTTCCTGAGATATTTTCGTACAACAAAAATGTGATCATGTAATGCCCTGCAGGACAAGCTCAGGGCACTGAACAGGAGCTATTCAGGCGTAGGCTGGGTGAGAAGTGCAGGTAAGGCCTTCTAAGCAGGAAGGGTCAGGGAGAGCAGTGCAGACTGAAAATGCCATGGTATGTGCAGAAACTGTCACCTGCTAAACGTGCTCATTGTGTGTGGCCTTGGGTTAGAGATGAAGTGAGGAAGTTGGCTGGGACTTACTGCTGCAAAGCTTTTTTAAGCCACGTTAAGGAAATTGGACTTGATATATTTTTGCTAGTGAGTTGTTGTTCAAGGATTTTTCAGAAAGAAAATACCTGGTCGTTTTTTTATGTAAGTAAAAAAAGAGTGCTACCTTTTGCAATCAGGTTTTATAAAATCATCATTTTAGTAACTTCACTTTCAAAGGAAAGGAAAGCCATATCCAAATTGCAATAGGTTAAATAGTAAAAGGTGGGTGAATTATATATAAAAAACAATCAGCACTGTTTTGCAGCCTATATGCATACAGATATATGAGTGTGTGTGTAAGTGTATGTATGTGTATATACATATATACATACATGCATATACACATACATACATACACAGTAGACATGGATGCAGAAATATATGTCCAGAGAAATACACATAAAAATACCTGCTAGAGAAGTACTATCATGTGGTGTGAACACAAACACGGGGGTTCAAGTCAAGAAGTCCACTTTTTCCTTCATATTTACCACCTTCTTAGTCCCTTATTTAACCTTGACTTCTACAACCAATAACAAGATAATTAAACTTAATGACGACTTTTTACAATTCTTAGCACTACCTGCATGTTATTCATTTACAGCAGATTCATCTGTTTATGACTTTTAGTATACATTTGTACAAGTCATTTTTTTTTTCATATTTTGTTTTCCCAGTAGAAAAATACTTTTTGTCACAAGGGAACATTTTTGACCTGTTAGCTATTGCCCGTAGAAGAGGAGCCTAATCATTATGCTATGTGTTTCTAATCCTGTGTTTTAATCCTTTGTTCAATTTTAGCCTTGGATCAACTGTGCAGTTTTCTTGTGATGAAGATTATGTCTTACAAGGTGCTAAGAGCATCACCTGTCAGCGGATAGCTGAAGTCTTTGCTGCTTGGAGTGATCACAGGCCTGTATGTAAAGGTAAGAAAACGTCTTTGAAATAATATTACTCTCTGAACACATTTTAATTGTTTGAAATTTGTTCTATTGAATACAAATTTTAATTAAATATTTGAGGTGTAATGCCGTCTTTAAGGAAATATGTAGCTCATGTATTTATCAACAGTTATTGAAAATCTGTAATATGTGAACCACTGTATTAGGCTCCTAAGGAATTCCCAATGTAATAATCACATAGCAATAGATTAGATCATAAAATATATAATACAAGACACTGGTAACTTAGTTGGCACTTTTTTTTTAAATCGCAAATTACCCTGTATAAACATTGATATGGATGGTAGGAATTTTTTTTAACCGTAATTCTACCTTCGCTTGTATGATTTGCCATTTTAATTGCTTGTATGTCCAATAACAGTGATGTTGGTGGCAGTAGATGTGGAACACATGTTATAACTTAGTTAATTTAAACTAAGATAAATCAGTGAGTGCTTTGGCTTTCATATTACTAGTAACTGCAGATAAGTATTACTCCCACCAGCTTTCCATGAATTACATATTTCTATTGGATTTAATAAGGCCTCTTTTTCTCTAAACTTTATTAAGCAGTGTTTGAATGTGAACACCTCAGCCTAGCCCACTGGCATTCTTCACTGCTTTGTTTATTACTGTTATTTGTAGTAAGGGCATCTCTGTATATTTCAGTGTCTTAGTCCTCAAAATTCTGCTAGCTCTCCCTCTCTTTCAGAGAATATTTTCACTGATTCACCATAACCTGGAGATTACTTACAGACAGAATGAGGGTGATATTTGAAGAATAGAGAAGGGACAGATGTGAGAGCTACTGTAAAGGGAAAAAGACATAATATTTGACAACTGGTTGGGTATGAAGGAGAAAGCGACAAGATAGGGTCAAAGATGAATGTTCAAGTCTGTGAGTCCAGAAAAATCTCATGCGGTTAGAAGAAACTGAAAAAATAGAGTTGTATGGGAGAGTATTTGCTGTTACTGCAACGCTGCCTACATCGGCATCATTTTTGAGGTACTTAACAATGTGCCAGACATTGTGCTAACCACTGCACGTACTCTGTCTAATTTAATCCTCCACACAAACCGATGGAGGCATTTTCATCTCCATTTTAGAAATGAGGATTATAAGTCACCGAGAGATCCAGTCACTTTCCCAAGCTAAAATACCTGGAAAATGGCAAAGTCCTTGGTAAGATTATCCATAGAATGGAGAAAGAAGACTGATTTCAGAGCATTAAGGAGGAAGTAGAAAATGATGAAATGGAAGCAACAGGTATATTCCACTCACCTGGCAGTAGCAACCCAGAATAAGAAGGTTCAAGTAAGACTTTCTCAGGTTCAAGTAAGACTTTCCTGTCACGCGTAAACGCTTATCCATTACCCTTCTCATTTTCAAAGGCTTACAAAATGAGATATAGTGCAAGAGCATTAAAAATAAGTAATGAAATGGGGATAATGAGAACATTTGGTAAAATGGTTACATGACCCAAAAAGTTACGGACAAGTCGGTAAACAACTTTTAAGAATAATTCATACGTTAGACTTAAATATGACAGCTGCCAAACAAATAGGAAAACCTGATCGATGTACATGGAAACCATCAGGTATAAAATACAAATATAATAATGCACAGCAAAAACAAACTTTTCTCCTGGATTTGAGATCTAAAATATCTTGCATCGTGCATTGTAAAGTGGATACTGGGTGATAAATATTGTGGAAGTTACTTTTATTAGTATCCAAACAAAGAATATAACAGTAAATTGTATAAGGTTGATTTTTTTTATGGTGTCTTTCACTCAAAACAAATTATAGTTATAAGGGACAATATAGAGAAAATCATGTTTTGAAAATGGTGTGATTCAAGTATCCTGCTTCAGTTTTACATACATTAGAGGTGTGTATTTTCCATTGGCAAAAAAAAAAGGGAAAATAAAATATAGATTCAAGAAAAAGAGATGAATGTTAATGCGGAAAGAAAATTTCACACAAGAAGAGAAGTTATAGCCAGATCATGGAATTTAAGGTCCACATAAAGTAAGATTGAGACTATAAACCATCTTTTTTTTATTCAGGACTCTCATTTCAATAAAAAGAATACATCATATTTATTATGATTGTAAATTGTTCAAAGGCAGAAATAAGGTGCCATGATTTTATTTTTCATAAATCCTATACCACAAAGAACAGCTGTTGTTGACTTAAATCTGAAGAAATATTTGTTGAGTATTAATGTATGATTATTTTTCTTTGATTCCAAGATGGATGAAATGCATATACATTTTTTTATTATTCATTCAGTCATTAGCTGGGATATATACAATTTGCATATACTAATATTATTTCATCTGAATTCTATATTTTTCTGCAGATATTAATCATTTATGCATAGTTTTATTTGCTCATTTTATGCAAGGCACATGTGTGTATGGTTCATAAAGTACATTTTGCTATTAGAAATCACTGGCTGTGGTTCTGGAAACGGGAATGGAGGAACATGCTGAAATAGTAATTGAAGTTTTGAAATGACTATCTACTGTGAGTCTGAACAAAGAATAGTTTCATGTCTCATGGGTGCTTGGACAGAATAAATATGCTTTTTTCCAGACAGCAGCATAAATAGCAGTATCAGTGCACTGCACCTTTGAGAGGTTATTAATATAGCTTCTGTCTATGTATTGCATGGTTGAGCAGTCAAGAAATGGTGATTTTAAAGGGACTGAAAGTTCAGACAAACAGCAAATTGTGAATTAAAAGAAAAGAGTGATTCAGAAATCACTATTAATGGATTTTACGCAAACTCAGACAATAATTTTCATTCCATAAAATGCATATGTATATGAGATATTTGCCAATTTACAGTTATGGGAACATTATTTCTTTGTTGAAAATGCAATAGATACCCAAAAGCTGGAGCTTATGCAAATAAGACTTATCCATTTGAATGGTCCATAGAACGTGTGTTTTAGACATTCATATGCTCAAAGAAACAGAATTTGTTTGAGAATTGATAATTTATTAACTCAGAAACGTTTAAGAGAGTTAATATTGATTGATTTGACTAACATTTTTGACTAATTTTGAATCAATATGTATTTGGAAGGTTCCAAATGTTTTGTCTCTTAAGGCACAAGGGCACGAAGCACTTATGGAAGTAATGGGAGGGATGATTTGGGGAGGATTGGAAAAGAAGGCAAAAGAAATACAAAAATACTGGAAGCTGGGCTAAAATTAGGCTTATTTTTGACATTCAATTTTATGTTAGTTTCAGGTGTACAGAATAATGGTTAGACATTTATATAAACTACAAAGTGATTGCTCCAATAGGTTTTTCATGCACCTAACACCATATATAGTTATTACAATATTATTGACCATATTCCTTAAGCTGTACTTTACATCTCCATGACTGTTTTGTAACTGTCTAATTGTACTTCCCAATCCCATCAGTTTTTCACCAACTCCTCCATCTGCTCCCATCTTGCAACCATCATTTTGTTCTCTGTATTCATGAGTTTGTTTCTGTTGTTTTTTCATTTATTTTGTTTTTCAGATTCTACATATAAGTGAAATCATATGGTGTTTGTCTTTCTCTGCCTGACTTATTTCACTTAGCATGATACCCTCTGGGTCCATCTCTGTTGTTTCAAATGATAAGATTCATTCTTTTTCATGGTTGAGTAATATTCTATCATATATATGAAGTCTGAAAGTTTGCAGACTTGTTGCAAAGATGTGGCTAACCTTTTTTTTTTTTTTTTTTATATCAGAGGGGTTATTCATCATGAATTTGTATCAAATGGACACAGTTAACCAAGTGTACTATTTGGAAGTGCTGAAAGGCTGTGTGGAAAAGTTAGACGACCTGAACTTTTCACCAACAATTCATGGCTCTTGCATTATGACAATGCACCAGTTCACACAGCACTGTCTGTGAGGGAATTTTTAGCCAGTAAACAAATGACTGTATTGGAACACCTCTCTACTCACCTGATCTGGCCCCCAATGACTTCTTTCTTTATCTAAAGATAAAGGAAATATTGAAAGGAAGACATTTTGATGACATTCAGGACATCAAGGGCAATACAACAACAGCTCTGATGGCCATTTCAGAAAAAGAGTTCTAAAATTGCTTTGAAGGGTGGACTAGGTGCTGGCTTTGGAGCATAGCTTCCCAAGGGGAGTACTTCAAAGGTGACCATAGTGATAGTCATCCGTGAGGTATGTTGCACGTTTTCTAGGATGAGTTCAGGAAATTAACATCCAGTCTTATATATATATATATATATATATATATATCATCTTTTCTTTATCCATTCAGTTTTTGATTGGAATATTTAATCCATTTACATTTAAAGTAATTATTGATAGGTATGTAGTTACTGCTATTTTATTGATTTCTGATTGTTTTTGTAGTTCTCTGTTCTTATTCTCTTGCTCTGTTTTTGTATGTTGATTACTTTCTGCTTCTTCTTTATTTCTTGGATATCTCTTGTAGATTTTTAGTTTGCGGTTACCGTGTGCTTCATCTATATACCAAGCTGATGGGCAGTTTAAGTTTGAAAACATTCTAAAATCACTGTCATTTTTACTCACCTCCTCCATGTTTATATTTTTCTCTTATTTTTTTTTTACTTCTTTTGGGTGTGTGTGTTTGTGTGTATCACTTAATTTACCATTGTAATTACACATGATTTTCCAACTTTTGCCTTTCAGCCTTTGTATCAGTTTTTCTGTTGGTTGATCCACTGTTTTTATTATGTGAGAGTTATTTTTCTTTGCAATATTTTCTTATTCATATTATTTATTTATTTATTCATTTATTCATTCATTTACTTTTGTTCTTCTTCTTCTTAAAGATATCCCTTTAACATTTCTTTAATACTTGTTTGGTGATGATGAATTCCTTCAGCTTTTCTTGTCTGGAAAGCACTTTATCTCTCCTTAGATTGTCAATGACAGCCTTGCTCGGTAGAGTAATCTTGGTTGTAGGTCCTTGTCTTTCATTACTTTGTAAATTGCATGCTAGTCTCTTCTGGCCTGCAAAGTTTCTGTTGAGAAATCAGCTGACAGTCTTATGGGAGCTCCCTTGGTAACTGATTGCTTTTTTCTTGTTGCTTTTAAGATTTTTCCTTCGTCTTTAACCATTGGCATTTTAATTATGATATGTCTTGGTGAAGGCCTCTTTGGGTTCTTCTTCTTTGGGACTCTCTGTACTTTCTGGACTTGTCTGTCTATTTTTTTCAGGTTACGGAAGTTTTCAGTCATTATTTCTTCAAATAGGTTTTCAATCCCTTCCTCTCTCTCTTCTCCTTCTTGTACCCCTATGATATGAATGTTGTTATTCTTGATGTTGTGGCAGAGGTCCCTTAATCTATCCTTATTATATTTGTTTTTATTCATTTTTCTTTTTACTGTTCTGATGGGGCGTTTTCCACCACCTTGTCTCCCAAAGCACTGAGTTGATCCTCTGATACAAGTAATCTATTATTCATTCCAGCTAATGTATTCTTCATTTCAGTTAATGCATTATTCATTTTTGACTGGTTATTATTTTATTATATTTTTATGTTTTCTATGTGTTTGTTGAAGTTCTCACTGAGTTCATCTATTCTTCCCTTAAGTTCACTGAACATCCTTATAGCTGGTGTTTTGAACTCTTCATCAGGTAGATTTCTTCCCTCCTTTTTGTTTAGTTCTTTATGTGAAATTTTGTTCTGTTCTTTCCTTCGGGACATATTACATTGTATTCTCATTTTAGCTGCCTTCCTGTATTTGTTTCTATGCATTAAGTAGATCTGCTACATTCCCCAGTTTTAACACAGCAGCTTTCTTTAGTAGGTGTCCTGAGGGAACCAGTGGCATGGTCTCCCTGTTCACCTGAGCCATGCACTCCAGGTGTGGCCCTTGTGTGGGTTGTAAATACTCTCCTGTTATAGTTGAACCTTGATTGCTGTTGTCATGTCAGTGGGTGGGATTGACCCTCAGTCTGACTGGCTCTGAGTAGTGGTTATGACTACAAAGAGAAAGTTGTTTTTGGGGGAGTGATTCCATGGTGCGAGATTCACTTTAGTCAGGCTTGATACCTGCTGAGTCCACCTTTTGGGTGTGTTATTTGTGGCCCTAATTGGTGGTGCTCTGATGTGGTGTGAAGCCTACCACCAGGTGTGTTTGTTCTAGGGCCTCTTATGAGGGGTTTCAGTGCAGACCAAGGTCAGGGACACCTCACCTGGTAGGAGCTACAAAGTGAACTGACATTGGTAGCTGCCTGTGCTGGGAGTGGAAGTGCCTGGCAGTGCTAATGCTGTGAACTGAGGTTTACTGTCCCTACTGTCAGGCTGGTGGCCGCTTAGCAAGAGGTCCAGGCCATGCTGTAGTGTGGGCTCAGGCAATCAGCTTGTGTGAATTAGCTTCTGAAAAAGGATCAGACCTGCTGCAATATTCAGGTAGGACAGGGTCTCAGATAATCACCAGGGTGGGGCAAGCACTGTGTTTTCCAGTTTGATGGAGACTCAGAATTGGCGCCAGCACCTGTGGTCTGGGTTGGGGGCCGTGGTGTCAACAATGAAAGTACCTGCCTTCACTTTAGTCCCAGAGAGAACTGCCCCTCCCACCCTTGCCCTGAAGCCAGACAATTCGGTTCCTTGCCATATGTCCCTATCACTTTTTGATCTTATGTCCCTTCACTGAACCTTAGGGCAAGTTTTTATAAGTGAATGAGTCTGTACTAGGACCCTTTAAGAAGGCACTTGGTTCTATAACAGACCTTTTTCTCACCTGACTGAGTCCCTGCTGTTTTTCACAGCCAGCTGTTATGATGACTTCTGTTTCCAGCACTACTGCTCCAGGCTGGGGAGCCCCATGTGGAGCTGGGCCCCTCACTCCTCAGTGGGGACTCCACAGCTGAGATATCCCTCTCAAATTTTAACCACCACACATGGGTGTGAAAACAGCCCGTTTCATTTCTCTGCCCCTCTTTCCAGTCTCAATGTGGCTTCTTTGCATCCTTAGTTATAGTTCTGTTTAACTGGACTTCAGGTGCTTCTCAAGAGTGGTTGTTCTATAATTTAGTTGTAATTTTGATGTGGTTGTGGGAGGAGGTGAGCACAGCATTTACCTACCCTGCCATCTTTACTGGAAGTCCCTGGGAGTCACCTTTTGCATACTTTATTTAATCAATCACCAATTATCTTACTCATTTGAATTTTACAGAAGATTGTACATCTCTTGTAGATAAAACGTTATTATATATTACCTACTTTTGTGTGTATGTCTTGTTAACCAATACAAAATAATAAGAAACCTTACATATTGTATGTCCCATATAGTATTTAGTCTGACATACCTACTAATGTTCATTAATATTTGTGGAATCCAAAGTAAATTAATCAGCATATTAATAAGTAAATAGACAGTTATCTACTTCATAGGGTTTTAAGAATTTATGTGAGAGTGGCATTATACCTAATATAAAAGTACGTAATATATGGGCTAAACACAAACAATTGATAGAAGTGCTAGAGGTTGTGATGGTACTGCTGCTGATAATAATTGTTAACTCATCTGATTCCAAAAATCACCCAGGATTTGTGTCCATCCAGTTGTTTCTTTATCTATACCAAAATTATCCCAGTAGGTGAATACTAAACAAAATCACCATCCTCATTTATTTATATATATATTATATTATATTATATCATATATATATAATATATAAATATTTAATTATATATATATATATATTTAATTAAAATAATTATATATATATATATATATATATATATATATAATTTAATATATATAATTTCACCTCCTCCAAAAATTATTTCCTGATGTCTTCAATAATCCTTTATTTCCCCCCACCTTTGTTTCACATTACTTCACATTTACTCTTTTTACCACAAAATTTAACACTGAATTCTATTCTTTTTGCCACTGCTTCCTCATCATTTCATGGGCCATAGATTTGCTCCTTCAACCATAATCATCTCAGAAGGAACAAAATAATCAGCACTTCTAAAATGATTGAGTTTTCAGTGGATCTGTTTCATCTGTTGCCAAGAAAAGGACAGTTACCAGTGTGGTCTATCCAGGTATTGAGTTTGATTAAACTGAAAGATCATAATGAGGTTAAAATTCTTTCTTCATATACAAAGTGAAAAAAGGTTGTACAGTTTATATGTTAGATAATTACTAGCCAAACCTAAGAGCTATGATCTTCCTTAAACAGTATTTATTAATGGATTTACGGGTCATAGTTTGCCAAATTCTTTCACATATAAATTCCTACTCATATTTTCTTCTTCTTCATAATATTTAGCCCAGTGACCAATATGCCCATGTTTTTGTTCACATGATAGTTGCTAAATAAACATTTTGATTAAGTATTTTGGGGACACTTAATTATTTATAAAAAGCAATTTAAGAAGACAGTAACGTGCTGGTTGCAATGAAAGAAAGTTGCCCTGATAGAAAGTCTCCTGTTATGCAAAAGCAATTAGAAAATTTTGCCCAAGAGCAAAGCAGAACCTGCTGAAATTTATCAACTAGAAACACATACAGCAGGGTTTTTTTGTAGTTGTTATTGATGCCTTCTCAGTTTCATGGAATAATGTTACAGATGAGGTGATGCATAATAAGGATGATATTAGCAATTAATAGAATGACATATGGTGAAGACAATAGACAGATGGTCTAGATATGGATATTTATCATACATCCATGTTTCTTGATGTTTTTTTTTTTTTTTTGGAAAAACAAGTTTGAAATTTGTTATGTAATTTTGACAAGAAAATTAATTTTACTGCACTCTAATGATGAACATACCGGGGTGACAAAAAAAAAAAGGTATACGCATGACTTGTATTCATCTTTTGTATGAGTATATATTGAGTATTACAATTTTAATAGTTTTTTTATTTTTTTAATATGTGTATACATTTTTTGGTAACCTCTGCATTTTAATTATATGATGGCGTTTACATGTTATTTTTTGGATATGAACAGTGATACATTTATGTAAATCATTTAAAATTCAAAACAATTAGAAGTTTTGCAGTTCAGTGGTACCCTTCCAATGTTGAATTGTTCAGAAATACATTCCACACATCTTAGTTACCTCACAAATTATTAGGAAAAATGTGCAAATAGCAAATAAATGATTTTGTTTCGTATACAGTAGAAGGGAAATCTGCACAGATACAAGTGAGAAGTGTCATTTCCAACTCACATTTCCTGGGGATATGACCCTGCTCATCTGCTTACCCTTCTCTGGGCTTCAATTTGCTATCTTGTAAATTTATGAAGGTATGTGTGCAAGTTCATTGCTAGAGACTTCTTCCTATTATAAATTCTAAATTTGTGTGTGTGTGTGTGTGTGTGTGTGTGTGTGTTTTGGGGGGGAGAAAATCAAACACGTTATTAAAGATTCATGGAACAAATACATTTCAAGATGTCATATGCATACTACTGAAATAAATACAATGTGATTTATTTATAAATATAAACAAATTAACAATGAACACTTTCAACAGTTGGAAAACGTGACACTAATAATACTAAATACCCAGCCTTTCATTTTTTTTCAAATTCGGAATTTTTGTGTTTCAAGTATATAGAGATGGGTAGTCAGTTTTGTAACCTAAAAATATTTACTTATTAAAACTATATTAATACTTTCAGAAACTGTACAAAATGATAATGAGACAAACGTCCATTTATAGAACTACATGCCAATCGTGCCAGATCCCTGCTAGTAAAATTACTGATTTTCTGGATTTTGGAACATGTTAAGGTTATTTTTAGTTCAATGTTTATCTTAGTCTGTTCTGGAAGCTATAACAAAAATACCATAACTGAGTGGCTTTTAAACAATAAATATTTATTTCCACATTCTGGAGGCTGCAAAGTCGAAGATGATGTCTGGTCAGGACTGGCTTCCTTACTGAAAACTTTAAACTATGATATCACATAGTGGAAGGGGCAAGGGATATATCTTGGATCTCTCTTTTTTTTAATTAAAGTTTATTGGGGTGACAATTGTTAGTCAAGTTACATATATTTCAGGTGTACAATTCTGTAATACATCATCTGTATATCATGTTGTGTGTTCACGACCCAGAGTCAGTTCTCCTTCCATCACCATATATTTGATCCCCCTTACCAACATCTCCCACCCCCCAGCCCCTTTACCCTCTGGTAACCACTAAACTAAGGTCTGTGTCTAAAAGTTTTTGTTTCGTCATTTGTTTGTCTTGTTCTTTTGTTGTTTTCAGTTTTGTATACCACATATCAGTGAAATCATGTTTCTCAACTTTTTCTATTTTGCTCAGCATAGTAATCTCAAGATCCATCAATGTTGTCACAAATGGCACTATTTCATCTTTTCTTATAGCAGAATAGTATTCCATTGTATATATATACCACAGCTTCTTTATCCAGTCATCTATACAAGAACACTGCTGGTTTCCACGTCTTGGACACCGTAAATAAGGCTGCAATAAATATCAAAGCACATATATCTTTACACATAAATGTTTTCACATTTTTGGGTAGATATTTAGGAGAGAGATTGCTGGGTCATACGGTAATTCTATTCTTAATTTTTTGAGGAACATCCACACTGCCTTCCATAGCAGCTGCACCAACCTACAATCTTACTAATAGTGCGTGAGGGTTCCTTTTTCCCCATAGCCTCTCCAACACTTGTTATTATTTGTCTTGTTGATGACAGCTGTTCTAACTGGGGTAAGAGGATATATCATTGTGTTTTTTTATTTGCATTTCTCTGATGATTAGTGATGTTGAATATTTTTCTTGTCTGTTGGCTATTGATATGTCTTCTTTGGAGAAATGTCTGTTCAGATTCTCTGCCCATTTTTAATTGGATTATTTTTTGGTTCGTTTGTTGTTGTTGTTGAGTGGTATGAGTTTCTTATATATTTTGGATGTCAGTCTCTTATAGGAGGTGTTTTTTGCAAAAATCTTCTCCCATTCAGTTTGTTACCTCTTTATTTTCTCGATGGTTTCTTTTGCTGCACAGAAGTTTTCTATTTTAATAGAATCTCATTGATTTATTCTAGTTTTTACTTCCCTTGCCTTTGAGGTCAAATTCATAAAATGGATTCTGAACCCAAGGTCCATAAGTTTAGTACCTATGTTTTGTTCTATGCAGTTTATTGTTTCAGGTCTTATGTTTAGGTCTTGAATCCATTTTGAATTAATTTTGGTACATGGTGACAGATCAATATGACACACCAAAATAAAGAACAAAAAAATCATATGATTATATCAATAGATGCAGAAAAAGCATTTGACAAGACATAACACCCATTTATGATAAAAATACTTAATAAAATGGGTGTAGAAGGAAATATACCTCAACATAATAAAGGCCATATATGACAAGCCCTCAGCTAGTATCATAATTAATGGTGAAAAACTGAAGCCCTTTGCTCTATGTTCAGGAACATGACAGGGTTGTTCCTTATCACCTTTGCTTTTCAATATAGTGTTGGAAGTCCTAGTCAGAGCAATCAGGCAAGAGAAAGAAATAAAAGGCGTCCAAATTGGGAATGAAGAAGTTAAATTGTCACTCTTTGCAGATGACATGGTGCTATATATATAAAATCCTAAAAACTCCACCAAAAGCTATGAGAAACAGTAAACAAATACAGTAAAGTTGCCAACTACAAAATCAATGTACAAAATTCCTTTGCATTCCTATATATTAACAATGAAACCTCAGAAAAAGAAATTAAAAACAAAAAAACAAAACTAAACTAAAAAACACAATTTCTTTTTCAATTGCAACAAAAAGAATAAAATACCTAGGAATAAACTTAACCAAGGATGTGAAAGACCTATATGCTGAAAACTATAAGATATTTTTTAAACAAATTGAAGAAGACACAAAGAAATGGAAAGTCATTCCATGTTCATGGATGGGAAGAATCAACATAGTTAAAGTGGCCATATTACCCAAAGCAATATACAGATTTAATCCCAACAGCATTTTTAAAAGAAATACAACTACAAAATCATCATATTTGTTTGGAACCACAAAAGACCCCAAATAGCCAAAGCAATCTTAAGAAAAAAGAACAATACTGGAGGTATCACACTCCATGACTTCAGCTTGTACTACAGGGCTACGATAATCAAAACAGTATGGTATTGGCAGAAAAACAGACACACAGACAAATGGAATAGAATCGAAAACCCAGAAATAAACCCACATAAATATGGACAGATAATTTTCAACAAAGAAGCCAAAAACATACAATGAAGAAAAGGCAGCCTTTTCAATAAATGGTGCTGGCAGAATTGGAAAGCCACGTGCAAAAGAATGAAACTGGATTTCTTTTATAAGGGCACCAAACCTGTTCATGAAAGCTGTACCCTCATCATCTAATCACTTCCCAAAAGCCTTATTCTTAATCACATCACATTGGGCATTAGGATTCAACATATAATTTTTTGGGGGGAGTGGGGACACAAATATTCAGTATATAGCAGTGTACTTCTTTCTTTTGTAGACCCAGTATTTATCTTTGGTAAACTATTATATTAACACAGTATTGTAGTCCTCAATTTCCCTGCTTTGAGTAGTAATTTAAAAACAGGCAAAAATGTTGTTTTTATTTAGAGCCAACATTGAGGTTATCAATCATCATACTGCTTTAATTTAGATTCTGTGGATCTTTCATACCTCATTCACTATTAAAAATGTGATTTCATTTTAAGGTAAATGATTACATGTGTTCAAACATTTCCTATTGTTAAATGTACCCCTATAATATGTTGATTTCAAGCAGTGTATCCCTAAAAAGATAAAGTTGATTATAACATGATTTTTAATTTTGCTATGTGCTAACAATTATACTTTTGAATTTTTAAATGACAAATAAATATTTTAATTTTTATAATCAATCAATAACAATCCTAGGAGAGTTGGGAGAAAAAAATAAACAGGAAACAACTTTTTAGTTCTTAGCATATATAATTTAAAATGCCTGAGGATTTGAAATTTCATAGGATAAACTGAAACATGTCATTACTAAAGTACAAATAACTAAGGAAATAAAAATAATAACCAAATAAACAATGGATGTTTTAGTTGAACTAGATAGCCAAAGATGGTGGGGGAGAGAGAGACTGAAATATGTTATCTTTATGAAAGGATGAAAGGATGAAAAAAATGGAAAACTAATTAAATCAGTACAGGCAATTCAAAATCTGCAGTAGAAACTACCCATTTGAAAGGGAATTTCAAATAATTCTTAAAATGCAATGACTTTTTTGTGTTTGTAGTAAATCTGTGCGATTACTCAAAATTCTCCTATAATGTAGAAAGCCTTATTTCCTGTGTTTGATGAGAGGATGTGATATTTAGCAAAAGGCACCTGGAAAATCAATGATGACTGAATAGCCTTTCAACTAATTCTGATCCCACAAGAAGATGAGATAAGTAAAAATAGTGGAGTGAGAACTCCATTCCCATATTTAGCTTCTCCACATTGCAAACTCACTTTTGTTTTAAAATAGCAGGATAACTACCTCTGGGCAGGCGAGTTTGTAAATAAAATGATCAGTGTGATTTCTGGAATGTCTGATACTTTGTATATGTATGCTAAATACAGAATTTTATGATGCAAAGAGAAAGATACAGTGTGATATGAAAAATGTACAAAACCAGGGAGAGACATGGACACCAAATAGGAAACAAAAGGCATAAGCAAAATATGAACAGACAAGGTTGCTGAGAAAGGGGATATTTTTAATATTTATATTGAATTTATTTGAAATTTTAAAAATCATGGATTTTTACCCATAATATGAACATACAGAATTTATCACATTTTGATACACCTTTTTTTTTAAGGTATAGATTGTATTCTACTGTTTAGCTAGTTTTACAATAATTTTTGTGGATACAGGTGTAAAGCATTAACATTTCCAACAACTAGCAATGCCCAGCACATTCCAGACATGCTCATAAATACCTGAATGAATGAAAGTTTTATTTCCCACCATGCTAGACACACTGTAAGCAACACAGAATAGAATTGAACAGATCATGCCCTTGAGGAATTTACAGTCTTATGGAAAACACAGTACAGTCAAAGTAAAACTACCCCAAAACATCACAAAAGCATAAGAGGTGTGGTTACACAGACAATAGTTGACTCATAAGGACTATTCAAAACAAAGGAAGGGGAGAAGGCAGAAATAATAATAGCCTTTGGGAAATAAATGTCATTGGTATTGAAAATGTTGCTTAGTCACTTTATCTCTGAGTTGAGTATTACGACAAATTCCTTTATTTTGGAAATGATTTACTTATTCAACATCATTGACATTTGAGTGCTAATTATTTATTAGCTAAAGGGAGAAAACGATGAGCAAGAAATTTTATTTTTCTCACGAAAATCAGTGATCTACTTTAGTGGGCAAAATGCAACAGAAATGTATGCATTACAGTACATCACAATAGGATATATTGCAGATAAATGAACACAGTGCTTTTGATTTGAAGAGGATAAAACAACCACTCAACCTAGAAGAGTCCAAAAATGTTCATTAAAATGAATGAATAGAGATTTAAGAAGGAGAGCCAGACAGCCAGACATAGGCATGAGAGATGGACATATATTGAAAACAGAGAAAACCATACATAAAACTGCAGGGTCATGAAAGAGATCGTATTAGAAAGAGAACGAGACACTGGTGAATGAATTGTGGAAGAGCATGAACATATGGAGGATGGGAAAAATTGAGAGATAGCTTCAGTTTGGTCAGACAGATGGATCTTACTGTGAATGGTCTTATATGTCAATGCCAAGATAAATATTGGGTTATATATTGGATACATAAAGAAGGAGAGGTTATTGCTTTTTGGCTTTTTTAGAAAATAGGATGCCATATTAATGTAATACATCGAGCAAGTATTTATTGAGTGCTGATTGTGTGCTAGTCAGACACTGTGCTAGATGCTAGGGATAACAGATAACTAAGACAAAATTCATACCTACAATTAATTTACTCTCACTGATTGGGGGTGGCGGGCAAAAGGAGATCCCAAAGTTAAAATACAATAATACTTTACCATAAACTCCATGCTAGAGCTATATAGAAGGTGAATGTCCTAGGGCTCACCAGAGAAGACTTCCTACAGGAGAAAGAACCTGAGCTGAATCTTGAAGACATTGTAGCTAGGCCTAATGAGAATGATGGTGGATATGAGGGGGACACCAGGTAGAACTATATGAGCAAATATAAATATATCAGGGTGCAATGTTATAGAAAATGGAGCACCAATGGAAAGAGGCAAGACTTAAGGCAGAGTTTCCATGTAACAGATAAGAAGAGGAAGTTGAGCCTGTGAAGGAGACTAAAAAAGGAGCAGCAGGAAACAGAGATGGATAGTACAAGAGAACAGTGTTATAACACCACAGGGAGGAGAAATTTTATAAATGAGATGTGGTCGACATCATTAAATGCTGCATAGTGGTTGAAAAAATAAGAACTCATTGAATTCAGCAACCGAGAGGTCTCCGGTGACTTTGGTAAAATCATTTTCATTGTAACTGTTGATGTAAATGCCACATGGCCATAGTTGAGGATCAAAGAGGTGAGAAAATTGGGGCTTAAAGAGAAAAGCAGAAGCTTGACTACGAAGCAAAGGCCAGAGCTAGGTTGATAGACAGAGAGGAGTATGCAATTGGGTTCAGATTGTTTTTAAGACATGACAGGTTTAAAAGCAAGGACAAAGGTCCATCTGAGACAGTGGGGTATGGGTCAGTTGGAAGATACAGATCAGGACATGAAGGGCTTGGGGTTCAAAATAGAAGGGATGTCCTTGCTCGGATAGGAGCTAATATACCATCTCCTTTGGCGGGAAACAGAAGGCATTATTCTCAAATGGTACACTTGTTCCTTCCCTACTATTTTTCTGTAAATTAGGTGAGGTCATCTGAGGAGGGGAAGAAATCCAGCAGTTCTATGACGCATTAGGATGGAACTAAAGACGAAATTGATAGTAACACAGAGCTGGGGGAAGTCACCAAGCAGTCAGCCTCTGAGAAATACAGTCATATCCTGAGGGTTTCGTTTAACCCAGTGGTCTTCATCCCCGGCTGCACATTACAATCAATTGGAGAGCTTTTAAAATAAAAACGCCAGGGTCCCAACCCACACCAATTAAAGCAAACTCTCTGGAGGCTAATTCAGTTAATACATCCCCTCTGAGATAAATTGGTCAATTTAACTGAATTGACAAAAAAACAACTTGAAACGATATTGTTTTCTGAGGGAGTTTCTCCCTCATTGCCGACGAGTAATGTACTCACTGCCAGGCTGGTTGAAACATTTAGTTATGTATATCATACTCGTATTCCTGATTTACAGAGGGGGAAAATAGAAGTTTGATACATTCAGGTCACAGAGCTGAAGCAGCAGCTCACCACTTCCTCTTTTTACTGGGCATATAGATACTGAGAGCAATATAAATTTGATGTTAAATGTCAAAGATAGCCTCATTTTCATACTTATCATGTATTACCAGCTGAAAATGGCACCGATTTACTTTGAGATAAGTGTATCTTGGGACAAAATGAAAATGGGTCACAACTAAAGGAGCTGCACTTCATTTGCATTCCCACTGTTCCTTTTGGTCACATTTAGCTTATTAATTCCAAGGAAATAAGACAAGACAAATGTAGGTTTGCAGCGTGGACATAATTTTGAGAAGAAAATTAAATATTTAAATATGACTTTATGAAACATGAATTCTTAAAGTTCCTCAAAAGTGCCAATAACTCAACATATACATTAATTTTACACCTCCTTTTTTGTGTCTCTAATGATCATCCAATTTATGCTTTAATGGCTTATTTAAATTAATTTATAAAAATATTTCAAATTTCACATTTCTATTACATAGTTAAGGTCAATATTTATAGCTAGACTTTTAATGAGTGGTGTTTCACTGGGAAAAATACCTCCTTAGTTCTGGCACAAGGTAAAAAGAGACATCTTGGCAAATTTCATTTGTTGCCCTTTTTTTAAAATGATGTTATGAACCTATTTGAAGTTAATAAAAGTTCATGCTCATTTTCTTGTTATTGAATAATCTTCTCTTAAAACTTTTGAAGGATGCATATTCTCAGCAGGATCTGTAATTGCATATTTATTCTTAAAATACTTTCAGTGTTATGACATTGTTACTTTTAATAATTATTAACACATCTAATATCTCCCTGGATATTTCGACCAAATTCTAAAGGAAAAAAAGGCCAACAAAATCTTTAGATATAAAAACATAAAGCAAAAAAAAAAAAAATAAGCACATTTTTATTGCTTTTCGAAATCTGCTTCCCAACGGATCTAATGTTGCTTTCTGTAAAACTATAAGGAATGTTTTCTGAATGTGTTACCATTGTTTACATTTATTTTGTTCTTTTCTACATAAATTTTCTTTCCAAATTATGCAAGGATAGCATATGGTATTTTTCCTACCTGTTTAGAGTATTTTAAAGAAAATTAAAACAGCATAAAGACTATGTTATTGGAAAATGTTTTGTGAGGTTTTCATAAAACGGCTCCAGTTTTCTTCATTTTCATAACCATAAAAATATTGACTACACACAATAGCATTTATTCTGTGCTATGACACCAAAGGTCACATTTGGCCTCTTTTTTTCTTACTTGCTTTTTTTAATTATTTCATCTCCCAGAGAGTAATGACAGTACTGGCAAATGTGAGAATTTAATTTTTCTCAGTAAGGCAAAGCTGCCTGATAAAGTTAAAACCTGGGAGGAGTATGATTAGCTTATTTTATAAATTGTAATAACTTAGGAAGAAAATAGTGAACATTGTCAGACACTGTATTTAGAATTTAAAAACAGCAATTTCAAACAAATTAAAAGAAAGATATCGAAATGTACATCCAAACTTATAAAGATATTAGAGCTTAGTTGTACCTTCAGGTGTTGAAGACTAGATGAAAAAAAAGAACCTATGCAGGAGAAGATACCTAAAGAAACTGAAATGGCATGATAGATACTTGGCTAAGGAACTCTAATTTTAAAAAGAGAAGAGCAAATCATAGGTGGATAGACATTTGACCAGCGTTGAATAGTGTATATGTAATATATACTTGTAAAAACACTGTCAGGCTGTCTAAAGCTAAAAGACTTAGAAATGTGAAATTTTCTGGGGAAAAAAGCATAATTAAAAAAAAATATATATATATATATATTTATATGAAGGAAAACTATATATACTATATTAATAGTTTAAGGCTAGGATTATCTAGGGTTATCTTTATATATTAATACAAATATAGAAAAGGTATCCAGTATTATTCAAATAGATGATTTATTATGCTACTTTAACTACAGAACGTGTCAGAATTTCTAACAATCTCCTTTGTTTATCCTCAAAAATGAAAATGTAGTACCATGTTCTCCCGAAAATAAGACCGGGTCTTATATAATTTTTGCTCCAAAAGATGCATTGGGCTTATGTTCAGGGGATGTCATCCTGAAAAATCATGCTAGGGCTTAATTTCCGGTTAGGTTTTATTTTCAGGAAAACACGGTATGTAGCAAAAGCTTCCAAAATTTGCTTATCTGGGCTGAAAATTTTGGAAGTTGCTGTGTTATTGCAACAATTTTCTAACCTTTCTCACCTCCAGTTTCTCTGTTTCTCTGTTTTCACCTTTGCTTCACATATTACTACTAGAGTGTATATATATATATTCTTTTAATATAGACCATATATATACATATATATACATATATATATACATATACATATATATATGTATATATATTCTTTATTTTTTTTTCAATATGCCATTCCATTCTGCAAATAATTCATTGGTGTACAATCCAAGTCAAAATTTCTTAGCTTGGCATTTTGAAGCTTCTAAAAACTTACCCTGAATTTCTTTTCAGCTTCTTTTTTCCTTGTCCCAATCATAAATAATGCTCCAAAACTGTAGCTATGACCACACCTATGTTGCCTTCCATTATGTCCCTTAAGTGAAAAGCAACCCAGACTTAGAGTCAGAATACTTCGGTTCAACAACCATCTCCTCCATTGCGTGTTTATGGTGATAATAGATATCAATATTTTCTTTAATTTCCTTTCTGTAACAGAAATTGTATTGATTACATATATTACTTATAATTAATGCAATAACTGTGCCTTTTAGAGTTGACAGAATAGGTAAAGTAAATTTTGCAACAAAACAGCTCTTAAGTGCTGGAACCAGGATTCAAACTTAGATGTACATGACTTCAAGTCCATGTTGTTTTCATTCTATCATTGTGAATTAAAGAGCCCAAAACACTAAAAAATTTAAGATATACAAACCATGGACATGATCAGTAAACAGTTACATTTGTGAAGGATCACATGAAGTTTTGGCTCCTATGAAGTTTATTTCAAATAAAATTGACTCTCAATTACAGCCTGCATGACCTTTGGCCTCCTTAGGTGAGAACTGTTTTTGTTTCTGTTTTCCTGTGCCACCTAATCCCTGACTTAACAGTATTTGTGGATTTTGTTCAAATAATTTCTCTGAATGAACTTCTCCCTCTTGTGGTTCAGCTCCTCTGAACTGTCCCTTGGAAAAGTTCTCCCTTTCTTCTGAAAACTAAGTTTCTCCCCAAATTTCAAAATAGCATTAATCTATTGGGTAGGTAGACATTCCTCTTTTATTTTCTTTATAGTTAAACATTATCTTAAGCACTGGCATCACATAATTATATTTCAATAATGTACTCCAGGAAGTTTGAAGTTACTGTTAAACCATACATGGACTAATTTGGAAAGAAACAAACAATTTTACATACGGATGTTCAGGCCTTACCTATCCCACTGCCTCAAACCTTAAGCAATACTTGATCTTAGTAATTGATAGTGGCTACGGAAGAATAGGTAATACATACAAAGGATAGTGTTTCATTTTCCGATTATTAGAGGGCTTTTTGTTTGCTTGTAATAGAATTGAGAATTCGCAGCTGTTACTGAGGCTTGATTTCATTAAAACATGGGGAGACATATTATGGGTTGTTTCTTTGGTAAAGCTTTTGATGGTAGGGGTTTTTGGTAGGGGTTCTGGTGATGTGAACAGTAGTCATTCTTTTTCAATCTTATAAACTCAGTATACACCTTAAGGGATGTTCAGAGGAATGTGTCAAGAACTGTGAAGTCTGAGATGTTATGTAATTGCGGGTTAACGAGTTAGTTTGCCACACTTTTACAACTGCTAAAGAAAGTCAAAAGACCCCTAGGTCAGAGACAAAGGACAGTTTACTACTCAGAATAAGAGTAGTCGCCAGAACATCAGCATAGTTGTCATTTCCTTGAGCCCTAGTTCCCACAGGGTCACATGAAGAGGACTGGATAACAGCTGCTCATGTTAATGGATTGTGTTATAGGAAAGGAGCCCTGAGTATAGAAAATCCAAATATTTTATAATGGGCACTATGCATGCCTATTCCTTTGTTCTGGAAGGGATACGCTATCTCTATCTTCCAAAATTGTAAATAAACTTGTCCTTTGCTCTGGAAGAAGACACTGTCTCTATAGTCCAAGGTTGTCAAATGGATAACCTTTTGTTCGATATACAAACAACATTAAAGGTTTTTCCAAAACAAAGGCAAATAGTGCCTCTGGTCACAAGAAGCCTACAACTATAATAGACCCACAGAGAACTGCCTACTGACTATGTCCACCTCTCATTTCTACAACATCTTGGCTTTTGGTACATTTTGCCATGAGAATTTCAATCAGTCTGAAACTCTGATTAATCTGAATGCCAGAGGCTAGAAACAAATCTATTCGATTTTCATCATACAGCATTTAATTAAGATTATTATCAACAGGACTCCAAACTACAGAATGAGGCCAACCTCCTGGGACTCAGCCCCCACTAGCAGAACAAATTACATCAACCATCAATGTCTACTTTAGAAAGCCAGATGGCTTTCTTCTTTCATTTCTGTATTGATCGTTGTACTTGTTCTAAGGCATTAATCCAGATAGCATGGGATGCATTAACAATTGCTGTAGTCCACAAGGTAGATGTCTAGGGCAATTTTACCATCTCATACAACCCTGGCCAGTAAGTTGAAGTTGACTTGAATGCCTTCCAGAATCAACGGTGGTGTCATTGATCAATTCAGCTAAAGTCAGGGACTAATTTTATGCCACCTTTTCTAATTCAATGACCCTCATTATCATAGGAGAACTGCCCATAGGGTACTCATAAACAACGAATCAGCCATTCCTCTCAGTAGTTCCCCCAAGTAGGTCACTTCAAATGGCAAACTCTTCACAGTTATCTGTGGCTACTGATATGTGGTGTTTTCCTTAAACTCGTGAACATCTGTTATTAAAACCTTTAAGATGGAAATCACCACATTTTTGCAATGGAGACTAGTTAATACATGTCTTCCACATAAGAACAGTTTCTAGGTCATACACCATACCTTTGGAAAAAAAGTGTTGTGTAAAATTGCTGCCCTCATCTCCCAAGGAAAACCTACATTAGTCAGGGGACCGGGTTAATAGTGCCCTTAAAGTCTCCAGATGGTTTTTAATACCTTAGGTTTCCCAGTTAAGTTCAAATGATTGAGTTTAGTTGTTGTTTTTTGGAGGGACTCTCTGCCTTATTTGTCTGTGCTGATAGAAGGTTGGCATTTGTCTACCCATGAAAAAACAGAGTGAAAACTATAAGAATGGTGGTGGGGAGACTATTTTGAGTTATGAACAGATGTTTTACCTGGGAGGTGTAGAAGCTGGGCTCATGCCCTTCTTGGTAAGCTTAAGGACAGTCATGACCAAATCATCATTGAAGACATCTAGCAGGAGATGGCAGATCTGTCAGTAAGATACATTTATGGTACTCAGAACCATTTGGGAATGCCATATCAAGGTATTTTTCTTCTTAAAAAAGGCTCCAGGGGTGATTTTTAAAAACGAAGATCACTAATGTGGCTCTTTCCCTTATACTAATCTTTCCCCCTATGTTATTCCCCCTTCACCACCACAAAATCAGTGTGTTCTATTTCAGGAGTGATAATTCTACCTTTTCTCCAATCATCATATATCCTTATTTGGACATTTTATTCAAATATATCAGATATAAAAAGAACAAGGACCTTTTTATAAAACTTACAGAGACTCCATACAACTCCATATTTGGTCCATGTGGGCTTCTATAAATGGGCTCAGTGATCAGTTTGTACTTTACTGAGTTACCAACATCCTCATGATTTAGGATCATGTCAATCCAACAGAAGCAGCCGTTTGTTACCTAGACTGGAAAACCAAGCAGAGATATACAAGTCAAGCGAGATGTGATTGCTGTCAGGGGAAGAAAGACATACCATGCCTAGAAATAGTCAAGGTGGACTCCCAAATTAGCAAAATAGATTTGTTTGCCCCAGCCCTGTTATCATTATCCAGGAAGCAGCTGAGAAGAACAATGATCCCCTTCTGGAGATTGCCTCATTCAATGACCGAGAAAAGGGGGTGAGGTAGAGTTAGGAATTTTGTAAGTTCAATTTTTAATAAGCTATTTCCACAGTCAACAATTTTAGATGCTTATGAATAGTAGAAAACATGGAAGATCTATCAAATTATTTTACTATCAGCTCAGTTTTGAATGGCTTTTGTGACAATTGTTTAACCACTTTCAGACTGCAAATGGTCCTGAAAGACAAAAACATGACAAGTTTTGATTCAAGGGCTCCAGTGATATAGCTGAATTTGGCTCATCAGACTGGACCAGCAACAACAGTTGCTGAAAAGGTGCTATAGTACCACTGAAAACTCTGAGAAGTGATCAAAGATCTGAAGCAATCAGTCTACCAGGAGTAGGCAGAATGTGACTCATGCAAAGTGACTTCTCTTACCAAAGGACAAATGGGATAGATTTTGGCAGTAATCACAGTCTGAGATATAATGGTATCCTCTACACCAGAAACATAGAATCCTTTACTTTGTATCCAGTTTATAATGGTATATGTATTACCATGTCCAGTAGGATTTTGGCTCTAGGCAGCAATGGTGGAAGTCTGGGTGGTACAGAATTCATCAGTAATTTGCTTCCAATAGATCTTGTCAGAGAAGGGGCCTTAGCATGAGCATCTGCATTAAAGAGTCAGTTTGTTGTATCATCAGCTGTAATTTTTTTTTTTTTTTCTTTTCAAATTACAGCCCCAAAGAGTGTGTCTTTCATCTTCCAATCTGTAGTTTTCCAAGTGGCAGGTGAAACAGTTAGGAAATTGGCAACAATCCAAGAGTCATTAACTATATAAGGTTCATCAAGGGAGTATTATCCATAGCTTTGAGACTGTCCTTGAGCTCTTTCTCCTCATGGAGTTGAGTGACCAACTTCCATTTTAGATTTTGCATTGCTAATGCAGAGTTTGAACAGCTACAGCAGACCAGAGGGTACCATCATTGAAATAGGCCCAAGTATTTAGGAAAAACTCTAAATTGATGGTACACTGAATCAGAGGCTTTGCTTCAGACAGTGGAATGGGGGATGCAGTTTCTCCCAAAATAAATAGCGGTTACTTTTTCATGAAAACCTGAGATGTCTTTGGAGCAAGGTTGGATGCAGTCTTCAAAATCATTTTCATTTGACAGGCAAGGCTTGTGGTCCCCCTCAGCTTATTAATCAATGAGTCCAAGTTGACCCACCCCAGGTGGGTCTTATTTGTCAAGAACCCAGTAGAAAAAGAATAGCTGTTTTTCAAAAGGAATGTACCTGGTAACCTTGTCATTCACCACACCCTCCTTTTGCCAGAGGCTCCAAATAGCAAAACCATTAGTCACAGACACTTATAGCTCAAAGGAGTCATTAAGGTTTCAGGGAAGAAAGGTAATAGTACTTTTCTACATGATTATCTTCCCAGTAGCAGAATCCCCTCTAGTATTTATGGGTCTTTATCATATGAGCATATAACACATCAGTACTAATTATATATTGAAAGGTAGAAACCCTAACAACGGTACATTGATTTTTCCCAAAGGGTCCCGCCCACAAGGCCACGTTAGCTTCTGTTCCCCATTGTGAACTCTACTGGGACCTCACCTATTGGCTTTTGGCATCCAATATCCCCCGGTGATGACGAGAATAGTGACTTAGTTGCCTATACGTAATAGTCATACATTTTGAATCCCTCCTGTCTCCTAAATTCTCCAGCATATTTAGAGAGCTGACTAGGGCCTGTGGTCCCCATGAGGGGGGTGGGGGTAGGGTCAGGGAGACTTCAGTCCTATCACTAATCATCCATGTCCTTAAAGCTTCTGAGATCAGGTTGGTGGAAGAAGGGAGGAATCAAGAAACATGAAAGGAGAGAGTGGTTCATGCCTGAAAGCAAAGTGAGTTTACTTTCAGGTTTGCACAGTGCAGTGGCTGCATTTAGGAATTTTCCTAGATATCTTTGAGTCAGTTTCTTATCCTCCAGTAGGTCAACTTTGTCAGCATTCTAGACTCAATCTGGGACAGTAAAAGCCAGAATATTAGTGAATGCTTCATTTATGGTTTCCTACGGGAATTTGTTTCAGTAAAACATCCCCAAGAGGGCTGAAAGCTTCATTATAGCAGCCAGAATCCACTGCCAAAAATGCTGAGGACTTTTTATGTTATCTCCAAATGGATCTGTGGTTGGCATTATACACTGCAGTACGATCTGAGTCATAAGATGATCCTTCTGTTGTCATTCTTCCTTACCAAGCATTATTCTCTGTGCCCTCTCAACTCTGAAGGGAACAAAAGTTCTAACAATTAGCCTTTTTTCACACAGTGGTCAAAAAATTCCCTATTTCACTCAGGGTAGGTAAGCATCTCTATAACTTATCTGAAGGTAGGCAGACACCTCTGTCCCCTCTCCCTAGTACACATCTTAGTAATACTAGTTGATGCTATGGTGTGTACCTGAGACCGACTGCCAAACTGGTGAGACATTTCACTACCTGGAAGAGAATTAGCATACACAGCATTTTGTTAGGACTGCTATCTTTGATCTTACTTTACAGAACTCAGCCTGCAGCTCCCTCCCCAGCGCCTTCTCATTAATAGGCCGTAGAGGATCTTTTATTACCTGGTTGGCCATTTAATTTGGTCATTGTGTTTGCCATTAATTTTCAGAGACTTTTCTCAAATCCAATTAATTAGCCTGTGTGACTGTCATCCTTCGTCTTCTGGAAAGCATTTTCTTTGTCAGCATCCTGTCCTCATAATCCAAACTGTCAAAAACTGTAAAGAGTCTGAGATTTTACCATACTTGCAAATTAAAAAGGTAGACTTACACAGTTTCATGGATGCTGGCAGAAGACAGAATATGCGTAGGTCCTAGTATATTACTCACGACAATGGGAGTAGCCAGAGTATAAGCTTTGGCACCACTTTCCTTGAGCCCCAGTTTCCACGTGGCCAAATGAAGAGGACAAGATATCAGCTGTACATACTGTGCATTATGGGAGAGGAACACTAAATTTAGGGAATCCAGACCTTTAATAAGGGTGGTAATTATGCCCTAAAGGGAGAAATATTCCTGTCTTCCAAAATTATAAACAAACCTGTCATTTGTTCTTGATGGAATCACTATCTCTCTCTCCTAAGATTGTTTGCTACTTAAAATTCTTGAAAGTATAGTCCAGAACAAATGGTTTTGTGTGCAAGAAGTGCAAAAACACAAGGACGCTTGGAGAATTGTCTCCCAACTGCCTAGAAATAAACTGCTTGATCTTGATGGCATTAAATTCCTCTTCAGCAGCCGGCTGTGACTCCATGGGCCATGACGGCCATGATGGGTTTACAGGGGATTGATTGCTTTCCCATCCGTGGACACAGAGAAAATGTTACTAATACAGTGATTGGAAGAATGTGGCCCCTGTTAGCAAATGAAAGAAAATGGAGAGAAAACTACAATTATAAAATCAGTATAATTTACTTTAGTGAACATTCCAACCTTCCATGCTGAATGTAATTTATTCTGACCTTGACATGAATATAAACCAATAATTAGTTTTAAGTGCTGAAGCTGATCATAAGATCTATTTATAGACATCGATATAGACGTAGATATAGATACATATCAAACAGACAAGCAAAATTTTGTATTAGGTGGGTATGAATAAAGAAAAATATGTATTAAGAAATCTTTAGAGAATTCTTTAGAATTTTAAAGACTAAAATGCTTAGAAGCGGTATAATTTTTTGAAATATCAATGTGGAAATATAATTTTCTATGCACATGCTTTTGGTCAATCTGAAACATTATGTTTTTTGAAGGACATAGAGCAGTACGATAAATTCACTAGTGCTGGTTATCAGATTTCTGCAAGAGTAGAGCTAACAATGGCACTTTTCTAGTCCACTAACTAGTAAATGAAGAGGCAAAAATCCTGTTCGGCATAGCCTGAGGCAATTGTAACATTAATATTCAGGTTATAAGAAGGTAGAGGAGAGTGCAAATAGTGGGAATAGACTTGAACCATATAATGCATTGGAGTTAAGGATTCAAAACTTTGGCATTTCAATGATATTTTAAAGAAAGTTACATGTTGTATGTTTGTCAAAGTTGTGATCTTTATATATGAAAATAAATTAAGCTAATTTATCCTATTAATGTATTATTGCTCATTTTAAAAAGCAGGTTCTGTTTACTTTATTTGAATAGTAAATAAGCAAAAACTTGCATGTTAAACAATATAATACAAAACATTAAAAATAGACAGTTTCAAGTTTTATGTTTTCTGTCATTTCGCACAATGTTGTCCAACAACTGAGGATTTAATGTTTTATGACAGATAAGAAAATGCAGCCTCTCTTAAAATAATCAGATTATCTCATGTGTGATGAAAAATAAAGCATACTGGGATTTTAACAATAAAATACTGTTTTGTGTTATTTTGTATGTAATTGCCACCTTAATATATCTATATATAAGTGTGTATGCGTGAACATGGGCTTAAGTTAACATACATACACATACACATATGTATTTGTTATATGTTTTAAATCTATCAATTTTATTTTATTTTAGTGTTGAAACAAAATGTCAAATGAAACAGGTACTGCTAATAAGTTTATATATTTTATTGTTACTTCATTACTTTTAAACATTATCATTCAAATTATGCAGAATCAGAGTGAAGGAATCCTAAATATAGCATCTCCTTTTGCTAAAAAGCAAAATATTACTACAGCGCTAATATCTAAGAAAAGTCTTTTATTCACAGGTAGCATAAAAATTGAGTTTAAGAAACTATAATTACAAGTGAAAGCAGTAATGCATACTATGTAATAAATTTTATTAATGGAAGAACAACAGAAACACATTGCCATCAGCAAGCTAAGAATAATTATATTATTGGCAGGAAAATTGAATTCTTCAAGCTTAAGAACATTTTCTTTGAAATCAGTCCATGAATACCATCATCTTCAAGCACTAAGGATGTGACTGGTATCCTTGATACTTTTCTTCTGTTGGTTTCTATTAAGCATTGTAAATTTATGAAGTTATTTGACATTGGAAGGTTGCTAAAAATTTTATTTTAATATATTTGTGCATAGTAGAAAATACAAAAATGTGAAAAAATAGAAAAAAATAATGTATATTTACAAAAATATTTTTGCATGGGTAATAATTTGGCTGACAGGAAGTGATAACTATTTTAAACTTGAAATCCTCCATCTTATTTGTAAATAAATGACTGAAAAGAGGACTACTCAATATCTGTTCTGTTAGCATTGTGGTTTTTTGTTTTGTTTTGTTTTGTTTTACCTGGAGATTAGATAATAGAAATAAAATTGCTTGCCATGTCTACTTTTTATTCCTTTTACATTGTAGTTAGAATCAGTTTTCTTTGTCTCTCTTTTCTTTCTTCTATGTTTGTGTTTGCTATTCACTCTATCTCTTCTTGTCCCCACTTCACCTACATGCACACACACACATACACACACATACACACACACACACACACAGTAATTGTGTCTTCAGGAATTCTTTATTAAAATGCCTCTTTTCCTGGAAGATTAAGATATCCGTCCATTAATACATATGTTCAAATTAATCTGGGAGGTTATTTACCAAACTAATCAATTTTCTGAGTTATTTATCAAATGAGACTCAAATAAGTCAGAGGATGTGATCAAGAGGGCCAGCAACAAACAGACCCTAGAAAAAGACATCTAGTCTATTGCTGTCCCGACCTGCAGGATCGACAACGGAAGACCTGGGGGAGAAATAGGGGCTCGGGGGAACAGGGGTACGCGAGAAATGGAGACAAGACAGGAGTCTGATCAAGTCTCTCTTTATTGAAGGTAACAGCTTGTATATATATATTTAGGCACATCAAAGAAACGCCTGGTCTCCCGATATGGGGACCGACCAATCAGAGGGTGCTTCGTCATTTCGGCATAGCGGGCGGGGAAATGGCGGGCTGGCTGAGAAATCGAAACTTAAACAATAGAATCAAAACTTAAGCTTGGCCCAGGGGCAACCAGGTGCAAACATGTCCGGGCATGTCTGGGCGGGTCCGGGCAGGCCAGCCCCGGACATATTGCTTTTCTCCTTTCACTCTCTAAATTCTTAGCATCATGCTTTGCTCCTATACTGATGACTAAAATGTCATTATATTCATTCTCAATTTATTCTATTAATATTTGTAGATTATTGATTGAGTGTATTCTATATATCAGACATCAGACTAGGTTCTTGGAATAAAACATTGAACCATAATGGACATGGTCTCCACTCTCATTGAGTTTACTGTCTAGTTGGGGAAAAAACAATTAAATGCATACTTACATAAGTGCATAATGACATTCTAAAAAGCAATTGACTCAATACAAGCATTAAATAGGGTGGTTGCCTAGAAATGCGAAGATTTACCTGACCAAATAATGATTAAATTGACCTCTGAAGGGTGCGTAAAACTTCAATAGGAAAGGAAGGGAGAGAAAAACTTTCAGGCAGAGGGAGTATGTGCAAAGGCCGTGGCAAAAGGGAATATGGGTGAAGAAATGAGAAGGCAGGAGTAGCTAGAGAGGAAAGACTGCTTTGAAATAAGCTTGTAGAGACAAGTAAGGCCAGACTGTGCAGGATTTTATAGGCTATGCTGAGGAAGTTTGGTTTCATTCTAAGAGCAATGGGAAGTCACTGTTGTGGTTTTGCTATTTTTAGTCGTTGAGGGTATATATAATCAGATATGCTATTTGAAAATGTAAAATGCTGGCTATAGAGTAGAAAATGTAATTGGCGATTGTCCCAGCAAGAAATGATAATAACTTGAATCATTGTAGTAATGGTGGAAATGCAGAAGTAAATGAATTTCAGAGATGATGTAGGAGGAAAAATCCATAGGATTTTGGTGATGGATTAAATAAGTGGAACCGGGGGAAAAATCTGAATTATAAATTACTTCTGAATGTCTGGCTCCTACCATTTTCTCCTTCTATATTGTTGTGTAAACAATCATTCCAAAACGTGGTAGTATAAATAACAATATTTCTTTTGCTCAGGTATCCACAATTTGGGCAGGACTTAGGAGCGGCAGCTTCTCTTTGTATCACTTGGCATCTGCTGGGCAGTTCAAAGACTGGGACTGGAAACATTTCAAGTTTCTTTTGTTCACACGTCTGCAGTTTGATGCTGAAATATGTTGGGGCTGTGGCCAGATCCCCCACATGTGGACTTTCTGTGTAAGTCCCTGACTTCATACAGCCAAAGTTCCTTTTATAGACTAGTGGCTGGATTCCAGGAACAAACTCCCTCAGAGAAAGTGCTAAGCAGAAGCTTAGAGCCTTTATGACTTTGCCTTGGAATTGCTCAGCATCACCTCCATCACATTATATTCCTTAGAAACAAGTCAATAAGTTGACCTCTGTTCAAGAGGGGTAGTGTCAAAGGGTTTGTAGACATGTTTAAAATCAGTACAGATAACAGATGGCAGATAGAGCCACTGTAGAGAGAGAGAACATTAGAAAAAGACAACATTTGGAAAAATATATTTATATTTTTTTCTTCTGCATCTGGTTGATCTTTAAGCATCTGTTATGCCTCCTCTGCTTTTTCAGAAATTTGTCTATTACTCGTTAACTAGTGACTTCTAAAATCTATCTAACCTTAACTTCTCGCCTAAGGACATGTATCTCCAACTGCCGGTCACCCCAACGATATCCCAACATCATCTCCAGTTTAAATGATTTAAAAGTAAATAACTTACTTTGCCCTCAAAATTTCTCTTTTCCTTGAAATCTTTTCCTTGAAATCTTTTCATAGAGAAATCATTTGGTTCAAACTCTTGGATTTCTCCTTCACTCTTCTCCCTCATCCATCCCTTCTTTTCTTTCCTTTTTTTCTTTCTTTCCATTCCTTTTCTGCCTTACAGTATTCTGGACACGTGACCTTTTTGCTGATCCCAGAATAAATAAGCTCATTTTCTCCTTAGGATGTTGCTCTTAGGGTTTACTCTTTCTGGAATAATTTTCCCAGAAATATGTCTCGTTCCTTTTATTCATTCATTTCTCTGTTCAGCTCCTGTGACCACCATTGCTGAAGTCATTTCCCATACTAATCATTCTCTTTTACCTTTTTAAAATTATTTTTCATAAGATAAGTAAGTTCTGGGGATCTAATGTACAACATGGTGACTATAGTTAATAAGACTGTATATTATATAGTTACAAATGAATCTCAGAGACATTAAAATGATTGTCCACACAGCTAAAAAGTGGCAGGATTGGGTTTTAAACCCCAGTCTTCCTCACTTCAGTGCTTGTATTATTTACTATATAATGGTATATTACACCAGTGCCTCCATGCTATCTGGCTGCATAAATCTGGCCGAAAGTAATGCTTACACAAATCTCTCATTGTTGGGGCTATTGTCCTGAAATGCATTGACACACTTGGAGATATTATAATCTCCTGGAACCTCACATAGTACAAGTACAAACTTTTGAAATCATCTATTTTCAAAACCAACCCAAGTTTTGTAACAGAGATACCCTATCTTGTTTTTTGTTTCTCTTTTGTAAGTTATCAGAGTCGGCTTACCAGGAAATGTATTCGGCACTGGAAGTCTCACTTATTTCATTTTATCAAGTCACAGCACAATGCTGTTGTCACACATTTATGCTCTTTTTAACATCATTAAAGGAATAATGTTAAGGGCCTGGCTTTTCATCTATATTGACAGGCTACAGAGTTTCTCTGTATGTTATTTCATAAAGCCACCTATATGATGCAGAGGAACAAGGAGCAGTAAGTGCTCTCTGTTTTGTATTTTTTTGTTTGTTGTTTGTTTGTTTTGTTCTTCACTTCAGGGAACTAAACTGAACCTAAAAATATTACGGATCTAAAAATTGTGCTAGTAGATGAAAAATCAGGTTTTCTCAAAGTCACAGTTAGTTGTGTTTCAGTTGGCAAGGTACTAAAACCATATACTCGACCACAGTAGATGGAAGATATGGAGGGAGCTTGGAGGAAAAATTAAAGAAACCAGGTTCACTTTCCTCTGCCACTTCCTAACCACACGACTGGGGGAGATAGTTAATTTATTTAAGCCAGTGAAAGGTTCTCAATGATGGCTAGACTTTAGAATCACATGGGAACTTTAAAACAAATAGTGATACCCTGTTCTTATCCCTAGAGATTAAAATTTAATTGCTTTAGTGTAGGGATTGCACTGAAATCAGAACACTAAAATTGGGGCCTGTGTACCAGTATTTTTAAAAGGTTACCAGATAATTCCAATGTTCAGCTAAGTTTGAAATTCAGTGACTTAATCTAGTCTAGCTTAAATGTTAATGTCCTCCTCTGGAAAATGGAAATAATTGTATCTACTCCCATGGTTGTGAGAGTTTGCTAATAGAAGCATGTAATTCCTGGTACATACTAAGAATATTAGCTGACAGTAATAGTGCCATTATTATTAATCCTCTACCTATGACTACATATAGACTTAGTTCATTTATTCATTTATTCAACAAACATTTGCTGTGAATCTGCTATTTGCCAGTCACTGTTCTGGGTGCTCAAGATAGAATAGTTAATGAACAAAGCAGCCAATGTTCCTAATCTTGTAAAACTCCTATTCTAGGGTAGGAGACACATAATAAACAAATGTAGATATAGGAATAGAGAATATTTGCAGAAAAAATACTGTAGGAAAAACTAAGAGAATGACAGTCTGATATTTTGTACACACTGGTCAGAAAAGTTGCTGTAATACACCATATATATATACTGACCAGGATATATACTGACCAGTATATATAATATATATAATTAACAGTGTATACCTGGTTAAAAACATTATTATTACTTTATTTTATTTTATTTCATTTTTATTTTGTTGAATAACAGTAAAATTGCTTTGTTTGTATATTTGATATTACATTAAAATTGTTATCAGCAAGGCATGATCACTACTATTTTAACGAAAGGGAGAATGAGACTCATTGCTATTCAGTGTCTTATTAATGTCCCATAATGTGGAGAGAGTTGGAATTAAAAATCTAGGCTCTAAATTCATCTTCTCTAGAGTTACTGAAATATGCAGTCTTCAAAGTAATGAAACGGTCTTTTTTTATATATGTACGAGTATGTAATGGTAGTTATATTTTCACCTGTCAGCAAATATTTGAAAATATTTCTGGCCTGTGATTATGTTCACTAAACTACACCAAGATAAAATAATATATTTAAAGGGATGACAGTATATGAGGGAGATGCTTAATAAGCATGAAATTAATGGGGAAATATAATGCAGGTAAACTGATTTCATATATTAATAATTGACAAAGGAAATAGAAATTAATACATATAATATTAATGTGTGTTTAATAAACACTATATTAGATGGATACAGATCCTAAGACTTTTGGAACGTACATTGTTTTTTCTGCCCATATTTCCTGTCCCCAAACTGATCACACATATGTATGCACACACACACACACAAAATACGGCTCATTTTAATTTAGGGAATTCAAGTACTCTTTGGATAAAAGGACAGACTTTGGGGTCATATGGATACGGGTTTTAATTTCCAACTTCACCCACTAACTATCTTCATGACCATAAACACATTGT
Source organism: Rhinolophus hipposideros (assembly GCF_964194185.1). Classification (NCBI taxonomy): domain Eukaryota; kingdom Metazoa; phylum Chordata; class Mammalia; order Chiroptera; family Rhinolophidae; genus Rhinolophus; species Rhinolophus hipposideros. The sequence goes on from NC_138059.1 coordinate 20,876,849, forward strand.
TCATAAACCTCAGTTTCCTGAGCTGCAAGACAGAAATATTCAAAGCCATGTCATACAATTGTTATACGTACATCAAAATTTTGGCATAATACCCAAACTGTAGAGGTTCTAAACCTCTTTTTGCTTGGTTTGACAGGATAAACTTAGTCCTGGTTTATCCAAGTTTCATGAGGAGAGAGAGCAGAACTGTATTAAACAGAGTACACTAGGCCTAGATTGAATCGGACAGCTTGAAAAAGTATAATTTTCTTTCTACAAGCTTCACAACATTTGAATCATGGCTGCACTGCTAGAGAAATTACAAAAAAAGTCACTCTTTGAAAGTATTCCTTCTCTGCAATGATAAATCTAGAGGTACTGGATATAAAATTGGGTGAGAAATGTTTTCCATGAATAATCTTAATTAATTAATTGATGGGCAGCTCTGTGTGAAGGAGGAATTACTTCCCAAGCTTGAATGTGCAGAGTAATCACTTGGGGAACTTAATGAAGGCAGATCACTCAGTAGGTCTGGCCTAGAGCCTGGATTCGGCATTCCAGACGGGTTTCCAAGTGATGTAGATTCTGCTTCTCTGCAAAGCACACCTTCAATAGCAAGAGTAAACGAAGGACTATTGGATCAGAAGTTAGAACTCCTGGGGTGTCTGTTGTGTGAATGATTTTGGAACCAAATACGCTGATGTAAAAATGGGAAAAATTATACTTTGCCTGCTCTCCTTGCTGGAATGTTGTGGATATTAAAGGTCATGATATATGACACACACACACACACACACACGCACACGCACACATACACACATATGTGTGTGACTGTGTTCTTTTAAACTGCAGTCATTTAAATGTGAATGATTCTTTGTATAAAAAATACAAATAGTACAATTATAGATAAGCTAATATAGCATCTCTTAGCTTTTAGATAATCCTGAGGAACAATACATTGATTCAGTACGCCTTTTATATTATATCTTTTCCACTTCCTTTCTTCCATAGTCGTCCTCCCAAAATAAACACACCTATTGCATAAGGAGATGGAAGAATAAGATATGTAAGTCAGGTATCGTCTTTTAGGAGATATTTATTGAGCATCTGGGAAGGTCATATAATAATGAAAATGAATTTTTCATGTTTAGTATATGATTTTTTTTAATGCAAATGGCAAATGGTGAGAGAGGACATAGATTTCAAAAAGTTACTGTGTAGAAATTTCAGGTTTTTAAAGAAATTTAGTACCATCTTGAATTTAAGAGCCTGCCTGCAATAACATGGGCCTATCCTGAGTATCATCTGCTTATAATATATTTGCCCTACAATGTGAAATCATGTAACAAAAACGAATTTTCCTTGGCATTGTTTCTGGCATTATTATGAAACTATATGTATTATAGAATCAGAGTTGGGGGGGAGGTAACGTTATCTCATGTTTCTAATATAGCTGTCCTTATATCAAGATTGCTTTCCCTCTCTATGCCAGAGACTTATAGCAAAGACATGATCGTCACTTCTAAAAGAATCACTGGCAATCTTTGAAAGAACTGTTACCTATGTTAGATAATGGCAGTTTAACCACATTAAAAAAAGTCTATTGTCTCTTGATGGTCTTTGGTGGGAACAATGTCATTGATGTTTCATTTATCCCGTTAATTTTAATGGACAATAAAAGGCTAATGACAGAACTAACTACAGTATGCTTCTGTGATACTGTAAAAATTGTGCTTGTTCTTGCTTGTGTGTGTATATGTGTGTGTGTTTCTTTTTTAAACTATGCCCATTTCACATGTATTACTAATAAATACATTCTGAAGGAAGTTTCTTCCATTTCCTCAGCAGTGGTGATCTAGTGGCTTGTAAGGGAATATCACAGTATAGGAGTCTTCCATGGCGTACACTTGAGGTAAATTGTAAAGGATTTCTATCTTGAGGACTGTGGGGACAGAGTCCCAGAGAGCAGTTTCCCGGCTCTCGGCCTCATGTGGAAAGGTGCTGGCTTGGGTAGTAGATGGCCGTCAGCTGTGACTATTTGTTCATCAGCTGTTACAGGTTAGCCATTAGCCACTGATATAACTGCTGTGGCAACGTTGGTTGGTTGGTTGGCAGAAATGTGGACGGTGGATTGAGGATCGTGTGGCTATTGCTTCCTGTGTCTCCAATCCAGCCGCCAGCGAGAATATAGTGGTATAAACCCTCTCTCTATGGCTCCATTGGTGTTCCTTTTTGGCTTCACCATATCCTGCATTCTTGTGCAGGCAGCGAGAGCTGAGACCCTGCATGACAAGGACTTTAGATATATTCTCTTACAAGACTGTCTGGATGTGGGAAGGGAGGGTAGAGTCAGGAAGATCTCAATTTACTGGGAGGATTTTAGTTTAGAATTACTTTTTTTTTTTTTTTTTTTTTTTTTTTTTTTTTTTTTTTTTTTATGGAGGGCACAGCTCACAGTGGCCCATGCAGGGTTCAAACTGGCAGCCTTGGTGTTATTAGCACCACGCTCTAACCAGCTGAGCTAACCAGCCACCCCTAGAATTTTTAAAAAAGGAGTTGATAGAGACTTTATGTCTCTAATTATATACATCTATATATCTATATCTATATATATCTTTTGTTTTTCTTTTGAGGAATTCCAAATTTTCTGTTTCATAGGACCAGTAGAACCACACACAAGTTCTGCTTACCTGCTCATAAGTCAGTTTGAAGATTTCCTAGGCAAACATTGAATCATTGAAATTGATTTGCAAGTTTCCAGTTCAATGCAAGAAGACAAAAGTCACTCATTTCCGTATGTGCTGCCTGGAACTGCTTGGGCAGATTGAGATGTAGAAATAGACTGACACTAGGCAGGTCTGTGTGAGTCACTTCATTTGAGAAAGCCCAAACTTCCTCTTCTCCAATCCCTTGGTGTTTCTCAAGCATACCAGCCAAATTTCTCTCTTTAATTATTTGGCAGTATGCCAGCTCATCTCTACTCCAGACTTGGCTGCTGAAGGGAGCATAGAGGCTTAGTGCCATTTGAGTCCAGAGGAAATGAATGGTACAGCTGAATATCATCAGGGTAATGATGGTATCTCATTGCTCTCTAAATCTATTATTTAGGACAGAAATAGAGCAGGGGCTTTCCTGGCATTTCAATTATAAGAATTAGAAGGAAAATGTGAACAATATAGGGGCAATGAGGGGAAAGTTTTGGAGAGAAATTCAGAGTGCATTTAACTTTCTCTTTTCTCATTAGAGAATACAATATTGCAAAGCAGAGATTTGCTTTCACTTTTAAAACAAGAAATTTTCTAAATGATTTAACTTTCTAAAAATCTTTGGTGGAATTAATTTTTGTTTCTTGGCTATGTTAATATTATGATTTTAATGAGGGAGGCAATGTGTCCAAAATCTCTGTACACTCTATAAACTGTATCTCTTATTCTAGTAACTGCTGTGGCGGCAGTTAATTTTTTTTCAGTTGCACCTGAATGGGCCCCTCTTTCTGAATCTTATCTCCTAACCCATGTGTGGGGACAGAGCCAGGAGTGCAGTTTCCAGGCTCTCGGCCTCACGTGGAAAGGTGCTGGCTCAGGTAGTAAATGGCCATCAACTGTGATTGGCTGGCCATCAGCTGTGGTTAGTTGGTCGTCAGCTGTAACCAGTGAGCCATTGGCCACTAATATAACTGCCATGGATACGCTAGCAGAAAAAAAAATGGGGGCTAGCAAGGAGATGGTGGCTGAGCTAGCAAGTGCAGATTGCAGTTAGCACAGCGAATTGCAGCTAGCAAGTTGCCAGAGAGAGAGGTGGATGGCAGGTTGTGAATAGTGTAGCTCCTGCTTCCTGTGTCTCCAACCCAGCTGCTTGCGAGAGTATAGTGGTATGACTCCCATACCTATGGCTCCATGGGTGTTCCTTTTTGGCCTCACCGTATCCTGCGTTCTTATGTGGGGAGCGGGAGTAGAAACACCGCCTGACACCCCACATGACACCTTGACTTCTCTAACACCTGAGTCAAGTTTATGAGCTGGCTTGGCCTTTACGACAGGTGCTTCCAGAAATTATAGAGCTAATGATTCACAAGTCAAGTCTTGATCTTCAAGGACATAGGAGCAAAGGAAGAAATTCATCGTACTTTTTTCTAGCAGTTTCCTCTGCTATTCCGAGAAGCAGTTTACAGATTTCATCAGAAGTTTCTATAAGGTCTAATACCAACTATCCATAGAGGTAGCCTACAGAATGACACATCCTTATATTGACTTTCCTGCATTTCAGACCTGTTTCATTCCCACTTTCTCCTGATTTCTGTTCCCTGAGATCATATGATCAATTAAATCTCTCACACATAAGCACTTGTCTCAGGCATAGTTTCTGCGTAACACAGTGTAAGACATAATTTTGTGGGCCCCTCGTTTAGCTCGCCTTTGGTTTTCAGTCATTAGATATCTCCAGTCGAACCCTACTTGATCTTTGGCTTTGGTCATAAAATTAGATTACCTATGCTTGGGGAATAATCAGAAATTCATATCCCCAGAGAATGATCCCATAGGAAACTCAAGGGTAGTGAACACCTCTGTTTCATTCTTCCTTGGCTCAGTGTATGGCCCCAATCCTAAAGGGAATTCACATTATTTCACTAACCCATATGGCGTTGCTTGTGCTAATCTCCAGGGAATAGTGCAGTCACTGAGAGGTTTCTAGGGAATAGACATTGAGGTCAATTTCTTCACAAGATTTGTAGTTGTGTTATGGATCGGTTTGGTTTAGGTTTTATATTCTTAGTGTTCTGTTTTTCGTTTCTGTTCTGTGGTTATATATTTATATATACACATAGAGGAAAATAGCATTTGCTGAAATAATTTACTGTGGCTTACTACAGAGTTGAAAATGTCACACAGCTTCCTACTCAGGAGTGCATTATGTACACATTTTGCAGTGACTAACAGGATTTCATTACCAGGTAGAACACTAACTGTTTGAATTGATTTATAGAATAAATAAATGTGATTTTATTACCGTCTTCTTTTTGGTGATGGTTTACATGTTGTGTGAAATTCTTGACAATGCTGAGTTCTTGGATTGTGCAGGCTATTTTTCTACATAGACTTTTATCAAACAATTTATATAATCAACTGTTCATCCTTTGCAGGCCATATGATCTTTAAAATTTTATTAAATGTGCTATCCATACCATAAAAATAATATGCAGAAGATGTGGAAAGAATTATGCATTACATATTTACAAGGTTTTAGTCTTCTAGGATGAAAGAACTAAAACGTGTGTCCAAGTATTAGTATAAATAGCATATATGTTAATAAGAATAATTTCATGTATTCAAATGTGAAAAAATTGACATACTATAAATGTGCATGTGTAATGGTATAATAGCATTTATATTAAAGGATAGTCATATGTGTGAATTAAAAGTGCTCAAATGGCTAATTGGAAAATTTTCTCAGTGATACTTTATCATAATTTTATCAGAAAAGTAAACCAAGATTGAAGAAATGTAACAAATATTTACAGCATACCAGATAAGAACTTAGACTTTGATAGTCTGGTGGCTGAGATTTCAGATAAACTTGGGAGAATAATTTAAATTATCTAATCTCGTCACATTCTTTGTAAAATTCAAATAATGATAATAACAATAATAGAAACTAACATTTATACAGAGCTTACTATATGCCAGACAGAATTAAAGTATATCAATTGATTGAATCCTCTCAACAAACTTGTGAGATACTATATTATCATTTACCTCTTACAGATGTGAAAACTAAGGCACAGAGACATTCAGTGATTCACTTTAGGCAAATTGATAGTAAACAGTACAGCTAGAGTTTGAACACATGCAGTCAGGCTCCACTGACTGAGCAATAGTTTTCAAAAGTAATATTTAACTCACAGGTGCTGTTTTGTTTTAAATTATTAAATGATATAAAATAGATAACGCTCCCCATACAGAGCCTGGAATATAGTAAATCCTCGTTGAAAGGTTATTGCTACTGGTGTTTTCCATCATCTGTAGGGACATTAACAGTTCAGCACAAGTCCATGGTAGAAATTGCTTAAAAACTCAGCGATCCTGTAACTAAAGAGTATAGGGACGTATGAAGTTTGATCAAACAATACAGTGAGTGTTTAAATAAATATATATGTGTATATATATATATATATATATATATATATATATATATCTACATATATACATATGAAATGGTACGAAACACATTCCTATTAATCTCCCTCAAAATACTTCCCCTCACTTTGAAATCACTTATCCCATCACTCTTGCCATTTTCTGAAGCAGTTCTGGAAGTCCTCTTTCCTGAGTGTCTTTAGTTGTCCTTTATGGCTGCTTCAATGTCCTGAATAATTTTGACTTTGGGAAAGACGCGAAAGTTGCATGGTGCCAGATCCAGTGAATAAGCTGGATGAGGACATACTGTAATGTTTTTATTTGACAGAAGTTGCCATGTACGAAAAGCGATATGTGACAGGGAGCATTGTCATTATGGAGGATGGTTTACAGCACACTTTATTTAATTTTTTAAAAATTGTATTTATTTATTTATTCATGTATTTATGTATTTATTTTTCCATTTTTTAAATTAGTTTCAGGTGTACAAAGCAATGTGATAATCATTTAAACCTCTCATAAAATGATAACCCACCCCTCAAGCTACTACCCCTCTGTCATCTTCTATAGCTGTTACAACTGTTACAATACCATCAACTATCTTCCCTATGTTGTACTCCACATCCCGTGACTGTATATACATATATATTTAGTTATAGTTGACATTCAATATCATTCTACTTGCCTTCAGGTGTATAGCGCATTGGTCAGGCATCTACACAGTCTATGACGTAATCCCCCTGGTAAATCCAGTGCCCATGTGCACTGGACGTACAGCACACTTTAAAACACACTTTCTCTCAATTGTGGCTCACACCTGGCTGACTGCATCAAACAAGCTGAAACTTGTTACACACTGTTACTATGGTTCAATGTTCCACTTCCTATATTAAAGATTGGCAGCATACACATTTTGTGATCACAGTGGAAAGGCTCTGTGTCACACATCACTTCTGGCACAGCAATTTCTGTCAGATAAAAACATTAGTGTGTTCTTATCCATCTTATTCACTGGATCTTGCAGTGTGTGACTTCCGGCGCTTCCCCAAAGTCAAAATAAGCATGAAAGGTAAATATTTTGAATTGATTCAGGACATTGAGGCAACCACGACAGCACTAAAGGCACTCACGGAATAAGACTTCGAGAACTGTGTCAGAAAGTGGGAAGACCAATGAGATAAGTGTGTACAAAGAGAGGAAGAGTATTTTTGAGGTGCATTAATGACAATTTGTCTTTCACTGTAATGTATGTTTTTTAATATTATTTTAACATTTACTGTATTGTTTGATCACACCTCAGATCTTCAGCAACATTGGATCAGGCCTTCTTTAGACTCTGAAAATCTGTTCCTTCTCCTTTGGAAGGGGCAGGGGGGGAGACAAGAACCAGGAAAAGAATTCCAATGTAGGTATAGCCAACGCTAAAATAGTAACCTTATTTAAGGTAAAGAATGTTTGAATGTGTATTTTGGGTAGTATATAAAGTTTACACATATACAAATGTATTGTCAAACAGTTCTTTTGACTAAACATTTGGTTTCAGAGCTAAATTTCTACAGATTTGTTTGTAGTTACTCTTTCTTTTTTGGCTGATATGAACTTTTTTTCTTTTTTACAACTTTATTGTGGAATAATTGATAAATATAATTGTATATAATTAAAGTGTACAATGCGATGTTTTGAAATTAATATATATTATGAAATGATTGTTAAGATCAAGAAAATTAACATATCCATAAACTCACATTGTTAATATGTGCTTGTATGTGTGATAAGATTGCTTAAGATTTACTCTCAGCTACTTTCAAGTATGCAATACGATATTATTAACCACAGCCACCACACTGTACATTAGACCTGAAAACTGATTTATTTTATAACTGAAAATTTGTTTTCTTAATGTTTATACTAAATCAACATCAGAAAAATAGAAAACAGACCCCTGATATTTGGAATATATGGAAGTTATATTTTTGATTGGTTTCTTTAGACAGTTCAGGACTTAATAAATGTGAAAAGTAGGAAAATATCTAAAAAATATTTAAGAGTATTTATTTCAATGATATAAGCTATAATATTTGCCTATAAGTGCTCTCTTAGCAGAAAGAATGCTTCTGACCCCTTTTTCTAATGGCCCAGACATAATGTGACTCTTTCTGGGATGTTGAGTAGATAGTGAGCTTTATATTCTCAATTTCTTACTTGTAAGAAATATGTTCCTCTAATCATATGATTACAAACATTGAGAATACCAATCTAGTTCTTGACATGAGCTGTGAAACTAGATAGCATGACTATGAAATCAAATTAAAAAGCTTCTTTATGCACCGCAAAAGAAACCATCAACAAAATAAAGAGGCAGCCAGCCAAATGGGAGAAGATATTTGCAATCAATGCCTCCAATAATATCAAAAATATATAAGGAACTCACACAACTCAACCACAGAAGAAACAAACAATCCAATTGAAAAATGGGCAGAGGACTTGAATAGACATTTCTCCAAAGAGAACAAAAGATGGTCAATAGGCATATAAAAAGATGCTCAACATCACTAGTCATCAGAGAAATGCAAATAAAAACCACAATGAGATATCCCTCACATTGATTAGAATGTCTATGATCAATAAAGCAAATAATAAGTGTTGGAGAGGCTGTGGAGAAAAAGGAACCCTCATACACTGTTGGTGGGAATGCAGACTGGTGCAGCTGCTCTGGAAGGCAGTGTGGAGGTTCCTCAAAAAATTAAGACTAGAATTACCATATGACCCAGCAATCCCTCTCCTGGGTATCTACACAAAAAATCTAAAAACACTTTTCCATAAAGATACATGTGGTCCGATTTTCATTGCAGCCTTATTTATGGTTATGGCCAAGGCATGGAAATCAGCAAAGTATCCTTCAGTAGATGGCTAAACAAAGAAGATGTGGTATATATACACAATGGAATATTATTCTGCCATAAGAAAAGATGAAATAGTGCCATTTGTAACAACATGGATGGATTTTGAGATTATTATGCTGAGAGTAATAAGTCAGACAGAAAAAGTCAAGAACCATATAACTATACTGATTGGTGGGATATAAATCTGAAAGCAGCAAAAGAACAAGACAAACAAGTAAAGAAACAAAAACTCATAGACACAGACAATAGTTTAGTGGTTACCAGAGGGTAAAGGGTAGGGGGTGGTAAAAGAAGGTAAACGGGGTCAAATATATGGTGGTGGAAGGAGAACTGACTCTGGGTGGTGAACATACAATGTGATATATAGATAATGTATTACAGAATTGCACACTTGAAACCTATGTAATTTTACAATCCGTTGTCACCCCAATAAATTTTTATTTAAAAAAATCTGAGAAGGCAATACCTTAAAAAAAATGAGCAACAGAAAACAACACTGTTGTCATTAGTTGTGGTTATATAGCTAGTTTATATAGTTTTTAAGAGTTTAGGATCTGAAATCAGATAGAGAGGGTTTGAATCTTCTACCTACTAGACAGTATACGATCAGCAGTAGTCTTAGCAAGTAGGAAACAGATCTATTTCAAGTGCTTGACAACTTTGCCAGTGGTAAGTCTTGTAGCATTACCTTAAATATTTCAATGTATCCCATTCTGTGACTGACATTAGTTCCTCAGAGTAAATATATAAATCATATACATACATCCTGCTCCAGATGTATTGTGCCCCATGTGGCTCCTTTTCTTCATCTCCCAGGACCCTCACTTTGATCCTTGGCATAACAAATCCCCTAGTTTGGTGTCTCATTCAAGACTCCGTTACTTAAATTCTTTCAATAAACAGTTACTGACTGCCTGAAGAATCACTCAAGGGCCGATCTGTAATATGTGATAATTGTCCTCAAGGGGCTCACATACAGTGAGGGGGAAAAGACAGTAGAAGAGAGTAAGATACATAATGTGTAATAAATTAGCTTTCAAAAATGTTTAAAAAGATGGAAACACAGGGGAGAGGCAGCCTACTCAGGGTGCACTGGGATTGATGTTATCAGTGGAAGCTTCCCAGAGGAGTGACAGTTGAAATACTAAAGTATAATTAAGAATTAGATAAATGATAGGGGGAAGACCTGGGAAGAAAAGTATATAATTTGGTTTGAGTTAACAAGATTTTTAGTTTGTTCTTGAATGTCAAAACACTCAGTTAAACAAGTTTAATCTGATAGCTTCTCCCTGTAATGGAAGCTGAAGTTTATGCCTTATTTCCATAATTCCCCTTTCATAATTTCCTTTCACCAAAACTTCTTGGCAAAGTACAAAATGAAATGAAAAGAAGCAAATGAGTGAGCAGAAATCAAAGAGACTGGCTAGAACAAAAGATATCCCACCATGTCAGTATTTCTTAACGGGTGGAACAAGATTTTGTCACTCATATGACATTTGGCAGTGTCTGGAGACAATTTTTGATTGTCACAACTTTGGGACATGCTAGTGGCCTCTAGTTGGTAGAGGACAGGGATTCTGCTAAACATTCTGCAATGCACAGGACAGCCCCCAGAACAAAAGAGATAATGACCTGGTCCAAAATGTCAGTAGTGTGGAGGATACAAAACCATGCACTAAGCCGATTTTGAGAATTATGTATAAATACAAAATAGTGCCAATATCTATGATTTTTAGCTTCCTGAGAGATACAGAGGAAGGAAACACAGGAGGGTCACTATTTTTTATCACTCACATATGTTGCTACTAACAGTGACTATTTGTAAAGCTGAGAGTAATGTTCTGTTACCCTGCAACCATTGTGTTTAGCTCAGAGAGTAAGATATCTACTTTACTCTATTTTAAAAGATCACTTGTGAAGGAGATCCCATGGTGTCTCAAACAGCTCATTGTAGTTTTCCTTAGTTACTCCTGGAGCACTGAATTGTTTTCTTGTCCCGGTAAACCACCCTGTAGTGTGTTTTATGTTTCTAACTATAGCCTTGGAAAGAAATCTTTTAGAATTTTGTCTAGAAAGATGCTTAGTCTGTGATGGACAGATGTAACCAAGGGCTCCTACGGCAAGTTTTCATTTTATCAGCCTCCCCTGTTCAGAGTCTGGCCCAAGATTTGCCAGAAATTTATATTCTCATCTTTGTTCTAAGGTTGGTTATATGTAGAGGGAACTGACTTTCCATACTAAGCTTTCTGTTATACACAAACACACACACACACACACACACACACACACACACACACACACACACGGCAATTGGTGGACAATTGACAAAATATTAATTTAAAATTACATTGAAAGAGGAGACTAAAGAAACATAGCAAATACATACAATGTGATATCTTAAATTAGATTAAAAATTAAAAAAAAATTAAGTTTCACCCAACTTGTTTCAGTATGGCAGATAAAGGCTGGGTATTTTTTTTCCATCCAATGTTTACATAACTTTGGACCAATTTATTTGTTCTCTTTTGTTCTGATAGTATCTTTGTGTCAAGACTTCTGTACTTTCCAAATATTTTTTTAAATGTTTCAGAATTTTTTTTTAGATTGATATAATGATGCCATCCTCCCTGCAAATTTCTCAGGAACAGGAGCGAGTAGTGTAAATACAACAAGTGATCTTGGCAGTCGACATTCTATAAAATGATCTATTTTGTGTCCTAAAAATAATATATAATATTTTTTTAAATACAATTAGTTTGCACAGAGAAATAGACTCTTCTATGTATTATTGTTTCATATATCCTAGGATTCATTCACTGAGCTAATTTCCATAAGTAGTCTTAGGCTCTTTTCTTTTTTTTGTTCCCTTTATAAAGATACTAGATGCCACTTTAGAGGAATATTCTACTTGTTAAGCAGGGAAAGTCTTCTAATGAAACCCCATTATTCTGGGAAATGGTTGGTTGTTATGTGGCCTTCATATCACCAAGGATTTGTAAAGACTATTGGCATAAATAAAAAGATTGGAGGGCATACGATGGTAAGCCTACCAAAAAACAAACTGCTTTGATATCCTTTAAAAATTGCTTAGCAACATCACCAAGAGGTAAAATCTGGCCACAAAAATTCCTAACAATTCATGAAAGCATATTTGTAGTATTCAAAGAAAATAATATTAACACTTGGTTTAGTTTTTTGGATACATTTGAAAGAGATATTTTTTTTTATTCCTTTTTAAAATTGCTGTATAATCCAGATATTTTTTACATGTTTTGTCCCTCTTCTACATGCCTTAAATTACCTTGTATTAATGATCTTCAAATTTTTTTTGAAGAAGAGTTGTTCATAATCTGACAACTCAGGCTATAACAAGTCTCCCAAATATATACTTTCAGGGCACCCTGTGCTTTTCCTTCATAGCATTTTTTGTGATTACACATTATCAAGTTAAGTTTCCTGAGTTTTTAGATGTAGAACAGGTAGCCTCACTCCCCCATTTTAAATCTTGGTTAAGTATGCAAAGTCTTCTAAGAGATTTCAGTGAATTTCTTGGGCCAGTCACTGGAAATGTAATGGCTAATAGTTAATTCTGACTCCAAATTTCTGCGTCTTATTTTCTGTTATATCTATTCTACATAATAGATTATGTCTATTCTACATAAATTCAGTAGCAGTTGTCCCCGATTTCATCTAAACAAACAAACAAAGAAGAACAATTTTTAAATATACAAGAGGTAAATTGTTTGATTCATTTTCTGGAAAATTTGGGAAAGGATGGGTACAGTCTATATGAAAGATAGGCAAGCAACTTGCAACTGAATATTGCATACTCTTATCTGTTAAATCCTTTGTCTAACCAGTTTCCAGAGGTTTTTGTTTGTTTGTTCGTTTGTTTGTTTTATTCCTGAGTTCTTCACTACATAACTCATTTTCCTGCTCATGCCAACTTATTTTTCCTGCTTCCCATCTCTCTTCTCCCCACCTTCCCTCTTGAAGAACACTATGGCATATATATATATATATATATATATATATATATATATATATATATATATATATATATATATATAATTTTGTTCGATCCTACCACCTAATTTGTCTTACTGACAAATCTAGAGTAAGTTGTATTTCACTTTTATCAAAAAGTATAATGAATCATTAATTCATAGAAATCATTTCTATTACTGATATAATGCCACTTCTGCTTTCATCCTAATACACAAATAGGTTCATTCAGTGAAACAAAGAGCTAGCAGAGGGAGGAGCATTGTCTATAAATATGACCTTCACGACTAGGTTAAATTAGTAACAATCAAGAACTAGGCAAAAAAATAATAATTTGCTTACTTTATTTTTGCCTTGACAAATCTGTACATTGCATTTCCCCTTTTTAATAGGAATTGCATTTGCTGTGTTTTAATCAAATTTATTTGATCCTGTGCGGTCTTCCTCTTGCTGATTTTAATTCTGTCCCTTTCACAGCATCTCCTGTGTTCTCCAGTTCCCTGCTATGGGTTCATTTCATTATTATTCCACATTTATATGCTTCCTATCAGTGAAGAAATGGATTAGATTTCCATTCTTATGCAGATGCCATTTAGATGTATTTGAAGATTAGTCCTAATTGTTACTCCACTTCTGACGTTTTATCAGCTTCTCATGAAGATATAGAGACTAGGATGTCCAATTAAATATTACTAAACTTAAATCTGGAACTATTTATAGTTCCAGATACTGATTTAAATCGGTTTTATCACTCACCTGCATATATATATATGTGTGTATGTATGTATTTCATGACCAACAGTGAACAATTTGAATTTTAATTGATTTAGAGAACAGTTTCTGTACATTTTTGCCTGCAGTTTAATAAGAGTTTTTTGATATATAGGTAAATAATTTGGTATTTTTTTTAGGTATCATATATATTGTATTAAACAATTAAAGTACAAGAACAAAATGAAATTCTAACATATTAGTAGATTCAAGGAGTTACTTAAATCTACGTTATTGTATATAGTTGTTACAGAGTGAATTCCAATGTAGGATTTCACATCATAATTTAAATAACTTTATGTACGTCTTTCCAAACTGTTAGGAGTTTCCTCCCCAAAAAGAAAGTGCAAGAGAAAAAGAAAGTGTAGTTGAACATAGTCTTTCAAAACTTATGCCAAATTTCATGCAGAAAGACTAACACTGTGACAACCCAGAAATATGTTTCTTATTCAATGCGGTTCTATTGTCTGTGTGAAAACACAGTTCCTATTTATGTCTGTTAAGGCAGCAGACACTCTATTTCTGGTGGTATTCTTATCACTTGTCCTATTTTCCTTTGTGTACTTTGATAATAGATTTCTACCACATTTCATCTGTTTTTTTACAGCAAATCTTTTTTCATCTGAGTTGAAAATTCCAAAGCCCTTTACATTTTATGACCATTTATTTTCCTCACTAGGTTACTACTTTTTTCATTAACAATATTTCACTTTAATTTATAAAGTTTTTTTTACAATTTTGGACATTTTTTTTTTCTGTTTGAGCTAAAAGAGCCTTTGCCCCTCCTGTAACTTCTATCTTAAAAATTATTTAATTTCCTAAGCTTTTTTATTTTCTCTAAGTCAATTTTTCATCGGTACATTGCATTATATTCAAAGCATATGTATCATCTGACATGGGATGGACTTTTTTTTCTTAGTTTGTCCCTAAGACACTTCAATTCAAAAAGCTCTAATAGTAATGATACCATGATTATTTCAAAAGATAATGCCTCATGGAATGTTGCCATGGGAATGGAAACTGGGTTATTGTGTACAAGTTTACCGCAATTTAATTAGAATGAGTTTGTTTCTGCAATAATAAGGCTTTTGTAGAATAATGTTTCTACAAAATCCATGGGAGAAAGACCCCAAATTACCAGGGTGGGAGGGGGAGGGGGGCAAAACATACAAAGAAAACAATTCTTTTCCTAAGTCACTTTCTACAAATAGCCTTTCCTGATCTGTTATCTACTTCCATAAACTTTCCTGATCTATTACACCCATAGCACCTTGTAAATCCAACTGTATCTACTAGTTTATTATTTTTCTTTCCTTCTAGACTTAACGTCCATGTGGACAGGGTCATTAACTAGCTTCTCGCCTCTTCCAGTGTCTGGCATAGTGTTGCAAACAGAATATTCACTCAATGTAATTTCTGTAGAATATGCAAATTTACAGGGTGAAAGTGGTACAGCATTCAACTTTCACAAATGAATTGAAACTATATTAATTAATATTAAATAGGTAGCATTTATCAGAAAAATTACATTTAAATATAAACATTCATTTTTTTTTTCCCAGTGAACAATTTGATTTAATATTTCACTGTTCAAAAGTTCTTTACCATGACATCCTATTTGTTTCTAGACCTGGGGCATTTTTATCAATAAATAAGAAAAGAAATATTAATTTTACTTTGTGGCATTAACCATATATTGCCATGATATCAGTTTATATCTTATTATTTTATATCAGCTTACAGCATACTATATGCTAAAAATATGATAAAATATTAAGATCACTTTATATAGCCAGAGAGTTTTAGGTGCTAGATTCTTATTGAAGTTTACAAAACTTTAATAAACAATCATCATTGGATATTTTTCATTTACAACAGATAATGTGATTACATCAATAGCTTGAAATACAAAATAAATTCATATTTTAAAAATTATAATTCAGTCACTAGTCACCTTATTAGAATATTTAATTTTCCAGAGTACATGTTACATTTTCTAGAAGCAATAAAAACTCTAAGTTAAAATTAATATCACTTGTTTTGTCCACCACATCTTGTATAAAAGAAAAAATATAGTTTATTCCATGGCTAATATCAAGTTACTCTCAGAGATAATCTAACACTCTTAGTCGTTATTCTCATCCCAGGCTAATGAGCAGAAAAGTAACTGTGCATATTGAAAATAGAAATAATAGGGAAAAGAGACAATAAACAATGGTATGTATGTGTATATGTAAACATGCATGCATATATGTGTATACATGTATATATACTTATGTATAAAGATGGATATCTGCATATGTGTATGTATGTATACAAAGGTGATACTTGAAAATCTAAACTTTTGATGGACTAGTCAGAATAGACCATTTATTGAGGAATATTTGGGCAGAAATCTATACAAAATAAGGAAAAAACATCGACGTGCTACGGTCTTAAGTTAGGAACATTCTCATTGTGTTTAAGGAATTGCAAGTCAGTAGATGAAGCTTTAGGGAATTTTCAATTTCTGGTAAAACGTTGGGACAGAATCATAAAAGTTTCTCACATTATAAAAAAATAATATGAAGATTCTGGAAGGAGAAAGTGAGAGATATTTCAGGGCACAAAAGATCCAGGGATCACTACAGATAGGCCCTAGTTAGTGTATTTTGTGCAAAAAGGATATTTAACCAGTGAATCGTATCCTTCTAACTGAACCAAAAAAAATAAAATTTCAGCTTGCCTTACTTGTGTAGTTGAAATATTATATCTAGCACAAATCTAAATGCCTGAAGGTTATAGTTGAACCAAAACATATTTCATTGTACTTAACATTATTCTTAGGTGTTTTTCAAAGCATAGTTAACAATATGTGCTCAGCCTGAGGAAAAAGTAGGAATACATTGATAGAGAGGCTGGGGATGAATTTTCTTGACTTTTGCTACTACCCTAATATTTTCTTGAAAGTGCATAATTCCTTTAAAACTATTTCCCCATGTCTCCATTTACAAGATGTGAATGTTTAAATTAAAAAAAAAAATACAGTAAAAGACACAGTGACATTAAAACCCCTCAAAATACTGCCCCTTGCATCGAACACACTTATCCCATCATTCTTGCCACTTTTTGAAGCAGTTCTGGAAGTCCTCTTTCATGTGTGCCTTTAGTTGCGCTGTTGTAGCTGTCTTGATGTCCTGAATCAATTCAAAATGTTTACCTTTTATGGTCATTTTGACTTTTGGCACCTCACAGGTGCCAGATCCGGTGAATAAGGAGGTTGAGAACACATTGTAATGTTTTTATTTGACAGAAATTGCCATACCAAAAGTAATGTGTGAATTTTGTTGGGTGTCCGATGGACATGTGTCCTGTTTGGGAGACCACCTCAGGGATGCTGTGGATGCCTGGTCATGGCATTGTACACCAGAGGCTGGACATTAATGAATGCCAACTATAATTTTATGTGTATAATGTGATGGCTCGGTGTGAGGTCGGGGTGGTGGTGGATGGGGGAAGGGGGGTTCACGGAGTGAGGGATGTAAAAATAAAATAAAATAAAATAAAACTAAAAAAAAATAGAAATTATAGTATAAACATAGTATTTAGAAATGTGATGGTGAATACCAGATCAAATAGCTGAAGTTTTCAGTGTTGTACCTGGCGAGAGTGGAGTAGGGATTGTAGCAGAATGGGGCAGAAGAGGCCTGTTTTTGATAGGTCGTTTTGATCTGTATATATGTATTACTATGATAAAAAAGTAAATGGATAAATAAAATTTAAGAATTAACTTAAAAAAAAAAAAGTAATGTGTGACACAGGCGTAGAGACTTTCCATGTATTAAAAGTGATTAAGCAATATGGCATTTACAGAGGAATAATCAAAGATCAGTGAAACAATCCCCCACCAAAAAAATACTCAGATCCACGTATAGGTTTATTTTATAGATAATAGATAGAAATATAATGTAACATAACATAATACAATTCAAGTTGTATAATTTTTAATTGGTAGGGACTAAAATAGAGTTTACTATAAATGCTGTTGGAAAAATAGCTATTCACCTATTGGAAAATATGATTATTTCTCCAACTTTACAGCTGACAAAAATAATTTCCAGATAAATAAAAATTTAAATACAATATAAAATTATGAAAATTAGATATTAGGTGGTATTTTCAATCAGGTGGTTTGAAGAAACTTTTTCTAAACAACACATAAAACACAGGTACCTAAAGTTAAGTACTGACAGATTACCTATATATATTTTTAAAAACTTTGTAGACACAAATTGATTTAAAGCAAAATTCATTTTTTTTACATAAAGACTATAGGAAAATACTTGCAACACATTAAAAGGAGTCTATTGATAATATACAGGAAGATTCTATAAATCAATGAGGAAAGGACAATTTAAACTAAAAAGAGTATACATAAACAGAAAAACCAAAGCAAAAGAAATAGAGATAACAACACAAAAAATAAAAATAAATAAAAAAAAAACTTCTGCTAAACCATACTAAAAATATAGAGAATTAGAAATTAAAACTTTATTGACATGTTTAACAGAATTACAAAAGTACAAATAGCTGATACTATTATTGTGAGAGTTTGGGGACTGTTCTCTTTCTTAAACCATTTCTGAAAGTATATTGAACAGTCTGTTAAAGATTAATTTATGTATATTTATCAAATTTTAAAACGCTTATGTACTGTGGCTAACTAATTCTTATAAGAATTCATCCTTCAATAATAGCACAAGTATAAAGTACAAATAACAGCACAAGTATAAAGATGCAGATACAAAGATCTTCATTCATGGGTTGTTTTATAACTGAAAATATAAAAACAAAGTTTCACTAGTATGTGCTATGCATGTAACAAGCAACTACAAAATCTCAGTGACATAAGGACAGTAAGTAATTTTTTTCATTTGATTATGTTATAGGCTTGTTGCTATGAGTCAACTCCTGCAACTCTACTCAAATAACAGTTTGTCTCATTCCCCAACCCGAATAAAGCACACCTTCTAATTATCATCTTCTATTCTCATAGTGGAAGGCTGTCGAAAATTTGAAATATTTCTATCAGCTACTGTTTGAACTGTCAAAATCTATTAAATAAATTTGCATATGCTGACTTAGCCTGTATGATGCTTAAGGAAATGAAAAAAAATCACTTTCAAAAAGGATAACTCCCCAGCCTGAAACATTTATAAGGATTCTTTATCAGCATGTAGAGAGCAGTTGTTTTATAGTCCATGTAAGAATTGTGCCAAAGAATTTGGATATTAGTTCCTTTGGTAAATAGTCTTGCACCGTGAAAGCACTTTACTAGGGATTAACAAAGATGATGAAGGAGATCTTGCACACAAAATATTATAAGTGTGTATTCATTTTAGAAAACAAAGCATTCCAGAGAACTACAAAGTAGTTAAGTGCCTCTCAAGCAATATTTCCTATCAGAAAGCGGTTTCTACTAACTTCAAACCCATCATGTGATTGCTGTAAATTTTGTATTGCTGTAAAGTTCTTAAAATATATATAACTACATTTTCTATCTGATCACTAGCACCTGAACACCTTTATAGATGTGGTATTCAAATAATGTGCTGTGAGTACTGTAATCCATTACAAAACCCTGAATGGAAGAAGTAGGAACACTTCCTATAGAAAGCAGTAGCCCATCAGCATGCCTTGGTTTAATGAATAAAATTGCTACAGGCAAATGTAAGAAGGAATAACAGTTTAGACATGGAGAACATCATAGAAAAAGTAGAAAATTATAAAGGTTATGGTGCATTTAAGGAAGAGCAAGGTTCTTTTCTGGCACAAGTTGAGTGCATGACTGTATAAAATGGCAGGAAATTGTACTGGGAAAGCAATCTAGGTTCTCACAGAAACAATTTTATATGCTCTGTTAGGCAGTTTGTAATTTATCCTATAGGAAATCTATATCAAGATTTTATGCAATCAAGTAAAGGAATCAAATCTGTATTTTAGAAAGAGAAATATAGTAGTGCTAAGAAGGATAGAATAGAGACAGAAAATGGAATATAGGAAGAAGTTAAGTAGCTATTTCTAGTCCAGGAAAAATATGATGATGCAAAACTGGGTCTTAGGAAGAGAAGAAAAGAAGAAAAGCAGGATGTTTCAAAGGAGGAATCCATACGTCTTTAGGAGTGCTTATGTACGTATGGTAAGAAGGTAGAGGGATTAGATAAGAAAGCTTTAATTAACAACATCTTTAAAACATTTCATGGAATGTCCAGCAAACAGAGAGAAAATTATTCTAGACGTCAAAAGAGATGGCAAAATTGTTGATGTAGATTTGAGATCTGTCAACACAGAAATGACCTTTGTAGTCATGGAAGTGAATTAGATTAACTATTCAAACAGATCATTGAAAACAGATAAAATAGGTTATTAAATTGGTTTATAATTATGCTACTTAAGAGTCAGATGGAAAAATAGAATCGTACACAGGGTATGGAACATAACTATTTTAAACAAATAGGCCAAGAATCAAGTGAGTTTAGGACTGTGTAAGGGAAGGCAGAGAACTAAGCTTATCAATACATTCCATTACTGCTGAGAGATCAAGTAGGTGGACAAAATGTAGAGATACTGTTCGACTTGGCAATTAGGCAGTCATTGTTAGTATTGAGAAAGCAATTACAACACTGAAATGACAGAAGTCTGACTGAAATACTTTCAGAGATGAATGGAGAGAAGAAAATGGAGTAGTGAGCATAGAAGACTTACAAGAAGTTGTAATGTAATGATCTCATTTATATGTGAAATCTAAAAAGAAAAACTCAGAAACAGAGAGCAGAATAGAGGTTGCCAGAGGCGGAGCTGAGAGTGGTAAGAAAAATGGGGAGATGTTGGTTAAAGAGGACAGATTTCCAGATATAAATGAATATGGTAATCTAATGTATAGCATAGTAACTATAGTTAATGGTACTGTATTAGCATATTAATGAGAAAGTAGATCTTTATATTCTACACACACACACACACACACACACACATAAACACAGAGTAATTATGTGTGGTGATGGAAGTATTAACCAACTTTGCTCTTAATTATTTTGCAGTATAAGTGTATCAAATCATGTCCTTACACTGTAAACTTACATAGTATTATATGTTCATTATATATCAATAAAGATGGGGGTGGGGAAGCCAGTTGTGAAAGATTTAGAAATTTTATGAGACCTTGATAAACCTTTAGTAGCTTAAAATCAGACAAGGTGGGACTATTTATACTATGGAAATTCAAAGAAGAAAAAAAAGAAAGAGTAAATGGGAGAGAAGAAAATGAAGTGCTGAGCATAGAATACTAACAAGAAGTTAAGCGTTAAATAGAAAAAGAAAGATTGGTAATTAATGTTGAAGGAAGAAAAATACCATTTATCATTTTCTGTTATTACAAAATAATATAGTTTTATTTTTTTGATGTAAAAATCAGACATAAACAAGATAAAATTAAAAGTAACCATTAAATCACCACAAGATATAAACTTCAAGTTAAAGAAAAAGAAGTTAAGACATAGATGCAGTATGGTCACAAACTGTTTTGTTGAATAGAAGAAAGAAGGGTTAGAAAACTGTGGAAATACAGCATTTAACTTTTGTGGGAATTTATTTAAATCATTTCAGTGTAGCTCTGTGCAGTCTGAGTAATTTAATTCACAGCTATAAGAACACAAAGAGTAGTTTTAGTATTGATGTCTCAATTTATGCTATAAAATGTCCTAGGGTACTTAAATATAAATGAAAACACTACCATTTAAGTTGTTTAATCAATTCAAAGCTTTGCTTCTTTCTTTTTCTAGATTTTTATTAACCCAATATTGGATAAATATATCTGTCTTATTAAACTCACCTACTTACAGTCAGACGACATTTTATCATGCCTCTCACTTTTATTCATCGCTAGTATTTAATTCTTGTTGAAACCATTGAGCTTGTGAACTTCAGTGTGTAAAAAACACTCTCATTTTGATTATGTGAAATTATAAAGCCCTAATATATATTTCAGTGTGGTTAGAATTGTGTGATTTTGAATTTAAAATCTGTTTGCAAGATATTTTATTGTTGTGATTTTGCACATGGTATATGCTCATCTTTTAAAATGCAATTTCTCTTTTAGTGAAGACATGTGGCTCTAATCTTCAAGGACCAAGCGGAATCTTTACATCTCCCAACTTTCCATTCCAGTATGATAGCAATGCACAGTGCGTCTGGGTCATCACAGCAGTGAATACAAATAAGGTAATAAAATCACCTGTCGTAGAAAAGTATAATCATAGAGACGAAGGCAAAGAGATCATGAGGAAAGTGCAGTGAAGAAAATTCATACCTAAATATGATTTCTGCAATGTTTTCAACTTATCCTTTATATAAATCGTAAACTTACATGAGAAATTTGGAAACATAAACGTAAAGTAATACAGTTATACTCCGGGTTACTAACATATCAGTGACAACATGTTAAAATTATGTATGAATGTTTTCTGAGATATGTTTTTAAAAATTTTAAGGATATATTTCTTTTTTAAAAAAGAAACCATGAATAATGTCTTTTCACTTTGTATCTTTTTTACTTGAAGTATTATTCAGGTATATCTTGTTTTTATAGAGAGCTGACTTACAGTGTTTCTTTAATACCATATGTCACACAGCTATTTTTTTTTATTATAAGTAGTTGATTTTAATGTGCTCTTCACTAATAGAATATTCATATTATAGTATTGTAAAAGGTCCTTTTGTCTTTCCATTTTACTAAACATGAGCAATACATCTAAACATATATGTGCCAGAATACTTCAAACAAAATTATAATGCCAAATGAGTGTAAGAACAGCTAAAAAAAAAATTAGCTAGTTTTCCTCTCCTACTCTCTTTATCTTATTTCTCCTTGTTATAATTTAGAGATAAATTAAAGAGTAAGAATCAAAATTCCTCTCAGACTGTATAATATCTTTTCTGTGTTAGGTTAAGGAAAGTTTTGTCATAGAGCCTTTACAACGGTGTCAGATTGTATTCAAACAATGATTCAGAATTTACTAACTGATGATCAAGTAGTTTAAACTCTCTGAAATTCCATTTCTTTATCTAAAAACTGTGAATAATAAGACCAGGTGTTCTGAGAAACAAATGAAATAATACTTTTGAGTTACTATGTCTTAACACACATTAACTCATTGTTATTTGATTAGTATGCAAGCTATGACAATTAAGATCGCAAACTCATCCTAGAAAAAGAGCTACATACCTCAGTGCTGAATATCACTACAGTCCCCTTTGAAGTACTCCTCTTGGGAAGGTGCTGACTAGACACCAGCGCCTAGTTCACCCTTCAAAGCAATTTTGGAACTGTTTTTCTGGAATGGCCATCAGAGCTATTGTCATATTACCCTTGATATCCTGAATGTCATTACAATGTCTTCCTTTCAATATTTCCTTTATCTTCGAATAAAGAAAGAAACCATGGGGGGCTAGATCAGGTGAGTAGGGAGGATTTTCCAACATAGCTATTTATTTACTGGCTAAAAACTCCCTCACAGATAGTGCCATGTGAGCTGGTGCATTGTTGTGATACAAGAGCCATGAGTAGGCAAAAAGTTCAGGTCATCTAACTTTTTCACGCAGCCTTTTTAGCACTTCCAAATAGTAAATTTGGTTAATTGTTTGTCCAGTTGGTAAAAATTCATAATGAATAATCCCTCTGATATAAAAAATGTTAGCAACAGCGTTGCAACAACTTCATGAACTTAATTGTAAGACCTTGTATACTACCTCCCAGAGTATTTTAGGTTTCAGTTAATAAAACCTAATTCTAAGAGCAGCAGTGTTTTAAAAGTCAGCTCAGTCAGTAGTCAATTACGCTTGCCTCACAGGAGAGCCCTGATTTATGAATGGGAAAAACTAGATCAGAAGCTTACTCTGCCCCAAACTATCTATATAAACTTAGGAAAATCACCTAATTTATAACCCCTCAACTGCATAAAGGAGGTTATTATAACCGCCCAACCTGTGTCATCAGGTCAGTTCAGCAAATATTTATTTATCGAATACCTTCTCTGTGCAAATTATTGGTTGTGGAGAAATTTTTTTAAAAATCATGTAGTACTTGAAAAATAAACTCAAATTTATTGAACACTTAGCAACATGTCAGGTAAAATTCGCAGCACTTTTTATGACTTGTTTAATCCTCATAAAGACACCCTCTCTGAGGTACCTTTATTTCTGCATTTAATGGCAGCTGAATAACTTGACTAAGATCACATAACTAGTAGTAAAGGTCAGAACTGTGTACTTTGTAAGGTAAGTTATTTACCAAGGATATATCACACACTAAGAGATGTGTCTTACATGAAGTTAAGCGTGAAGTAAATTTATTATAAAGTACTAAGCAAATATGTCATATTTATCTTGCATTGAGATAGAAATCTCCTTGTGTCATTGTAATTACCTATAATTGTCATCAAAATCCTGTAATTGCGTCCTATTCTATAAGATGTCTTCTTTGCTAAATTTAATTAATTCTCATTACTGAGTTACCTAAAGTTTCACAAAGGTCTTCATATTTCTCCTTGTTCATCTTACCTAATCTGCTACATTTTTATCTCTTCTTTTTCTTCATAAAAAATCCAATTTGTTTTTTAAGGAAGACACAATTACTTTCACTTCTTTGCTATTTTTATCAAATAGCTGGCTGAGGACATTAATTTTTGATCTGTTGGTTTACCTCTGTTTTAAAATAATCTATAGAAGTTGGTTTTCAAGAATTTTTAACCATGCCCCACTGTTAGAATTATAGTTCATATTCTTCCCTGGCGTGTGCATTCTCTCTCTCTCACATACACTGCCCAAAATAATATTTCTCCTTACTATAAAATTGTACTTCTCTATTTTTTATTCTAATCTATTGTGATTATTTATTTTAAAAATATTGGTCATGCCTCACTAAATTGATTTTGTGACATACTCACAGGTTATAATACATAGTGAAAAGTAATGTCTAAAGATCTACTTTCCATAGGTTACTATGTCAAAAACTTTTTTTATTAAAATTATTGGATTGACATTGGTTAATAAAATTATATAGGTTTCAAGTATACAATTCTATAATACATCATCTATATATTACATATAGTATAAACCATAATTAACCAAGATTCTTAATCCCTCAATATCTATAATTTTCTTCAAAAATTATTGCTCACATTTTTCTTTATGTTCTATAACTTTAAAAGTAATGGTGTTCTAAATATCTAAAACAAATATATGGTTGGTGGAAAAAAGACTGAAAAATTTAGATGAATCTGTATGAAATTGGATTTAAATCTGGGCTGTCCCTCTTAGTGGTTACATAATTTAAAGCATGTGTGATCCTGGAGTCCTCTGAAACACTTTTTTTTTTTTTTAATCTTTTAGAAATAATAATACCATATCATAAAGTTGTTTTACTGATTAGATAAGAATATATGAAATGTCTGATTCGAAGTAGGATCACGAGAAAAATATCTGTTATAATTGTCAAATGTTGCCATCCCATCAAGAAATATATTTCTCCTCAATTTTTAGATTTAACTTATATATTAATGCAAAAAAATACTGCATACTCTTTCATTATGTGTTTGAATAATTTAAAGGTAACTGTCTTATACTAAAATATCAAACATTAATTACAGTCATTTTTACTGATCAGTCTGTAAACATCGCCATTAAGCTTGCTAAAAACAAAATATAAAGACCGAGCATTACAATATTAAAGTAATATATATAAATATATATATGTAATATATATATATAAATAATATAAGTAATATAAGTAATATAAATATATAAGTAATATATATAAAATATATAAAGTAATATATATATATATATATATATATATACACACACACACACATACATATACATATATGTATTTTTGAGGTTACTTTATACCCCTTCCACAATGTTTTGTAGGGAATATTTCCTTTAATTATAACATTTCAATGATGAATACAGTTTACTTCTTGATAAAGGCAAGTTAAAATATTAGAGGTGATATTTTAAATAACCTGGTCATTAAATTAATTTTTTCTTTTTGCATTACATTATCCGTTTAACATTATTTCCATGTGTGAAAAAAATAATTTTCTGTCTTGAATTTTTCTTAATTTTTATGAAGATAATCTTCCTCAATTTAGGTCCAGTGTGTTTTAATCTAGTCTTTAATCTGAGATATGTAGCACTGGGGTGCAAAAACAATCCCTGTTATACTTGGGGGCATGGAAACTATTTTAAGATATTCCACTTTCTAACACTGTCCTACGTGACAACTAACCTATATCTGTTTGTTCGCCTTTTTCACAATGTCATAGAATGTCATATATTACTTTTTCAACTAAATATTAATATTTACAGTACTTGAGTATGAAAAAATCTCTGGAGATCTAGAGTGAGAAATTGCAGATGTATAGCTCTTGAGCGAGAATCCTTTAGAAGGAAGAAAAAGATAGATTCACTAAAAATATTTGAAGGAGAAATTAACCTATTTTATCCAAACAACAAACTTATAGAAAGACCCATCTCTTTATCTATGTATTTATGTATGTATGTATGTATGTATGTATGTATGTATGTATGTATGTACGAATGTACAAATGCACCTATCTATCACCTATCTCTATCTATCTATCTATCTATCTATCTATCTATCTGTCTATCTATCTATCTATCTATCATCTATCTATCTGTCAGCCATGATCTATCTATCATGGTATCTATCTATCATAGGTATCTATATACCTATTTTTTTTATCTATCTATCAGCATCTCTCTCTCTTCTAGAACTAGACTTTTCTCTACCTGGAAGTATAGTGTAGGCTAGTTTAAATTGAAACACAAAGCCTAATTTTTTGAAGAGGAAAAAAATCTTGATATGTCCAATTGATTTTCTAGGTGTTTCCATTTATAATGTACAGTGGACACTAGACATTAATTGAATTAAAGATGCAAGATTTTACGAAAACTGTATTTAAGGTATTTGTAAAATTACAGTATAACAAAAATTGTGTCCTTTGCATCTACTCATACTTAGATTTTTTTAAAACATGTCTATTTAAAATTGTAGTAGAAAGTAGTTTCCAAAATTCTTTGAAATTCTGTACAGTGTTTGAAGACTGTCTAGATGAGCACTGTCCAACAGAAATGGTATGAGACACATTTATAATTTTAAATTTTGTAGTAGTTATATATATTTTTTTAGTGAAAGAATTTTTTTTTAATTTATTGGGGTCACAATTGTTAGTGAAATTACATAGATTTCAGTTGTACAATTCTGTGTTACGTTATCTATAAATCCCATTGTGTGTTCACCACCCAGAGTCAGTTCTCCTTCCATCACCATATATTTGATCCCCCTTACCCTCATCTCCGACTCCCTACCCCCTTACCCTCTGGAAACCACTAAACTATTGTCTGTGTCTATGAGTTTTTGTTTCTCATTCGTTTGTCTTGTTCTTTTGTTGTTTTTGGTTTATATACCACATATCAGTGAAATCATATGGTTCTCTGCTTTTTCTGTCTGACTTATTTCGCTTAGTATTATATTCTAAAGATCTATCCATGTTGTCACAAATGTTCCTCTATCATCTTTTCTTACCACCAAATAGTATTCCATTGTGTATATATACCACAAATTCTTTATCCATTCATCTATCGAAGGACATTTTGGTTGTTTCCATGTCTTGGCCACCGTAAACAAAGTTGCAATGAACATTGGAGCACACGTGTCTTTATGTATAAATGATTTCATATTTTTTTGGTAGATACCCAGGAGAGGGATTGCTGGGTCATATGGTAATTCTATTCTTAATTTTTTGAGGAACCTCCACACTGCCTTCCAAAGCGGCTGCACTAGTCTGCATTCCCACCAACAGTTTATGAGGGTTCCTTTTTTCCACAGCCTCTCCAACACTTGTTACTATTTGTCTTATTGATGATAGCCATTCTGTCTGGGGTGAGGTGATTATATTATTGTGGTTTCTATTTGCATTTCTCTGATGATTAGTGATGTTGAGCATTTTTTCATGTTTATTTGCCATTTGTATGTCCTCTTTGGAGAAATGTCCCTTCAGGTCCTCTGCCCATTTTTCAATTGGGTTGTTTGTTTTTTTGTTGTTGAGTTTCATGAGTTCCGTGCATATTTTAGATATTTGCCCCTTATCGGAGGCGCTCTTTGCAAAAATCTCTCATTAAGTTGGTTGCCTCTTTATTTTGTCGATGGTTTCTTTTGCTATGCAGAAGCTTTTAAGTTTCATATAGTCCCATTCATTTATTTTAGCTTTTACTTCCATTGCCTTTGGAGTCAAATTCATAAAATGCTCTTTGAACCCAAGGTCCATAAGTTTAGAACCTATGTTTTCTTCTATGCAGTTTGTTGTGTCATGTCTTATGCTTAAGTCTTTGATCCATTTTGAATTAATTTTGATACATGATGACAGATAGCAGTCCAGTTTCGTTCTTTTGCATCCAATTCTCCCAGAACCATTTATTGAAGAGGCTGTCTTTCCTCCATTGTATGCTTTTAGCTTCTTTGTCAAAAATTGTCGGTCCATGTTTATGTGGTTTTATTTCTGGGTTCTCAATTCTATTCCATTGGTCTATGTGTCTCTTTTTCTGCCAATACCATGCTGTTTTGATTATTGTAGCCCTGTAGTACAAGCTAAAGTCATGGAGTGTGATACCTCCAGTATTGTTCTTTTTTTTTAATATTGCTTTGGCTATTTGGGGTCTTTTGTGGTTCCAAACAAATCTGATGATTTTTTGTTCTATTTCTTTAAAAAATGCCATTGGGATTTGATGGGGATTGCATTAAATCTGTATATTGCTTTGGGTAATATGGCCATTTTAACTATGTTGATTCTTCCAATCCATGAGCACGAAATGTCTTTCCATTTCTTTGTGTCTTCTTCAATTTCTTTCAAAAATGTCTTATAGTTTTCAGCATATAGGTCCTTCACATCCTTGGTTAAGTTTATTCCTAGGTATTTTATTCTTTTTGCTGCAATTGAAAAAGGAATTGTTCTTTGTATTTCTTTTTCTGAGATTTTATTGTTAGTATATAGGAATGCAATGGACTTTTGTATGTTGATTTTGTAGTCAGCAACTTTACTGTATTTGTTGATTGTTTCTAATAGCTTTTTGGAGGAGTCTTTAGGGTGTTTTACATATAGCAAAGAGTGATAATTTGTCAATTTTGTCATCCAAAAAGTGATGATTTAACTTCTTCATTCCCAATTTGGATGCCTTTTATTTCTTTTTCTTGCCTGATTGCTCTGGCCTGGAGTTCCAACACTATGTTGAAAAGCAGAACTGATAGGGGAAAACCCTGTCGTGTTCCTGAACTTAGAACAAAGGGATTCAGTTTTTCACCATTAATTATGAAATTAGCTGAGGGCTTGTCATATATGGCCTTTATTATGTTAAGGTATTTTCCTTCTATACCTATTTTATTCAGTGTATTAATCGTAAATGGATGTTGTAGCTTGTTAAATGCTTTTCTGCATCAATTGATATAATCATATGATTTTTGTCTTATTTTGTTTATGTGATTTATCACATTGATGGATTTGCGGATGTTGAACCATCCTTGTGCTCCGGGGATGAACCCAACTTGGTCGTGATGAATAATCTTTTTAATGCATTGTTGTATTCGATTCGCTAGAATTTTCTTTACGATTTTTGCATCTGTATTCATCAGAAATATTGGTCTGTATTTTTCTTTTTTTGTGTTGTCCTTGCCAGCTTGTGGTATCAGGGTAATGTTGGCCTCATAAAATGAGTTAGGGAGTACTGTCTCTTCTTCAATTCTTTGGAAGAGTTTGAGCAGAATTGGTATTAGATACTCTTTAAAGGTTTGGTAGAATTCACTAGTGAAGCCATCTGGTCCAGGACTTTTGCTTTTGGTAAGTTTTTGGATGACTGATTCAACTTCGTTACAGGTGATCGGTCTGTTTAGATTTTTGAGTTCTTCATGGTTCAGCCTTATAAGGCTATATGTTTCTAAGAACTTGTCCTTTTTTTCTAGGTTATTGAATTTGGTGGCATATAGTCCTTCATAGTATTCTTGGATGATCCTTTGTATTTCTGTGGAGTGCGTGATAACTTTCCCTTTTTTATTTCTGATTTTGTTAATAGTGTCTTCTCTCTTTTTATCTTAGTGAGTCTAGCGAAGGGTTTGTCAATTTTGTTAATCTTTTCAAAGAACCAGCTCTGTATCACATTACTTTTTTCTCTTGTCTTTTTGTTCTCTATTTTATTTAGTTCTACTCTGATTTTTGTTATTTCCTTTCTTCTGCTGTCCTTGGGTTTCACTTGTTCTACTTTTTCTGGTTCTCTATGGTGTAACATGAGGATTTTATGTGCAATTTTTCTTGTTTCTTGAGATAGGCCTTTAATGATACAAATTTCCCTCTTAAAACTGCTTTCGCTGCATCCCAAAAGGTTTGGTAGGATGTATTTTCATTGTCATGTGTTTCTATGTATATTTTGATCTCTCCTCTAATTTCTTCTTTGACCCAGTCGTTCTTAAAAGTATGTTGTTTTATCTCCATTTACTTGTGTTTTTTCCTCCTTTCTTTTTGCAGTTGATATCCAATTTCAAAGCCTTGTAATCAGAGAATATGCTTGGTATGATTTCAATCTTTTTAAATTTGCTCAGGCTGATTTTATGTCCCGATATATGGTCTATCCTTGAGAATGTTCCATGTACACTCAAAAAGAATGTATAGTCTGATGTTTTAGGATGAAGTGCTCTATATATGTCACTTATGTCCTTTTCATCTAATGTGTCATTTAGGGCTACTGTTTCGTTATTTATTTTCTGGTTGGATGATCTATCCATAGCTGTCAATGATGTATTTAAGTCCCCTAGTATAGTTGTGTTTTGGTCAATTTCTCTCTTTAGTTCTGTTAGTAGTGGCTTGGTATATTTTGGTGCTCCCTGATTGGGGGCATAAATATTGATGACTGTTATGTCTTCTTGTTGTATAGTCCCCTTTACCATTATGAAATGTCCATCTTTGTCTCTTGTTATCTTTTTCACCCTGAAGTCTGTTTCATCTGATATTATTCTGGCTACACCTGATTATCTCTGTGTACCATTTGCTTGGATTGTCAATTTCCACACTTTCACTTTGAGTCTATGCTTGTCCTCGTAGCTGAGATGAGTCTCTTGGACACAGCATATCGTTGGGTTTAGTTTTTTGATCCTATCTGCTACTCTGTGCCTTTTTATTGGTGAGTTCAGTCCATTTACATTTAGAGTGATTATTGATATATGAGGATATCCTATCACTCTATCTTTAGTTTTCTGGTAAGGCTGTGTGTCTATTGTTTCTTTTTCTTTTTGTTGTTGTCTGTTATTCCTGTGTGATGGTATTCTATGATGTTTCCCTCTGTTTCTTCTTTTATTACGGTATATATTTCAGTTCTGGATTTTTTTTTTTTTTGAGTGGTTCCCCTTAAGTTTATGTAAATGAAAGTTTGATATTTGGAGTATTCCATTTTCTTCAGCATGCTTACTTTCTCCATTCCCATTATCCAGTTCAGGCCTTTACTTTCCTCCTTTTTAGTTTTTGGTTGCTACAAATTTTCCCTGTTGATGGTAGTGAAACAGGCTTCTTTAGTATTTCTTGTAGTGCAGGTCATGTATTAGAAAATTCCCTCAGCTTCTGGATGTCTGGAAAAGTCTTTATTGCTCCTTCCTATCTAAAGGATATCTTTGCTTGATATATTATCCTTGGTTCATAATTTCTCTCATTCAATAGTTTAGATATTTGGTTCCACTTCCTCCTGGCTTGTAGTGTTTCTGCTGAAAAATCTGATGATAATTTAATAAACTTTCCTTTGTAGGTTACCGTCTTCTTTTCCCTGGCTGCCTTGAAGATTCTTTCTTTGTCGTTGATTTTAGAAAGCTTCAATACAGTGTGCGTAGGAGAAGGCCTGTTGGGATTGAGGTAATTAGGTGTTCTATTGGCTTCTTGGATTCAAGGATCCAGTTCTGTCCACAAGTTTGGGAAGATCTCATCAACAATCCGTTTGAATATATTCTTTGTTCCCTTCTCTCTTTCTTCTCCTTCTGGTATGCCCATTATTCTTATATTGTTCTTTCTGATGAAGTCAGAAAGTTCTTGTAGAATTCTTTCATTTCTTTTAAGTCTCAAGTCTCTTTCTTCTTCCATCTGTGTAATTTCCAGGTTTCTATCTTCGATGACACTGATTTTTTCCTCCATCTGGTCAACTGTACTACCTAAGCTGTTATTTCATTCTTAATTTCTTCTATTGAGTTCTTAATCTCCAGAAAGTCTATTTGGTTCTTTTGTAAAATTTCAATCTGTTTTGTAAAATGCTCATGTTGTTCTTTGATTGTGTTTCTGATTTCAATAAACTGCCTTTCTGTGTTTTCTTGCATCTCATTGAGTTTTTTCCGAACTGTAGTCTTCAGTAGTCTTGAATTCTCTGTCATTTAAATAATATATTTCCATATCTTTAAGTTCCTTTTCTGGAGACTTTTCACTTTGTTTCTGAGTTGTCTTGTTGCCTTGGTTATTCATGGCAATTACTAATTTATTATTTCTCTTCCTAGACATCTACAAGAGTTGTTTCTGCAACAGGTTGATATGAAGAGGTCTTTCTTTTGTTTTCCAGTACTTGTTGGTAGAATGTTTTATTTTCTCTTCGACTGCAGCTTTTTTTTTCTCTCTCACACACGGTAGTGCTGTTTTCTCTGCACTATTCCAGTTCTCACACAATGAGGGAATTCCCTGGGAGATGGGCTTCTCCTCAGTTAATAGTTCATCTGGGTCACAGGATGCAGTGTCCGTATGAGTATGCGGAGAGATTTTGAAGTTCTAAAACTCTTCCTGCACCAGATTGATAGCTCGTATGTTTCAATAGTTCTGTTTACTCCTGCAGGGATCCTCCCAGATAGGGTGGAGCCAGGGGCTCGGTGAATTGTGAGTGGTGGCCCAGAGTAATGGCAGTGACCACCACCACAACCGGTCCTGCTTCCACAGATCCCTCCCTTTTGCCAGAACTAGTTGGGCTGTGAATATGTGTCTGCAGTCCACAGTTCTCAGAACAGCAAATATTCTGTTCTTTTGATCTGACACTGCTACTGTTCCGCTTCCAGCACCGGGCAGGTGGGAGAGGGGCAAGTTCTGGGAGGGTAGGGAGGGGGCAGCTAGGCTCACTGCCTAAGGCTTTCATTCTCTGTCCGGCCATTAGGGCTTAAACCACTGTTTTAAGCCTTCTTCCCTCAGTCTTTTCTCCGAGGTCTCTGCTGTGAGCCTTGGGTTCAGCCGTGTTATATGCTGCCCCCTCAGCCCTGTGGTCCATAAGCGAATCCCTGGCAGTCCGAGTTCTTCCCTCTCCCACAGAGTTGTAGTTCCGGGATGCAGTGAGCTCAGAGCACTGAGCTAGGTGTCTTCTGCGCCCACGGGGCTCTGTCTCTGCACGTCTCCCTTCCCACCTCCCCCGCTCGCGTGATTTGTCCACCTTTAGGCGAATTCACTTGTGGGCCTCTTCATCTTGCCTGTCTGCTGTGCAGGGAGTCCTTTGTGGAGTTATTGTTGGTCAATTAGTTGTAAATTCCAGGGGAGCTTTACAGAGGCTCACCTCACACCGCCATTTTGATGACGTCTCTCCAGTAGTTATATTTTTTAAAAGATTAAATTAATGTTGTTATATTTTATTTCACTTCAATATTATAATTTAAACATGCCATAGCGTACATTTATTAATGCAATAATTTATTATAATTTTTTATTCTAAATCTTGGAAATCCAAAGTATGTTTCACATTTAAAAGACCACTTATTTCAGATGAGCCATATGTCAAGTGCTGTATAGCCACAAGTTGCTAGTGACTACCATATTGTACATGGAAAATACTGAACATTTCCATTAGCATACAGAGTTTGACCGCTCTCCTTTAGAGAATATGAGAGGTGATAGTGGTTGCTCTTGAAAAAAAATTAAATGTCCATTGCAAGGGAATTTCCTCTGGTGGAGATTTTACATGAGCTTCAAGGCAAGGGATGAGGGGATGCTTGTATTTGCAAAGATGGTTCTGATGACTTAGGGTTTTAAGATTCTCAGCTTTATTCTGAAGCATCCAACTTTCTGTATTTTGGATTTCTGGATCCTATTCCTTCTCAATTAATGCCCTAATTTTCACATGAGAAATTGTGAGTCTGTAAGTTCAGCTCACATTATAAAGGTGCAACTTGCATGGTGAAGTTGTGGGTACAATGTTCAGCCTTATCTGCCCAGTGCTACAGAATCACCTTAGAAGATCTCTTATTCTCTGACCATGACTTAAACTGTAATTTAATATTTTTCTGACTCCACTGCAGTCGTCAATATTTCTCTCCCTCCATAATCCTTATAAGCATCAAATGCAGAAACTACTTGCCCTTCTTCCTCAAACCTTGCCTTCAATATGTGTTTCACCCAATCACAAGTAATAAATTAAATAAGTGTTAATTCCATCTTCTACAGACTAGGAACTCTGCTACGTCAAGGCCAATAAATGTGGAAAGCACTCTCCCAAAATACCATCTTTGAGAGTCTATTTCTTAGGCTCTTCTTGATACCAAGGAAGATATCAACTACAATTTACTGAAGACAATATCATCAACATTAGTTATTTAAAACACATGAACTTTAATTTGCAGAATTTATATACAGCTGTTGTAATTGGAAATAATAGAAATTAATGCAAAGGTAATCACTATACTGACAGACACCATCTTTAGAGCTAGAGGAAAAAAAAGAGAAAAGATGGTGTTACCGAATCTAAGACTTTGTAATAGGGGCTTTGTAGAGCTACAGCTCAGATTTCAAAGAAGGAGATAGCCCATGATTGGTGCTCAGACCACTAAGGAAAGAATGTGAATCAGCTGTCTTAGAATGTAAATCAGCTGGACCCTAAAGCTGGAAAAATTACCTGACAAGTGTAATTTTCAGTGTCCTAACCCTAACATCAAAGAGCAGAGTGTAGAAGGGTTGGCTCAGTGTTAGGAAATGATGCATAAATAATTAGCAGAGAACGCGTGTCAAGTCATATGGGAAGGATACAGGTGGAGCTAGTTTAGGAGGGAAAACAAAGGTTCGGTACGGAACATGTTACATTTGAGATGTCATCTATTAGACTGGATATAAAGTTGGGACAAAGTCTAGAGACCAAAAGATTGGGATGAAGATGTAAATTTGCTGACATCATATAGATGTTATCTGAACCCACAAGACTGAATAAGACCTTAAAATAATTCATAGGAGAAAAGTCAAAGCTGGAATAAATAGTTTTTGAACAACTGGTAAAGGTGAATGAGTATGGTACACAACTGAAAATATGTTTGTATATTTTTGTGTGTATTCTTTTATGTTATACTTTTATGTAATTGAAGACCATCTATTCCCAGCCCAAGATCTGTCTATGCACAGAAGAATCACAGATTGAATACCTCAAGTGTATTTGCATTACCTTTTTTTTAAATATAAATACACATCAATGGTATTGAAAATCACGAAGTATATTTATAATGTTAATGTACCAATTTTAACATCAGGTATTTGTTTCTTCTTAATAAACTGAAAACAAACAAACAACTTTGTGTTGTGTAGATCCTCATCAAAATTTTTCCTTCATATTAAAAAAAAGTGATCTTCATATTCAGGGCTGGAAACCACTGATTAAAATAGAGTGATCAGCATCATTCAAGTATATTAGCCTTTAAAAAATGAAAAGAAAAATTGTATGAAAAAAACATAGCAAAACCCGTCTTGTATTCTCTGAAGACCTTTTCACCACCTCATTGAGTTTACCTTACATTAATTAAACATAAATCCTGACTTTTGCAGGACACTTAAATAGTCTTAAACTGGTATTTTGGGACTCATCCTGAGGTCACCCTTAGTGTTGAATTCTTAATGCACCTGTAATGATAATCTAGTTTTGGTTTTCTACTTGACACTCAATATTACCTATAATTTTGGTCCTGATAATTGGAAACCTATCTTCTTTCGTGTCTGTTTTATTACTTGCAATTTGCTAGGCTGGGATTATTCCTCATTATTCTAGTCCTGTTACGAGTCTGGAGTCCTGTTGCGGGTCCACAACCTCCTGTTTGGAGCTCAGCAACCCACCAAAATAGCATCTTTGAACAAGATAGCTAATTGTCTGCTTCTGATACCTTCATCATTCTGTTTTAACCAACTTTTTCCACATAATTGTCTTTTCTTTTCATTGTCATCTACTTATCGCCATTTATCTAATAGATGTACTATGACATTTAACAGCTGGTTCAGTTGTCCAAGACATTCTTCTTTCTACTGGAGGGTGTCTTTTTGTTTTGTTTTTTAATTAAACAAATATTTTTAACTACTAAATACTGGGTGGAGTTCTTGATTGCCAAGATTGAAAGTTAAATAAAACATGACACAATTTTTTCGCTGAAGGGGTTTTCATTGTAGTCAGAGGTCACAACAATAAAAGAAAAATAAGTAACATTATGTTTCCCCGAAAATAAAACCTAGCCAGACAATCAGCTCTAATGCATCTTTTGGACCAAAAATTAATATAAGACCCAGTATAATATCATATCATGTCATATCATATCATGTCATATCATATCATATCATATCATATCATATCATATCATACCTGGTTTTATAGTATAATAAGACTGGGTCTTATATTATAATAAAATAAGACTGGGTCTCTTATATTAATTTTTGCTCCAAAAGATGCATTAGAGCTGATTGTCGGGCTAGGTCTTATTTTGGGGGAAACATGGTATATCAGGTGGTACAACTGCTGTGGAGAAAAATTTATCAGAGCAAGAGTCATGAGAAGTATGAGGTACAGGTTGCTTTATTATGCAGAAGACACTACAGCAAGAAATGAATGAAAAAAAAAAAGGAGAACTTGGCGTGTAGTAGATTTGGACCCATTTTGTGTGTTTGCTTAGACAGTATCTGTTTCTCTTTATAAATCTGAGGAACCACTCTCTCATTCTGAATGGTCTTTGGAGGGGGCTTCAATCAAAGTACCTTGTCCTAACCTCTTTACTTTCATCTACCAAGAGAACATCATACAGGGATATGCTGGAGCTTTCACCAGCTCCTTGAGAGCTGATTGTTAAATTATCAGGAATATGGCAAGCTCATTGTTCAGCATAGCAAATATTAAATTGTAAGTTATCCAAACATAAAATTTATTAAATTTTATTAAACAGCATGACAACTATCTATTTATGAACATCATTTAATAAATATTTTGCTACACTTTACTGTTAGCTAGGGTCTTGAGGTTATTTACATCTATTCTGTTCAATCATATGATGGATCTCCTATATTATGATATGCTGGGTGCATATTACCGAACTCTGTATTCAGTCACACTGGCAGCTTGAGATTATACATAATGAGAAAATATGTACTATAGAAGTTAGAAGTTAGCCAACACTACAAATAAGAGTTTTATTTATTTATTTTGTTAATTTTATAGATGCTGAAAATGATGGAGAAAATGTTCATAGTGAAGATTAAATTTTAAAGTGTGTTATGTCTCTAGCTATTGCATTGTAGATGGCACACAAAAAAAATTGAGGAAATGCTCTCCCTCAGGAAGAGCTTCTGTTATTATCCAATTTGGTAATAAACTATTATCCAATTTTGTAATAAAGTCATTCATATCCTTAACAAGCACATGATGTTCCAACATATACATTTATCTTTACAGTTGTAGTTTACTAGGTAACATAAATGAAAGTATCAACCAACATTCGTCTGAGAACTACACACGTTCCTCAGTTGCAACCATTAGTTGGCTACAGATGTAAAAGTCTGGCAAAAAAAAAAAAAATCAATGAAGGCCTTCTATGAAAATCAATTGGCTGTGGTATTTATAAGCAAGATTATTGTGTATGTGTTATTATCTTTAAATTAGGTGTTACATATCACATCAATAAATTTTTATCAGTTTTTTTTTTCAAAGAGCCAGTATATTTATTTCTGGATCTTAGAAAAAAATGACACACACTGAAAACATATTTGAGTTGATTTATCACAGAGACCTTCAGATTAGTATTTAACAGCAATACTTAATCTATATTGAATGTTTGCTATTTACTAGGCATTATTCTAAACCCTTGTATATAATACTTAATTTGAGTTTTACCCCAATCTCATTTTGTAGGTGTAATTATTATCTCCATTTTTCAAATCAAGAAACAGATTCAGGTAGGTAAAATAATTTGCCCAACACTACAATGTAACTTTCGGAGCCAGAATTCTTAACTAGGTACTCTGATTCTTACATTTTTCACTGATGTTTTTTTTTTTCAACTACGTTGATCCCAAAGTCTCACTGAGCTTCAGTTCTTTTTTCAACCTAGGATTTTAGCTTTTCCTTACTTCTATGAACTACCCCACATCTTTATCTTTATATACACACATTTTTTTTTTTTTTTACTTAAGTTAGCCAAAATAGTTTTCCATCATTTTTCACCAAGGGAGCCTGAGGCAGGGAGCTAGTGGTACAGTCATTTCTATTGTTGTCTTCTGAACTAGTATAAAGAGTCTTTTGCAATGTTTAGCTCCTCAGTTTGCTCTCTGATACATTGCACCATATTCTGCAAATTGATAATATGTACATTTCCTCTATCCTTACCTGTATTTGGGTAGGAGGAATCATGGTATTGTTGGCTACCTTTAATTTCTTGGGTTTGTAATGGCCTTCGGAGAAGTGGGTCTTCAAATGTACACATATAATTAATGGGTCAAATATATTTTTGTTTTAATTAAATAATTCTTCAGTGTAATGAGAAGAACTAAGATGAAAATGTTGTGGAATAGAATTCTTTATGAATTTTTGACCAGTCCTTGTTCTCACTTTAAATGGAATGCTTTTTTTATCCACATTGAATAATTTTTAGAATAATGCTGATGTCTCCAGGATGTCAGCAAATCTCACAACTGAGAAAATAAAATCCATTGAGAGGTTAGACAAGAAAGATTAAATTAACTGAGCATAGAAGAATATAATTCAGAAAGAATAAAGACAGGCACCAGAGGTCAACTTTAGTCTAGATTATAACTCTCACTAGTTTAGCAGAGATCTTAAGTGTCAGAAGAAATAAAATTGGTCATCAAAAGAGGAAGAATAGAGTATAGTTAAAAAAAAAAAAAAAAGTTTGGTAACAATAGCCAAAGGCACAGAAAAGCACAATACTTTTCTATACCCCCGAGGCTTGAATGTTTAATGTGCTTCTAAATGTGGTTCCCATTTGCACCTTACAGTTCAGGGAATATTGTTTACTATGACCTAGGTATATCAGTGAAGAGAACCAAGGGATTGGCACAATTCTAAGTGTATACATTTAGGACCCGAATTGGACACTCCTGACGTATATATAAATAACATCCTTATCATTCTATATCGAATAATGAATGGGTAGAGTTTTGATCAAAGAGTCAAAAGCCCTGATCTCTTATTCAGGTTATTTTGCCTCTCTGAATCTCAAATTTTCTCATTGTT
Source organism: Rhinolophus hipposideros (assembly GCF_964194185.1). Classification (NCBI taxonomy): domain Eukaryota; kingdom Metazoa; phylum Chordata; class Mammalia; order Chiroptera; family Rhinolophidae; genus Rhinolophus; species Rhinolophus hipposideros. Next base: position 20,916,231 of record NC_138059.1, read on the forward strand.
AAAGCAGAAATAATCATCCCTGCCTGCCATGTCATAAGATATTTAGAGGATCACACAAGTTTGTAAACTGAATACTTTGTACATGGGAATTATCTTCCAAATTTAAACTATTACATGTGCTTATTATTGATACTGTCCTTTATCCCAAAGATGATTTTAGGTGGATGAAATTGTCAAATATACCATAGTACATATGTTGAGATACTTTGAGTAATGAAGGATGTTTAAGCAATAAAAAAATAGTACCTAGATAGAGGTGGGTGCCCAGTTAACATTTGTTGCATTAATAAAAGAACTAACAGATAAGAACAAGCAATAAATATGGAATATGTGAGAAATCATTAGGCATTTTGATCCAACATAGTATAAAGTTAGTGCACAATGGATAGCAACTATTCTGTTGCCATTTATACTGCTTTATAAATACATATTAACTATATTTACAGTATATTATTAAATAATATTTATACCTGTGTATTATTTTCTCTAGAGCTATGATAAAGCAGAGTTACTGGCTTTTTCATACAGTTCTGGTAAAATTGTACTGTAACATTGCATATTATCCTAGCAAGGATTTGGTTTCTGTGGAAGTGACATGATAGATGGGAGCTTCTCTTCTTACCTATTTCTTGGACACCTGTCTCAAACCTAAATGTAGATAAATAAGTACATCCTTTGCTAGTAGGGGATGATGTCCCTTTCTAGAGGTCATTTCATGCTTTGTTTATTTTTTAAATAAGTAGTGAAGATCCATTTTATAATGTAAAATAATTGAGTTTTGAAGTATTTCATTCATATATTCACTAAAACATTTAAGCCCGTGGTTTGTGTTTAGACCCATACAATACCTCTTCAGTGCTCCTTTCCACAACTTCTTCAGGCATCAGAACACACCCTTGCCTTCCACCATCACACTGTCATCAGGTGGCTTTCCATATTGTCAGTGTTCCATCACTGCCACTAGCCTTTTGCCACTTCATTTAGCATGACACTTACAGGCACTAGTTATGTGTGCCAAATAGTTGCAGTTTGGGGAACCTGTGCCAAACTTCAGTGCCAGGTCTGAGACCTAAGCCAGGCTTGGAGGAGTGTCACTTTTCTGCAGACAGCAGCTGTCTTTTCCGCAAAAGCACAGCCAAGACAAGGATTTATATGCAAGGGATTTATTAAGATAGTGTGTCCAGGAAACTATTAAGGAAGTGGAGGAAACAGGAGAGGAAAGAAGTCGTTAGGCAAGGATGCCATTTCAGGCCAAATCTATGCCACAGCCTGATCCCATCCAGTGTAAATTACATCTGAGAGTTTCTCCCGACTAAAAGCAAGGAGTTGGAGGTCTCTTCCTTTTACATCCCATAATTGTGGGCTAAGGAATACCCAGGTCCTTCCAGGCTCATGTATAGACAACGCCGCCCTAAGGCAGTCTCCAGAAGACTTAGAGGCAAATGACTATGAAAGATAGCAAATAGATCACAGGAAAAAAACAAGAAACATCTAAAGGGATCTGGATGGGGAATTGACATTATCTGCTACAGTAGAGTAGGAACTCTACAGTAAAGTAGGGAGCAAACCTGAGGCAACAGTTCAGGGATAAACTGAAATCAAAGCCAGGTTGGGCCTACCAAGACTAACCAAGTAATGATTCAGAAAGAGCTTAGAAGTGAAGTGCAGATCTTGGTATACAACAGTAGAATAGAAATCAGGTGTTTCCCCAAGCCAGGTAAAGTTTCTGTGACTGCCATTCATAGTACACCTCCGCCTTGGAAGAAGGGGAACAATCAAAGGTACTGAACTTTCTTTCTCCTCCTCTTGACTGAGTCATGTCTGTACAGCACTTCTTGACTATTCCTAGCCCCTGACAGTGGGAACTCTTGTCAAAATGGTTTATTCAATTGAAATATTTTACTTAAAATATTTATGCAGGTGCAATGAATAGCCATTGAAAAATAAGCAAATATCAATAAAGAAAAAATAAAAATGAATATTTCATAATGTTAAAAGGATCATCTTTGGATAGAGGGATCTTTTCTCCCCTTTACTTTTGAGCTAACAAAAACAAAAATCTGTATTAAATTTCAAAAATATGTTATATTTTATGGTAAATATAATTTAAACCATAATAAAGTAATACAAAGAAAACAATAGATATAGGTACAGAGTTATTGACATTGTTGACTATTTTCTGCTTTTTGAAACTTTCTCTTCCCCTAGCTTACTCTTTCCCCTGGCTGATTTCCTGAATTTTCCTCTACCTTCTTGGTCTTTTCTCAGTACTTATCTTCTCCTGCCACCTCATTAAAACATGTTCCTCAGAATCCTGAATTTAAACATTTTTATTTTATATTCTTTTCCTCTTCCTTCACATATCTAAATACAAAGTCCAATCAATTCATTATATCTCATTAATATGACTCTAAATTGCTTAACTGTCTCATCCAAGTTTCTGCTATTTCTCTGTCGGATTATCAACCAACTTTTCATCTAGTGAATCTTCAACTTGTTTTACTACCTACCCCAAGCCTACTGACAAATCCAGTGTGACATTTTATTCTAAAACAAGATTGCATTGCCTGCCTTGATAAAATATTTAAATAGATTCACATAGCTTCATGGATGAATCCATTGACAACCTGAACTACTCTTACATTTCTAGGCCCATGTCCCAACATTCAACTACATGCCAGTACATTACCAGAGCTCTCTAGTTTTGGAGACATGCTGCTGCTCCCTCTTTGAGCAATGCACTTCCCCACTCTGTTTGCAGCTCTTTAAACCTGTGATCCTGTTTATTTCTGGCCATTCTCCAGGACTCAATTGATGTTTCACTTTTCATGGAAGAATTTTCTATCCTCCTTCTTTGATTGGCTTAGGATCCTACTCTGCATACTAGCTCACCAATTGTCCTATTATGTTGTAATTGTCTGTTTACTTATCTATTTTCTTTGCTTTAACCTTAAGGACAAAAACCATGTTTGAGTCTTCGCATCCTTAACATTTAATACAGTAGCTTCCATGTGGGAGTTTTCCTAATTAATACTGAAAGAACTGATTAAATTTTCCCATGGAAAAGTCTCACTGGTTTATTTGCATGTTTATTAGCTGTTCTTACCAGAACAGACAGACAGAGAGAGAGTGAGAGCAAGAGACAGAGAGAGAGAATGCAAAAGATAAAATATTTTTAGGTTTGTTTTTTTTTCCCCACTACTCCTACTACTAACTGTTGGAATCCCTACCACTTTAATCTCAATATTTTGAATGATACACACAATCAGAGCTGTGCTGCATGATGATTAGGTATAAATATTAAGTAATTCACATAAATGGTGGCAATTACTATGCTTTACACAGACAAATAAAGTTTTGAGGTGTTGGCTTAGGAGAGGAAAATGAGAGACTAGACAAATAAATTCTTAAATAAAAATACCAGGATACACAGACTTACCATTTAGTATTAGGTTTGGCTGTCAGTGACAGAAAACCCCATTAAAAGAGAGATTTGAACAAGATGTGGTCCAAGACTCACTGTGGCTCTGCTGTAGAAATTCCTCTGTGACATACGATAATTTACTACTCAACAAATCCCAGGAAGTGACCATTGCCCTTAGGATACAGTAATAGATCTCAAGCTCTAGCATGGTATCTCATACATTACAGGCAGTGGATTGGGGGAAGGGTAAAGAAAAAGGAGGGCAAAGGACAAATGCAAGCTTTTTTTAAGAATGGTTCCTGCAATCTGCTATTAAACATGTTGGTTTGTTTTTTGTTTGTCTGTTTATAACATAACTTAGCAACAGGGTCATACTCAGCTGCAAGACAGATGGAAAATATAGTCTTTGTTTAGGGTACCTTGGTACCAGCTAGAAATTCTACTGCCAAGGAAGAAGAGTTAATAGGATATTAGGAAAAGGTTTTACAAACTCTGTTACATAGATTTAGTTCAAAAATGATGTGTAAATGAGGTATATTCCTGTTTAAGAACTGCCTAGTAAGAAGACAGATACTAGGGGAAAACAAAAACAGTATTAATAATATTAATACTGTATTGGTATTATTAATAATATTATTAATAACATTAAATGGGCATGAATTGAGTTCATATATCAGGTACCATTCTAAGCTCTGTTTATGTATCATCTCACTTAATCCTCTCATTAACTGTATGAAGTAGTTGTTATTATTCATTTTATACATGCCAAAACAAGTTTAGAGAACTTATGTGACTTGTCTAAATTTGAAGAGTAAAGAATATAAGAGCTACCATGGTTGAATGGTATTACAATGGTGATGGTTGTACTGTTGCTGTAACAAATTTACATAAACTTAGTTTAAAACAGCACATTTATCACCTTACAATTCTGTGTGTCACAAGTTAAATATTAGTCTCACTGCAATAAAATTAAGGTATCCAGAGGTTGTGTTCCCTTCTGAAGGCTCTATGGAAAAATGTTTCCTGTTTATTAATATTGTTGGCAGAATTAAATTCCTTGTGGTTGTAGGACCAAGGTCCACTTTTATTGCTGGCTCTCAGTTGAAACCATTCCCAGACTCTTTCCTCCATCTTAAAATCCAGCAAAGGCAGGTGCATTTCTTCAGTGTTGCATTTCTTTGGAACACTTCTGCTTTTAAAGACTTGTGTGATTAGGGTGGGCCGACATAGACAATCAAGCATAAATTCTTTATCTCAAAGCCCTTAACCTCAATCACATCTGCAAGTCCCTTTTAATATGTAAGGCATATATTCACAGGTTCCCTGGATTAAGGCATGGACAACTTTGGAATCCATTATTCTGTTTACCATAGGTGGAATGAGAAGAGGCAAGGGAATTAGAGAGCAGAGCAGTTTTAAGGGCTAGTGTCTTTGTACCAGTTCTGACAATTAAGTTTGCAAACTCATTCTAGAACTAGTACTACATACCTCATTGCTGAATATCACTGTGGTCACCTTCAAAGTACTCCCCTTGGGAAGCTATATACTGACACCAGTGCCTAGCTCAACCTTCAAAGCAATGTTGGAATTCTTTTTCTAGAAAGGCCATTAGAGCTGCCATCATATTACTCTTGCTGTCACGAATGTCATCCAAATATCTCCCTTTCAATATTTCCTTTATCTTCAGGTAAAGAAATAAGTCGTCGGGGTCCAGATCAGGTAAGATAGGAGGGTGTTCCAATACAGTTATTTGTTTACTGGTTAAAACCTCGCTGACAAACAATGCCCTGTGAGCCGGTAACTGTAGTGATACAAGAGTCATGGATTGTTGATGAACAGTTCAGGTCGGCTAAATTTTCCCCACAGCCTATTCAGTACTTCCAAATAGTAAACTTGGTTAACTGTTCAGCTGATACAAATTCATAATGAATAATGCTTCAGATATCAAAGAAGGTTAACAGCATTGTTGGAACAAGTTGACAAACTTGTCAGACCTTTTATAGGAATCTCTGTCCAGCAAAGGAGACAGATAACTCAGTATCCAAGATATAGAAGAGTGACAAAGACAACCTTGAAATCTTGACTATGTTCCATTCTGTCTTTTTTTGCTTCCCAGAGGGATCCCTGAATCAGTAGACAAATTTAATTATTTAATTATTCTAAAATTCAATACCATTTTCATTTCACACCTTTCATTTTCTATCTGTAACACTGAAAGATTATATTTCTACTTAGCGAAAGGGGAAGGATTTATGGAAAGCATCTATGCCCTGAGTAGGTCCTCAACATTTCCTGCTAACTTCCGTCTTTCCCTGAAAATAAGACCTAACTGGACCATCAGCATTAATGCGTCTTTTGGAGCAAAAATTTATGTAAGACCCAGTCTTATTTTAATATGTCTGTGTCTTATGTAATATAAGACCGGGTCTAATCTAATCTAATCCAATGTATCGGGTCTTATATTAATTTTTGCTCCAAAAGATGGATTAGAGCTAGGTCCGGCTAGGTCTTAGTTTTGGAGAAACACGGATCTTGGGCTGGTCAGCAAATACCCTTCAGTGGTGTAAGAAATGTGCGGTTCTAAGAACATTAAATGAATTTCCACTAATACAGATAAATTGAATAACAATGTTCATGTACATCTTCAGTTGTTTGTGTAAGGAACTGGGTACACTATGTAGGTAATTGTGAACCACTGTATTTTTTTTTATTTTAATTAAATTTATTGGGGTGACAATTTTTAGTAAATTTACATAGATTTCAGGTGTCAATTCTGTATTACCTCATCTATAAATCCCATTGTGTGTTCACCACCCAGAGTCAATTCTACTTCCATCAACATATATTTGATCCCCCTTACCCTTATCACCCACCCCCCACCACTGTATTTTATTTACACAGAACATTCCTGCTTCCCAATTTCCTTATCTAACCATTACTATGCCTTTAATGGTAAAAAACACAGGCAAAATTGGAGAAGGAAATTAGAAAATAGCTGAAGAAGAATTGTGTCTGTGAAAGAAACATCAAAACATCTTTAATCCATATACTTGTTACATCTGTTAATTAAAGGGCCAGCTCTGTTAATCATCATTAATCTCAAGTAAGAGTTACGGATTGAGAAGAGTTCTTCATAATAATGAGAAAGGGATCCGGTGGTTATAAGTGAAAGTATAGAAGTGTCTGGCACACAATAAATATTTAACAAATATTTGTTGTTGATAGCTTGTATAAATCTCTGTATAAGCAAACATTGTATGCAATCTCATATTATGTAAATCAACTAAATGTGATACTATAATGAATTATAAAAAAGGTTATATTCTTACTTTATATTCTCACACAATTATTTATGGCTTACTGTGTGTAAGACACTATACTTACTGGCTTTAAAAACACTTAAGCTGAATTTATTCATGACTTACACAACATTTTATAACTTCTTAAACAGCTCATAAGATAGTACAATTTTTCAGATTATCTTTTTATTTCTGTAATTCTAACTTATTAAAATTGTTTTTTCTGGTTATGATCATCATTTTTCTAAAGGATGGCCCTGAGAAGTATAAACACCAGAAAAAGAAAATCTCTTCTTTGCATAGAATATATGTTTATTTTAGAAGCATTATATTTCTCTTAAGTATTATTCCTAAAATATTATTCGTAAAATAATATTTTAACAACTCATTTCTTCATCACATTCATTTTAGTTAATTCCATAATTACATCCCCATAGTCTAGATAGCAATTTTAATAAAGTAGATGTAGCTTTATTTTAAATCTTGCAATGGTTATTTTTGTCTTTGTCCTTTGTTCTTTTAATAACTTGGGAGTTTAATTCGCCTAGTAGTAATAATTGACTTTCAGTATTTTACTTTATCCTCAAGATGAAGTGCACAATTCAGAATAAAAAGAAAATATTCTACTTCCTTTCTATATCTTCTATACTTAGTGCTAACATTACCTCATATTCCAAAATAAAATGTAAAAATTGCCTGTCTATACATATATGCATATTGCATAATGGTACAATGACTCACAGATCACCACCAAAAATTTAACTTATCTGGGCTTTTGTTTTCTCAATAATAAAATAAACATAATAATGCCATCATCATAGGTGTCTAGGAAGGATTATATGAGATAATATATGCAATCACTTAGAACAGAGTCTTGAGTATAGTATCAAAAACTGTTAAAATAATAACAAATATTACTACTACTACTGCAACTAGTACTAGCCCTAGCACCACTAGCACCACCACTGCATTCCCAGAGTGCGCTGAGATACAGTGCCTCCCTCCACCCGTGCTTGAGCTTAGCTTTCTACTGTGCAGATAACACATACTCACACATTTCAGAACTGGTGAAGACTCCCTGCTGATACTAGTCATCAGAAGCTCTCAGCAGATGCTTCTAAAAAGTCAGAATAGGCTTCTGCTAAGAGAGCCTGAAAAAGGAACTGGAGAGAGCTATGAGCTTTTGCTTCCTGCCCCTGAGGTATTTTACTGCAGAGTAGGTTATCTAATGACAACCCTTGAATTACTGAGAGCCATGGTCACCATTCTGGGATGTCGCTTTCTGCTCCAGCTGCCCAGTACCCCAACAACAGCTGCAGCTAGGTAGTGAGGAAAGAGAAGTGCAATATTGTACCTGTGTATCCAGCATTTGCCCTTCTTACTGTTATAGCTCTTTGGGTTTCTGGAATGTATAACCAATATGGAGGAGAGTCACGTGGATGATTTGATTATCCTCATATACAACCAGAGTCACATAGGATACATATCATCAAAGTGCAATCTCTTTGTTCAGAGTTACATATTATTTTTGAATTTCAGCCCCCTCCTGACTTAATGGCATAACCATTTATAATCTATGATACTAGGAGAGTGGATAGACAGGAGGGAGCAAAATCTATAAATACAGAATATGGCAACTGTACCCTTTTCCTATACCTTTCCTCTGTATAAACTCTCAGTTTGTGATAATCTATAGCAGGCAAAACATCTATGTAAGACGTCATATATCTTGGAGTGGCCAGATGAACACCAATGTAGCAAATCCTAAACTTTTCCTGGGAAATATTACATTTGCGCTGAATAGAAAGCTGGGTCAACAATAAATTAAGAAATTAAAAAAAAAAATTCTTGTCTTTAGGAAGCTTGCAGTTAGTGATATAAACAGAAGAGAAATGAGTAAACACAGAAAGTAACAGTCACAACTTGAAGAAAACACTCTGGGTGGAATAAAAGGAACCCTGCTTAGAATTGCCAGTAAAGACCTTTCTGAGCAGATGAGATTTAAGTCCTAATAGAAAGATGACAAGGGACTAGCAATGCAAAGAGGAGAATGTCTGGGTCAGGCAAATGAGTGCTTGTAAAGGCCAGTAAATATCTTGATGTCTTCTAGAAACTGGGGGAAAAAATGACAGGGGGTCCAATGGCGTAGTGGATAAGGAGGAGAATAGAGGAAATGGTGGCTGTAGGGCTAAATAATATCCAGACCATGCAGAGTCCTCTCGGATCCATCCAAAACTGTAACAAGAACCCATTAATAAGTAGGGTACCTAAACACTTGCTTTCTTACTTTATTCAGATTTCTTTCACATGTCACCTTCTGTCTTTATCTCACTATCCCTTTGCTTTATTTTTCTTTATAGTATTTCATAACACATTTGAAGATCTTAATGGCATTATTATTATGTGCTGTTTGTCTATATTTTGTATAATACCCCATGAAGAGTGGGAAGGTTTTCAGTTTCTCCAGCACTAGGCTAGTCCCTGGTGAATAGTAGACTCTAAATACATATTTATACAAATAATTAAATACATTAAGAATTTTTAGGTAAAGGACTTACATTATCTGATTTGTGTTTTCATCATAACACTCAACACTTAAAATGAAGCTATTAATTGAAGTGCAGTTTATAAAACAGGAAACAATAGTATAACTACCTCTCCCCACTAGGACCTAATCATTCACCCCGGAGAGTATTCATTCATGGACCAGGATCCCGAGGTAGTTGAGGCAAACTGTGAATTCAGTGGCAAGTGATTTCTCTTGTACTCTAACTTCGTGGGCTCCTACTTCAGTTGTGTATTCAGGAATATAATTTTGGAAGTAAACAAGGTCTTCCATAGATATTAACTAATAAAGACCCATTAATTAATGACTATACCTGAACAATTGACATAAACAATAATAAACTACAAAGGCTGAATTGAAAAGCTAACATATTGTATCCTTCCTCTTTGGTGTTATAAGAAAAATGAGAATTAGGATAAACTGAGGATGGGAATTTAGAACTCACTGCATGGTTCATTATTTGTAGAAATGTATAGTATCTGATTCTCACTACCATAACTGTATGTTTAATCATTTTGAACTGATCTCATCTTTTAATAAAGCAGTTAAAGTTTCTCTGTATAAAAATAGATATTGATGGAGAGATAGGTAGATATCCTAGATTAGGTCGACCTTATTATTAACGAGGGACAAAACCAGCAAAATGACTCTTCTTATTAAATTCACTTAAATGAACCTCACTTTTATTGGCTTTTTAAATGTTTTGGATATGTATAACCTAACATATGCAAACTTGTAGTGAATATTTTCCTAAACCAATAACAGTATCTGGAAGCATTTTCTTCAAAATGTTTAAATTCAAATTGATCATTTATATGTTTTCTGAAATTTAAATTATATCTTCCAGTAGCTTAAACATGAATAAGTGACAGAAAAGAACCAACAGTTTTGTACTGTTGTGTCGTAGATTTAATATTTGACGCATTGTTTTCTTGTTGTTTTTGGTAGCTTCTTCTTTTAAGTGAAACAATTGTAATGCCATATTTAATCTGTCATTGTTACATACCCATTCCCCTACAGGGGAAGACCAGTGTACAGACACAAAAGGCATAGAAAAATAAAACAAAGTTGAAAGCTTTTATCATTCCATCAATATCTTCCTGGGTCTTGACTCTCCTCCTCCCCGTGTCTAAAATAATAGCCCTTGTAAGAATTGAAACTATTAACCTGGTGCTGAAAGCAAAGTGGATGAATCCAAAGAATTGCCTAGGCTGGCACTTCTCATTTTTTAATAGGTCTCATTCAGAGTCTTGGAATATATCTTCTGTAATAAAATACCCACGTATAATATTACAGTATATAATTATTCGAGAATGTGAGATACATTCTTATAAAATGAGATTACTTTCAAATAAATAAATTTTGGATTTGCATGTGTCATATTTTAAGTTTTTTATTTTTTTATTTTTTATTTTTATTTATTTTTTTTTTTGATTTCTGAATTTTTATTTTGTATTTTGCTACTTTACAGAATTAATTTATTAGTTCTAATAGTTTTTTGGTGGAATCGTTAGGGTTGTCTCTATATAGTATCATGTCATATTCAAATAATGGTAGTTTTCTTCCTTTGCAATTTGGATGCCTTTTATTTATTTTTTTTGTCTGATATTTTAAGTTTTTTATATATTACATTATTGACCTTTTCATAAATTTAATTTAATTTACCTTTGTAAAAATAGGCAAATTAAAATGATTACTAGTTAAACAGTTATTAAACATTTTTCATGTACATATGCTATACATACCTCATACAAGATTTATTACAATAGCAGGCAAATTTTAGGATTATACTGAAATGTGTAATTTTTAAACAAATGTAATGCATATTCAGCTGTGTCTGAATTAGACTTTATACTTGACAAAATTTGATAAAATAGTCCTGCGAAGCATAGTTTTTTGAGAGGACTTTTGAATAGTGCTTTTCTTATGTATGAAGAAATAAAAGAGGAAAAAAAATGATTATAGTCATTTTTGGGGGGAGAGGTAAAGGAATCGTGATTAAGTCCACTCTTCACCCCTACTTCCACAGCCAAAGTTCAAGTCCTTGCCCTGCTTCCCTTCAAATCCAGGTTGTTCCCTATGCCAGTGTAAGCATGTGAAAAGCAAATGCAACCCTGTGAATACTTTTTTCAAAACTCATTGTTTGCTGCTCACAGTTTATATAGCAGAAACAAGAATTTTTCTTTCCACTGTGCCATTTTTCATGCTTTCGCCTAGAATGTTCTTTCCCAGTTCCCATCATTACTTTCCATTGCTCCGCCTGGGGATCCTCTCCTTGAATAAATCTTTCCTTTTTACTCTCCAATTATGTTGGGTGACTCTCATCTTTACTTCCATGAAACCCTGTGTGCCCATGTCACAAAGCACTTAACACAGACTTCTGTATTGTTCTTGTTTATGTCTTGTCTCCCCATTGTATTATGATTGTCAATGTCTCTGGAAAGTATATGGAAAGGAAGTGCTTCTGTTACATGTCAAGTTGATTGTGTATCATAGCATTGCATACCTTAAGCCTAATTAAACTTGGTATATTTTGTACTTATCTTTATATTATAAACCATGGAGTTCCTCATCTTGTTAATATCCACATGAATTATTGTCATTCTAAAATGAACATAATGGAAAAGGATTACTTATAGAAAAGAGCAGTTTCTAGCCTCAGACCTCGGGTATGAAACTCCTCTTTGAATCATAGTGGGATTGCTAAAAAAAGAAAAAAAAGAAAACTACAATCTCCAGATTTATCTTGAGCAGATGTAAACATCTATTTTATGATGATTAACCTATTCTAGATAATTATAACTGCCATTTATTGAGGGTCTACTATATATGAAACATCGCATGTGTTGTTTTGTAAACTTTAATGTAATATCTACTTCAATATTGAGAGGTATTAAAATAGGAATTATAAATACTATTTTATAGATATCAGAGATTTTGTCCAAATAATATAATATTCTGTGACAGTGATGAGACTTAAAACTCTAGGCTTTGTCTATGCCCTTATCTATATTGTTATGTCTCAATAATAAATATAGCTTCGCATTGATATTAAACCATCATTAATTTGTTCAGTTAGACATCATCAGGGTTAATTTGAATTCTGTACTAGTTATATTAGTACAAGAGCCTAATACAGGGGTCAGATACTCAAGAGATACTGAGAAATTTCATTACCTTTTAGATTTCTTTCAAAGTCAAAAAAATGTATACACATTTTAAGAAATAAAAAAAAAAACTGTTTAAAAGTTACACTGATGGTGACCACTTTGAGTACCTCTTGCAATTGCAGAAGTCAAACATGACTTGTATTCATCTTTTGCTATCAGTATATTTCGAGTATTATAATTTTAATACAGCTTTTTCCTTTCTTAAAATGTGTATGCATTTTTTGTATGTATGTTTGCATACATACAGGTCCATGGACTTTAATAATAGGGTTAGCAATCCTTAAAATATGAGGATGTACAGAGTAATATATATAGCTGAATAAAAAAAATGTCCTGTTAAAAAGAAAAAGATCTGGACTGAATAAGGAAGAGGGCTGTTGGGAGGGCAGTCAGTAGTTTCTGTCACAGTCTTCCCCTTTGATTGTCAAATTTCCTTATAGACATATTTTCTTCCTCTGTATTCACTTTGCAAAAAGACTACTAGAATCATACTCTCTGTCTGCATTAGTGGAGGAAACCCCAAATCTCAGCCAATTACTATATCCAACAAATCTAAAATGTCCAGTGTATCACTGGCTTCTCCATTATTTCCAGCGTTGTTCCTTATTGTCTGGAGACCTGTGGCCAAAAGACTGTTAATCACCACATCTCGTACATAATGATAGAAAACAAATATGATAATCATCATAAAAACTCCCATTCTGAAGAAGAGAGTATTGAAATTACACAGAGGTCACAGGTTCATAGAACAGTATTATAGCCTGCTAGACAAGATTGGTCAAGACTTCTCTGGGAGTAGAATGCATTCCTGATTAGCCTGGAATGTAGCAGAATTCATTTGATCTCTTATGGCTTCTAGTTCTGACTTTTGGGAAGTTTGTTTGTTTGTTGTTGTTTTTTTAATTGGACAATGCTCCTCTAGGACTTAAGTGCCATTTCGTATTACAACCACGATTACACCTAAAACCAAGTGTATCTGATGCTTTTGCCACCCTCTGCCAGAATCCATAGTTGCTGAAGCTTAGCCCATGTGTCTATACTCTGAATGAAATTAATGATGGGGAATAGAGCATCTGACCATATTGGGAAGTATGCTGTGTTTCTTCTCAAGACTCCTAGTTCCTCAAACAGAGAGAGGATATTCAGGCGCAGAGTAGCCGAACTAATGTACAAATACATAATACATATACTTTTAGGGTTAAAATAAAGCAAAGCACGTGTAGTAATGGGCCCAGTGACCTACACATTTTAAATATTTGTCAATTTTAAAATTTCATGGGTAACAGATACCAAGTTTATAATTAAGTGTGAATTCCACATGATACTATAAAATATATTGATGTATTATAGAAATCATCATTTTAAACCCCCTGTGAATAATGCATAGAATGAAACTTATGAAACATAGGTTCTATACCAGTTATGTCAATATAGCCTATGTGAATACATGTCTTGGGCCTTATGGGAAATGGATCTATTAAACACTTAATGTTTAATACTATTTATAGAGTTCTCACTCTGGAAAGCCAGTGTTAAAATATATGAGATTATTCTTAACTGACTACATTATTACCTTCAAAGTTTTAAATAATCCTTAATAATCAGCATTATATAAGCCATTTGGTATTACTACTCGAAAAATGAAAGCCAAAAGAGCAGCTTATTTGGTTTAAAAAAAAAGAAAAATCAAGACTGTTATAAATTATTTCTACATTTCAGGGGCATATTTTATTATTACAGTTTTGTTTAGAAGTCCTGTAGTCTAAATGTTGTTTTCTTTTCCACCCACCTATGGTTAGAAGCAAGAGATGTTAAATGTATGACTTTTTTTTTTCTCTGTGAATAAGCGTTATATTCTTCCTGATTCTCTCCTAAATATTGCAGCCTTAGTACTAACTAAACATGTAGAAAAGCATTCATACTATATGATGAGTATTTTTTTATTACTATTCAATTTTATTTCTGTGTAATACAAAGATAAAGGAATGAAAAATGGCTATTTGGTCAACTCCTTATTACAGGAGAATCCATAAAAGTAAAATTTTATATCACAATCCTTATGTTTCCCATTATATTCTTGCATGGACAAGTATTTGTTTTTTTTGTTTTTTTCATTTTCCAAAATTACATTTATACATTATGCTAAATATATTTTTTCTCTATTGGAATATCTCAATATACTATTTTTGAGTTTTACTATAATGCTTTATTTATATTATTGTCTCCAGTTGAGACAAATATAGTTTTTGTTGTTTTCTGTTTCTTAATGTGTAGAATTTACTTCTAAAGAACTATTCAAGTAATAATGTTTAAATTAATCAATGAATAAAATTAAAATGAGTGTGTTCTACAAATTCAATCAGACTGTCCTAGCTTCTCAGTAATTGGGTGTCATTGAACGTATTCAAGAGTTATAAGTGTTTAAAATTTAAGTGACAGCTCAATGATTAAGTGCTTATCTGAAAGTATATGGATTAGTTAGTAATTAATCCATTACTTAATTTAAAATGAATAGAGTTATCATTATTGCATATATACATGCATGAATCTCAGTTACAATTCAGGCAAAATAAAGCCCACCATTAAATGGGCATCCAAATGATTTAAGACATGATTATACAATAATAAATATCAAGGGTTTGTCATAGCATCAGCAATCAGTCAGTCAGCCATGTATTAGACACATATTTTCTATCTATTAGCCTATTAGACTTTTCAAGCCATACAAAAGGAGATATTCCTTAATTTTAAATGCAGTGCACTCAACTCATAGAGATAATGTGAAATGGTTTTGGATAAAGTGGATCATGGGATTTCTTTATTTGATAGGATGACAGATGGGGTACGGTGAGAGGTCCTACCACTGAAATATCAAGAGAAAAAAAAAATCAGTGCATCACTGGTTCAGAGGAAAACAAAAGAAATCTACAAGACTGTGCATACATGACACACATGCGCACGCACACACACACAATGAAAAGACATTGAGATGAAATGAAAACAGGAGATTAAATGGAAAGAAAGCTTGGTTTTCCTTGGGGCAGATAGCAATGAGTGTCTGGATTTAGGAGATGAAGATTGGGGCATAGTCTTCTTGGATCAATAGGTGAAGAAGCTAAACTTGAAACTTTAGCATTTAGCTATAAAAAACCCAAAGGATATTAAATTGGCACCAGCTTGGTAGTGACCCTTTGATCTAGTAAGCAGGAAATAAATTAAATTATACCCAGTTTAGGCCCTCAGGATTTTTAAAGGTTAAGCAGATAAATATGGGTTCATTATTATTTAACTAAACACTAAGGGAAGCAAACCACCATAAACAAGCCACTAGAAATAACAATTTCTTTGGGAAATTAAGGCATTTGAAAGTCCTTCGGTACATGGTAGAAAATTAGAAAGTCCATACCCAAGGATAAGACACATGCTCAGAAAAGACCCGAGAAGACCCTAAGCTTTTACCACTAGCTGATCTATAAGCTCAGTACAAACAAGTAAAGTTTCAGACAGAATTGTAAATGGTTTGGCTACGTATTGAAGGAGTGCCCCAAGACTGAGCCATTCCTCAAAGACTAGGAGAGGTGTTGCTATGGTCTCAATGTTTGTATCCACTTAAAATTTATATGCTGAGATCCTAATGTTCAATGTGATGGCATTAGGAGATGAGGCCTTTGGGAGGAGCTTAAGTCCTGGGAGTGAGGCCCTCATGAATGGAATTAGTGCTCTTATAAAAGAGATGCCATAGATCTTCCAGATGCTTCAGTCATGTGAAATTACAGCAAAAGCATGACGTTCTGTGAACCAGAAAGCTTGCTCTCACCGGTCACTAAAGCAGCCAGCCCATTGATCTTGGATTTCCCAGGTTCAAGAACAGTGATAAATAAAATTATCTTATTTATAAGCCACCCAGTTTATGGTATTTTCTTATAGTAGCCTAAACATACTAAAATGGGTTATAATTAAGTTCCTTGAGTTTAAATATATCCCTGTCAAATCCCATTGAATGAACAAAAGTTAAGCCTTCAAAAATCAAGAACAGCAAACCCTGTGGAAAGGAGAGAATCTGACTTCCAGAATTACCACATTATAATATCCAAAGGTCCAGTTTTCACCACCACCACCAACAACAGCAAAAGTCACAAAACATACAAAGAAATAGACGAAGGAACAAAATAAAATGACAGAAATTATCCCTGAAAAAGTTCAGTCATTAAACTTATTATAGAAAAATTTAAACAGGTGCATGATTTGTTCTCACAGAACATGAACAAGAATTAAAGGAAACCATAAAAACATTACATGAATAAAACGAGGATCAATAGCAGTACATAAATTATAAAAAAAGAGACAAAACAGAAATTCTGGAGCTGTACAATGCAATAACTGAAATAAAAAACGAAAGAAAATAAAAATAAATAAATAACTAGTGGGTTTTCATAACAAATTTAGTCCTGCAGGAGACAGAATTAGTAAACATTAACACAATAAATTGTCTTAGAAAGAAAAAAAAATGAACTAAAAAACAGTGAAAGGAGCATAAGGGACTTGTGAGATATGATCAAGTAGCCAATAAATGTATTATAGAAGTCCCAGAAGGAGTAGATAAAAAGGGGTACAAAGGATATTTGAGGAAACAATGACTAAAAATTTCCCAAATTTAAGAAAGATGAAATCAACACATTCAGGAAGCTCAACAAATCCAAGCAAGATAAACTCAAAAAGATCCATACCTACACAAATTATAATCAGATTGTTGAAAGTGAAGCATGAAGAGAATCTTGAAAATCAGCAGGAAAGAAGTGACTGATCATATATAAAAAATCCTAAAAGTATATTAATAGCTTATTTCTATTAAAAAAATGAAAGTTAGAAAGCAGCAGTAGAATGTCATATTGAAGGATGAAAAAAACAAAAATGTCAAGCAACAATTCTATATCTGTTAAAACTATCCTTCAAGAATGAAGGAGAAATCAAGAAATTCTCAGATCAACTAAAGCTAAGATTACTCAGATATAAATCTTCACATCTATCGTCAATTATTTGACAAAGGTGCAAAGATCATTTAGTGGCGAAAGAACAGTTGCTTCAACAAATGGAAAACTGAATAACTACATAAAAAAGAATGAACTTGAATCCTTCCTTGCAGTGTATACAAAAATTAAAATTGATCAAAGACCTAAATTTAAGAGTTTAAACATAATATTCTTAGGAAAAAGCAAAGGAAAATTTGCATGTTTTTTGACTTGATAATTGTTTCTTAAATATGAAACTGAAAACACAAAGAACAAAATTAAAAAAATAATAATAATAAATTGGAATTTATTACATTAAAATATTTTGAACATCAAAGGAAATTATCACAGGAGTAAAAAGACAACGCACACAATGGGAGAAAATATTTGCAAAGCATATATCTGATTAGGGATTTATATGTAGAATCTGTAGAAAATTTCTGTAACTCAGAAACAATAAAAAAACAACTTAATTTAAAAATAGGTAAAATACTTTGATAGATAGTTCTCCACAAAAGATAGACAAATGGCCGATAAGTACATGAAAATACACTCAACATCATTAATCATTAGAGAATGCAATCAAAACCACAAGGAGATACCTACACTATTTCAACCTACTATGATAACTATAATAAAAATAAAAGAGAAAATAACAAGTGGTGTTGATGTGGAGAAATTGGAACCCTTATGCATTGCTGGAGAACATTTAAAACATTACAGGTCTGGAAAACAGTTTGGCAGTTTCTCAAAAAGTTAAACATAAAATTAACATATGATCCAGAAATCCTACTCTTAGGTATATGCCCCAAATAATTTAAAAGAAGTTCCAACAGATAACTGTACACCAATCTTAATAGCAGCAGTATTCACAATAGGCAAAAAATAGAAACACACCAAGTGTCCATCAACAGAGTAATGGTTAAACAAAATAAGTTATATGCATAGAGTGGAATATTATTTAGCCATAAAAAGGAATAAAGTTCTGATACATGCTAAAATATGAATGAACCTCAAAGATCTTATGCTAAGTGAAATAAACCAATCACAAAAAGGTAAATGTCGTGTGATTACACATATATAAAATATCTAAATAGGCAAATTTCAGAGACAAAGTATGCTAGACGTTATGAGGGGTAGGAGAAAAAGAGAAAATAGTGGTTATTTCTTAATGGTAACGGGTTTTTGGTTTTGTGTGATAAAAAATCTTTTGGAAACAATGGTGATAGTTGTACAACATTGTAAGTGTAAGTAATGCACAGAATTGTATACTTAAAATGGTTAAGGTTTCAAGTTTTCTTTTATATATATTTACTTCAATAAAAATAGTAAACAGTAATAGAGAACATATATTTAATTAATATTAGAAATAGAAACAACACAAAACAGCAGACCCAGCATAGACTAAAAGAAAGTGAATAACAATATGGCAACAATTTGAAAACTTTCTCAACATTGAAACATTTCTAGGTAAATTAAACTTACCTAAATTGACTCAAGAAAAAAAAAAGGAGGTCTACAATTATAAAATAAAACAGCAGTAATATGTCAACCACTGCTCTCCAAAAGGAGGCTCAGATGTTTTTATACAATAGTTTTACTCCACATTCAAAAAATAGATTATAGAACCTCTTCAGTAATAGAAATGAAAGTGTATAGTTGTCAACTATATTTAATGATACCAGTAAATTTTGATAATAAATCAAGGAAAACTAAGAGAAGATAGATTCCTTATTTTCATAAAGTATATATACCTTGATAATATTTTTAATGGTAAAACATTAGAAGCATTACTTTTTAAATGAGGTGCAATTTAGTGAGACTATCACCTATTCTAATAAAAATTATACCAGAAATCCAATGCAGATAAAAGAAATATAAAATAAGGTTTAAAGGGAAGAATTTAAGTTGTTAATTACAGAAGATATGCTTGTTATACGGAAAAATAAAAATAAACTTCAAAGGTTTTTAAATAACAGGGACGGCTTATAAAGTTGCTGAAATATGAGATCAATAAGCAAAAATAAATTTTATTTCTACATGCCAACAGCAAACAGTTGAAAATATAGATATATACCATTTAAAATAACAACAAAGAAAGATTTTAATATATGCCTTAAAAAATGAAGTGTCTATCTTCAAAAAGATAGTCTTATTTTGCAGCAAAAATAGTTAAGCCTATTTGTGTTGGTTCAGGGACAGATAAACTGATCAAGAGAACAAAATCTAGAGCCCCAAAGCCAGCAACCTTATATATTGAATCTTTATATATGCCAGTTTGCTGTTCAGATCACTGGGGAAAAGAGGACTATTTATTCAATTAAGGTACTGATTCAATTGCTTGTTCATATTGGCATTAAAAAAACAAACATGATGCTGTGCTAGTTTTCTATTGTTACATGACAAATTACACAAAATGAGCAGCATGACACAAAATAAATTTGTTATTTCGCACTTTCCCTGGGAAAAGAGTTTAGGCATGAGTTAACTAAATCCTGAACATCTCACCAGAATAAAATCAAGGTGTTGGCCATGGCTGTGATCTCATTTGAGTCTGTAAGACCAAGCTCACCGATTGCTGGAAGAATTTAGTTATTGTGGTTGTAGGACTGAGGCTCTCAAATTCTAAAGGCACCCACTACTCTTTGCCACCTGGGACTATCCACAACACTACAGTGTGTTTTTTCAAGGGCAAATAGGAGAGAACGTCTTCCGATTTATCTTGTTTCTTACTTCTAGATCTTCTTTAAAAGACTTCCCTGACTGGGTCAGGCCAACCCAGGACAATCTCCCCTTTTATTAACTTAAACTCAGCTAATTAGAAACCTTAATTACATCTGTATATCTGTAATATCACTTTATATTATCCATATAATGTGAATAATTATGGGATTCATACCCAATTATATTAATAGGTTTTGCCCACAATCAAGGAAAGGAGTTACATAGCTCACCTACATGGTTAGGGTCCAACTTAGAAACCTGCTCACCATATAATTTATATGTTCAATAACAGTCGATTCCCAAAGTTTACAGTTTGAAGAAAATATCTTTATGACCTTGGGTCACAGGCCAATGTAAAAGTGCTACTTACAAAATAATAGATTAACAAATCCAAGTTTAGTAAAATTAATCATTTCTTTTCATCAAAAGATTTAACAAAGCAAGTGAAAAAGTAGGCTATAAACTTCAAGAAGATGTTGCAACACTGATAACATGTAATGAATTAGTATCCAAAATATATAAAGCTGATCTTCTCAACCGGTGAGACAGGCTCAATGGTTTATTATGAATAATGCATTAGAAATGAGTTACAGGTTGAACTAGAATATCTGTGAGGCAGGGCTGGGGCTGGGTGAAACCTCCATTGCAAGCAGCCTCATCTGCTCACCTCATTGTATCTATTCTTTTCTACGTGTTCTATAATAAAAAACTGTTGGGAGTCACTGATATAAAGAATTCCTGGGAAAAGATGAGTGGCTCAGTTGGTTAGAGCCCTGGGTAACGCGGCTGCCGGTTCAATTCTCACATGGGCCAGAGAGCTGCATCCTCCACAACTAGAATGAAGTCAGCCGCTCAGCCCCTGGGTGTACAGATAGCTCAGTTGGTTGGAGTCTGGAGTCTCAACCACAAGGTTGCCAGTTCGACTCCTGCAAGGGATGGTGGGCTGCCCCCCCTGCAACTAACAAAGGCAACTGGACCAGGAGCTGAGTTGCATGCTCCACAACTAAGATTGAAAGGACAACTTGACTTGGAAAAGTCCTGGAAGTACACACTGTTCCCCAATAAAATCCTGTTCCCCTTCTCCAATAAAACCTTTAAAAACAGAAAAACAAACCAAAACCAAAAAACACGTTCATGGAAGTTTAAAGAAAAAAAGAACTCCTGTAATCAATAAAAAGCAGAAAAACTGTCGAAGTGAAAAATAGCCAAAATACAAATAGTCATGTCACAGAAAAGGAAACATAAATGACAAAACATATGAAAAGATATGCAAGTTAATTAAAATGAAAACAATGCAAAAAATATCACTTTTTTACATTCTCTAGATTAGTAGAAATAATGAAATTTAATATACACAAGTTGTGAGCATTTGGTAAAAACTTTTGAAAAATCATATAGTACAATATTATGAAATTGAAATTTTACTTTGTCATTATCCAGAAATTGCGCTTCTAAATATATAACCTAGAGATATACTTGTACATTTGAACCAAAAAATGTTTGGTTGCTTATAATAGCAAAAAGGGGAAACAATCTAAATCCCCATTGAAAGGCAGTTATTAATTGAAAATATTTATATTTAACTCAATATAGAAGAGGAAACAAGATTTTTTTTAATTGCAGACATATAAAATGAATAATTCAAATTATACATATATACACACATATATATATTCTATGTTTAAAATTGACTGAACAATTGCTTTAGTCAATGCTAATATAAAATCATTTTTTAAAATAGTCATAATAAAAAAATGTTGTTATAAACCTTATAAAGCTGGGATATGAAATCTCTCATTTTTTAGAATTTATTTTCATGATACTAAAGTAACAAATAGCTATGATGATTACTAAAAAGATACATTTTTTTCTTTATTTTCTAGTAATATTGGAACCCTCGCATCCATTTTCTTTACCTGGTTATGAATAATACATTATTATAAATTAATATTCGCTCAAAGAATTATTGTATATAGGACAGGATTTATGTAATTTCTTCCTGTACTGATTATTAATTACATTATTTAAATATTGTATTAGGTTCCTAATTTAAGAATTACAATTTAATTAAATAATGGATATCTGCATAGGAGCATAAACAATGTATGAATACATGAGTATGTTTTAGTAAGAAATACTATTAAGTTTTTTGTAATGGTGTAATACTTGCAAAGTATTATGCTTTGTATTCTAAGCCAGATATTTTGGGGGTTTGTCTCTCCAGTGCAGCTCCCAGGAGTTGGGGGTGCCAGATATGGGATCTCAACCCCTTACTCTTCTGTGGGAAGTGCCTATCTAGTGAGATCCCTCCCTACTGCGTGTTGCCATGCCAGGGATGATTTTTTTGCGAGATCATGTCTCTGCCTTTCCTACCAACTCAATGTGGTCCTTTTATCGTTTGTTGTGGAGAACACCAGTTCATCTAGATTTCAGATTATTTTCAGAGGAAAATAATCCATATGTAGCTGTAAATTTGGCGTCTGTGGGAGGAGGTAAGTTCAGGATCTTCATATGTTGCCATCTTGGACTCCACCCCTGATACCTTTAAATCTGATGATCAAGATTCAAATTTAGCTCTGAAATTTTTTAAGTTCTCTATTTAACGGAAATAGCATGATGTGTTTCTCTTTGTTAGCTTTATAAAGAAATATATGCAAGTGTATGGAAAAACCACTCTCCACCTACATGTACTTTTTATAAAGTTTCTCAAAGTAGATTTGCATTAATCATGCTTCAAATACTTCAAGTAAGAGTATTCTATAAACAGAAGCCATGTCATTTCATTGAAAAATTATTACAGAAGTTACAATGCAACAAATAAAAATTGTGTGTGATAATTATAGTTGACCTTTAGAAATAGTCTGACATAATCTGTCATAGTATGAAATATATATATATATATATATATATATATATATATATATATATATATATATATAAAATTTCAAAATGTTTTTATGCCATTGCTTTCTTTTTATTTTTATTGTGTAATGCTATATTTTTGATGTGTGTATTTCTGTTTATTGCTAGGTTATCCAGATAAATTTTGAAGAATTCGATCTGGAGATAGGCTATGATACTTTAACAATTGGTGATGGGGGCGAAGTTGGAGACCCCAGGACAGTGCTCCAAGTGTAAGTTCTCAATGTTTCATTCTTGATGTTGCTTATCAAGTTTTTATGAAATTTTACCCTTATTATTAATTTTTAATTGATCTCCCATTGCCCTCCAACAGAAGAAACATAGTACCTTAGTTATTATAACCAACCTACATATAGTATATTAGTCCTTCTTCAATGATTCTGTTTTTTTTTAATATATAAGGTGTGATCAAATAATACGGTGAATGTTTAAATAAAATGTATTACAATGAAAAAATACACTGCCACTAATCCCTCTCAAAACACTCTGCCTCCTTTGACAATATTTATCCCATCCTTCTTAAGGTACTTGATCCAAACAAAACTTTTTAGAATCCACTGCCAGACAGGAGCCCTTTGGAAATGGAGGCCTAGAGTGACATTGCAGAGTAGTTGATTGGAGCTTACGTTGGCAGACACTTTTAACAGCATAAACTTTAAAACAAACTGAAGAAAACAAATATAGAATTAATCCCAGAGACATATAGCCTGATGGGTGCTGCTCCCTTATTGGTGGCAAAATCATCCCTAACTATCAAGATGCTGGGTTGAGTGTTTATCAGTGGTTTGAAACTTGAAATATTTAGAAATGAAACACGAAGCCTCAGTTATCTCAGACTTGGGATAATTAAAATAGACCATATATGGTTCTTAATATCAGCTAAAAGAATGAACATATACTGAAAAAAAGAAAATATTGGGAACTTATTTACTGCCATGTCCTTGGGCTATTTGTTCCAATAATCTGCTTCTGTTAATGGCGTGAAGAAATGTTTCAGGGAAAGTACATTGCTTTCTCTGCTATGATCCTCAAAATTTTAGGGTTTGCTTTCTCTAGGAATTCCTTTCATAACTCTTAATTTGCAATTCAGGCTTTATCAACATAGTATTTCTCAAAATGGGGTATTTTTCATCACAATTATTTGGTGTACCGTTTAAAATGCAGATATCTAGACCACCATACCTGACTTGTTGAATCAGTATGTCTGGCATTTGGACCCAAAAATCTGCATTGTAATGGATTCCCCAGGGGATCTTTATGCATATCCAAGTTTGAAAATTCCTTACATAACGATTTTAAAATTTATTTTCAGCATAAACAATTCCTAGATGTGATGCGTGCGCTGATCATGTTTGTATTTCTTAGTGTGTATATTGACTAAAGATAAGCTAATTTTCTTCCATCCTTTTCTCTTTTTTCAATTTCTGTTTTTTTTTTTGTTTTTGTTTTTGTTTTTATTTTTAATTTTACATGGTCTCCTGTAATAAAGCCAAGGGTTTACCTTAGGTGTACATTATTGGCCCCAATATTATTTTTCTCAGTTCTTGTGTTTCCAGGAGAAAAATAAATAAGTAAAACTAAAACAAAACAAAAAAAGAAAGAAAAAAGAAAGTCCCCAGTCTTCTAACTTGTCTTCATACACACTTGACCTCACCTTCAACCTCTTCCTCTGCCCATAAAAACTCATACCATCGATCTCCACAACTTTGTTGGCTATCTCTGAGTCTTGGACAATTCCATTTTTTGTTTCCTAATGTGATGGACAATAGGGTCAGTATTTTACATGTTCTACATGGCTGTGTCGTTCAAATCGTTTGTAACACTTTTCTTCCCCTCTCCCATACCTTTAAAAAGGCTCAACATTTTTATCAGGATGATGAGCTTAGTAGGCATTTTACTATATTAGACTAGTATCTTCCAGAAATAATCTACAGTTCCTCGTAGATTTCCTTATGGCTTTATACCTGATAGCTTAGATTTCATTATACTGTAATATTGTGTTAGAAATTGGCAGCTACAGAGCTAATCTAATCAGTTGCTATATTTTTTGTTGTTGTCAGCCACAGAGCTAATCTGATCAGTAGGTACATTGTTTTGTTGTTGTTTTGGAGGTATAGGGTTTGAAAGAACTGAAACTTACATACAAAAAATCTAAAGTTGTAGTTTTCTTTAAACAAACTGGCTATGCTAGGCCTGGCTTATCACATAGCACAAGTTGGCTGGAACTATCTTCTTATCTACTTTAGCGAGTGTTCTCCTTGGCCACTAATCCTTGTATTGGTTCACACTTGAGCTTTAAGAACCTTTGCATTGCCTGCCTCGGCCTATAGCCATTTATGGATATGATACAATGCAAAATTTGGATTTATCCTTAAATGTGTTACCATTTTTCAAATAAATTTGTATCTGTCCCTTTAAGAAAAGTTGAAGTCTCTTGGACATTAATGATATATGGCAAATTTGGTGACTGCTTCCACACATTTTGAGACCTATCTTTCCACATGTTGGGTAGATCACATCATATATACTTCAGAAATGAAACTATGAAATGTGTATTTGCTGAGACGGACATATCTTCTTTTTTCTGCCTAGGATAAAGGACTGGATTTTAGGTTTAGATTCTTCAATACATGTGCAAGGGTAGGCAGGCTGGCTAGCCAGTTAACTAAGAGGCTTTTTTCCTAGGTCTTCCACAAAATAAAAGTCAGTGTTTCAGTTTCAGATCAAATATTAGAAGTTATCTTGTACAATTAGCATCTCACATCATAGATAATATAGTCTCCTTTGATCGTTGCCTTAAAGATTTGTGAGCTAATTAATATCACACAACTATAGGCAAAAAAAATATAGATAAATCTTTACAGCAATCCAATAAGACACAGAAAGAAGATATCAAAATTATTAACTTAAATATCCAACAATCAGAACTAGTAAAATTGAAAAAGTACATTTACTGGTATTAAGCAGTAATTTGTACAATCTCTGATATTAAAAAAATAATATGGCTGAACCATACAATTTACTTTTTTCCAACGTTAAAAAATTATGAAGACAATTACAGATCAAGATATACCTGTTGACATTCTCTTTACAGAGCAAATTGTTATATTAATAACACAGAACAATCATTAAATATTATTTTTCAAAAGAATACCGAGCTCCCTAATGGGTTTCCCTACATCATCAAATTCAGAGTTTGTATTGAATACTTCATCTCCAGTGGGAACAAATGAAAACTTCATTCTGTTACCATTACCTTTTGTACTGTGCAATCAATGGGTCTGAGTTGGTCCATCAGTGAGAGTGGAGAGAGCTCTCTACTCTCAAGAGCGAGAATGAAAAAAAAAGCCACACAAAACATTATATTTTAATAACCATAAGACTATGAGACTAGCACCCACATGCAAAATATTTAGATGCACACTTTATTGTAATCATATATATCTCATATGTTTTTGTAGACTCAAAATAAGAAGAAATAGGGCAATAATACTATACATTTTTTTTTTTTGGTGCTGAGAGGAAACCCCCCTTCATATTTTAAATATAGCCATACAATATCTAAAAGATAAAGTCTTCCTTAATCGAAACAAGCCCTGTGTAAACATGCCGCATTCCTGTACTTTCTGCATACTATTTCTTGGAAGATTTTTGAATCCATTCTCATTTGACCTTAGTTTCCTATGTACACACACACACACACACACACACACACACACACACACCGGGGTGCCAAAAACATGTATACACATTTTAACAAAGGAAACATCTATTAAAATTGTAATAATATATACCAATATACTGTTAACAAAAGCTGAATAAAAGTCATGTTTGACTTCTGCAATTACAACAGGTGCTCAAAGTGGTTACCATCAGCGTCCAGACACTTCCGATTATGGCAAACTACTGCTTAAGCAACGTTGACCAAAGTGTCCACTTGTGTATATTTTTTGCACCCCTGATATATATCATATATATGTTTATATGTAAACATTTTTATTAGTGTTTTTGTAGTCCTTTTCAAAATCCTCATTATCAAGTGCAGGTAATGCTGCTGCTTCCTTTTATATTTGAAGAAGGGTGGGGATAAATTAAAATTATTTTTTTAAATCCTGTATTGAATGAATAAGATCAAGTAACAAATGAATCAAGAATCATGGAATGATTAAGTGAAAGAAATTGGCTTACAATTGATTTTTTGAAGATGATCCCAAAGTTAGTTTGACCACATGAGACCAAATAAAAAACAAATATGTCAATGAGAAGTGTGCTTGTAACCTGTGACTAGTCAAATGAAACAGCCCTTACAGACTAAGTTGAGTTTTCTTCTGCTGCTGGTAGGAGAATGAGAGAAGACAAAGTTATATTTTTCTTCTCACATTCCGGTTGTCATATTGTCCTTAGTTTGTGTAGCAGTTCTACTTTATCACTTGTTATGATGCCCTCACTCTAAGAAGTTATTTATTCAGTTTTTTTTAAATCTATATAATTCCCATTTTTTTCTGTATTTATCTGTCTATAATCAGGACATGCTCCTCAAATTTGCTTTTTCCCTCAGAAACAAAATTACACTTCTCTGAAAATGCAACTCTTTTCTTTGAGCAAGGATAACTGTGAGAACTTAGGTGGCGCCCTCTCCAAAGTATTCAGTATAAGCTGTCTGACTCGCTATCAGAGATTTTACAGAGTTGAAATTAGATTAAAAGTCCCTTAGAACTCTAATACTGTGTGATAAAAGAACTCACTGGATTTGTATCCATCAACTATATATATAGCTGATATAAATTTGAGGGAACCTGAGCATATTTCTTCACAAGTTTAATTTTTCCCAACTGCTTTTATGGGACCCAGAGTAAGACTGTAAATGGAAACTCACATGTCAAATGTCTAAATATTAAAAGTCATAAGTCAAGCTACATATTGTTCAATGCAGTATGTTCCATCCTCCTACCTCAGAAAATGCACTCTCATAACAACCTGGAAGGACACGTTGGAATTTTGAATTCTAGTACTCGTGTGATTACTTTGTTGGGGTATGAAGGCATGAGGAAATGTGGTCCCAGTCCCAGCCTTCAGCTGATTACACTCTCTTCCCAACTTCAGTTTTATCCTTTGTGATGCATGTGGACTTCTCAGCTTGCATGCTCAAACCACCCACGTTTCCCTGCAAACACTGCCCACTGAGCCCAAGGAGGTACATGGGGGTTATATGTTCCGGCCCTGAAAATATGGACCTTGAAAAGGCCTATGCAGGTCCACATAGCAAGGAATTCCAGGGTAGCAGGTACCAGTGAGTTATAGAACAATACTTCTCAAACAAACTGTAAAATAAAAGATGTGTTTCTGTTTTCCATTCACCTTGAACAATACTTTTGTAATACAAAAGAAAAACAAATTCCTAGAAAATGAAAGAGAAACACATATAAATACAATTCCATTGTTTGTTTTCCATTATGAAATTCACTAGACAAATTTTACTTTTTGTATTTACTCTAGAAGGTTGTAAGGCTTACTCCCAATTTCTGTACCTATCACACCGTGGCCTTCAAACTAGTTCAGGATCGCAAAGGGGAAGTGTGGGAAGGATGCAGGCTCCAGGCAGGCATGTCACTAGCCTACCGAAAGGTCAGAAAAGGACCCTCTAGGGGAAGGAATCAGAAAATGGGCCTGTCTTACCCAAATTTAAAAATAGCATTACATACGTGGTATGGTAAATTGTCAAGAATTTATTTAAAAACCCCAGTCGAAGGGAATTTATATTGAGTGAAGCTATTCTAACAGGTACAACTTATCTTCATTTAGATACTTTATTTAGCTACATTTTTACTCATCTCATTTGACTCATCTGCATTTTACTATTTCTTAAATTTGATCCATGTGTTAGAAAGTAACAATTGACACCAAATTATTTTTTAAATAAATTTAAAAAGATTAAATAGCTGATAGTGAGAAAACAAAGTAAAAAAGAAAAAGGAAACTGTGTTCATTTAGCAGAAAGCCATGTAATATAATATTTGAAAGTATTTTATAGGAGGATGAATGTAACCTATGTATATAATTGTGTAAGTTCTGAGTAATTTGACAAACACAGGATACATCACTTTGATAAATATTTAACCATGTATGGAACAGTCCAACCTATTCTGTTTAGGTTATAGGATTGAATTGAACATTGGAAATAATCATGAGTATATGGTGTTTTTAATTCTCATTTTCTTTTCATATTTAGATTCTAAAAAGTAAAGTCAATCGTCATATTCTATTCCATGATATGTGGAGTCTATAAAGTCATATTCAACACCTAAGTAATCCTCAAAAAAAGGAATTAGCTATGAAAGGATTTAAAAGATAATTCTTAAAATTCCTTTCCCTGAAGTATAAAGCATACAGTTTTTGCAATTTAGTAACTTAAGAATAATTTAAGTTTGCTACGTGTCTTCACCTTGAGCCTTTGGATCCAAAGAAACACTCATGACAAAATTATGAACGATAAAATTATCAACACAGAATGCACTGTAATTGGACATTGTGTGCAGTATTAAGTTCTGCATACAGTTTTATCACATGAAAATTTCTAAAATAATACAAATTTAAGCTGCATACTTAAATTCACATTTCAGAGATTTATTGTTCTTGTCATCTGCTGTACCATTCTCTGTTGCCCCGTTGTAGCCTTTTCTCCCTCAATCTTGCTCTTAGTCAAGTGAAGGGCATTTTTCCCACTTTGAAATAGCATCTTTTCACTCACGGCAACTTTATGGTGATGGTGTAGCAAGGGTCAATAGAAATCAAAATATGGACTTAACCAGTTGATAATAATTCAGATAAAGGATATGAACTATCATGCTGTTATGTTTTTAAAGGCTGTTAAAAGAACTTGAACTTTTTCACAGATTGTATTCCATGTGCCATTTTCACACTTATCCATAAATGCACCTGAAAGTAGAAATGGATGTAATAAATTTGAGGGAACTAACAGAGATAATAATGAAGGTACTGGCACTGAATTAACTTCCAACCCTCATTTCATCTACATAAAGAAGCAAGAGATGTTGATTTATTCATCCACCCCTTTCATCTATGTAGCATAAGACTGTGAGAGTTAGAAATGCCTGTCTTCTATCAGCTATGTGATTCTCTCCTTTTCCAGCCTTTTCTCTCACATGCTTTGCTGTTCCATTAATGGATTCATGATAACACTGTGAAAATTAATTAAGTGAAAATTTGTAAAATAAAAATGAGAAAAAAGGTCTTATATTCCTAAGATACCACTGGAAATTTTATGAGTATGCAGTGAAATTACATGATACTGTGTTTGAACAAACATCTTTAAGAAGGTGAAAAGTGTTGTTTTGGCTATCCAAACATAGTTCTACCTTATCACTTTGGAATTCTAATTTCTCCTGGAAAATCAATGTGCAATGTATGATCTCATTCTCAGAAATATGTCAGTATAAGCTAATAATGCTATTCCCTGGGGATTCTTCTTTTTATTTTAAACACACACACACACACACACACACACACACACACACTTTTGGGTTAATGTAATTTTATTTTATTTTTAATTTATTGGGGTGACAATTGTTAGTGAAATAACATAGATTTCAGGTGTACAATTCTGTATTACATCATCTATAAATCCCATTGTGTGTACACCACCCATAGTCAGTTCTTCTTCTATCACCATATATTTGATCCCTCTTACCCTCATATCACACGCCCACCCCCCTTAACCTCTGGTAACCACTAAACTATTGTATGTGTCCATGAGTTTTTTGTTTCTCATTTATTTGTATTGTTCTTTTGTTCTTTTTGGTTTATATAACATATATCAGTGAAATCATATGGTTCTCTGCTATTTCTGTCTGACTTATTTCACTTAGCAGTATACTCTCAAGATCCATCCATGTTGTCACAAATGTTCCTATATCATATTTTCTTACCGCCAAATAGTATTCCATTGTATATATATACCACAAATTCTTTATCTATTCATCTATCGAAGGACATTTTGTTTGTTTCCATGTCTTGGCCACCGTAAACAAAGCTGCAACAAAAATTGGAGCACACGTGTCTTTATGGACAAATGTTTTCAGATTTTTTGGGTAGATACCCAGGAGAGGGATTACTGGGCATATGGTAATTCTATTCTTAATTTTTTGAAAAACCTCCACACTGCCTTCCATAGCGGCTGCACCAGTCTGCATTCCCACCAATAGTGTATGGGGGTTCCTTTTTCTCCACAGCCTATCCAACACTTGTTACTATTTGTCTTGTTGATGATAGCCATTCTGACTGGGGTGAGGTGATATCTCATTGTGGTTTTTATTTGCATTTCTCTGATGATTAGTGATGTTAAGCATTTTTTTTTTTTAGTTTATTTATTGGGGTGACAATTGTTAATTAAATTACATAATTTCAGGTGTATAATTCTGTATTACATCATCTATAAATCACATTGTGTGTTCACCACCCAGAGTCACTTCTTCCATCACCATATATTTGATCCCTCTTACCCTCATCTCCCTCCCCCATTTTTTTTTATATGTCTATTTGCTATTTGTATGTCCTCTTTGGAGAAATGTCTCTTCAGGTCCTCTGCCCATATTTCAATTGGGTTGTTTGTTTTTTTTTGTTGTTGAGTTTCATGAGTTCCATGTATATTTTAGATATTAGCCCCTTATCAGAGGCACTCTTTGAAAAAATCTCCCATTAAGTTGGTTGCCTCTTTATTTTGTCGATGGTTTCTTTTGCTGTGCAGAAGCATTTATGTTTCATATAGTCCCATTCATTTATTTTAGCTTTTACTTCCATTGCCTTTGGAGTCAAATTCATAAAATGCTCTTTGAACCCAAGGTCCATAAATTTAGTACCTATGTTTTCTACTATGCAGTTTGTTGTGTCATGTCTTATGCTTAAGTCTTTGATCCATTTTGAATTAATTTTGATACATGATGACAGATAGCATTCCAGTTTCGTTCTTTTGCATCCAATTCTCCCAGCACCATTTATTGAAGAGGCTGTCTTTCCTCCATTGTATGCTTTTAGCTTCCTTGTCAAAAATTATCTGTCCATATTTATGTGGTTTTATTTCTGGGTTCTTAATTCTATTCCATTGGTCTATGTGTCTCTTTTTCTGCCAATACCATGCTGTTTTGATTATTGTAGCCCTGTAGGACAAGCTAAAGTCATGGAGTGTGATACCTCCAGTATTGTTCTTTTTTCTTAAGATTGCTTTGGCTATTTGGGGTCTTTTGTGGTTCTAAACAAATCTGACGATTTTTTGTTCTATTTCTTTAAAAAATGCCATTGGGGCTTTGATGGGGATTGCATTAAATCTGTATATTGCTTTGGGTAATATGGTCATTTTAACTATGTTGATTCTTCCAATCCACGAGCACAGAATATCTTTCCATTTCTTTGTTGTCTTCTTCAATTTTTTTCAAAAATATAGTTTTCAGCATATAGGTCCTTCACATCCTTGGTTAAGTTTATTCCTAGGTATATTAATCTTTTTACTGCAATTGCAAAAGGAATTGTTTTTGTATTTCTTTTTCTGAGATTTCATTGTTAGTATATAGGAATGCAATGGACTATTGTACGTTGACTTTGTAGCCAGCCACTTTACTGTATTCGTTGATTGTTTCTAAGCTTTTTGGTGGAATCTTTAGGGTTTTTCTATATATACCATCATGTCATCTGCAAAGAGTGATAATTTAACTTCTTCATGCCCAATTTGGATGCCTTTTATTTCTTTCTCTTGCCTGATTGCTCTGGCAAGGACTTCCAACACTATGTTGAAAAGCAGAGGTGATAGGGGAAAGCTCTGTCATGTTCCTAAACATGTTGCAAAGGGGTGCAGTTTTTCACCATTAATGATGAGATTACTGAGGGCTTGTCATATATGGCCTTTATTAAGTTAAAGTATTTTCCTTCTATACCTATTTTATTAAGTGTTTTAATCATAAATGGATGTTGTATCTTGTCAAATGCTTTTTCTGCATCAATTGATATAATCATATGACTTTTGTCCTTTATTTTGTTTATGTGATGTATCACATTGATGGATTTGCAGATGTTGAAGCATCCTTGTGCCACGGGGATGAACCCAACTTGGTCGTGATGAATAATCTTTTTAATGCATTGTTGTATTCGATTTGCTAGAATTTTCTTTAGGATTTTTGCATCTGTATTCATCAGAGATATTGATCTGTAGTTTTCCTTTTTGTGTTGTCCTTGCCAAGTTTTGGTATCAGAGTAATGTTGGCCTCATAAAATAAGTTAGGGAGTACAGTCTCTTCTTCAGTTTTTTGGAAGAGTTTGAGCAGGATTGGTATTAGATTCTCTTTGAAGATTTGGTAGAATTCACTAGTGAAGCCATCTGGTCCACTACTTTTGCTTTTGGGAAGGTTTTGGATGACTCATTCAATTTCGTTACTGGTGGGCCGTAAGAGGAGCCCTAGCATTCCGAGTTCTTCCCTCTCCCACAGCTATGGTAGTTCCGGGATGCAGCGAGCTAGGAGCACTGAGCTAGGTCTGCGTCCTGAGCCCCCACAACTCTGTCACTGCACTTCTCCCTTTCCTCTTCCTCTCCCTGCTCCCGCGATTCGCCCACCTTTAGGTGAATTCAGTAGTGGGCCTCTTCGTCTTGCCTGTCTGCTGTGCAGGGAGTCCTTTGTGGAGTTATTGTTGTTCGATTAGTTGTAAATTCCAGGAGAGCTTTACAGAGAGTCACTTCACGCAGCCATTTTTGTGACTTCTCAGGTTAATGTAATATTTTTTAAAATAAATTTATTTTAGTGTTTTAATAAAAAATGCATATACTATCTTCATAGAAGATAGGTCAGTTTTCATTATGCTTCTGAATTATGATTATTGCTCTCAGTTCATTGATCTATATATTTTGGCAAGCTATTTTGTCAATGATGTTATTTTTTAACTACTCAACAATTTACTATTTTAAAACTAGGCTCCACTCTTCTTGGTATGAGAGTACTACATATGATATTTGCCTTGAGTTAATTCTCTATATCCAGGGGATGATACCTCCCCAACTTTTCTTTTGTTCTTTCCTGTCTTAATACCTAAATACCAATACAATGGGCTAAT
Organism: Rhinolophus hipposideros; assembly: GCF_964194185.1. Lineage (NCBI taxonomy): Eukaryota > Metazoa > Chordata > Mammalia > Chiroptera > Rhinolophidae > Rhinolophus > Rhinolophus hipposideros. Next base: position 20,950,457 of record NC_138059.1, read on the forward strand.
GAATAAAGGGGGTATACTAAATATAGCATCAGGTGGTATTTTTAGAGATTCATGGCTACAGTGTAAAAAGGGCTTAGAGAATTAACCAGTCAGAAAAATTCTTCACCCCTTGTATTAGAGTTATTAAGAACAACAACAACAAAAATCTCTTCTTATTGCTCTTTTCTCTGCCTTGCACTCCTCCTGCCCTCCTCCACTCACCCCCCCCCCCACACACACACACTTTCCTTAAGGATAGGGAGTATCTTCTACTCTTCTTGGATTTCCCAAATGTCTAACACAGACCCCCGTATTACTACCGTTAGCTGTTGCATAAATTATAAAGGGAGAAGAAAAGTTACACCAAGAGTGTAGCCATGTCAGCAGAAAGTGTATCTTTGTAGACATTGACAAGTGCATTCCAAGAGCTGCAAAGAGCTATACCGGGGTATCTTAGTCTTTTGGGGCCACTATAAGAAAAATGCCATAGACTAAATGTTGTATATACAACACAAACTTATTTCTGACAGTTCTTGAGGCGCAAGTCAGAGTCCACAATGCTAGAAGATTTGGTGTCTATTGAGAATCTTCTTTTTCATTCATAAACAGCTATCTTTTTACTATGTCCTCATATGGCAGAAGGTGATCTCTCTGGGCATGTATGTGTGTGTGTGTGTGTGTGTGTGTGTGTGTGTGTGTGTGTATGTGTATAATTTTATTCTATTTTTCATTTTTTAAGTTTTTATTGGAGAAGGGGAACAGGACTTTTTTTTGAGAACAGTGTGTACTTCCAGGACTTTTTCCAAGTCAAGTTGTTGTCCTTTCAGTCTTAGCTGTGAAGGCGCAGCTCAGCTCCAGGTCCAGTGGCCGTTACTAGTTGTAGGGGTCACAGCCCACCATCCCTTGCAGAAGTCCAACCAGGAACATTGTGGTTGAGAGGACCTGGTCCAATCAACTGAGCCATCTGGTAGCTCAGCGGCAGCTCAGCTCAAGGTGCCGTGTTCAATCTTAGTTGCAGGAAGCGCTGCCCACCATCCTTTGTGGTACTCCAGGAGTTGAACCGGCAACCCTGTGATTGAGAGCCCACTGTCCCATGTGAGAATCGAACCAGCAGCCTTCGGAGTTAGGAGCACAGAGCTCCAACCACCTGAGCCACCAGGCCAGCCTTCTGGGCATATTTTATAAGGTTACAATTCACCTCCAAAGTCTCCTTCTCCAAATATCCTCACATTGGGGATTAGGTTTCAACATATGAATTTTGGGGTGCTCATGTTCAATCTCTAGTACTTCAACATATGAATTTTGGGGTGCTTATGTTCAGTCTCTAGTACTGAGGATTTCTGCAAAACTCAATGATGTCACATCCAGGGAAAACAAACTGACAGCAGCAATTATCTCATCATGTGTGTAGCATTTGGTATGTAGTTATTCAAATGACTTGCTATTGGGCAATAATAAATATATGTTCTTGGAACTTCAGAATTACGTTAGGCCACAATATGAAAATTATTTCTATGACATTTTTATTACTAGCAAGAATTTATTAAATATAGAGGATAGTTTGTTTTTATGGTTCTTCATTATTTCTTCATTGTGATTATAGCTATATCTTTCTGTTGTGGAAAAACCTGATTATTGAAAAAAGGAAGTTTACTACTGATTTGCTTTTGTTTGCTTTTCATGTATTTATTTTTGTGTGGGTTGAATAGTCTAAAAGAAACTAAAAAAAGAAACTAAAAGTTAATGTTATTCTCTTTTTAATCAGAAATATTTGTACTGTGATAGACATTTCAAAAGTGATTGTAGAAGAAGAAATTGGGAGAAAATATAGTATGAGTAGCTAAATAAGCTAGATTTACTCCCACAGGTACTAAATATTATAAGAACATCATTTTGTTAGCGTGCTAAAGATACAAAATGGAGTATCTATAGGTGAACACAAATATGATGATATGAACACATAATGAGATGTTGACCTTTGATTTATCTTTTCCAAAACAAATATTGATATAGAAAATTGTTTGTATATGTAATAAGAACCATAACAAACATTCACACACATGATGCTTTTGAATTAACCAATAAGCTAAAACTTACAAAGCTTAAGTTTATAAATGAAGTAAAAGTTACAGTTATTGACTATTCAGGTACCTAACTGAACTAACATTTATGTAGACCCGTCATTCTATAGTGCTTTATATATTTTTTTATTTTAAAACCTATTAGTATTTCAATCTGTTGATCTGCTTTCTTTTTTTGCCTTTTTCCTCAGCTTATACTGCTATATAATTGAGAAATCAAATTATATTTTATTTAAAGTATGCCATGTTGTAATTGATGTAATACACATTGTGAAAGGATTCCTCCCATTGAGTTAATTAACACATCCATCACCTCACATAGTTAGCTTTTTTTTGTAAGAACACTTAAGTTCTACACTCTTAGCGAATTTCAATCATACAATACAGTGTTATCAACTGGTCACTGTGCTATACATTAGACCCTCAGATTTTATTCATCTTATAATTCAAAGTTCGTATTATTTTACTAATCTGTGCCTATTTTCTCCACTCCCCAACACCTAATACCTGATAACTACTTTTCTAATCTGTTTCTATGAGTTCAACTTTTTAGATTCTGTACGTTAGCGATACCATGCACTATTTATCTTTGTCTGGTTTATTTCATTTAGCATAATACCCTTCATGTTTATCCATGTTGTTGCAAATGACAAGAAACAAAATTTCTCTTTTTTTAAGGCTGGATAATGTGTGTGTGTGTGTGTGTGTGTGTGTGTGTGTGTGTGTGTGTGTGTGTTATCGATCACATTTTCTTGATCCAGTCATCTATGGTGGGATATAGGTTGTTTTTGTACCTTTGGTTATTGTGAACAATGCTGCAGTAAACATGGCATTACAAATATCTCTTTGAGAAAATGGTTCTGTTTCCTTTGACTATATATACAGAGTGGGATTTCTGGATCATATGGTAGTTCTATTTTTAATTTCTTGAGACACCTCCATATTGTTTTATAGTGACTGTATCAGTTTACATGCCCCCCAGCAGTGTACAAAGGTTTCATTTTTCCACAGCCTCATGAGCATGTGTTATTTCTTGTCTTTTTGACAATAGTCATCCTTCCTCACGGGTGTGAGGTGATACCACTTTCTGATGTTATTTCAGGGATTCTTTTAAATGTAATTTTTGCTGCCATCGTCATGCTCAGTGAATTTCATATACCCAAAAGAAATATATAAATCACCCTTGATGGCACTGTATTAGAAGAAAGCATATTAAATGAATTTCCATAAGAGGCAAAAGTCACATATTAATATGGTACCAAAACTATGTTGGGATGTAGAACTACAATGATTATCTCTAATGAATATACCCATATGCCTAGAGTGATTATAAATAAAATCAGGCATTGAGCCTAATAGATATTTAATGGATCCTGTGCTTTATTTCATACTATATTTGAGTGCTTGATGGAGATTTTTGAGTGCTCTTATTTAGGGCTTTTACTCTTTTATTCTAGCATTAGGGACTAACTAGAAAGATTAAAATGCATTAGGAACACTGAGGTTACTCTGCCTGTTAATATATGTATTAAAGTTTTGTTGTTTTTTAAGTTTACAGATAAGTTCAAAAAGATCTATTAAATACATTTTAAAACTATGTGTAGACTCATTTGAGAGTCCTTTGGGAATCATCTTAGACTCTCCTACAATGCCTAAAAGCACCTTTGAATGTGAGGAATGGGAACTGAATACAAAACTGTCCAACACGGGTAGATCCTATAGTTTGACTCTAAACTAGGTCTTTGAAAGGATGTCCAGAGGAATTACCCATTGGGGCTGCAGGTGAGGAATTGAATTTTAACTGAAATATCCAGTGTTGAGTAGAAATAATTAAAAATAAAATCACCTACTAACCCACTGAATTCTTTCCACAAATATAGAAAATAATGCATCAGTTTTACTATGGAATAAGGATTAAACAAGACTGTGATGTGCATCATAGGCAATCTAATGAAGAGAATGAAAAAAATAAAATAAAATCACACCCATTTATACAGACAGAGGTAATCCATCACATGCATGTTAATTATCTTTATCAAAATGAAAAATAAACTTCTCCTGTCTTTATAACAGCAGAAAGTTACATCCTGAAGCCAAGCATCTAGTCTTCAATTCTCACAGGAACAGGGTAGAGGCAAATCTTTCTCCATGTTCACATTTCAAAGAGATTTCTCAAAGGCCTCCAAGAAAGACATTCTTGATGTGCAAAACTGATAAGAGGTCTATTTATTTTAAAACTGTTACATGCATCTGAAAGAAACAGAGAAAGCAAGTGTTTTCTAAAGGATATGCTAAAGAGCTCTCTTTCCCTTTGGTACCAGGAAAAGTTTGAAATTTATTTTTTTAGAGTAGTATTTGCACTTATAATTTTTTGTGTGACTATTTTATGATAAAACTACAATTTTCTAATTAGCTCTATTGCTGTTTTTACTCTCCTCTGGGCAGTTTGAAATCATCTAAATATTCAGCAAATCCACAGTAAAATACAAAGCAAAGCAGTTATCCAAAATACAGTAGGATCAGTTTAAAACTTCAGTCTAACATTAGCCTTGGAGGAATAAACTTTAAATATATTATACCAGTAGTGAATGGTTAAAGCAAATTCTTGTTTAGGAATGTTCAAAAATTATCTTTCATCATGCATTAGTTTTGCAAACTGTTGTGATGTCTATATTACTTACACTTTTAAATTATTAACTATCTGAGTATTACTTTTTATTTTGTTATGAAATCTTATTCAATCCAAGCTTAAGGAGTATTTCACCCTGACCCCTAAATCTAAATTTTTAAATAAGAGCTTTTCTTGAGGAGCCAAATAAATTTCTCTGAAGTTCTCATCAGTAACATAAAGAACATTACATATACAAGATAATCTATACCCTTCAATAATTATTCCGTCTTTCCAAGTAATTTTTCCCAGACAGGAAACACAAAGATACCCGGTATCATTATCTAATATTATTATGAGGCAACTATTAAATGGTACCTATGAACTTCCAGTGTTTAATTGACATGTCTCTGTAATTGTTGTAAGTCTTGAGGACAAACTAAGCCTATGGGCCATTTTTTACATGGGTCCTAATCAATAGTTACAACAGTCAATTAAATCTACATGAATAACAGACATCCACTTTTATTTATTTGTCTATACTTGGACTGTAGAGAACTTGTATCTCAAAGTTAATCAAGTGGCATTAGACCTGTCTTCTTCAGTTTTAATCTGTAAGTGCCAGATTTCTGTTTGTCTCCTAATTAGATACTTTTTATCCTGTACCATCCTTTCAATCAAACCAATTAACAAAACTGCTTTTTGTGTCAAATTTAGAGTTTGAGTATCTGGATGCATTTTGTTACTTTATTTTGGTATTACATTAAAAAAATAGTAAGAAGGTGATCTCACTTTTACTTTGCCAATATTTGGATTGCTGGACTTGTAAATACAGATCATGTCAATACTGTTGTAAGAGAAAAATTACACTGGACCAGTAAAACAGTTAGGGGAGACTTTATTCAAGACTTGCAATAGGAGTCAGGACTATTGCAATAGGGGCCAACTATTGAAGAAATAGTCAAGACTATTGCAATAGGAAGATAAATTGAACTCAGCTTTGCTGAAACAAAAAGTAGAGTGTTTTTAAAAAGCTGAAGCGAGCTAGTGGAAAAGTACTGGAGAATTTTAGGTCGGAGAAGAATTAGCATGAATAGGCCATTTGTGGTTGCCAACAGTTGCCTATCAAGGCTGGGATCCTACACTCCCACAGAGACAGGAGTGCTCTCTCTTTTGATTACTATATTTCAAAGGGATAGCTCACAGTTCCTGAAAGACATTTCTGGTTTGTAGAAATTTTGCATCTCAAAGGACAGAGAAAAGATTTATAATTGCACGTTTTCTCAAATGTTTTAAGAAAACAATAGAGTAGGAGCCTGTAGTCAGGAAGAAACCCCTCTAAAGTTTAGTTCAACTGCAGGAATGTTATAACTGCCTTGGGCCAATAGGAGTACAATTTAGAGTTGTTTAGAAATAGCCATTATAGGAAATATCACTGGCAGCACAGAAATAAAAATGTAGTGTTGCAAATAACATGTTTGTTTTCTAATAAAATGAAATTCTTAAGCAATTAAAAAAAAACAAAAAACACTGTTGTGAATAGGACAGTAGGCAATCCATTAGAATTAAAAGTTTGCTAGCATATCTTTTTCAGTTAAGTTTATTGCCATTATCAGTTGCTCCAGAAACTTCAAGATTCAAGTCCTTTGTGAGAACCACTGTCCAGCCATTCAGAGATGCTGGCTTCACTTGGCAAGTATGGGTCCTCCAAGTTTCTCTTTCACTTTGATAGCCATGTGCGTGATCAGGAACACTTGAAAGGGTACCTCCAACATAGGAACAGCCCATCTTTCACCCACAACAATTTTAGATATACAGAATCTTCCAAAAAAGAGGGATGGCAGACTTTTTCTGGGGAGTCTTTCAAGGTCCTTAGAACTTTATGACTTAGGACACCTAGGGAAGAAAGAAGCCCTTTGAAATATTGAGCATGTTTATGAGAAGATTCAGTTAAATCCGGCACAGGACATGATCTCTGACTCAAATTCCTACACCCGCCAAATATAAGTTCAAAGGGAAAAACATCATACTTGCTTGCAAGAGTTGCTCTAATTTTTAACAATGTTAGCAATAAAATTATAAGCCATTTTAATCTAGTATATTGCTGAATCTTAGCAAATGAACTTGATTCATCTCATGGGAATCTGCAAACATTTGCATAATTACTGGATGACGGTAGAAATAACATGAATTCCTCTTTCTGATTCATTATGCTCTAGTATCTCAAAACTAGAAAATAATGTGTATTAAGAAAGACTTAATACCATCCAAACATCATAACAACATGACTAGACAAAATCTCTTAATTTTCACATAAATTCTATGAAATCTAAATGCCACCAAATTCCCAGTAAAGTTGGTGGAGGAAGACTGCCTACATATACTTTCGGAGTGTCCTGTAAAGAATTCTGCTGACAAATTAATCCTCTCTTTTTTATATGTTTTGAATAACTTCATCTTTTCGTCACATATAGTAAGGGTCTAATGCCTTTAAAATCTGTTTCACACAGATGATTATGTTGATGACACAACCTTATTAACCAAGAAATAAGGACTATGGCATAGGAATGATTTTATTAGATTATTCCCATAGTTCAGTAACATTTATTTTAGCCCTTTTTTCAAATTTCTCTTGTGAAGTATATTTTTGGAAGATAACAAAAATTGCTTGTTGTATTACATGTGAGGCTTCTAAGTTTGAAATCTGCCACATCTAAGAGTCACTTTGGCAGCTCTACCAGCAAAATCATTGCTTTAGAAGTTTTCATCCTGGCCCTGTGTGAGCTCTGCAGACAGATTACTGACCTGAGCAGGCAGTTATACAGCCTCCCACAATCAGCTTTCAGTTTTCCATGAGATATTTTATTTCCCCTCAAAGTAGAGAATCCTCTGTTTTTCCAAATTTGCTCTGTTGCACGGCAGACATCAAACATGCATTATATATCTATGTTGCAGTTCTCTTTTTACTGCCATTGGCGAGGCTGTTTGCAATTCTTTCTCTTATTACTACTGATATTGAGTAAGCTCTTGTGCCAGCTTAGTTCTAGAGAAAATACAAGCTTCTAAATTTCATAAGAAGTTAGGATAACCTACAAAGCCTTAAGTTGACCACGGTTATCCTGAGTATGTGACCTATCAGCAAACATGAAATCGGCATTACAAACAAGAAGACTAGATAATATCAGTTTAGGGCCTAGTGTCTTTTTCTATAACCATTGTACACTCATAATCATCTACCTGAGCAGGATCTGGTCAAAGACTAACAGGATTTAGGAGTTTGCATCTATCAAGCTGAACATTTGGATTAAATAACAAAGTTTGTTCATAACTAGTCTCATGACATATTCACATATTCTGGATCTTAGGAACTTATAAGAGAGCTGTCACCATATGTAGGAAATGCATAAGTCAAGTGACTGAAGGTAAGGGTTTCAGTCTTTTTTTTTTTTTTTTTTAAAGTGGACTGCTGCTGTCCCAGTATCCCAGTATCCACAGTGGCATAGTCTCCAGAAGAACTGGAAAATATATGTGGTCTAATCCCAACTTTTGAGTTAAAATTCCAAAAGGAGTGCCTTTGTTTTCATAGCAAAATAAGTAGAAAGGCTTTTAAAAATCTGGAACAAAGCTGAGACCGTAGTCAATGTAAGGTCAAAAGCCTCTTCAGATTTTACAGACTTAATCAGAAGATCTGAGCAATACCCATGCAATTGCTTCATCAGAGGACTGGCCCACTCTGCAAACACTAGAATCTGTTGACTTTAGTATCCCACTACTCTCTACAAATTATCTAAGTCATCTTTTGTAACATGACATTTCATCTGTGAAATGGGCTGACTCCTTTGGGGCCTTTAGCAGCAACAGATGCCCTAAATATGTGACCTCAGTTCAGCAGTAATACAATTTACCTAGTAATGAATAGTATAGATCCTTCTGGTAGGATAACTTCCTCTAAGTTTTCCAGTAAATATCTAGAGCAATATAGGAGAGCACTGAAACTCTTCAGCAATCCTTTGTTATAAACATTGGACTCCTACATTAATTAAAGCAAACAGGAATTTAGACTTGTCCATGAGAGGAACAGGACGAAAAAAAAAAAAAAAAAAGGAGCAAAGTATAGAAACATTGGAGAAAAGCTTTGCAGTGGATGGTACCAAAGTTATAATGGTTTCAGTATTACGAACTATAGGCATTAATAGAACAATGAATTTATGTACTTCTGTAAGATTTTGTATGAAGGTCAACCTTCTTTATCAAATTTATTTTCCTTCTTTATTAAAAGCTTGACAGTAAATTATTATTCTTACGGGATGCGTACTGTTGTATAATTATCCCTTGTTTTTCTCTCTTTTTCTCTTAAACTGGTTTTGCTCCTTCTAATTGAGCTCTCAGCAAAGGGTATTGTTCAACACATGGCCGTGGCTTATGATTTTGATAAGCTATTTCTATTGGTTCTCCATCTCAATTGAAACCTGGATTATTATTCCTAGAGCCCAAAATGATGCATTGATTTGTTTCTGCTCAGGACATTTTTCCAGTACTTTCCCTGACTGCCATTCTCTGCTATATTCTTTTCTTTCAGAAGACACACAGTGAATGAATCAGATTTTTTTTTTTTTTCCTCCCAGGGCTTTCCACAGACACTCCATATGGAGTATACAATATGGTAGTCTTAATTTGCACACGATATCTCTCCACAGTAGGGTTACATAAGGATCAAGAGAAAGTAAGAAAATATGTTCCTCAGTCACAGGAGTTATTCATGTGGGAAATGGTGGGGAGAGGGGGTGGTATTAAGTATAAAACTGATTCAAAATACAAACAACCAACCCAATGGAAAGTGAGTAATTTCTAGAGAAATTTTGGAATAAGTAGCACCAATGTCTATCAGAAAAAAAGCAAGGGTATATTAGCTTGAGGGAAAGTTATTGAAACATGTATTTCAATAGTTCCTAACTCTGAGATTTTTTCAGTCAATCGTAAACTATTTACCAATCATTCCCTGGCTTTCTGAGCTTGCCTGATTTCCTTAGTAATGCACCCTCTGGAGTCTTTTTTCTCTAATCCCTCTTCCAATGTTTCAGCTCCTTGAAATACTGAAGCTCCTTCCTTTGCCTCTTTCATAGATTGCCCAGAGTCGAGGTTATTTCCTTTAGTAAATAGCTTTCACTGAACAGTAAACACAGCAGTTTTTAACTTTTTCTTCTTCATATTTATCTATATTGTCCCAAAACTGAGTAACTGCTGCTAAGACTTGAGTAATTGTCTGTTCTTCCCATTCTACCACCTTTTCTTTAATTTGAGCTGGAATTGTCAGCAAGAGAGCCAAGATAAAGGTGGATAACACTAGAGGATATTTTGATCTGCCTCTGGATCCATGCTAGTAAATTCTGAGAACATCTCAACAAATTGCTGATCGAAAGAATGGGGAACTCACCTTTCTTCTGAATACAACAGTGCAGTTTCTCCCAGCTCACATTTAGAGAAAAGACTATGAGCAATCTCTTTCAATGGGTTTCCCAGGACCTTAGTTCTTCTGCAGTGGTGGAGGGTGGTATATAGTTAGCTAGGCCTTGATGTGGTGAGCCATCTGATGATCCCCAATATGGATCTTCCATCAAGTGAGCAAAGTCTGCCAGTTGCAGAATTCCACAGTGCCTTGTGCACACCCACAAGTGAGGGGGTGTAAATTGAAAACATACTGTGGAGGACTTGTGCAGACTTCTGGGAAACTGGGAAAGAAGATTTTGTATGAATAATATCAGCTGGCAGCAAAGGTAGCTTCTCAACGACATCGGCTTCACTGTTCACATAAGAGCTGGTTTTCCTCACATCGTGACAAGAAAAACAAAGACTTACACAGCTCTCTGGGTTCTTTCTCACATCAGTACATTTATCAACCTAATACTTGTTACTGTTACTATTTCCAAGTAACTAGAGAAAGTGTTTTACATCTGTTGCCTTCCTGTAGGGATACAGTCTTTTATATAAGATCTTAACTATTCCCTCAACAGATCCCTTTATAATCTGCTTTCCTAGATACATAGTGTATGGATGAAAAGGGACTCCAGGAAATAGAATCTGTGCTAAAATACAGGCTCAGGGCTAGGATATGAGGCACAGAGGTCTGTGCCCTCAAAAGAGGCAGGTAATTCATTACTTGCTAAATAAGTGTCTCCTCATGGTTCTTTGAACGGAAATGCACTAACAAAGGGAACCGCATATCTAAAAGATCATCATTGCCTTCTTCCTAGGAGTCTCTTTGAAGCAAGACAGGCTAGAGATGCAGGGGGAACAGAGGGAGCAGTAATAGAAAAGAAAGGAAGAAAGGGGTTCTGTGAAAGAGAAAATACTATTAATTCTCACATTCTCCTTTCCGTTCTTCTCACTCTTTCCTTGTGGCTATCCAAATCTTATTTAACTTTCCTCTTAGAGAGATATATTCATACAACAAGTACCAGCAATTTACTTGGAATGATGTCCTCCTAAAACCCTCACAAATCCTGGAAGACTGGATTCTCACTTGTATTCCAAATGTGACAAAGAGGCATTTAGCTATTTAAGAAAAAGAACTGCAGGCAACATTCCTGATTCCCATATTTTTTTACTATCAAAACTAATTATGATACTGATTAGAGCCTAATTAACCCATGCTTACTCAATAATAAAATATTGAATTTGGAGAGGGTTTTTCATCCAGCTAGTATTCCAAAAGAACAGAGCAATGCAACAGAGACTTTTTATAATCCAGGGGCTTTTATGATTATGTGACCTGAAGACGTTCAGCTATTCCACTTAATTCAGAAACTGTCATCTGTGTCCCATCCTCATCACCAAATTATTGGGGAAATATAATTCAAAATAAAACTCCTGCAAACCCAGTTAAGTCCCCAAAATGTAGAAAATAATGAAGTGGTTTTAATACTAAATAAATGTTAAGTATATCACAGGCAATCTGCTAAACCTCTCAATTTTATATAGTCAGACAGATACAACCCATTACATACATGTTAATTTTCCTAATCAAAAGGAGAAATAGAACTTCTGTTTTTACGACAGGCAGGAAGTTACATCATGGAGCTATGTATCTAGGCTTAAACTCCCACAGAAATAGGGAGAAAAGGTGACATCCTCCTGGACGGTCACATTTTGAAGAATTAGCCCTAAGACTCCCAAGCAAAACATTAATGGCAAGCAAAATTGGCAAAAGGTCTATTTACCTTAAAAGATTTCCATACATTTAAAAAAAGTGATATCATAATTTATAATTTCAAATTTACTAAAGGAAATACTAAAGAGAAGAGGGAATTTTCCTTTCCCTTCTAACATCAGGAAAATTTTTGTTTTCATTTTTGTTTTTTAGATTTATATTTACCTTTTCACCAAAAATGAGTTGTGAACTAGATAGAATCGTGGCCAATAGCAGAACAAGTTATCAAGGGAACAATTTAAACTGTATGTGTTAGTTGTTCTTTATGAACTGACCAAATTACCATGCTAGAGGCTGGTAAAAGTTCTGACTGAGATGGGTATACGAGTATGTAATAAAGAGCAAGAGCTAACTCTTCCCATGAGAACATCGTTTAATGTTCACTGTGAAATATATTATCAGCATATTTGATATAGTGTATCTGATGCACTTCCTATAGTTTTACTCTCTCATGGCCATTTCATAATGGATTTATTTTACTTTTTTGTCTCTAACTTGATTCCTCACTCTTTCACATAAATCTGTTTCTCTACTGTAGCTTAAAAAAAAACTAGTACTTACGAACTCAACAATTTGGAAATTAAACGTTTACATGCCACAACGTTTAGTTACAAGATGTTTTCAAATGTCAGTGTGTGTGTATAGCTATATACCATATTTTGCCACGTATAATGCACATCCACGTTTTTGACCCAAACCTTCAAGGGGAAAAAAAAATTGTTTTAATTTTTTAATTTAAATTTTTATTTGTTTACATTTAGGTACTTGTTTTATGTATTATAAAGGAATTTTAGCATTTCTTTTTAACATATTACGGTATAAGAAATTTTATGTAACAAATAATTACAAAACACAAGAACAGATATAAGGTACAAGAAATTTTAGGTACGGGTAACAAATTTACGATATTTACACATCATAGAAGGCTCAGAACTCTTTGTCATTACAAATTCATCATAAGTTCAACAAAACAGATTATCGTATTCCAGGGTATTATTTTGCATACAGATATTGTTATTGATTTCTAGAGTTACACTTTTAACTTATAAGCATACATAAAATAATTAAAAACATTTATATAGATATGGAATTAGTACTATCCATGGATAATGCTCATCCTTATTTTTCTCTCACAAATTTGAGTGAAAAGGTGTGCATTGTACACGGCAAAATATGGTACATATAGATATACACATACATTAAAAAGGAGAGTGTATGTGTGTATCTTTTATAGTATAACAATTTTAAATTTTATTTGGGAGGAAAAAATAAATATAATCTAAAAATCCATAATATTTTAGGTATCTTCATGTTACATTATTCACAGCTTTTCTCAATATTTTGCGTAATCCCATAATTAAATCATGATGTGTAACTGTTTTGTTTGGTTAGGTAGATTCCAGTAAATTCTGTATAACACTGGACACTAGTGACATAGCTGCAATGCTCAGGCAGTCCACTGATGATGTTTTACAGTATTGGTGGCTGACTAGTAAGCAGGATATTTTGCTGCCAGTCACAAAGATATGGTCATCCATGTTGCCCTCTGCTGGAGTAATTATAGTATAGCCTCCATCCAAGAGACTAATGCACACTATGGTACTCTTTTGATTCTGAAAGGAAATTTTCTGTAAAGTACTAATGTAAAATAATCCCCATGGTTTTAGCAATAAAGAAGGTAAACACTTAAAGAAACTTATTCTTTTAAAAACCTATATTTTGGTATGTCATTTAGAATTTCCTGTCTATATGGATATTTCCCTTAGAGGTGAGTCCAGTGTTCTCCTCTTTCTGTTCTAGACAGACATTTCCCCCTAAATCTTATTTAATCATTAGCTTCCCTCCTTTGTGTGGCCCCTGGCTTTGGTTCAAATATGTGACTACATTATTAACGACAAAGGAAACATGAAGTAATTTCCCTTGTTACAGTTATAAAATTAAATATTACTGAATGAAATTTTTAATGCCTAGATTCAGTGATACCATATCAAATTAGCAGCGTGTTCTTTAAAAACAAAAATGTTTACAGGAGAGCATACAGAATGTAGCTAGCCTGATATGACTAATGATATGACTATGTTGTAGTCCTTGCCATTTTATTATTATGCACAGTGCTTAAATATATTTCACATTATTTCTTTAGAATAGAGTTCTATGAAACTTGAAAGGTTTAAATGAAATGCGTTCCTGGTGTTTAAAAAATACTTAAATATTTTTATAGATCCTCTTTTTCTGTTCATATCAAAAGAAGTATAAGATTCTCTGGTGGTCTAAATTTTAGTATGTTGCCTCAGAGATATGAAAGATCTAACCTAGCTAAATCCATAAAATGGTATTTGTTTATAATAAACCTTGATCTTCAAATTGTGTTGTTTGTTCTGTTACATCAACACCAAGTCTTGTAAGTTTATCTGACAGTTGTTTTTTTCTGGCCAAGAAAGTATTGAGAAACATGTCTGTCTCAATTTGCCTGCAGAGAGTGTTTTAATAACCCATTTCTCCCTTCTTTGTCCTTCTCTTTTTAGGCTGACTGGAAGCTTTGTGCCAGACTTGATAGTGAGCATGAGTAGTCAAATGTGGCTGCACCTTCAAACAGATGAAAGTGTCGGATCTGTTGGCTTCAAGGTTAACTACAAAGGTAATGATGAATTGCTACTTTGAGAAATACGTTATCTTAATACCACCAGAGAATTACTTTTAAATTCTAGTTTAATTGCATCTACAAAGTAAGTTCCCCAGAACATAAGTAAACATACATTACAAAAAAAATGCTTTCCTCTATAAATGAACTACAAATGTGTATTTTACTCTTCTTTACATAAAATAGTCTTTTTTTTTTTTTTTCTTGGACATGTGTGTATTCTGCATAACTCATCTCTCTCCCAGTCTACTATACTATCCATATACTTGAGTCACACCGAACTCCTAGGCTTTCCTAGAATAGACAATGCAATTTTACATACTTTATACTGTTTGCCTGGCAAAAAATATATCCTAATTATTACATACTTAAATACAAAGTAAAGAACTTAATTTCTCAAGGTATTCAGGGTACTTTTTTTTTTTTTTGTAATCTGTGATTCTTTCAGATCCAGTATGTGGTCATAGTGATCAGATTATCAACTCGTATGTAAATCATAGACCACAAATGTGTGAAATTACTTCTGTGCATCCCAATGTTGGGGTGATACAGACTGATGATTAATTATATGTTTATAACAAACTTTTTTGTTCTATTTTCATTTATAAAAGATAAATGAAGACTTTATAATGGATATCTTTGACACACGATGAGCCTTGATTAACGTTGGAAACAATGGATATATAACACAATGTACATATTAGAAATTCTAATTCAGAATTTTGACTGAAAAATATGTAAATGTTAATAAATTCAATTAAAATTCATGCTTTAAAAGATGAAAATGTAAAAGAGACCATCAGAACATTATGTTACTTGAATTTATTATTTCTATTGTGGTAAAAAGCATTATTCTCTAGTTTATTAATTAAACAAGAACTGCACAAAGTTCTCTTACTTGCATAATAATAATTTTTAATCAGAGTTTCCTTTTTCAAACATTGGCTTGCCCTGCTTTTGTATCTGGACACGTGGAAATGAATGCATGATGTTGTCAGGGAGACAGAACATGTGCATTTTGTGTTGTTAACTTGTGACTAAATCTGGTACTGTATTAATACGAACAGTTCATGAATTCTGTATAAATGTCAGTTTAAAAAAAGAAAAAGGGTGGCATGAGTATAATTTAAAATATATGTCCCCTCCATTTAAAATCCATATCTTTCCCCAGTAAATAATGTTACAACATTTAAAGAATTTTCAGCTTATGTTTGAAGTATCTACATCTTGATTATTTTTCTTCTTTGTTATTTAAGACTGGCATACTTATTATATTCCTCTTGGTTTTATTATTTTCTTCACCCTATGGAGGTCACCTGTCAGAAAACCTGTAGTTATTTAAACCTTAGGAACTATATTAATCATTAGTGACAATGCTTTAGCGAAGAACACAGTTAAATCTCATGGATAGATTGGAGCAGCAGGATAGTTCTCTTGATATTTACAGAGCTCTTCACTCCAACTGCACTCCAAGAGCTACATTGTAACGTACATTGTAACGTAGCACAAATATTAACATTATTTTGTTTTCTTTTTGCTCAGTTTTCAATAAGAGTAATTTGAAAAATACTTCCTAAGGATCTGTTTATGTGCCAGCTACCGAGTGAGTTGTTGAATGTAGAAAGAACAGTCACATATCATCTCTCTCAGGAAGATCATAATATAGTGACAGAGAAAAATATACCCAACGATTCATATACAAATATCCACAAAGCTGAGATATTTGACTCCAACCCAGAAGATGCTTAATGAACAATGCCCTTATTCTTCTTCCTCCCTTCAATTTGCTCTCTTCAAATCTAACCTGCTCACTTGCTAATGGTGATCTCTGAGCAGCAAAGAGATCATCATATTACAATCTTACTTTCAGTGTTTCCATAACTTTTCATTGCCTAGAGATAAAGTCCAAAACCTCCATAGATTTTATCTTTCAGCTTTCTCTACCCTTTTTATGTTTTTCCTTACAATCCAATTTTATCAAATTATCCATAATTCTCTGAATCCAGCAAGTTGTTTCACACCTTTCCTGCTCTGGACATTTAGTAAATTCCATCTGGATCCCTATTCTAATTTTAATTCAGCATCACATCACATCCTTCAAGACAAAGTTCAAACATTTCTTCTTCTCTGAAGCTTTCCTCAATCCACCCATCACAAAAGAACACTTCCTCTGTTTTATAAAAACGTGCTCCATATATATACTATTACATATATATACAT
Organism: Rhinolophus hipposideros; assembly: GCF_964194185.1. NCBI lineage: Eukaryota > Metazoa > Chordata > Mammalia > Chiroptera > Rhinolophidae > Rhinolophus > Rhinolophus hipposideros. Next base: position 20,967,193 of record NC_138059.1, read on the forward strand.
ATACATATATATGTAATAGTATATATATAATAGTATATATATATAATAGTGTATATACATGGTATTATATAACCAGGTGGCACTATTTCATATTCGTCTTTGTTTACCCAGTAACAAACCCCTGTTATGTCATTGTTTCTCCAATAAAGCTGAACAAATGACATGACCTATGTAATATAATGGAATGCAGGGTAAAATATGTCCTCAAAAGTTTAGTTTGCCATGTTTTTTTTTTCTTTTCCCTGCTGTGAAAATCATATGTCTGCATTCTCCATAATGTAAAACCTGAGCTCAAAGTTGAAGCAGGGTTCAATTTGAGAAGTTTCAAATTTTGATATGCAGATAGCTTCAACAACTTCGCCTACTAAAAATAATTTTCATAATTACCATGCTCTCTGTTAAGTAGTGTGTTGGTTCTAAATGAAACACCTGCTAAAAAAAACTTCCCAGATTAGATGTAAACATATCTTTTTGTCATTGGTAGGTTTTTTCATGACATAGCATTAAATGTAGCTCTCCTGTAAATTAAACATATATTTTATTGTATATATTCTCTTTTTAATTAAAAAAATGTAAAGTAGTAACTAAATAATGTAATTTAAACTTCGGTTTCACAATATACACATTTTAATTCTTAAATTAAAATCCTTAGGCAATTGCTAATTGCCTAAGACAGTGTTTTTGAAATTTGATTTTAAAGCAAATAAGATTTCAAATGAATTCTCCTGTTAGATACTTAAAATAGTAAAAGATCACAGCGAGAGTGCTCTAATGTAATGAGCTTAAGAAAGCAGTTTTGCGTCCCCTCATTGGTCCGATGGTCCTGATTCCCTCCAAATGTGGGATAAAACCTAGTGCTCCAAAAAACATAATTTGAAAACATTTGAAGACCATGCTATTGACTGAGAGACTAAAAATTAATCTGTGAATATGAAATGATTCATAATTGTCTAACTTGTCATTACCTATAGAAATTCAGTCTTAATCTTCAGAATCTTAATCTTCATCAATGCTTTTTTTTTTTCTATAGAGTTGGGATAGTCCCTGTATTAAAAGATAAAAAGGCAACAAGTTGCAAATCAAGAAATGTTTTTATTATAAATGCAATTTATTCTTATTCAATTAGAATTCACTTAATGTTTATTATGTACCTGACAGTGTGCTAATTATTATATGTAACTGCAGAAGTGAATAAAATGACACCAGACTTTTGAGAAGTTTAATGATATTCCTTACTTGGTAAAACCAGTAATGTCCACATTAGGTATAACAAGTCATAGCTATCCGAATTCACAGATTTATAAATTTGCCAAAATTATGATTTAAGATATGAAATTAGGCATTCCTCCTAAAATGGAAAAATAACCTAGCCGTCCATCTTGTCCCATTGCCCTTAATGACATTAATTCTGTTTGCTTGTTTTTATACTGTCATCATTTCAAATGCATAATAGTGAGAAAGGAAGTAAAAAGGAGATTTTTTTTTTCCTAATGGAAACATTAACACCCATTAACAGTGTACTAATTTTTGGATATATTTTCATCTTCATCTTAGAAAACCAAAGAATAATCAATTTAAAAGAATAATTAGTAATTACTGAGAGCCTTGCATATTGCAGTCATTTTGTCTACATTAACTTATTATATCTCATTATAACACTAAGAGGTAACAATGATTTTACTCATTTTTACAGATCCGAAAGTTGATGAGGATGTGAGCATCATGCTGATAGGAAATTTGGTCTGTTTTGCTCACTGTTGTATACCCATTACCTAGCACCATGGCTAATACATAGTAAGCACTCGATAAGTATTCGTGGAATGTGTAAATGAACATTGTGTCAGATCTGCAGAGCCTAGATGTACTTCTAGGTTTGTTGACATCATTCTGTTCTCCATTATGCAATTTTACATCGTAGGTAGAATTCAGGGGTTTGGGGAAGCAGAAATTTCAGTCAGGAGACAAGCTGGAAAAGCTAATCAGTGTTAAAAGCATGAGGGCTTTAAATTACTGAGCTCCCATTGTCTCATCAGCCACACAAAAAAGTAGTGTGCATATATACATATGTGTGTACACACACACACAGAGACACACACAAACACATACACACAGCACCTGATTTCAAATGTACCCTTTTATTTCCACATGGTTACTTGATATTCTTTAGTAATATTTAGGAAGAAAGCTTAAAATCCATACCAGAGGCATATAAAGAAAAATCTCTAACCTTTTTATAGCTTTAAAAGTGATAATATCTCCTCTTTTTAGAAATCAGACATTGCAATTGTTTGATTGATTTTCAGTTGTGTGACAGTGTACATTTTTTACAACATAGTATTACTAGCAAGTGCTTAATGAGTGGTTATGTACTATTGTAAACACACAAATCCTCTCATTTAATTAGCTACAATAAACCTACCAGATAGGTAACAAGATGATCACTATATGAATGAAGTAATTGTGGTACAGCAAGTTAGGTAATGTGTTCAAGGTCATATGGCCAGTATGTAGCAAAATTAAGATATGACTCTGAATCCTGTGTTTTTAGACAATTGCCTTTTATAAACTTTATATTATTTCCATAAATAATATAGCTTAAACTTACCATAAAGTTAAACTTATTTCAATACTTAAGTATTGAAATAGCTGTCAACTAAACATGGCTAGAGTTTAAAATTTTGTTGAAGCCATCTGCTTTTATGAGATAACCTAAATTTTTGAAATGGAACATATTCATGGAAGATGATTATTTTCTTAAATATTGAAAATTAATAATTTTTTATGGTTTAAAGCAAACTCAGAGTCCCTTTCCTTCATTGTAGAAATGAGAAATAGAAATTCCATCATTTGACCAAATGCAAGTCTTTAGTAATTAGGACATATGCCAGCAATAAGATGGATCGATAACAAAGATTTGGAAATTAAACAATTATTTACAAGTGTTTGACCCAGATTCAAGTTCAAATTTAATTATAAACCTTACCTTCATCAAAATTCTTATTTAAAAAGGAAGGTATATTTTTTACATGTCAAACAATATTTTGGAAGTTTGATTAAAACGTTTTGTCGACAGTCTCTGATGATATTTTAAATAATAATTGATACCTCAAAAATCTTAACTTAGACAAATTAGGCATGTGGATTTTATGGTTTTATATTTTTGTAAGCACATGTTCCTTCCTTTTTCTTACTCATTTCTCTGTTTGTCCCTCTCCTTTCTTTTCATCCTTTACCATTATTTTTATAGGATATCATACTTTACATATTATTATCAACTCCTTTTCATTTATCAACATATCATGACTGTTTTCAGTCAATCCATGTAGATAGGTAGCACTCTTCAGAATAACTATACAACAGTCTACAAAATGTACACATGATAATTCAATATGAATTAGTAGTCACTTAGATCATTGCCTTCATTATGATGTTACGACATTGAAATAAATATTCTGGTACATGTATTCATACATTTTTTCCCTCTTTTATAATGAGAAACTCTAGAAAAGGTACGGACATTTAAATAGGCAATGTATCTGGAATAGTTATTTTCCACATTTTATATTGCCATTCTTCCAGAAGTATAAAACTGAGGCATTTCCCTACAACCTAAAACAGAATGCTACTAATTGTTTAGGTTTTTGCCTCTCTGATGTGTTCTGAGTGCACTATCATGGTATGTAATAGCTACAGGGTTGTTGATTATCTTTTAGTAGACTTAATAACCACCTGGATTTTATCCTCTTGGAAATTTTTCAGCTTCATGTTTTTTGGAAGACATCATTGCCACAATATACCTGTGTTTTTTTTCTGATTATGGGCAAACAGAAAATTATGCTTTCGTGTCCTCGAAGTAAAGTGTGGTCATATGACTACTAAAATATAAATAAAAATGACTGGAGTCAGTCCCAGGCCGATGCATTGAATTACTGATGTTCTCTTTCAAAATGCGCAATGAGACCATATCTTCCAGGTGGCATAGCTACAAAGTAATATTGCTCCCTTCAGCCTGCGTTCCTAAGGAACTGTGGAGAACAGGGGTCCTCACCCTACCCCATTTCCCCAACTATATACCACAAACAGTATGAGCAGAAATAAACCTTCATTTCATTAGGCCTGTAGGATTTCAGGGTTAATTTCCTATCCCAGCGTAACCTGGTATCTACCGACTGATACCAACATATTATAATAGTCTACTCTTAGGTTGTGTTTTTGCTCTTATCAAATTCTAGGCACTTCTAGCATACCTGGAGTATTAACACTTAGTTTGTCATATACTTTGCAAATATGTTCTTTCTATTTTGGTTCTATGAAGTCTCCATACCAAGTTGTTTTTGTTTTTCTAATCAGATTTATAATTCCTTTTATTTATGGCATCTGGACTTATGTATGCATTGTGCATTGGTCATCCTTTAAAGGGTTCATCATTGTGGTTTTTTTTTGTTTGTTTTTTGTGCATTTCAAACTTTAATCCACCTAGAATTTATTTATATAGTATGTTGACTGCATGTTTTCTACTAGATTAACAATGATTTGCCAAATACATTATTAATTAGATTATTTGCCCACAGAATTGAAATGCCACATTTATTACATAAGTTTCTATATGCACTTAACTGTTTTTATTTCCACAAACCATACTGTTTCAGTTTCACTAGTTTTGAGGTTTTATTTTTAAAATATTTTGTGAGCGAATCTCCCTGCTACTATTCTGGTATCTCAGAATTCCCATGACAATTTTTTATGTGTAAACAGACTTAATTTACTGAAATGACAGACTAATAATTTAATTTGGAAACTAAAAAATATATTTATTTATTTATTTATTTATTAAATTTATTGTGATGGCATTGGTTAGTAGCATACATACATTTCAAGTGTACAATTCTATAACACATAATCTATATATCACATTTTGTACTCACCACCGAGAGTCAGTTCTCCTTCCATCACCATATATTTGTCCCTCTTTTACCCTCTTCTACCATCCCCCCACTCCTGGTAACCACTAAACTGGTTTGTGCGTCTATGAGTTTTTGTTTCTTTGTTTGTCTTGTTTGTTTGTTGCTTTCAGTTTTATATCCCACATATGAGTGAAGTCATATGGTTCTTGACTTTTTCTGTCTCATCTTGCTTAGCATAATAATCTCAACATCCGTCCATGTTGTCACAAATAGCAGTATTTCATCTTATTGCTGAGTAGTATTCCATTGTGTATATATACCATATCTTCTTTATCCGATCATCTATAAAACGATACTTTGCTTGTTTCCCTGTCCTGGCCACCATAAATAAAGCTACAATGAACATTGGAGTACATATATCTTTATGGATAAATGTTTTCAGTTCTTTGGGGTATATTCCTAGGAGAGAGGTTGCTGGGTCATACCGCAATTCTGTTTGTAATTTTTGTATACTTAATTTCCACCTGTTTGTAAAATAACACTTGAATTATATTAAAAATGTCTGTAATTTTCATTAGAATTGCATTAATTTTATATATTGCTTTGGGCATTATTGATATTCTTATGTAATGTTTTCTCTGCAAGTCTTCTTTTGTCTTCTTACATTTAAATTTTATTTTTTTTTAATATAGCTTCTTTATCATACACGATAGCTTTATTCTTAAGTGTCTCCTACTTTTTTGTATATTGCAATAGGATATGTATTTTCTATTCCCATTTATAATTGCTTATAAAGAACTATTATGATGATATATTAATTGTTATTATTACATATCGAACTATTGCAAAGTAGTTGATTTCTGCATATCTGTATAGTATTTGGTCACATCATTTACTGTTCTTATTTATTTTAATTCTTTTACAATTAGGCATTATAATAATTGGAAAGGCATTAATTAGCAATCTGTGGAAAACCCCATTAATATTGTCTTAAACACGGGTTTATTATTCTCACGTGATGTGTCTGGAGAAGACTACATGATAATGTTGGCTGCTTGCCTGACATTGTCGTCTGAGACTCAGTGCTTCCTTTCATTCACTCCACCTTTCTTAGCATATTTGTCTTTATCCACAAAGTTGTAACACCACTATTGCCAGAGGTCTATTGTAGGAGAATTGGAACTACCAAAACCCTACTAAATTATAGTGATGAGAGCTGGTATCTATCTGGTTCTTCTTTTGATACCGATGGCTTTATTATTTCAACATTTAGCATGATGTTTGACACAGATATGTGGCATAGTTTTTACCAAGTCTAGGGATTTTCTTCTCAGCCGTATTTTATTCTGAATTTTTATTAGGAATGGCTGTTGAAGTCAAACATTTTTCTGCATTCTTTGACACAATCACGTATTTAACTATGTCACTCCTTTAACTATATTCATAGATCTCCTAATGCTAGGAAAAACTGCCATCCGTGCAATGAAACCTGAACATGATGCATCGTCTTTTTAATACACTTTTGGATTCAACTTACTAATAATTTTATTATAATTTTGCATGCAGTTAAATGTGTGAATTGGACTATAGTTTCATTTTATGCTAGTTTCATAAAATTTGGGTTTTAGGATTATTGCAGTTTCACAGAATGACTTAGGAAGATTGCCAATGCTCTGGAATACTATGAATAACATGAGTTGTATGTCTTTGAGAGTTAAAAAAAAACTTAGCAATTTGGTCACTTTTACTTAAAGGTAAATACTTATCTTTTTTTTTCCCCCTACTGCTATAAGTCTCTTCAAATCTCTTCTTGGATTAATGTTGGTCAGTTATATTTTGTTATAAAATTGTCTTGGTTGTAGGTAATATTTTTCAAATATATTGACACTGCATATATGTTTTATCTAAAAAAATGATCTTATCCAGATAATTTATGTATAGTGTATATTTATTCCAAAGACTATGTTTTTTTTTTCTCTCTCTCTTTGCCTGCTTCTGCTTTCTTGTCTACTCAGCAATCCTTCCATTTTCTTCTACTATTTGAACTATTCTAGGCTTTGATGAACCTTATCTCTTACAATTCTGTATGGCTCTGTAGGTTTGAGCTGAACTAATCAGAATTCCCTTTGATATCATTATCAGGCCAGGATCTGGGACAATGGATATAGATTCTGAGTGAAAGAACATCTTTTCTGAGGTTGTAAACTCTAAGGGTCATTTAACTTGGTGCTACTGGGGGCCACCTTTTGTTACCTTATGCCAATAACTTGCCAGCAGACACAAGGCAGAACCAACAGATAGAATAAAATGAATGAAAACCAGTATTGTGGACATAATTGAAACTCTTAAATGCCTGAAGGGAACACTATACCTTGGTTTTCCAATTGTGTGAGGCTATAAATTTCTTCTTGTTTAAGCCACAGGGAGTTCAGTTTCTGTCACTTATAACTAAAGGATCCCTGATTAACACCATTGGCCTCTCTTTACAGTTTAATTCTTTTAACATAGAAAGAAAAAAAAGGAACATCTATATTATAGTTCACTGTTTTCAGAATCAGATATATTTTGTTCTTTATTTTTAAAATGTGTTAGCTTGGAAGAACACTATAGGTGGGTCCAAGGGAGAATATGTACTCATAGAAAGGAACAGTTATATTTGAATAAGTAATATCCAATATGTTCTTTGCTTTTTCTCAGGAAAAGAAACAGAAATAATAGGGCTTTGTAAGTACCTTCTACTAACATTATACATCCTATTAGGCAAAATTCTTTATTAATCTTCGCACCTGTGCTTCAATGTCATTATTTATGAACTAAGTCGTGATCCTGGTTTGTTTTGTCCTCAAATCATATTATGAGATTGATTGAGATGTCTTGAAAGTCATATCAATTCCTTGGTTCTTTCATGACTAATTATGACACTGATCTTGCTTAGTTATCATTGAAATCATTTTGTGGGAATAATGAAAAACATTGTATACAATGTTTTGATTTTATTTTCTACTTTAAGCTTTATGTTAGGAATAGTTCAGAAATAGACCTACATTTTCAACAAAGATCCTGAGGAGTTCACTGAGGAAAGTTTTTGTTTGTTTGTTTTGTTTTATTTTTTAAATAAACAGTACTGAAACAGTTGGATAGCCATGTGCAAAAAAAGAATAACCTCAACCCTTACCTTCTACAATATATAAAAATTAACTTGAAAAGGATTATGGACCTAAATAAAAGATCTAAAACTATAAAAATTTTGGAAAAATATAAAGAAGAAAACCATAGTTATCTTGGTCTATGGAAAGTTTCTTTAGAAGAGTAAACATATGTTATATGCTATGAACTAAATGTTTGTGTCCGCTAAAAATCTGTAAGTTGAATCCCTAGCCCCCAATGTGATGGTATTTGGAGATGGGGCTTTAGGGGGGTAATTTGCTTTAAAGGAGGTCATGATGGTGGGATCTTCATGATGAGATTAGTGCCCTTGTTAAGAAGAGACACCTGAGAGCCTGCTCTCTCTCTTCAAGGGCTTGCACTAAGAAAAGCCCAGGAGTACACAGAGAAGGCAGCCGTCTGTAAGTCAGAATGAGAGTTCACACCAGAAGCTAATCGTGTATGCCCCCGATCTTGGACATCTCCAGCCTTCTGATCTTAAAGATAAATATTTATGTGTAAGTCACCCAATATATGGTGTTTTATAATGACAGCCCAAACCAACTATGACATTATAGAATAAAATAATCAATAGTTGGACTTTATCAAAATTAAAAGCATTTGGTCACCAAAAGGCACTGGTAAAAAAAAAAAAATAAAATGGAAAACTACAGACTGTAAGGCAATAATTGCAAATGTGTGTGTGTGTGTGTGTGTGTGTGTGTGTGTGTTTAAAGAGACTCATCCAGAAAATACATGTATAATGAATTTTAAGAGCTCACTAATAGGATAAAGCAAATAATCCTGTTTAAAATTCATAAAAGAATTGGCCAGACACTTGACAAAAGAAGAGATACACATTGCTACAAAGCATATGGAAAATATGCTCACCATCATTGTCACTAAGGCAATGCAAATTAAAAACACAAGAAGATACCACTCTTTTGCCCACAAGAATGGTGAAGAGTGACAACTAGTGACTTGGTGAAGTGAAACAATGGGGCCTCTCATGCACTGTTTGTAGAAAGGTAAAATGATATAACCACTTTGGGAACATTTTGAGTTTCTTAAACATGTGCCTACCATAAACACAGATATTTCACTTCTAAACATTTTCCCAAGAGAAATGAAAGCAAATATCCATACAAAGACTTGTACAGGAGTATAGTAGCAGATTTTTTTTTTTTTTTTGAATCTCCCCAAACTGGAAACAATCGGAATGTCCATTCATTTATGAGTATCTAAACAAAATTAACTATATCCACACAATGGAATGTTACTCATCAATAAAAAAGAGAAAACTATTAACACCTGCAACAACATGGATGAAAATCATAATCATTATGCTTGATGAAAAAAAGCCAGACTACATATGTCTCTTCATATAAAATTATAGAAATTGCTAACTAAAATTTATGGTAACAGAAAAGAGATTATTGGGGGAGGGGGGTACTGAGATGTAAGGAGATGTGGATTACCAAAGTAAATCTTTTGTGGTTGATACATATGTTCATTATCTTTACTATGGTGATGTTTTAACAAGTATACACATGTTAAAATTTGCAAACTGTGCTCTTTAAATATTGGCAATTTATTGTTCATTAAGTATACCTCAGTGAAACTATAAACAAATTTCTGTGTTAACATTACTGAGTAATGTTTTGAAATGAGCATTAATCTAAGATGGATTGTTTTTAATGGTATTTTGAGAAAAATAAGAAAAAAGATTATGATTATGAACAACATGTTTTGACAGTTTTGACAAGATACAAATAATGTTTCATTCAAAACGATTTTTAAGGCGGGCGTTGGTGGTATAGTGGTGAGCATAGCTGCCTTCCAAAATGATTTTTAAGTATAAAAAAATAATATATTCTCAGAATTTATATTTTAAGTTCTGAAATGGCTATACCTGCAGAATTCAAGTGTTCTGTTTTGTGGCGGGTGGAGGTTAGTCTGTTAAATCTACTATAGTCAATGATACAATAGGCATTATGGTAAGGGAAATTTATATCCAAGCAACAAATGAAGTGCTATTGCGTTCATTTTTTATTTCATCAAAACAATCTTAGGCTTATTCAAAGTGATGCAAAGTAAAAATTAATTATAATAAGCCACTTATGTCTTAATCCTGATGGTACATGCCTAAGAAAACCTGACTTGTTCTTGTGAGGAACATACCGAAACTGGAAACATTCCTCTTTCACTCCAGTTATATGAGCTTTTCTTTTTTCATTTTGCTCCATTTATATGATTTTTTCATCTCTTTACTATGATATTTCCCCAGAAGTCACCTATGTGGAATCCCAAAATTAAGTCATGATTTATTTCTGATTAGAGTCAGTTAAAAAAAAAAGATCTTACCATATGTTAAATAGTGGAGAGGTGATGGTATATGGCAAATGACTTAATTGTGTGTATACTTTTTTGTCCTTTCAGATAGTACGTTTAAACAGAGATCCTGCATAATACATTATTGCACCCCCACAGTACTTAATTATCACAATTCATATGGATTTAAAGTTTGATAAATACATCAAACTTTAATCTGCAAAAGCATTCATTGACATGAATGTAAAACCAAAATATCTTTCACTATTAAAGAATTACTATATTATTAAGTTGATTCTTAAATTTTTCATTTTAAAATATGCTTTAAAGCATAAAACAAAAAAGAATAAATAAGAAAGAATTTTCAAGACATTGTTTGCAATTTGTGAATCTCACAAATCTTCCCATGTATTTCTTAGTTTTCCAGGTCTGTAAAATCAAATTAGTTAAATAAAATTATTTACAGCATTTTAATTTACAATTTTTTTCTATTTCTCCATATCCTACCATTTAACTCAAATGAATTAAATTTAACAAGATCAAAGTCATCTGTAGAACATGCTTAGATGATGATTTGCTATTCTCTTAAAAAAGCATTCTGTCAATAATTAAAACCAATGTTTAATTATATTGCAAATAAAACTGAAGTTTCTGGTTTCTTAGGAAGTAAATTATTTGTCATATACTAACATAATATAAGCATGTGACAGAGATATTTCAATGTACAATTACATTGGAAACTAAATTCATTTATGTAAATAACTGTGATCCTCTGAGGTGTGCCATGTGTATCACTGATTCCATATTCATAGAAAGGACAATATACGTATATTTAAAACCAGGAGGCTGGATTAAACAATGCCTGCATTTCCTTTGAGTCCTAATGTTTTCTTACTAGATTTAATAACTTAAATGCTGATATATTTATTGTACTGTCCAATAATATTATACTTAATATTCATTAATTGTAGAAATATACTTTCAGTGGGATGTGCATTGTATAAGTACCAAGATAAGTCTCTCCCTCAGAAGTTACTCCAGATTTAACACCTTACTATCTCGTTGTGGTCTGTTAACACTGACCCAGTGACCTCTTTTGGGTTTTCCCATCATCATGTCTTTTGAGATATCTCTTCTCTTCATATCATTTTCATGTTTTGTGTTGAAATCTTGTAATCTATTAAAAATGGTTTATCTTTCCTAGGAAAAATTACAAAGTCACATATATTTTGTGTGGGATTTCTATGACAATGTTTGATTCTGCCTCTCAGAATAGAGAGGGCTTTTAAGCATGACTCATGAAAACTTTTATATCAGAATAAGATTTAGTCTTTTGTTCCTCCTTTTTATTAGCTTAGAGTATTTTTTTTAAATAATTTTATATTCAATACATCAAGCTCCTTCAGAAAACTACTGCTCTTAAATACCTAATTTGACTTTGTTTATCTCAATCTACTGTGAGAACTAAGCCCTTTGTTTCTACACCCCCAGAATCAGAATGAGTGGCAGTAGAATATTAAAAGTAATGTCAGTTTTAAAATATTCATTGAGTTTCAACTATATGCCAGGCACTGTGGAGAGAATAGGGTAAACAGCAAAGAATAAGAGACTTAGTCACAGCTTTCAGTCTAGTGGGACAAAGACTGACACTTAACAAATAATTGTAAATGTGATAAGTACTAAGAATGAAAGTCAGAAAGTGCTTTTTAGGGCTTATAACAAAATGCCTAATGCAGGGTGCAAGGAGAGATTTCCTGAGGTGGTGACCTTGGCCTGAGGCTGAGCAAGAGTTACTGATGCTGAAGCTGGGTAGCATGACGAGAATGTGCTGAAGTTCCATTTGGGAAGCTGACAAAATTCCAGGGTGTATGACAAGAAAGCAGAGAGCAGGAACTTGGGGAGGAGTTCTAGAAGAGTCTGGAGAGATGGGAAAGAGCAGGTCATGCTTTGGTGTAGAGGCCATGCATATATGAATCTGTGATGATGAAAGAGGCCCGTTCTCATGGAAACAAATGATCCCTTTATCCAGATCCCAGGTAGGCAGTTTTCCCAATTTTCCCCTGAGGATAAGGACTAGTACTTACTAAAATAATATAATCATTGAACATTGGGCCTGGAAGAGACATTTGAGGTAATTGAATCAAATATACTTATTTCCACTAAACTGAGGAGATTGAATCAAGAAAGATTCATCGACTGCAGCAAATGTACACTGTGGTGCTTGGTGTCAATAGTGAGGGAAACTGCAAGTGTGAGTGAGAGAGAGAGAGAGAGAGAGAGAGAGAGAGAGAGAGAGAGAGAGAGAGAGAGAGAGAGAGAGAGAAAGCAGGAAGGGAAATATGGGAACTCGCTGTACTTTCTGCTCAGTTTTACTGTCAACCTAAAACTGCTCTAACAAAATAAGTTTATTAATTAAAAAAAAATAAAAAAAAAATAAAACTCAGTAGTACTCCTAAAGATGTCTAGAAACATTGGTAAAATGATAGCATTTTGTATTAAATGGAGTATTTGAAAGCTTCAGGTTATTGTTCAGGTTATTGTTCCCACAATAATCTTTTTAATATTATTTTCTGATTTAGTCTACTGCTTAATTTCCATGGCTATTTTCAGGTTAGGAAAAAAGGAAAGAGGAACAGCAACTTTCTGAGGGCATCAGTAAGCAGCATATTTTGGCCAGTAACCTCAACTGTCATTCATATTGATTGTAGCTTTCACATTTCAGACTACATTAAGTTTATTTCAGAGGCATAACTTTGACTCAAATTGACTTACAAAAAACACTCAAAATAATACTACTGTTATTTTTCTGCTTTGATATATCCCTGGTAACAGTAAGGAGATAAAATATTCTATCTTTTAATTCAATTAATAAGTTAACTATGGTGGTCACCAAGTTAGGGCATTTTCATAGCAATTCCTCAAATAGAAAAAAATCTATTTTCTTCTGTTTTTTTGAAGAACAGTATACACTTGGATTAAAGTATCTTTTTATAAATGTCTTTGATTACATTTTTAAAAATCATCTTGTTGTCTACATGTACTGCCATTTTTTATGGCTCATAAACAACAACATTAACAACTAATTTTTATTAAGCACCCATCTGTATATGAAGCTGTTAGATACATTAGATGGACATCCTAAACAGGATGAAATGACTCATACAAATATAAAAATTCAAGCAACACATGCACTGTAAAATAGAGTATAAAATAGGGAATTACGTCAACAGCCAACATCTATTTATATTAGGCATAATTATTTTCTGTTCGTGGTTTGTGTGCTGTGAAATTATGTGGGAAGAGAAATCTCATCTTGCTTCTGCTTAAGCAAAGATTCTGACAAAGCCTGGGAAAGTTTTCAGAATTTTTACACACATTTAAAATATGTTGCATGATCATGGTATTTGCATGTCTTTTATTTTGGGGCACAGCATCTTCAAATTTTGGTTAGAAAAGATGTATAACAATCTGAAAATCTGATTCTTTGAGCTTAAAAGAAGAAAATGAAAATAGAAAAATAAAATACCAATAAATGTTCAAAAGCTGTTTACATGCTAAACCGTCAAATCCAAAGCCATAGTTATGTTAGTTATGTTTGGGGTCCTTTTACAAAATAAGTTGGAAAGTCAATAACAATGTAAAATGAGATTTGTACATTATTATCATCAGTCTTTACACCAGTAATATTATTGGTGTTAACTACTAAACATCCTTACTCAAGGGTGTATTTCTCAAACGGCCAAGGTGTAAAACAAAACGATAAAAGCTTCTGAGGGAAATGTAATGAAACAATATGATATTTATTGCTTTAGAACTGAAGCACAGTTTTGAAATTTACTTAAATATTCATTAACATTCAGGAATATATAATGGAATTTTTGGAGCAGTTCGCACTACTTCAGATCTGCTGTTCACAGTGTGTTCTACGGCAATTACCCATCACCTTTAGATTGGAAGATTGGAGATCAAGGTCCAACAAAATGGGGAATTGCAAGACACTGCACAAAATAAGCCTCCTACAATGAGATATGGAAAACTAAATGATATGAATTGGACAGCAACATACCAAGTGTAAATGAAAACAAATAATGTCTTTCTGAACAGTTCAAATCCTCATCACCTAAACGGTAGCCAATTTTGAAGTTCATATTCATAGGTTGGTGGTTTATCTTCCTAAAAATATATGAATTTTATGGAGACAATAAAAACTATGAATCAATAAAATAGAAAAAAATGTAATAATGATAAAAGAATGTGTTAGAACCCTATTTTGTTGTATTCAATTCACTCCCTTTAACAGTGTAAATTGTTTGGTCATTGTACATAAATAGTTGGTGCTGATGTTATGTCTCCCATAACTTAAGAAGCTGATTTGAATATGGAAATTGGACTCTGTTGCTTTCTCAAAGATAAGGTGACCTCTGAAAATCTACTCTTTCCATTTGTGGCTTACTTTAAACTGTCAGGAAAGGGATAGTAACTAACATTGCTGGCATACCTATCATACACCAAACATCATGCTGGAAGTTGTAAATATGTTATCTCATTTAATCTTCATATATGCAAACAATCAGTTTGTCAAGTGCCACATTTAAATAACCATGTGACTTTGAGACCCACCCAGTTGTGAATAATCATGTATTTTGCTTGCTTCCAACTTGTTCTGTAGTGGAAAAGTCTATGTTAATATTTACATATGTTAACTTAGTCACAAAAATATTTATATAACAAGATTTAAACATAAAAGAACAGTGGTTTCAATTTATTGTATAAAACCGAATTTAGAAATTATACTTAAAGGTATAAGTAAAAAGTAATGAATTCAAAATGATGAATGCTTCATGCTGTGATACTTCATTATAGTTAATATTATCAGTTCATGTATTCAGTTAGATAACATTTATTAAATACCTCTAGTTTATGGACCTATACTGTGAGGTGCTGTGAGAATCAGCTCTTTTTGTAAGGCAATCCCTGCTTGTCAATAACGGGTATGCACAAACATACGGAAATAAAATTCCATTATCATGAATGTAATAATAGAAGGTTGAACTAAATACAGTGGCAGCACAGAGGAAGGAATAATTAATTTGACATGTGACAAGGTATTAGGGAAGGTTTCAGCTAGGAGGATGATGTCAGGTCAGCAAAGGTGAAGATGTAAGGGGTGGACATCCTAGACAGAGTTGAGAGCATGGGCAAAGGTACAGATTCATGAAAAGCCTAGCTTGAGGGGGTCAACTACAGGTAGTTATTATTTCTGAAACATAATATGAGAAGGAAGGAGAACCAACAGATGAGATTAGAAATGTGGCTTTAGTCGCCATAGGGCATCTATGAAGGGATTTAAGGAGACCTAGTAACCTGTGAGTTTTATTTGGATAATATGGTTCTTGAAGTTTTATAGAAGGGGGATGAAAGGGGAAAAGTGAATTAAGAAGCTATTTTAATAATTCAGAAAATAGATAAGCCCAAACCCAAGATAATGGCAGTTGAAGTTATAAGAAGAAAATAGAACATGGGGACAAAGTTGACAGTTCCTAGAATCCAAACAGATGTTAGAGTTATGTTGAATGAAGTAAGGGGATAATCAAAGATTGTGCCAAGTGTTCTGCTTGAGTGACTGGGTCCACAGCTGTTACATTAAGGAAATATGATGTAGGGAAGGAAGATCAGATGTGAAAGTATGGAAAAAAGTAGATTCAGGTTCTTTACGTGTAATTTCACTGTGACACATAAAATTGCAGTTGTTACTATGCAGCTGGAACTCAAGAAAGAGTTCTGGGTTCTTTATTTAGAAATCTGGCTGTAATGTTTGGGAAGCTCTCATGGGAAGATTTGAGAAACAAGCAATTATTATCAACTAAAATGTAGCAAGTAGAACACACGTTAGTATATTATAGAATAAACTCCAGAATTCCGAGATTCATTAAACATCTGAAATAGAAATTTTGCAATATGTGGTGGTAATTAGGTAATTGGAAACTCAGCAATGCACCCAAGTGTCCCTGAGAAAATTGTTAGACATATGATCATGGCATAGATTGAGAGTAGGAATAGATAGGCAGTCAAATATCAGAAGTAAATGTGTAATGATGGCTTTGAATGCAGATACATTTATAGGTATGGCATGAGGGGAAGAATCAAGAAAGTGTGAGTTTTCACACCTGAGAATTTTATTTTTTTTTTTGAAATAGGAAATGAGATGTGTTCAGAACCTTATATGAGGGGTGTTCAGAATTTATAATAAGATGCCAAGGTCGTGAAGAGGGTATCAAGATAGAGGTCATTGTTCTAGCCTCACTACACCTTAGGTTCAAAGGTAACATGAAAAACTGTCTTGCTTTCCTGAAAGCTCAAACAAAGTCCCACCACCACTGCCACCACCCCTTTATTTTTGGTTGTTGTTTCATTCTCTGTACTTTGGCAGAAAATACTATATGCTATTATTTTATCCATGACTTCACCCTTATTTTAATTTTAGTTCTAAAATTCTAAAATTAAAATATAAGTTCCTGACAATCAGTTCTTAGCCAGAATTTTCCCAGTCATCTCTTGGTTAGACACAGCTCCTCCCCTAGTATCTTCCTTTGAGGGTACTCATGTAGCAATACTACATCAGTTCTTCATGTGCAACACTGTGTTTCTATAGTTTTTTACTCGAAGGCATGGCTTACTTGGGCATAATATCCTGAGTGCATTCTGTTTCCTTAAGTTTCTTGAAAATATTCCTTACTTTGCACATTGTTTTGGAAATGTCTGAAAAGAGTAATTCTTATGCTTTTGTGAGTTATTTCAACTTACTGCCTGGAGGCCCTGAAGAATTTTTTTTTTTCTTTTTCTTTAAAAACTGCATTAGAATCGGTCTCAGAGGTGATTGTACCAGTTCAGTCTTCTCTGGCACCCAGACGGTCCTTTTGAGTGTAAACTTGCAGCTTCCATGATCTGTGGATAATTTCATAGATTATACATATAAATATTAGTTTTGTTCTATTGTTTTGGTTTTCTTCTTTAGGGATACTAAATTATGCTATTTTTCTATCTTCCATTTCAGCTACTTTCTTTCTGAGCCATTTTACTTCTTTATTCTATTTTTTGTTTGTTTGTTTGTTCTGCTGAGTTTTTCTTTTCGCTGCTTTTATTCAATATCTTTGTAAACTATTATTTTGAATATTTTTTCCTTAGGTGCCTTGTAATTTATGTTCACTTCTAGCATAATTTTGTCATTTTCTTCTGTTTCTTCCTTGAGGTAAATCAACTTTTGTTTCATTTATAACCTGCTTTATGTCCATTTATAGTTCTACTATTTATGTTTCTGATTCAAGGATGTATTTAACCTCCCTAATTGCTTGTTTAAGTATATTTAGTTTGGGGAGTTGTGATACAATTTTATTCAACCCCCTGCTTGTTTTCTGTATATCACCAGAAATATGTTGATTCCCATTTCTAACTTATCACAGTTTTGCATAGATATGATTGGCTTTTTCCTATTTCTATTCATTTCATGGACAGTATTCCTGGTTTGAGAATGCTCTCTTCTGTTCTCTTCTTTACAGTTGATTTTATGGATGGCATTGCTGGGGGTCAAAGAAGGGTTGGCATGTCTTGCTTCTCTCTTGTTTCTTTGGGATTCTTCATTTCTTTTTCTATGTTTTCATTATTTTCCTTCACTGTTACATTCCCAGTGAGTGGTATCCTTTCAATGTATATGTGTTTCTGCCTCATAGTTAATGCTTTCTGAGACTGCTACTTTTAGTTCCACACATTTTAAGTCCCCTCCATTTAATCAGTGCTGTAAACTACCGAGTCCCAGTACTGTGTTTATTATTTTGGCACTTAATGTTTAACTTCATATTTCTGAGGATGCTTTTGCATGTGTTTTGTTTATGTCCTCTGTGCCTCTTTACTGTAGTTTTTGCATACCTTTTTAAGCTTTCCATCCTATACTCTATGTTCAAAGTCATGCAGGTGGATTCTGTATATATATTCTGTTTACAGACAATAATGGTGTAGTATTCTGAATGCATAGGTCAGCATGGTTTTATTTTCATGCTTGTTTATTTGTATAATGTTTAGTGGTGTTGTAGGGGATGTTAAGAATCAGACAGCCACCATTTTTCCCCACACACAATTCTGTAGTCTTGACATTTAGAATTGACACAGATTATAAAATTCATCAGTTTAAAAAACCTTAGTTTACAGATGAGAAAAAAAAATGGAAAGCCAGAAAAAAGCAAGTAAATTGATTAGAGTCAAATCACGATTTCAAGTAACATAATTACATCTGGGTTTCCTTACTCTGAGTTCCAGTCTTTTCCCAAAAATTAAAAATTAAGTTTCTTCTAGAAATTAAGTGCAAATCAGTATTTTTGGCATCTGATGTGATACCTAAAATAATGAGTGATCAAGATCATAATTGAGTAATAAAATAGTGAGGGATATTTCAGAACTGAATAAGTCAATATTTCAGTACATTTTATAATGAGTAAGGCAACACCCAGTGAACATGAAGTACAGTTTATTTGAAGGAACTTTTTGTTGTTAATATACCTGAAATATGTTGAGAATTGCTAGACAGACTGCTTTGTATTTCAATAATACTTGCAATAATTTGAAAAGTATAACTGTGCTTCTGTGCTAAGTTATTATTAATAAAAACATCTCCTTCACTTTCCTATTTATCTTTGATATAGAACTTCTGGTAGAAATCTAATTTAATTTTGATTTAAATAGTGCTCAGTTGTACATGAAACTAATAGGTTTAAAATATTATGCATTGATTTCTAGGTTATCTGTGTCAAATGTTTAATTTAGTTGGATGATCATCATCTGTGGAACTTTGAGAAATGCCAATTATATGTAAATGAATATATATGTAAATATATATGCATATGTATATATAAACACTTTACAACTTTATTTCATTAAATTATTTTTCCATAATTGTGGGAAAATATCATGAGATTTTTACATAATTCTGATTCTAGCATAAAGAAAAATATTTTATTGACTCTGAAAAAGTTAAATGAGGATTCATTAAAAGACATATCTGATTAAATGAAATTTTACATAAGATTATAATTTCTGAGGTACAACTCATCAGAAATATTAGTCAATTATGTCTAGTGAAGATTAAAAATGTGGAATGCATATGGAAAGCTCACCAATCTGATAATCAAATCATTCCTAATATTTCCATATGTTCATTAGATTTAAAATTTAGCACCAGTTTTTTTTAAATTAATGATGAAAACTTTGAAATGTTATTGCCTTTTATGCTTCTCTGAAAAGTAGCTAGTATCAAAGCGTCTCTGTAGAACAGAAAAATGACCTTTGTGGCTTAATAGTGTCTGAAAGGGACAGTGGTAAGAGATGAGATCACAGAATTAGTGGCAAAACTAGATGTAGTCTTGTTTAGACTGTCTAATCGTAATAGGGTTTGAATTATACTCAGAACTGGAAAGTCATCGGAGGATTTTGAGAAGAGTGATCATGTATTTTATGTTTTCCAAGGATTACTCTGGCTGATGTATTGACAAAACATAGTGTGAATGCAACACTGAAATAGGGAGAATAATTAAGAGGCTATTTCAAGAGCCAGGTGAAAGATCATTGTGGATTGGGACACGGTGGTAACTGTGAGAAGAGGTAAGACTATGGGAAGGGCCAGTTCAGGGATACAAATCAAAATTTCATTTTACAAATAATTTGGAATGCCTACTGATATTCGAGTTAACAAACATATGGAGTAGGTAGTTGGGTATATGAATCAATAGCTTAGAGTACAGGCTGCCATAGATGATCTACTATGTCGAACACTACTGAGGAATCAAGGAAGATGAAGACTGACAACTAACCACGGATTTGTCAGAATGGTAACTTCGACAAAGCAGGATTGCGATGTTTTTTTGAGTAGTTGTACAAGAGCAATTAAAGGCAATAGATATGGATAACTCTGTAAAAGTACAGTAGATGGAGGGAAATGTAGGACAAAAGCGGACTTTTTTATTGTTTGTTTTGATCTTAAATGTGAAATATTCTGCAAATTCTCATGCTGATGTGAGTAACTAGTAGAGTGGTACTCAAACTACTGGTCCATAAACCCTGCCTGAGGAGTCCACCAGGAGATGATGAGTTTGTGCCAGGATGTAAAGCAACACACCCATTTTTTTCACTAACAAAACCTCAGTATGAAAAAAAAAGAAAGAAAGAAAGAAAAATTGTCAGGTGAAATAAGCAGTATGATTAAGGGCATACTTGATTTACATTCTGGAAAAAAAGTTCTTATTTTTAGTAAGTTGTGAACAAACATCTGGTGGGTTTTTCTTTTAGTAGCACCAAAATAGTGGAAAGGGAGAAACTTATTGAAGCTCTGGAGAAAAGGGACAGGTATAGAAAATGTTAGCAGCTTTTTGCTTTTGCTATCCCTGAGTAACTGCAGTTTGTTAGTTTTATCAAACTCTACCCACACCCAGATTCAGTGTGCCATTTGTTGCCTGCCAGGGTATATTTATCAAATTTTATTAATGCCTTCTGGATGTCAAACTCTCCAGGTAGATAGATAGATAGATAGATAGATAGATAGATAGATAGATAGATAGATAGATAGATATAGAGATACATCATTGTAAATCATTTAAGTTTTGGTTGAAAGAAAGAACATAAATAAACTATATGTCAAATTTCTTTGAAAACATTAGATTCTTACTTATGGCTGCACATTAAAATTACCAGGGACACCTTAATAATACAGCCCTCCCTCCGGAGAATCCAATTTTATTCATCTAAAGTGGGTCCAGAGATTAGCATTCTTAAGTTTCTCAAGGGGATTCTAATGTAGAGCCAGGCTTGGAAACTAATTTAATGAAGATTCAGAGATATAAAAGCCTTACTCAGTGAACTAACAATCTAGCAGAGGAAAAAATCCTTTTAAGTACCTTCATTCAATGGACATTTAAAAAAGGTCATTTGTGAGAATAATTTAAGTTGCTGTTGATAAAATTATGACTTTATATATATATATATATATATATATATATATATATATATATATATATATATATATATATGGATAATCATATGCAAATGCTTTAGGCATCTATACAATTGGACACATTTAAAATAATCATAATAGCCATGCTTCTAATGCAGCTAGCAGGTTTGTATGATGTTGACCTAAAATTGCAAGATCAAAGTTAAGAGTCGACAAGTTTTTATTTTAGGTACAAAAAAATACTATTTGGAAACACTGACTCAAGCAGAAACCAAAATTGTGTTCCCATTAGGAAGTGAAGGCAAGGGATTTTTATGAGAAAGGGAAGGGGAACAATTACATGAATAGAAGGAAGGAATTTCTATAGGTACAAATAAGCTAACACAGTGATACTAATTCTAAAGAATGTTTTTGATTTCCAGTCCTGTATTCATAATGTCCGCTTCCTATTAGCTTTCCAAACAATTGTTTGGGATACAGTGCTGCTTTAGGCTCAATCCAAAGATTATTTTGCCCAGTTTTAATTCCAAAACTTTAAGGAGTAAGACATGCCAGGTAGTTACTCTAGGATGGCAGCTCTGACTCCATTTTGAAGTGGATCCATTTATATTATTTTTTACAGAAGCCTGAATTTAGTGCTTTGCTTATATTAACTCTAATTTAAATTCAATACAATTTTAAAGGGGGGGTACTAACGTTTTTACATAATGAGAAAACTGAGGCACAGAGAGCTTAAGTAACTTGTATATGGCCACATAACTAGTAAATATTCCAAGTCAGGATTTGGACCCAGGCCATGTGATTTTAGTGTCCATACACCTAAATCTCCAGTCTGTCCTTTCTAAGTAATTGCTGGTCATTTTTTGACCCTGCTAGATTGATGTATCATCCCATGTTTCGGTTCTGTTTCATTTGATCTGTTGTCCTATTTTACGTTGTTTCACACTGCCTTATGAATTTCTGCCGCCCTAATTAACCATTCTCCTTCTGCAAGTAACCCAATGTCAAATTATTGTAGTATCATTTCTAAGATGTCTTCTTTTGCTGTAAATTCTTATAAACTTAATGCACTTCTGTATTATTCCATTTTTTGTTCATGTATAGCTTCAAAATCTTAGCTGTTCTCTAATTTTTTCTTCCACACTTTTATATCCTTACTTTATTTTTTTTCTTTAAGGAATCCCAAAGTTTTCCATGGCAATTGAATTATCAAAGATCACTCTACCATTTGTTGTACATCCCTATGATCTCAGCCCTAATTAATTGTCTATTTCTCCAACCTCCCTTATTCTTTACAAAAGACTCAGAGGTTAAGACATCATTTACATTTTGCAATTGTTTTAAAGGTTCACTATCTTGTCCAAGGTCACAAATCTAGTAAGTGGCTGAGTTGGGATTTAAACCCTCCAGTTCTAATTCCAGAGTCCTTAACTACTGCAGCTTGCTGTGCCATTACAAAGACTGATCTCCCAAGTTAGATCATAAGTTATGTCTCTTTGGTGCTGCTTGTCTTTTTGCATTAAATTGTCCCTTGGCCATAGCAAAGGGGCCAGCTATCAAAGGAAATCACCCTTTTTAACCCTGGAGCCATGAAGAACAGCAAGAATGTTTTCTCAAGGTTTTGCTTTTACCATTTATTATCTACTGCATGATAGTTACATCACTAATAAAGATGCTGGTTTTTAAAAATGGCAGCATAGCCCTCATTAAATTTTCTCAGATATGAGTCCCTGAGATATCTTTAATTTTATCAGTGACTTGTTGATATATATAATATATATTGTTGATAATATATATATATTTTTTTATTATCAAAATATATAACAACAAATTTAAGTTCCTAGAAAATATAAAAAAGAAATACATATGAAAGTATAAAAGAGAAATTGATTTTTGATCCTGGATGTAGAGAGAGGCCCTCTGTGCTACTCTAAGTGTTATCTTTCATCTGCCCTTACAACTTTGAACAACAAAAAAATTGCAAGAATATGCTTCTGAAAAATTTAATCACTATTAATCTTCCCAGTGTGGAGTAACATGGCTTAGATTTAATTCAGATAGGTTACATTTTTTATGTTACATTGTTTAATGTGTGAATTTTTTCTCACAAAGTAAATGTGTCCAAGACTCCTCCCTTCCTGGCGGAGGCTAAGGAGAGATGAGAACCTCTCTCCAATACAATCGCTGATCCTATAGAAATCTTTTCCATCCTAGGAAATTAAGCAAGGGAAGGCCAAAGGAAATGAGAGCAGTATGCAGTGGGATAGTTCACAGGCATAAAAGAAACAAAATGTTGTAGGAAAGAGTTAGTGGCGCAAATCACAGTTGTATAGGAAATGGAGAATTCTAAACACTCCACTCGTTTCTACCCCAAAATTACTAGCTAGTGGAGCTAGGTGGAACTGGCAATATGAAGTCTGACAATTAGGTTTGCGAACTTGTTGCAATGATGTTGCTAACTTTGTTTGATATCAGAGGGATTATTCATTATGAATTTGTACCAACTGGACAAACAGTTAACAAAGTTTCCTATTTGGAAGCGCTGAAAAGGCTGCATGAAAAAGATGAGAACGACCTGAACTTTTTGCCAACAATTCATGACTCCTGCATCACGACAATGCAGCATCTCACATGGCACTGTGTATGAAGGAGTTTTTAGCCAGTAAACAACTGTATTGGAACACCCTCCCTACTCACCTGATCTGGCCCCCAATGACTTATTTCTTTTATCCAAAGATAAAGGAAATATTGAAAAGAAGACATTTTGAAGACATTCAGGACATCAAGGGTAATACAACAACAGCTCTGATGGCCATCTCAGAAAAAGAGTTCCAAAATTGCTTTGCAGGGTTGACTAGGCACTGACATCAGTGCGTAGCTTCCCAAAGGGAGTACCTTGAAGGTGACTGTAGTGATATTCAGCAATGATATTCAGTGATTGTGGCATTTTCTAGGGTGAGTTCATGAACTTAATTGTCTGACTTCATAGTTTCTTGATGTTCACAGTGAGCATCCACACAATGTATCCAGGAAATCTATCTGATTAGAAACAAACAGTCAAGTTAAGATCTAGATGCAACAGTAGGAGCTGGCATAAATGATTAATGAGAAATTGAAATTGAAATTGTAGAGGGGGCATGAGCAAAAAGCCAGCCAGTAAGTACTCAGCCATGGTAAGCCCTGTGATAATGCTTATTGAGTGAAGAATAGTTAGGAGTCAGAATGGACACGTGCACAGTAAATTAGGTAGGAAAACTGAAGCCTGATGATAATGTGAAGAGCCAGGGACTGTAATTACCTACACACGGGATTTCAGTGGTTCATTTTTACATTGTCCAAGAAAAAGCATGCCCTAACTGGGGCACTTAATTAGATGAAAAAATTCAGTCTCGTGCATTTAGCCACCTGGTGATCATATTAACCTTGGTATCATCCTAAACCCCTTACTTTTTTTTCTTTTTTTTAAGTCCCCATATTTACTATTTCATTAATTCTTTCAGCCAGAGCCTCATGATCTCATCATTTCTTGCCTGGACATTTAAAACATGTTTCCATTTGGTTTCCAGGTTTTCTTCAAAACCATCCTCTTCATTGTTCAGAGTAAATATCTGAAATATAAATCTTGACCTGTTACTTCTCCTTCATCTTATCATTACCGGTTACCTTTTATCTCTTTAGTAAAAGCCAATATCTGTATAAAGGCGTTAAATGCTCTCCATGATTAGACCTTATGACCCTACCTCCCTCTTTTCCTCATTTCTCCCATTATCTATATTCACTGTATGCACCAACAATATTTCGTTTCTTGAACAAGCCATGCTAAATTTTCTCTCCCTTCCTTGTTCGTTCTATACACTAGTCCTGGAATGTCCTTCCCTCACATACTATTCTGAATCTTCCTCTGCTATCCTGTTGATCAAACCAGTTATAATACCTTTCAGATTCTGAATGAGTCTTCTGCACAAATATGTTTGCTCACCTCTTTTGCAATGGTACGTTAATTTTCAAACTTACTAATACAAACAGTAAATATTTTTAAATTGGTTGTTTTGAGCATATAAAAACATTAAAATGTAACAATACCAATTCCCTCCCAATTATTAAAAATAATTAATTTGGCTACATTCCACAAATAGTTTCTTCACCAGTCTTTTTCTGTTCTTTTATTTACTAACATTACATGATTTAATGATGCATGTTTTCAAGAAAAATCACTATTGTGCTACAGTATACGACAAATATTTATCTTGAACTCACTTTAATACATCTGACAAATACAATTTACGTATATCAAATGCATAGAATACAGTAGTGTAGGTTCAGAAGTGAAGGCAGAAGGAGCTGGTGCTAATATGCTTATTACGTTTTCTTTTATCTCCCAAAGGAACAAATACAAGTTGTTATCAAAAAGTATGGTGAATGTTTACATTAGAAAAAAAAAACCCATTCCATTAAAAAAATGTCTTTACTTCATTATCCATTATGCCAATGCTCCGTGTCACACATTGCTTCTGGTATGGAAATTTCTGTCAAAACATTGCAATGTATTCGCGTCCTCCTTATTCACCATCTCTAGCACTGTGAGACTTCTGGCTCTTCCCCAAAGTGAAAATGACCATGAAAGAAAATGTTTTGAATAGAGTCAGGACATCGAGGCAGCCACGACAGCCCCACTAAAGACACTCATGGAAGGGGACTTTCAGAACTGCTTTAGAAAGTGGCAAGAATAATGGGATAAGTGTGTTTGAAGTGAGGGGAAAGACTTTGAGGGGGATAAATAGTAATATGTCTTTCACTGTAATATTTTTTTAATTGAAACATTCACTGTATTTTTACTACATTTCATACATATATAATGACTAAATTATATTAATTCATTTCTAATAATAAAATACAAGATTTCATAAATCTCTCAAGTATAACTACTTACACATGAGAACTTTTTAGGAGTTATTTTAGGAGAAATAATGAATGAAAAGAGACTACATACACATAGTCGCCAAATTTACCATTGAGCATAAATATGGTAAATTAAAATTTTAATTTTAATATACACTTATTTGATATACACTTATTTTATTGAAGAGTAAGAGGTAAAATTAGACTCATTTGCTTTAATCTAAGTATAAGGTATTTGATATACCTTATTTTATTTGATATACACTTATTTGATATACACTTATTTTATTGAAGAGTAAGAGGTAAAATTAGACTCATTTGCTTTAATCTAAGTATAAGGTCATTAACTTTTGGAAGAAAAGTAACTGGTCTTGAGCAAGAAACTTACTCTTTGGGATATTTTTTTTCTTCTTTGCCTTATTCTGATTTTGATGTTTTCATTAAACCTTCAAATAAAAAGAAATTTATATTGATTATTTATAGAAAAACATTAACAGGAAGTGTTTTAAATTTTGCTTACAAATGAAATTGTTCTCTTTACAGTCATTCAGCAAATGCTTTAAATCTCTTCTACTAAGCAAATATAACAATGGAAGCCATGGGAGTATTGTAGAAAACATTTTTTTCCCCATTAAAATTGACATTTCTTAGTTCGTTTCAACAGCATAGAACTCGCTGAAATGTAACTTGCATTACTTTTGTTGGAAGTGGTTCTTTTTAAAAGTCATGTAGAAAAGTAAGCTATTACATTAGACCACTAATAAATTCATTGGTGATAGAAAAAAAGTTTAAACCTGTAGGGAAATTCAATGTTTTTATCTACCTATAAACAAGAAGTAAAAGACTTAACTGAAATGTTGTAAAATGTGGGACTGCTAGTGAGAAAAAAAGAAAAAGTAAAGAGTTTCATGTGTTCTTGGGAAAAATCAGAGAAGCATCTATGCTTCATAACCCTGTCCAGTCAAATGTATATTACTGCAACACTTTGAATGTAATATAGTTCCCACATGAAACAGGATTATTCTCAATAACCAAAACTATATTTCTGTTAATTTTATAGCAAAACAGTAAGTAATGTAAAAATTAAATATTATAGCAAACATTCCCATTTTATTTTAATACATATAATACACATAAGACAACATATAATACACATAGTTTCTTTGGACTGAAAATAGAAGTAAATACATATTCTTCTTTTTTTTGTCCAGTATTATCATTTTATCATGTGGATCTAAAGTGGTCAGATAGATAACATGTTATTCTTTGGATAAAAAGGTCATGCTAGTAAATTTGAAATAATCTTTGTGCTATTAATAAAATACAGAGAGGGGGTAAAAAGGAGAAAAGTTTACTGTTAATTTAGCTGAACATAGTTGATAGAATTTTTCTCTATGTCCTATATCTCTTACCGTCTTATTGAGCTCCATATAAGTTAATATTTTCATCAGGTTATACCACAAATCTTCAGCCAACATGTCAAAATGATATTTTTTACATTTCACTAAAATCGTATTTTCATATTTTCTTTTTTGTCCTCTGATAATGACTCACCATCTACTCTGCTACCTAACCTAGAAACTTCAGAATCATCTTCCATTCTACCTCCTATCCGTTCTTTTTTTAAATGTATGTTGAAACAATTCCTTCTCTCAGAAAGAGTGATATATCCTTATTTCAGCCACCTATTACTATTATTTTTGTACTTGACTCTCTATGGTCTTCTCACTGGTCTCGCCCTAGTATAGACATCCATTCCAACTTATCTTTCTAGCACACATTTGATCATGTAATTCCCTGCCCTGTTAACACAAGCTAGCCAAAAACCAACCAACCAATTAACAAAAAAACAAAACAAAACAAAAACAAAAATGTGGATGACTTTGTGTGGATTATATAACATGGAATCAATTTAGAGAATTAATTTCATATAGTATATTACAAAGTATAAACTTGGTATACCGTATTAGATCCTTTGTGATTTGCCTTGTACTTACTTTCAGTGTGTTTACCAAAAAAATGGACGACATTGAATCTGGCAATTTAATTACATGAAAAAGTCAGGTAAATAGCTTTATTTCTTAACTGCACATAGTTCAAGAAATTGGCAATTCACTTCTATAGCTCCCAGCACATTTAGGGTACTACCATGGACAGGACAGCTGTGTGATCATATGTGTTTGAATGGAACAATCGAGTCCAATATTCTTTATTTATATATGATAACACAAATACTTTGAGAAGTATAAGAATTTGCCCAAAGTAGGTGAAAGGACCTGAACTAGTTCTCAAGTCTCTTTAAGCACAGTAATATATATCTGCTATCTCTTTCTCATAATTAAAAAGACAATGCACATAATTTTGTTGTTGTTGTTAACAAGAATTTTGCTAAATAAAGTAGTTCTAAGTTCAGAAATAAGAGTGCATATGGTGATAGAACATAATATTGTGACCGTATATCTATTCTACATTTGATTAATATATAGAGGGCAAAGAAACGAGAATGCCATCTGGTGGTAATTTACACAAAACAGATGTATTAAATGATCTCTACTGTTAAAAGAATGTAAACCAGAAGGTTGAGGTTGATAGTATAACTTTTCAAGCATAAGATTAGATTAAAGGTGAACAAATATAAGTGTACCGTTGCCCACATAGTTCACCTTGTGAACTATAATAAAACATTCATTTTTAAGGTATTAGGCTGCAGTCAAATAGAGTTTCACTAACAATACAGTCGATTGATTATAAATACTACATGCTATGCATACATATACACATACATAGACCATGGTGTATTAATACTGTAGCACCTGTGTACAAGTGATACATAAGTAAATATGGAAGCATGCTCAAAAATGTTTCACCAATAGAAATATATAATCAAAAAAATATATCATTATTGTACACATGTGAACTAAACACAGACAATAAAAAAGACCTTTTTTGTAAGTATGTTTAAGAACTTCCTAAATTACTTTGCTACACAATTACAGGAGGCAGACTTTTGGCAAGTATCAATGTCTTAATTTATATTTAGCTATAAGCAATAAAGAGGTAACATTTATCATGGAAAATATTTCCAGATTTTATCTCTGGTATAGATTTCAGTAGTTTACTTTGAATACAAAATGTCGTTTGATTCCCAAGTCAGACAGTAAAAGAAAAAGGATTGAAAAGACTAAATCACCTAAATGAAGTGAAAACATTTTTTACATATATTTATAAACATATATTTGTTTACATGCTTTGCAATGTATTTATAACATTGAAATTAATAATTTCGATGTGCACTTCAAGTCAAAATTAAAGTCAATTTATTTAAGGATTCCACTGGTGATCTTCTTTTTTGGTGAGTGATAAGGCATTTCTATTCAGCAGATTGTTTAATGAGAAATAAATGAAACTGTAACATGGTCCCACCAGTAAGTAAATCTCAAGTTGGCTCCATGTTAGTAAATAAATTAGAAAAATCGACAAGGTGATTTGAAGGTTTCCCTTGACAAATTGAAACAGACATTGCAGCTGCTTCTTTAAAAAAACACTGATTAGTCTTCTACTTTTTTCTTATGGACATTCCTGTACTAGCAAAGCCCATTCGTAGAGGGCGTGTCTCTGGGGAGAAGTTTATTTGAATAATCGCACCTTTACAATGGAGAATATTGTCCTGTATTGTGGTTTTCAAAAGAAGAGATATTTCCAACAACAACTACTATTTTCAGTGTCTTTTACGACTTTAAACCAGGACACACTGAAAGTAGAACTGTTGTGGGTCCACTGAGCCATCCCTCTAAAAGAGCAGCACTGGTCTAGCGGTTCCTGGTTAAGATGGAGATGAATACGGGAGATTTTGGTGGAAATAAGACTACAAAAATATAAAAACACCTTAAATTACAAATTGCTTTTAAAACTCATCCAAGTTCAAGAAGAAATGTACCTATGGAAAAAATTTTATCTGTACAATATCTTGTTTGACCCCAAAACAATGCGATATATGCTGCTAATTTAATGGTCTTCAATTTCCATTAGCAAATATTTGAATGCTTTTTGTTAATGCATGATTAACATTTATATGTAATAGCTTTTCATAGAAGTTATGAACTAAGCCTTTTAGTTATTAGTGATTTAACATTTAGGTGTAGAGCTATGGATTAAAAAAAAAGAAATAAATGAACATATTTCATGTTTTCCCAAATAACTGAGATCAGATGTCTTCCCGAGATCATCTTAGTCTATCCTCACAGAGAGGATGGGAGATCCTACCCTCCACCCCGACTTTACTTACAGACTAAAAGACAGACTTATGCATTCATCTACCTATGTTAGATAAAAAATTTTACTCCTGAAAATTTTGACCTAGACTCTGTATGTTACATTGGTTGTTATTTCTAGGCATGTCATAGTCTCAACATTTGTAAGAAAATTGATGATGGAATAATGTGTTATGGAGGAGCACGGGTAGGAGGTATTTGTGGGAAAGCAGTGAGTGCAATTATTAAGAGTTGAGTATTGGCATCAGGTGGCCTGATTTGGATTCCAATACTATTTTCAGTGTGACATTCATAAGTTACTTATTTTGCCTGTTATTTTTTTAATCTGTAATATGAGGTTAATAATAGTAACTCATAATGCTGTTGAAACGAGCACATTTAAAAGTATTTAGAAAAGTGCCTGACACAACATAAAATAAGTAGTAGCTATTATTGAGAGTGATAATTATTACTACAAGACACAATTTTGCTCAAAAATAGGATTTCTTTCAGTCAAAACTTTATTCTGACTGAAAATTACAGTGAATAGTGGAAACATCATTAAGAGGCTGAGCAAATAACATAGTTTTTATAATAATGGTTTGAAAAAGTCAATTTATAGCTTGCAAATTAAAATGCATAACACACTCTATATATTAATAAAATGCAAAATAGATATGCTATCTCAATATTATGTTCCTTACCATATGCAATTGTTATTCAACAGTTATTTTTTTTAAGCACAGTATACATTTCTTTAATCTTCCCTCAACATTTGAATACCTATGGAGGGTAAGTCTACCACAGCATTAAAAATCACTGAACTAGCTGCATTTCTATTATGATCACGTTATTTTCTTTGTTCTTATTTTTACTTAATGGAAGCACAGAACGTGAAGTATTGTGCAAAGGAGTTTCTTGCACATTTATCCAGATTTGGTCTAAAAAGTACAATACATATTAAGCAAAAACGGGGCATTGGGACAGTATGCATATAAATCTTAATGGCTACATTAGTATTAAAACATCCAACAAACAAATTAACTATATTAAGTCATTTCCAATTCGGACAGGGAAATCACACTGTGGCAAAAATTAGATTTTTACTAAAAACATTTAAAATTTCACTGCAATCTTAACCATGTCCTCAATTTAGACAAGGATTACTATTTTCCAAATTTGTGCTTCTACTAACTCGATTCCATGACCAAAAAGAAAAAAAAAATTATATTCCTCAAATTTTCATATTCTGATGATAAAATAGTGCCAATAAATTTTTATACAAAAGTGATTTATTTAAAAACCAGTAAGACACTACTACATATTGACATTGTCACACTAGGCTTTTAACACAAGGCTGGCTCTGCAAAGCTGGGGAGGAGGGGCATAAAACGCAAATTGATTCTGAAGCATAGCAATTAAGAAATGAAACGATGAAAGCAAATTTCTTTTAATGAGAACTCAGAATTAAACTTCAGAGGGACTCAATGTCATACTTCCATTGAGGGTCTTGATACAAAAAATTTAGTTTGAACTGCTATTAGCAGGTGGCAGGAGCCGCCTTCAAATAAATCTTCAAATTGGAAAATACTGATTCACCACCTGTTGGGGATTAGTTGCAAATGGAATAATTTAGTATGGTTTATAGCTATTCTGAAGACCACCTCGCCTGGATGCTTTCCCATAACCACTCTGCTGGTCACCACCTCTTCCACGAGCTCAGTCAGCCTGCAAATCCTCGTCTGGACCTCCCACTGCCGCTGTTGCTGATACTGTTCCTTCAATATGGCTACTCTGATGTCACATTTACCAAGACCTACACTGTGGTATTTCTTTTCCATTATCGTCTTCACTGGTTCCTCTTCCTTCAGAGTAATAAAGTGGAATCCACACCTCCCATTGGGCTTGTCCATGGGGAGCTCTATGGTTTCCCCCTCACCAAAATAATCAAAGTACTGTCTTACTTTCTCTTCAAGTGTATCTGGGGGTAGGCCACCAACAGAAAAATTTGTAACGGGCTCTTTTGTTTTCATGACTTTGGCCCCTTTAGGATCAATCACCTTCCCATTCAATTTATGTTCTTTCTGATCCATGACCTTATCTACACTCTTTCACTCTTTAAATAGCACAAAGCCAAAACTCCTTGATCACCCTGTGATAGGCTTTAACTTCAGAGGGCAGTTTACAACTTCACCGAATTTGGAGTAGTCCTTCGGCTCTTTCTTTGTAGTGTCCCAGCTAAGGCCTCCTATAAACGTTTTCCATTCTTTCCACTGTACCCTCCCTGCTACAGAGTGTCGTGGGGAGGAGTTTAAATGGCCTTCAACCTCCTTGTTCTTACTTCAATAGTTACATTGCCGACAAAGATATAATAGCAACCATGTAGAATTTATAAGATCAGTTCTGCATGATTCAATGTAATGTAAATTATGTAAATTCACCATTAGGACTTTATCAGTTAAAAACATGAGTTCACCTAGTAGAGTATCTTCATAAGACATATTATAACTAATTGCTATGAAGATATAACTGACCCTTCTTTAGTACAGAGAGCTTCTTCCAGAATGAATCATCAGACACGTGACATCTGTTCCATTTAATATAATGGGCAAATCCTTCTTTTATCTCAGAGCTGTTTATTTCATTGATTTTGTCCTGCTTCCTGAAAATCAGAACCACTAGGGATTCTGATGAATTCCTTCAGTGGTACATTAAGACCTTTATCACTAACTTTCCTTAGCAAAACAAATATATCTACAAGATAGATAGATGATAAATAGATAGATAGATAGATAGATAGATAGATAGATAGATAGATAGATAGATAGATAGATAGATAAATAGATAGATAGATATAGATAGATATCCACAACAATCATGTGCACTTGAAGTAACAACTTATTCTCCTTCTTTAATAATCTCTTTAAATAAAACATCTTTTCTTGAACTTTAATGTAAAAAATAAGCAAAAAAGTCACTGAGATGCTAATCAAAAACCTGTAGAATGATGTGATGCATTATTATCCATTGTGTTAGTGTGCTAAATCTTGCTACATTTTTAAAGTTGAAATGAAGTTGAAATAAATAAATGAGTAGGGTCAAAATATGAGAATGCTTACCAGATGTAAAATAAAAGATACAATAATAATAAAAAACAAAACTTCAAGACACTCTTTCCACAATTAAAAAAAGCAAAAACTGAATTTTGCATTCCAATGTAGCATGTGTATGGCTCAGATCATAATGCCAAGGCAATTATGTTATTAATTGATTGTTTTCTAAGAAAAGCAGATGGCAAAATATATTATTGGGAATTTTTCTTAGACTTCATATATCTGGAGTGTGTTCTTCCATGAAGAATTAAAACAAATTAGTGAAATGGCTCCCATGTCGAGTTACTTGAGGGAGAAATGTCTTTCTGTCCCCACATCAGTGAAATGTTGCTATTCTAGATTTATTTTTTCGATAACAACTTTATTTTTACAGTACTTCTATTAGGAACACCTGAAATAGTTTTAAATTATCATAAGATTTATTTGGGTACCAGAGAAACAGAAAGCTCTGCAGCCAATTCTGACATCCATTGGGAGCCATCTCTTGCAAGTTTGATGGGCAATTGTAAGACATTCATGGTGTATATACTTGACAAAGGACCGGTACAGTGTGTGTGTGTGTGTGTGTGTGTCTGTGTGTGTGTGTGTGTGTGTGTGCAAAATAATAGTTGTCATTTAATATTATTTTATAGTAATTTCAGGTATACAGTGCAGTGGTTAGGCATTTATATAATCTATGGAGTGATCCCCAGATAAATCCAGTACCCATCTGACACCCTACATAGTCTTTACAACATTATTGATTAGATTCTTCATACTGTATTTTACATTTCCAGGACTATTTTGTAACTACCAGTTTGAATTTCCTAATCTCTTAACCTTTCTCACCCATCCCTCCACCCCCTCTCATCTAGCAACCATCAGTTTGTTCTCTGTATCTATGAGTCTATTTCTGTTTTGTTAGCTCATTTAGATTCCACATATAAGTGAGATTATATAGTATTTGTCTTTTTCAGTCTCATTTATTTCACTTAGCATAATATCTTGTAGGTCCATCCATGTTGTTGCAAATGGTAAGATTTCATTCTTTTTGTGGCAGAGTAGTACTCCGTTGTATAAAGGTACCATAATTTCTTTATCCAGTCATCTATTCATGGGAGTTTCAGTTATTTCCATATCTTGGCTATTGTGAATAGGGTTGTGTATATGTATACACACACACACACACACACACACACACACAAACACACATACATATTTGTTTGTTTTGTTTTGTTTTGTTTTGTTTTTTTCAAATTGGTGTTTTGAGTTTCTTTGGATAAACACCCAGAGGGGAATTGGTGGATCATATGGTAGTTCTATTTTTAATTTTATGAGGAACCTCTATACTGTTTTCCATACCAGCTATACCAATTTTCAATTCCAGCAACAGTGCTCAAGGGTTCCCTTTTCTCTACATCCTCTCCAGCATTTGTTGTTTTTTGATTTATTGATAATAACTATTCTGACAGGTGTGAGGTGATACCTCTTTGTGGTTTTCATTTGCATTTCTCTGATGTTTAGTGATATTAAGCATCTTTTCATATGTCTATTGTCCATCTATATGTCCTCTTGGAGAAATGTCTGTTCAGAGCCTCTGCCCATTTTTTAATTGGCTTGTTTGTTTTCTTGGTTTTGAGTTCTATGAGTTTTTTGTGTTTTTTTTTTAATAAATTTTGGACATTAACGCCTTACCAGATGTATCATTGGCAAATATCTTCTCCCATTCAGTAGGATGGCTTTTTTGTTTTCCTGATGGTTTCCTTTCCTGTAAACAAGCTTTTTAGTTTGATGTAATCCATTTTTTTTCATTTTTTTCCCTTGCCTGAGAAGATATATCAATAAAAATATTACTAAGTTAATGTCTGAGAGTTTGCTTCCCATATTTTCTTCCTGAAGTTTTATGGTTTCGGGTCTTACATTTAAGTCTTTAATCCATTTTGACTTTATTCTTATATATGTCATAAGAAGGTGCTCCAGTTTCATTTTTTTGAATGTGTATATCCAGTTTTCCCAGAACCATTTATCAAAAAGATTATCTTCACCCCAATGCAAATTTTTGCTTCCTTTGTCATAGATTAAATAACCATATATGAATGGATTTATTTCTGGGCTCTCTATTTTGTTCCGTTGATCTTTGTGTCTGTATGCCAGTACCATGCTGTTTTTATTACTATAGCCTTGTGCTCAGGTTTATTTCTTGGCTCTATTCTGTTCAATCTATGTTTTTCTGTTAATCCTATCCTGATTTGATTACTATATCTTTGAAATACAATTTGAAATCAGGGAGCATGATGATGTCTCCAACTTTGTGTTTTTTTTCTCAAGATTACTTTGGTTATTTAGGTCTTTTGTGGTTCCATATAAATTATAAATTGTAGGACACTGATTCCTTTCTTAATATCACAGTATGCCATTCTTACACCATGCTCATCTATGATTGGATTTTGTTTTGTTTTTGTGACAAAGACCATACTCTGCATCTGCCCCTGTGCTTGCAGAAAGCTCATTCTTAGTGTCTTCTTTATTATCGAATATCAGCAGATTGGTTTCGTTCAACATACTTGTAAATTTCTTATGAAAAATTATTACTGTGTATTTTCATTCCTTTCTATTTATGATGCCCAATAGTTTATCACCTGATCCTCTTCCCTGAGTGTACTCTAATCTTCTTTTTGTAGCATTCTGCAATACTTTGTGACTACCAGAGAAATATTTTAGTTATCTTTTGGTAGGAAAAAAACTGTGGTTAGGTCCTGAGATTTAATAATCAGAGCTACAAAAGACCTATGCTCTCCCATGTCTGAATCAAAGAGACTGTAATTCTTCAAATATAAAGCCACTTAGTACCCTCCCCCAACCCAAGCTTCAGTAATTGAGGCATATGCTGTCCCTCTATTGCATAGGGTATGATGCAAAATAATAATTATTTATTGAATAAAATTAGTACTAGAATGTTTCTTTTGTCCAAAGATACACTAACTCTATCTTTTAATGTGTAGATGATTGGAGAAAGAAGATGTGGTACATATGTACAAAAGAATATTACTTGGCCATAAAAAATAATGAAATTTTACCATTTGTAACAACATTGACGGACCTAGAGGGCATCATGCTAAGTGAAATAAGTGAGACTGAGAAAGACAAATACCATATGACCTCACTTATATGTAGAAACTAAAGGACAACATAAATAAACACACAAAACATAAATAGATTTATAGATTCAGGGAACAAGCTGATGGTTGTCAATGAGAGAGGAGACTGGGGGGCAGGGTGAATAAGATGAAGAGAATAAGAAATACAAATGGGTAGTTACAAAATAGACATGGGGATGCAAAGTACAGCATAGAGAATATAGTCAATGATGTTTCAACAACTATGTGCCAGGTGGTTACTGGACTAAATGGGGGGAATCACTGCATAAATTATGTAACTGTCTAACCACCATGTTATGCACCTGAAACTAATATAAACATAATATTGAATGTCAACTATAACTGAAAAAAGATTATAAACACATATGCATGCTCACACATACACAAGGTAAAGAAAACATGTTTTGATGTTATTATTTTTATTTTTACTATTTTTCCCAAAAGTCTTTTTTTTTTTTTTTTTTTTTTTTTTTTTCCCAAAAGTGTTTAGGATCCTTTTTCAAGGGAAAAGAACTAGAGGAGGGTGAGGGCCTACCGTTTCTAGTGAGGATTTTGTATTGGGGTTATTTTTTCCTCCTCCTTTTTTATTTGTGATAAAGCCTTACAAAATCAACCTCAAAGATTGTATGTGTAATATAGCTCTTCTCTGTAACCATCATTACGTTTATATTGTTATTTAATGCAGACACTATGGTAATATAACTAGTATTTGTTCATCTTACAAAGGCTAATAGCTGAAATAGATACCCCCTCACTTCACTTCATAACTTCCAACATATATTTACTCTGTCCTTTTTGTTATTTATTTAAACATAATTATGTTATTTTCACTTGCAAATTAGATCAAAAGATAATTTTGTTGAAAACATAATTAGTAAAACAATACATTTTAAAACTTTTGCTAGCAACTGTGTGATAAATAATGACTCAG
This sequence comes from Rhinolophus hipposideros, assembly GCF_964194185.1. Lineage (NCBI taxonomy): Eukaryota > Metazoa > Chordata > Mammalia > Chiroptera > Rhinolophidae > Rhinolophus > Rhinolophus hipposideros. The sequence goes on from NC_138059.1 coordinate 21,004,895, forward strand.
CAGAAGCATATCAGAATGTACTATTTGGCTTCAATCAAGCCCAGTACATGTAAATAGTAAAATATTTTACATTATTTAGTTAATTTATGACTTTCTTAAAGACTAAGGTTAAAATTATTATTTTAAACTAAACACCCAATTTCAAAGGGACTTTTCTCCATTTATTTCCAGTAAAAAGAATATGAAGTTATAGTCTGCCCCAGTTCTGCCATTAATTCAGTTGTCATCTATTACAAATGTTTAACAAAAGGTTGGAATTTGTCCTGTTAATGTATAACAATGACTGACCTAGAATAGGTAGTTAATGAATACTCATTGAATGAATAGTTTTCTGGGAAAATGCAACACTCATGGTCCAAATTTCCCTTTCTTTAATAAGTAGGAATTGAATTTGGGATATCCAGGATTAATATTCAAATACTTGCTTGATAAAATCATAAAAACAGTCTAAGACTCTGTTCTTGGATCTAACAACTGAAAAATATTTTTTTAGAATTCTTTTTCTCTATATACTCAAGTAAATGGAATTAAATTAGTTTAATACAAATGAAAATAAACTTATCTCTGCATTTGGTTTCTATTAAGCTTTTCAATTTGTAGATACACACTTGCAAAATTACTTTTTATATAGTGTCTTTAAATATGTCTATCCAGGAGAATAGAATTTTTGGAGATGAAAAATTAAGCCTGAAAATTATGTTGCTCTTCATTCTCCATCATTATGATAAATATGTATATATATATATATATATATATATATATATATATATATATATTACATATATATATGTAGTTAATAACCTAGCTATTCTTAAGGAGTACTGTTTTTAGCTGTGTTATGGAAAAACATGTCAAAAATCTGTGCACAACTCACTGTGGATTGATTTATTGTAGATTACTGGTACATTGGGAATGGAGGCTGAATTTCTAAAACAAGAATTTTTTGAAGGTAGGAGGGCAAATTAAATGACTAAATTTTTAGGCAACTGCGTTAGGAAAACAAAATCAAAAAAGTATAAATGCATGCAAATTATAGAATTTTGAGAAGAAATTATTTTGATGAAGACTTATTCATTCTAGTTATCATCTTTCAAGTTATTAATGATACAATTAATTATTCTCTGGCTCCTGATGATTAAACAATTACTTTCATATTTCACATTATAAAACTCCCTATATGTAACGGAGTTGAAATTTTTTATCAAAGATTTATTTTGCCAAATAGATTAGAAATTAGATCCCAAAATTAGATCAGTATGAATTTATGTAGAAATTTATAACTGAACAGAGTGATTTATTTTATAGATGAGTAATTAATAGTATAATGTCAACAGACTCCCATCTTGATATTTATTTTGTTTATTCTTACATTCAATCAAAGCATAAACTTTGAGAAATCTTTGGACCATCCCTTTCTTTCACATTAATGAGTGATTATTTTTCTTCTTTTGTGATGTTTTATATTTTCCCCTATTTTTTACATTTTCATGGCAACTACTCAAGTGTTTGTCTCAAATAAAGCTTTACTTTCTGTGTTAGACAAATTATGAGTGTGTCCTGGACATGCTAATGTAATGACATTTATTCAAATAGACATTTAAAAATTATTTTTTCAATATTTATTTAAGTGTTTAAAGAAACTGACTTTTGTTGTACTCAGTATAAGTTTCACACCACAAACATGTATGCAGGAAATCTTATATGACTATTCAAAAAAATAAATCATCTGCTGAACGGCCAGACAGTTCTAATTATTTATCATTATTAAATATTTCTACTCTCCATTGCCCCATCCTCTGAGTAGTAAAAATGTACTGGCAAGCTTTCTTAGAATAGAATATTTTTGGAGGATAATCTGTGTTTGTTCCACATATTTTGGTCACCATTAATATATTTGTTAAATAAGCTAACATAGTCACTAGTTGCAGAATGATGGTATTAATGCCATTCTTTGAAAAAAGACAGATTTGCTGAGGCAAAATCCTTTGATCTCAGGTTAAGTATCATAAGTATTCCACATAAACCCATCTCCACAGAGGTCTAGTTTTCTCCACATGGTCCTAAATACATCTTTGATTTTCCTCCCTCTCTCTTCTAGGATCAGGTGCATATTTTATTCTTAACAATTATTATCTTACACTATTTTCTAGTTTCTCTTTACAGCCAAGCTCCTCAGGAAAACACTATCTGTATTTGGTATTGCTACATCCCCTTTTTTGTTCCAATTAGGATTTCCCCATCACTACTTCAATGAAACTGCTTCTTTCAAAGTCATCATTGATCATTATCTTCCCAAATCCAACTGTAATTCATTGGTCCTTGTCTTCCTTTTCCTCTGGACAGCATTTGACACAATTGACAATTCCTTCTTTCTTAAAACACTTTTTTTTTCTAAATTTTGCTTTTAAATTGCTAAATTATGTTTTCTAGAAACTATCCTAACTTTCTTGCAACTTTACTGATACTCCTTTTCAGTATTCCTTTAATGAAATCTGTTCAACTTTTTAATGATGGAAGACCTCAGGATTTTCCCTTTATTCTGTACTATACGTATATCTAGTACCATCAACTATTATGTATTGGTGGTTAAACACCAAATAAATGTCCCCAGCTCTAATATCCCCCTTAAATTCCAGACTCACACATCCAAGTGACTACTTAATGTCTCAACTTTGGTATTTAATGTGTGCCTCATTATCATGATCCCAAGTGAATGATCATTTTCCACTGAAAACTTGTTTCACTCCACTTGTTGCTCAAGCAAAATTTCCTGAAGTGATTGTTGACTCCTCTTTTTTTCTCACACTCTATGTCTAATCCATTGGGAAAACATGATGATGTAGGAGAGACAGGTGAAATTTCTGGAGTGATGTCCTAAACTAGATGACAGGAAACGTGATCCCTTATGCAAGTTGAGTGATTGGCCTCAGATAGAAGCAAGGATAATTCATTCATCGGAATGGGAAGGAATGGAGAGAAAACCTGGCAGAGAAAAGTAGGTTGGTGGATTTTATGGTAGGCAGATATGGAAGTTGCTTTCTGACAGTGGCATACCAAGGGAAGAGTAGTGGAAGTGATCATGGTACTGACATATCCTGAAAAAAAATAATGAAGCCAACTAAAAGTATATTTGTTTGCTTTTAATTTTTACCAAGCACCACGGGTACTTCTAAACAATGTCAGATATATATCTAAACAATGTCATATATATATACACATATATATATATACACATATATATATATATGTGTGTGTGTGTGTATACGTGTATATATATATGTATATATATACACACACGTGCGTACAGAGATAGATAGATAGATAGATAGATAGATAGATAGACAGACAGATAGATATATATTAGATATATAGATATCTATATAGATATATAGATATACCTTTGGTCTAAGTTTTGAATCAGAGGTTAGCAACCTTTTTTCTGTTAAGAGCCAAGTAGTAAGTATTTTAGTCTTTATAAGCCATTGACAGCACATTAATGAATGAGCACGGCTGTATCCTAATGAAACTTTGTTTACAAAAACGGGCAGCATTCTAGATTTGGTCATGAGCCAGTTACTACCTTCTGTTTTAATCAGCTGTCTGCAACAGGAACAGACTCCTTCCTATTGCTCTGCCCTTGGTAGTAGTATCGCTGTCTTCTGGTTGTTGCTATTTCCTCAGTGAAAAAATAGAATTATGTGAGAGTGAGAAAGAGGAGATGATATAGAAAATCTGAAGAGAGAGTTGCTACATAGGAAGGAATCACTGAAAACAGTGAGAAAGTGGATGGACGAGGAAAAAATGTGATTATCCAGCAGTGCTAAGGGCCCTCTTGTGTCTATTGGTTATAAACGTCAACTATGAGGCAGTTAGCCTAATTTAAGGTGTGTCTCCAGCCACATTTAGCTGAGTGTATATTGATGTATATTGTATCTTGATGTATACTGAAATTTGAATTTAACCAGACCTAGGATTTTCCAAAAAAGAACAAAATAGAGCAAGATGCAGACAAAGAAGTTGAGGAAATGTGCAAAGAAATGGTCATAATGTCAGTCTGAAATGAAGGAACTGGAAACACATTGTAGCCATCATGACCAGAAAGAATGACCTAGAAAAACAGGGAATGATTTTGGAGAATAAGATTATGTAAATTTGAACATTTAGGGGGTATATATGCCAGTAAAACGTAGTTTTGTGATTGACTGTGGAAATGACTGACTGAGGTGGAGTAGAAGACAGATTCATTGAAAGTGAGGAGTTTGAAAGTTTCTTGAGTAGAATGTCCATGTAGATATTGAAATCACCTGAAAGAATAACTGGAGATGTATAGGGAAAAGAAGGAAAAGGGAAGGGAGGGGAAGGGAAGGGAAGGCAGGTGAAGGAAGGAGAGGGGAGGGGAGAGGAGATGAGGAGAATGGAGGGGAGGGGAAGGAAAGTAAGTGAAGGGGAGGGAGGGGAAGGGAGGAAACTTAGAGGAGTGTCTGGAAACTTGTTAGTGGCATGAGGAGAGGTAGCTGATGGTAGGGACCAATATCTATCATGTGATGCAAAGGAATCTCTATCCTCCAACTTCTTTCCTTCCAATTCCAGGGCAGTGTAGCATAAATTCTTCTGTTGATTTATATTTTCAGACACAAAAACCAGGGGGGGAAAGGATTATCTTTAGGTAACTTTTCTTTATAGCCTTGTTCATAAATGAGCTTAGGGCAATAGAATACAAATTATATAATTATAATACAGAGGGATAATTATACTATAAATAACATATATAATTATTCTGTTAGATTATTAATAAAACTTTTATAAAGAAAGAAACACATATCAAACAGGCTCAGTGTAAGAAAAAGCCACTGTAGATATTTTAAGGAGAATTGTAATAAAGTAAATTAAGTCTTCAAAATTTGTAGAGAAGCTGGAGGGTCAGGCTGGATATGGTCCTTCAGGAATGAGTGCCAGCATGCTACATGGGTAGCTACTAACTATCACATTCAAGAAGATAGGTAATTAAGTGGTCCCTCTGAAACCACTAAGGGTAGAAGCACAGTACTATGGCTAACATCAAGTGACCAGAAAGCCGGGATAAGGAAGCTACTTCCATTGAATTATTTTTCCAATACCTATGAAGTGATTACTGTCATAACTTTGGGAGGTAGAGGGGGGAGCCATATCTCTACTATTTTTTGCTTGCCAGTAGAAAAAACTCAGCCAAAAACATCAAGACATGGATCTTTTATTTCTTCCAAATATCTTAATTATGCATCTCATTGGTACAATCTAATTAGCATACAGAATTATAGCTGAAAGGTAATCTGGTAAATATATGTTTTACCTGTCTGGATTTTGCTGTACTGAAAAGGTGAATTAGAAGTTTGTGGGAATAAACACTGAATGTCAATTGACTTTATCACCATATATTGATTTATTATCCCTGGAAAAAGCAAAATTATTATTAAGAAAATAATTAGCAAAATTTTCCTCTAATTCTTATTTCTTCCTCATTTTCCTTTTGAGATTTTGGAACAAAACACATTCTTAGAAGTCAGTTTAAAACATTGAAAACATCTATTATAAAATAAATGCCCTACATTGTCTAGAGGCATTTTGTTTATTAATTATTTTAAGCATATTTCATAAAGACTATTTTTTTAATAGTATATGAAAATATTTGAAGACTACAAAAAAAATAAAAACAACTAAAAAATACAAAAAGAAAAAACCTTGGAATTAAAATTAGTAAAATTTTATTTGGATAACTACATTGACTAATTTTATAATAACTTCATTAGTTCAGTTTAATATTCAAGAAAGATGTATATTGTGAAAGCAATATGTTGGTTAACTTTTTTATTTCCTGAGCACTCTTGAGTATCGTTATAATTCTGGAGAAATCAAAGCCAACTGTAATAAAGTGTACAGTATAAAAAACCAAAATCAATATTATACAAATGCTACTTTTTATGAAAAAAGAATGTATAAAATATGTTTTTTTAGTATTATTGTAATAATTTAGAATATATGGTATACGGATGATTGAGGCTATTATTTTTTTCCTTTTAAAGATTCATAAGCATACTACCAAATTAAACAAATTTACAGTTCATCAATTTGTTCCAGGTATTTTTTTGCACCAGCTGACTAGGCTCACTTCTATAACAGCTGTGCTCCCTCTTGCTTCAAACCCTTGATTGCCCCATCCCCTTTCTGACCCCCAACATACACCATCTTCAGAGTTATATTTATAAATGAGAGATGTGGCCAGATCATTTCCTGGTTTCAAAACCTTGATTAGATTTATAATGTGCCCAGTATAAAGCCCAAATCCCTTGTGTGACCACATGAACCATATTCTCCAGCTAGACCACTCTGCACACCTTTTCTGCACTAGGCCTTACCCATTCCTGCCTCTATCTTTGTGTTTCTGATACTACCTGAACTTGAAAAGCTGTAATTTTTCTTATTTGGCTGACTACTCTTCACCCTTTAAATTACCCAATTCTCTGAGGTTTTATGTAATCACCTATGCCCAAGGTCATCTCTTCATTTTATTTGGTAATTAAAAATAAATAACCAACTAAATAAGTAAGACAAGGGTAATAAAAAATGTATAACCCCTATATTAGGAACAGATTTTTGTCTCCCTTTTAATTCTCCATTTGAAATTATGATTTACCATCATGGTTTTTTAAATAATTACAATAATATAATCAATTAAAATAGGTATTATAAATTTGTGAATATATTTACTGAAAGACAAATCCTGAATTTTAGTAACAAGAAATTTTGCTCTTATGTTCACTGAAAATAAGTTAAAAATGAGAACTAAATTAAATCACTTTGCTTGAATTGCACTTTATAAAATCAATGCATTAATCTGTTACATCCAGAAATGATATGAGAATTATGTATTGAGTGTAAGGCATTTTTCATCAAGGACTGATGATATTCATAAACTTCCTTTTGATTTAGAAGTCATTAGATTCATTTTGGGCTGTCAGTGATATTCCTTCAATAATAGTCCTTCAACATAACAGAGAAGGAGCTCTCTGTAGTGTGGACAAATTATTGCAGTATGTTCAACATGCTTTTCTAAAAGTATACCTGAGGCAAATTTTTTAAATGTCATTTCTTTTTAGTTCTCTCCTTTTTGATGACAATCTTTTCATAAAGATTAAGTTTAGTATGCTGTACATGATAACATTGCCTAACAGACCATTTCATAGATTAAGATTCTCTTCAGGAAATGATTTTACCTAGCAGTTATAAATTTGTTTGCTTGTATATCTATTTATCTTATCATGTTTAATCACTTGTTTTTAATGAAATATCTTGGCACAAGAAGCAGACAATTGTTTTACTTGGCATATTCCAGGAGGTATGCAAAATTGTACCAAGTGTTTATCACAGTGATTTAATTTATATGATACAAGCATTTTGAAGAAAAAAGCACAGGGTAAAGACTATTTATTTTTCCTTTTAAAGAAACACATTTCTTAAAGTCCAATTTACATTTTAAGTTCTATAGTTCCCCTTCTGTAAAAGGAAAGGACAAAGAAGCAGATTAGAATTAGATAACATAGTCAACATGGGTAAAAGCATCATATAAACTGTAAGATACTGTATAAATATTGTTTACGCACGTCATTTTTTCTTTTATTTTCTAACTGAACTACATCCATCAATTTCTCACTTTAGTTACTACAGTCATCTTAAAAGTTATTGCCTTTTCAATATATGTCCATGGGAAAAATTCCAAACTTAATGGTTTATGCTATTGCTACTTATGAAAATGTCCTCTTTAGCCACATTTCCTAACTAGTATGAATCACACACATTTAATATACAGGAGAAATGTCCCTGAAACTATGCTAAATATTCAATCACAAGTAAAATATCCATTCTGATATTTTGAAAAAGAATCTTTAAGTTTCCCTGTAAATATACACAATCACAAAGAAATATTAATCCCAGTGATTGAGATGTTATTACATTGTTCTTTTGTTGAAAACTGACTCAATACATAGCTTTACTTAGACACAAGCATAATTCTTCAAGGCTGATGTTTTCTTTATATTCATTAAAATTAGTCAATGAGAAATCCTCATATTCAGTTCTCCTTTGAAAATCATTGTGCATTCTGGTTTGTTTTCCGTGAGCATTTGTTTTAATGACTTTTTCATATCCTTTAAAATATGAAAAAAACTATTTTCTACTGTAAGCTTAATTGCATTCACCTATTAAAATTCGGTTTACCATTATTTTAATTTTTACACACATGCACACACACATACATTCATAAGTGCTAAGTATGCCTTCGTGTCCACCAGTAACAACTGCATCATTTGCAAGGCCAGTGCAAAATGAAAAAGTCGGCTCTCTTGTTCAGAATAATTAAGATTTTAAAATGGCATCAGAGAAGCATTAAAACCAAAAGCAAGACTGTTCTGAGAATGGGACCCAGCGTGTCACACAGATCACGCATTCATTATGCAGGCCAGGCTGCTCACATGATGTACAGGAAAACTGCAGTCTTAAGGAGTTAGCCTTCTTCATTTTCTTGCTTTGAATCAGTTATGTATAAGGAAGAGAAGTGGTCATAAAATACCAATACTGCTATTAACGTTACTTTATGATCAATTATAGCTACAGAATATTCTTTTAATTCTCAAAACTAGAACATGGGTCGTGTTTTTATTCTACGAATTTGGGCATAATAAAATGCAAGAACCGTCTTTGTAGCTAAATCTTCAGTAACTTTTCTCACCTATTAAATCTCTGAAGTGTAAAACAACCAAGTGATAGGCGAGAAAGACTATCTATTCCTGAAAGAACAGTATCCAAACGGTGCTTTCAGCAATACATTTTCATGAGAAGAAAAGAGCCTTACAGCTTTCTATCTGATGTAAAGGAGTAAATTCTAATCTCCTGATTTAAGCACAGATTTCTTAAACAGATCTCTTCGGTGTATATCCTATTTGCATCAAAAATAGCCTGTCAAAGATTTTTTGTTCTCTGCTGATAATGGAAAAGGGAGCGCTAATATGAACTGTTATATTACAAGCCCATGCAGAAGTAGTTTCAGTATAAAAATGTTAGCACTGTATTTTATAATTTTAAAAGAACTTTATCAGAAGTCTTAGTCCTTTTCAAATAGTTCTATAACTGTGTGTGTGTCTGTGTCTGTGTCCACGCACACACGCTAGCACATGCATGTGTTTTGTATCAGGTGGGTATGGAGTGGGGTAGGTCAAAAACGAAGTGATAACACAGCCCATCTTATACCTGAAACTCCCAGCAATAGGAGCGTTATGTCATCTGAAAGGCATGTTTTGCCCTGTCTCTGAGGAAGTTATTCCTGTTTCTGTCAAGCCGGTTGATTCCATTGATCTTTATTTCCTCTGGGACCACTCTTGTTCAGTTATCTCTTACTTCACATGTATCTTTAAAATTGCTTACTTGTTTTTCATTTTCATTTCTATATATTCCTCAACCCACTACATCATGGGATCAATTTTTGGTATTCTACCTAAATTGCTGAAATCACTCAAATATTCTTATGGGCAGATTTTATAAAATTGTGAACATACCACATGATATCTACTCTTAACATAAATTTAAGTATACCGTATTGTTAATTACAAGCACAAATATTGTACAGTAGATGTCTAGAACTTACTCAGATTGCATAACTGAAACTGTAAATCTGCTGAACAGCAATTTACCAATTCCCCCTCCCCCTAGCCCTGGCAACCACCATTCTGTTCTTTGCTTCTGAGAGCTTGATTATTTTGGATACTTCATCTAAGCAGAATCATGCAGTATTTGTTCTTCTGTGACTGGCTTATTTCACTTAGCAAAATGTTCTCAGAGTTCATGCATGATGTTGTATATGGCAGGATTGCCTTCATTTGTATGGCTGCATAACATTCCATTATATGTCTACACCACACTTTTCTTTATCCATTCATCCATCGATGGACATTGGGATTGATTCCACATCTTGGCCATTGTGAATAATGCTGCAATGAACATGGGGATGCAAATGTCTCTTCCAGATCCTGATTCCAGTTCTTTTGGATAAATACCCAGAATAGGGATTACTGGGTTATATAGTAATTCTATTTTTAACTTTTTGGAGAAACTCCATGCTGCTCTCCATAGTGACTAGACCATTTTACATCCTCACTAATAGTGTACACGATATCTCATTTCCCCATATCCTCTCCAACACTAGTTGTTTTCTGTTTTCTAGATAGTGATCATCCTAACAGGTGTGAGGTGGTATCTCATTGCGGTTTGATCTGCAGTGATGACTAGTGATATTGTGCATCTTTGCGTATAATTGGCTGTCCATTTGTATGTCTTCCTTAGGAAAAATTATTTTCCCTTTTTTTTTGCCCATTTTTTAATAAGGTGATTTGGTTTTTGTTACTGAGTTGTAGGAGTGCTTTGTAAATTTTGAATATTAATCCTTTATCAGACATATGTAATCAGACATTTGTAAATATTTCATTTTGTAGGTTTCATTTTCACTCTGTTGATTACTTCCATGCAGAGAAGCATTTTAAATTTATGTAGTCCTGCTTGTCTAGTTTTTGCATCTAAATAATATGGTACTGGCATAAGAACAGACATATAGACCAACAGCACAGCATAGAAAGCCCAGAAATAAATCCACACTTATACAACCAACTTGATCTTCAATAACAATGCCAAGAATATACCATGCGATAAGGATTTCTTCACATGGTGTTGGGAAAACCAGATATTTACATGCAAAAGAATGAAATGGGACCTTTATCTTTTATCATATACAAAAATCAACCAAAAATGGTTTAAATACTTAAACATAAGACCTGAAACTATAAACTTCTAAAAGAAAACCTAGGGGAAAACTTCATGACTTGTTTTGCAATGATTTTTTGGATATGACACCAACTTTTTTTATATATAAGTTTTTAGCTATCGTGAAGCCCTTGTGTAATTTGAAACACTGATAATTCCCTACTAGAAACATGTTCTTCGATGGGTTTCTGAGATAATGATTTTTGTCCTTTCTATGTACTCTCTTAGTTCTTCTTGCTGGCTCCTCATCTTCCTTCTGACCGATAAAAGATGTTCTTCACAGCTCTGTCCTTTTATTCTCTGACTTCTTGTTGGGAAAACCTATTATAATGGTTTTTAACTACCTCATCATAAACCCATATTGTGTTTTTTTGTATATTTTGGATATTAGCCCCTTATCAGAGGAACTGTTTGCGAAAATCTTCTCCCATTCAGTTGGTTGCCTCATTATTTTGTCAATAGTTTCTTTTGCTGTGCAGAAACTTTTCAGTTTCATATAATCCCATTCGTTTATTTTAGTTTTTACTTCCATTGCCTTTGGAGTCAAATTCATAAAATACTCTTTGAACCCAAGGTCCATAAGTTTAGTACCTATGTTTTCTTCAATGCAGTTTATTGTGTCAGGTCTTATGCTTAAGTCTTTGATCCATTTTGAATTAATTTTGGTACATGGTGACAGATAGCAGTCCAGTTTCATTCTTTTGCACGTAGCTATCCAATTCTGCCAGCACCATTTATTGAAGAGGCTGTCCTTCCTCCATTGTATGTTTTTAGCTTCTTTGTCAAAAATTATCTGTCCATATTTATGTGGTTTTATTTCTGGGTTCTCAATTCTATTCCATTGGTCTATGTGTCTTTTTTTCCGCCAATACCAAGCTGTTTTGATTATTGTAGCCCTGTAGTACAAGCAAAAATCAGGCAGTGTGATACCTCCAGTATTGTTCTTTTTTTTTAATATTGCTTTGGCTATTCGGGGTCTTTTGTGGTTTCAAACAAATCTGATGATTTTTTGTTCTACTTCTTTAAAAAATGCCAACTCATGAAACTCAACAACAAAAAAACAAACAACCCAATTGAAAAATGGACAGAGGACCTTAAGAGACATTTCTCCAAAGAGGATATACAAATGGCAAATAGACATATGAAAAAATGCTCAACATCGCTAATCATCAGAGAAATGCAAATGAAAACCACAATGAGATATCACCTCACCCCAGTTAGAATGGCTTTCATCAACAAAACAAATAGTAACAAGTGTTGGAGAGGCTGTGGAGAAAAAGGAACTCTCATACACTGTTGGTGGGAATGCAGACTGGTGCAGCCGCTATGGAAGGCAGTGTGGAGATTCCTCAAGAAATTACGAATAGAATTACCATATGACCCAGCAATCGCTCTCCTGGGTATCTACCCCAAAAATATAAAAGCATTTCTCTATAGAGACACGTGTACGCCAATGTTCATTGCAGCTTTGTTTACGGTGGCCAAAACATGGAAACAACCAAAATGTCCTTCGATAGATGAATGGATAAAGAAGTTGTGGTACATATACACAATGGAATACTATTCGGCGTTAAGGAAAGATGATATAGGAGCATTTGTGACAACATGGATAGATCTTGAGAGTATAATGCTAAGTGAAATAAGTCAGACAGAAAAAGCAGAGAACCCTATGATTTCACTGATATGTGGTATATAAACCAAAATGAACAAGACAAACAAATGAGAAACAAAAACTCATAGACACAGACAATAATTACAATAATTTAGTGGTTACCAGAGGGTAAGGGGGTGGGGGGTGGGTGATGAGGGTAAAGGGGATCAAATATATGGTGATGGAAGGAGAACTGACTCTGGGTGGTGAACACACAATGGGATTTATAGACGATGTAATACAGAATTGTACACCTGAAATCTATGTAAATTTACTAACAATTGTCACCCCAATAAATTTAATTAACAACAAAAAAAAAAATAAAAAAATAAACCCATATTGTGAAACAATAAAGACCAAACTTTTTTTTTTTCAAACTATCCCAAATATACTGATCCAACCTCATTGCTTCTTGTGGCTAAACATAGGGAATACTCAACATCCTTAAACCTGTTTTTTATTTAAGTTCAGTTGAACTTAACAGATTTGAATAGCCACTGTGTGTGTAGTACTTACCATACATTCTGCTCTACCAGGCACATTTAATCTAGGCCTCTTGCACTCTGCTTTCATGCTCTTCCACATATATCTCTTCCTGGTTAACCCTTACTTTCTTATCTGTTTCAAACACTACTTGCTCGACACTAATCTCAACCAGACTTCTTTAAGGGAAAGTATGTGAACGACTCTTTTTGAACTTATAGCTGAGTGCATATTTTCAATAAGTTACATTCAAATGTTATTAATTATAATTTGTTTATTATGTATCATCCTAAGTAGACATCTTAAGGACATTCTGTTTCACTCATATTTGAATCTTCAATGTCTCAGATTAAAAAAAAAAAAAAAAAGAATGAGAAATATCTATAGAAACAGATAAGTAATGATTTCTAGAACATGTTATTTAAGTGAAAAAAAGCAAAGCAAAGATTAAAACCTTATAAATAAGAAATACTTTTTTCATAATTATTAGATCTTCATCAAAAAATGGTTGGAAATTAGTAAGGAAAACTACTTATTAGAAATGGGAATAAGATAGGAGGAGATAGACTTGAGAGTGCATATTGAAGTAAATAGAAATATGTAAAAATGTCTTTTAATCTTTCTATCGTAATTACATACAATGAGAAAGTAGTGCCACACATTCTGAAACTAGAATTTTTGAAAAATTAAAATATTTGAGTACATATATTTTGGAAATGTCCAATCTTGGGCATTTCTGTTACCAATGTTTCTGTTACCAATGAAAATTTCTTCCAAGGAATTTTCTGTAGCTAGTGATATCAGCATTAGCAAGAATGCCGAGTGAGATTCATGTTTTTGTGAGCTCTCATGTTTTTGTGCTGTCCCGTTCTACAATACATAATCATGTGAGAGTTTGGCGGTAATATGTACGAGGTCTGACAATTAAGTTCTCGAACTTATTGCAATGATATTGCTAAACTTTTTTGATATCAGAGGCATTATGCATTATGAATTTGTACAAATTGGACAGTTAACCGAGTTTACAGTTTGGAAGTGCTGAAAATGAAAAGGCTGCATGAAAAACTTAGACGATCTAAACTTTTTGCCAATTCATGGCTCTTAAATGATGACAATACATCAGATCACATGACACTGCCTGTAAGAGACTTTTGAGCCAGTAAACAAATAACTGTATTGGAACATTGTCCCACTCACCTGATCTGGCCCCCAGTGACTTCTCTCCCTTTTTTTTTTTTTTCCTTTTGACTTCAGGCATGTATTATGTGACTTTCTTTTTTTGTTTTATTAATTTATTGGGGTGACAATTGTTAATGAAATTACATAATTTCAGGTGTACAATTCTGTATTACATCATCTATAAATCCCATTGCGTGTTCACTACCCAGAGTCAGTTCTCCTTCCATCACCATATATTTGATCCCCCTTACCCTTTCTTTATCTGAAGATAAAGGAAATATTGAAAGGAAGACATTTGGATGACATTCAGGACAACAAGGATAGTACAATGGCAGCTCTGATGGTCATTCCAGAAAAAGAGTTCCAAAATTGCTTTGAAGGGTGGACTAGGCGATGATGTTGGTACATAGCTTCCGAAGGGGAGTACTTCAAAGGTGACTGTAGTGATATTCAGCAGTTGAGGTATGTAGCACTTTTTCAAGGATGAGTTCTCGAACTTAATTGTCTGACCTCATGTGCTATCCATATTACAGGAGAGATTATAAACTGGAGTAGAAAGTATAAAAACATTTTAAAATTAGCTGGTTAACATTTAATACTTAGACATCATATATATATGCACACATATATATATAATTGAGATTTTAAAAACTGCATATTATCTTACTATGTTTAGTATTGACTATGATTTTTCTTCAGTTTTTTTCTTTGATAATTATAAATGGGGCATAACTTCAGTGATCCACATAGACTCTTAGAGCTAGAAAACACTATATTCTGCCTTTCTACTTTACATCTGAGAAATTGATATTTAGAGGTTTAGAGACTTTTCTTAAGACTCATAGATTTTAGTGAAATTTGTCTTCAAATATTAAATTGATTTTTTTCCCATTTTATCAAAAATCTTCTCCCTGAACAATCTGTGATCTTTCAAAATATAAAAATTAAAGAAGTATTAATAATATGACTTATGGATATAACATCAAACAGATAATGTGGTGTTCTCTAGGTTTATGGCCTTAATGAAAACATAGGCCCGTAGTCATCAGTGTCTGTAATAGGACATAGGAAAACGCATATTTAAAATCAATGCATTTTCATGGAAAATATGACAGAGAATGAAGCTTTATGGAAGAATATGAAATAATGCAGAAAATTATATGTCAAAGAATGACAACACATATTAGGGATCATAGTAGAACTGTTTTTCTATTTTAATAAATATAGAATTCAAGATGAGTGGCTTTTCCATTTCAGATTCCTTACTTCTTTAGCTAGCATTCATGTTTAAAGAAGGGGGGAAAAACAAGCAAAGAAAAAAAACAACCTTTCTTAATTAACTTTTCACCCTTACACTAAATACTTTTAGCATATACTATTTTTATTTGACTTGCAATTATTTAGATGAATATTTACAGCTTCTCATTTGAACTATTTTAAGCTTGTTGTTCAGAACTATTTTTAGATGGATACTCAATTAGTATCTATTCTGTATAGGAATTATTAAAGTATAGGAAGTCTTCATAATTGAAGATAACTTTCATTCAAAAAAACAAATTAAGATGATTCTCTTTAAAACTCTTCCAAAATTCTGCAGTATATGGTGAATGAAAAGACTTATACGTTATCTTGCCAACACATAAAAAAATATTGAAATAAATTCATTGCATTTCATTTTAGAGAAAATTTAGACAATAGTATAATAATTATTAAAATACAGAAAGAATAAGTCAGGTGCTAAACTGTTCTGGACATTTTTAAAAATAATATTAAGTACAAAACGATATCCTTTATTTCACATGTGACTTGTACAGCATGATCTAATGAGACCCATTTTTGAGAAAAATATTCAAGTTTTCCCACTTTTCCTATAGGTCTCTCATATCTTTGAAACTCAGATATTTCTTTCCTGAAGTACTTAGCATGTCATTATTCTTTTGTAAGATATGCAAAATTTACTTTCCCAAAAAATTGCTCTAAAGATGTTGTCTGCTAGTGTTAAATGTATTGGGCTTTTTGAATAATAATAACTATATGTGTTCAGTTAAATAGTAAATAAATTCATAATAGAATAATGTTTTGTTAAATAAAGATTGTTACTGAATACTTATGTAAGGACTTGCCTGAATGATTGGATGAAACAGTTGTATCTTTTGATATTTCATCTCTTAGGATTGTTTAATCAATCTTTGAGATAGAAACTTCACATTTGTAAAATGGGTAGTGAGTCACTTTAAGTATTAGATGACTTTCTACTTCAAAAATGTCAGACTGGCACATAAGCACAATAATGGATCCAGGGCTAATCCCTCCTCCCCCAACTTTCTTCTACAGCAGTCACACCACAAACTATAAACCAAGGTCAGAGTATATCACTGTAAGCTTACATGTTCATTACTTATCAAGACTATTTTTCATCTAGCTATCAATCAAACTATCATCAGAATGCAATCATAGTTCTAAGAATAGGAGATGCATTTAGACAATGATTTACATTAATAAATAATCTAACTCAGACACAAAGTGTTTTAATTTTCAGTAGAGATTTTCATGGGTGGGAATGTAAGCTGCAGTGATAGATTCATAAATTCATTACTTTGAAAGGTCAAAAAAGGATTTTCTTCATTGTTATGACTTTCCTGAACTGCATAAATGGGATATGCAGGTAAAGCTTCCTTTAGAATTATAGGTATTAGTCCTGAGGAATCAGAGTCTGTTGTTAATCAGTTGTTATGATAACTGTATTTGTTTTTAGTCCATCCAAAAGCTTTATTACATATCTCATCTCTCCCATTTTTCTTGTTTCTCATTGTTAAGGTGAATATATAACTTATTGTTCAAACCAGGACACTTCTCATAATGATTTGGGATGCTATTAATAATAGCAATGATACAGTAGACATAAACAGAACAGTTCAGGACAAGCCAGGACTTATCATAATTATGGTAACCCATCATAGTACGTTTTCCCTTAAAACTTCTGTGCCAAGAAGCTCTATTCTTTACTTTTCAGGAAAATCTGTTTTTAGTTATTGATCACTTAAAAGTGTCAAACTTCAGTAAGTAATCAAAATATTACCTCTGAAAAGTTTTAGCATTTGTAACAAAAAAACTTCCAGAGAGGGACTATGCCCTAAACGGTGATAATTATAGTTATGCTTGCTTTTCCACCCATTACTAATTTGGTATCCTGTCAAATTCTCAGAAGTTTCCAGAAATAATACACTCTTCTATATACAATCTTTTATTTTATGTACATTTATCCACTCCTTGCCTTCAAGCAAATTGTGTTAGCTGCAGAAATCCACCCAGGGGTTTACCTCAAGTCTTATCTCTTCCCTAGATTTTAGTCCCACTGAAGATTGCCTTAACTTTTGTGAAAGTGAGCAAGAGAGATAAATAGTAACAATGTTAAAGCACATTCAAAAAGTTTTAAAAAGAAAATAAATTGAAATGTGAAAGCAGTAAAATTTCACAAAGCTGATTCAGTTTTTTCTATGAGCCTATTAGATGAGAAAGCTCTAATTTCTGTCAGGGCTAGATGCTGGCATGGGTCCAAGTGTTTCCTCTCATTCTTTGCTGACAAAAATATATTCATTCATTCATTCATTCATTCATTCATTTGCCTATTCATTCAACAGAGTTTACTACAGTCAAGCACTACACTAGAAATACAAAATGAAGAAGACAACATAGTTTCTGTTTCACAGCTCTACAGAGGAGATACCCATAAGCACACAAATATGGAAGTATAATATAGCATAGTATAGTATATATAGTATACTATGCAATAGTACATATATGCATAATATAGTACAGTATAGTATAGCATAGTATAGTAAATATGTTATAGTATACTAGTAAAGTATAGTCTAGTATTGTATAGTGTAGTATTAATAGCAAAACTTTACAGAACAGCAAAAAGAACAATACCAAAGAATACCAAAAAAGATGTATTCATCTGGGAAACAGACCAATGGAATCCTGAAGCATGTGTGAGCATTCACAAAGCAGAGAAATGGAAAAATGGTACTGCAGGCTGAGGGGAGTTCACATAACTCATAAACAGCACAGAGGAGAATATGGTATTCCGGAAGTTGTGAATAGTGCTGAGAGCATGTGACTAGAATGCCGAGAACACATGCTGTGATGCCTGTTAAGGCCAGTCAGTCAGAGTGTGAGTGGACATAGATAACACAGGAATGGGTTGTTAACAAAGAGTTACAAGCATCTACCAAAGGCATTTATGAAGAACGCTAATTCTGTTACAAGGGTAAACAATTATTTGTAGAAGTATGGGGGGAAATGTTAAGGACCTAATGGAAGTCTGGCATCAACGACAAAGAGGTTGGCATTTCACTCATCCAAAAGCAATGAGACCACATATTAATTCACTCTACATGTATTGTATACTTATAAGTCAAATACTGTGCTAGATGGTGAACATCCAAGCATGAATTAAGCTACCTAAGTATTATTTAAACAGAAGAAAATCTAAACATAATCTCTCTCTCGTTTTTTTTTTGTAGTCTCTTTTTTATAAAAATGAAAATTGTGATATGGTTTCCATTTCCTGCATACCTTGGTTCTTGATATTAAAATTTTTAGATTTTAATGACACGTGGATGAGGATGTGTGTTAAATTCATACATCTTAGCCCACAACTAATTCCTCTCCAAAAAGTCAAAGATAGATGATAAATCAATAAAAATAGTAAAAAGCATTATGTTATTTTTGGCAGATTTCCCCACAAGGTGAGTGAGAATGTGACAGTGGTCAATATTAGACTAGCTGTGCCTAAAACACATATTTTTCTAAAATGATATTGACATGATATATGCAGACATAATTTAAACATAAAAGAGAGAAAAAATGGCATAGTAAGAAATTAGTGCAAGTGTACCTTGTGCATTTATTATAATTTGAATAATGGTAATTCCTAAAAATTAATTGAGCTAAAAATCCTTCTGAGAAGTTTACATGGAAATATTTTCAATAAATCCTCATAAAAACCTTGTAAATTTAGCCCTGACTAGAAGGAACTATGTTGTATCATTTCTCTGAGTCAAATACCTCACTACCTCACTAAATCATTTGGTTTCCGAATAGCAGTCTGAGTTCTGCTGCAGGAAAAAAAGAATTGAAGCAATACAGCAGCTCTCCAAACGCTTTAAAATATCATACCCTTCTGAATTTTTTTTTCAATTTACTAGTATTTAACAATGACCTTCACCCATACCCGCTTCATCTATCTGCTCTTCTTCCCCACATATTACACACCCTTACATTTTTTCTTTCCTTCATATGATCTCTCTTCCTCTTCTTCTTCCTTCTTCCCCTTCTCATCCTCCTCCTCTTCCTCCCTCTCTCTTTCTCTCTCTCTCTCTCTCTTTCTATATATATATATAATTTTTTTTCAAAACTTTCAGCTCACATACATACATTATTTCTTCTTTTTATTAAACTGCATAATGTTAATTTATTTAATTCCCTGGGCCCATCCATAAATGGCCAACTTTTTCATATGCTCTAAGTTTTTTGCAAAAATGTAGCTTTTAATTCATTTGCTTTGCTGTTCAATAGAGGTGTTTCTGGGTGTTCAGTAACTTGCCAGTCTTCCATCTAGCCTCCCAAGACAATATCAAAACTCCTGGAGAAGTAATAGTGGTTAAATGCCCAGACTGTGTATACATTTTCTCAGGTCTGTAGAACTCTAGAGAAATTAAGCCTCATGGCACCCCTTTGAAATTTAATGATTATCTACATTTTACATGTACAAATCCCAACACAGATACTAACATTTTTGCCCAAAGTCAAAGAAAAGTGCCTCACTGGTATTTTCTGCTCTCTCTCTCTCTCTTTCTCTCTCTCTCTCTCTTTCTCTCTGTCTCTCTCTCTGACTCCCTCTCCCTCTCTCCCTTTCCCCCTCCCTCCCCCTTGAATAGAACTAACATAATCGCATTATCTTATGATTTAAAGTTACTTTAAAACATGATGTTTAAAAAGTAGTAAATAAATGTATTCCTGTTTTTTTTTAAATTACTTCAACGCTAATTGCCATAAAATTAACAAAGTATCTACTTTTTAAAATTTTATCTCCAGTTTTCTTTTAAGTTGTCCAATCCATTTGTGCATAATTGAGTTTTATCCTTATCTATAATTGTGTAGTCTACATTTATAAGTACTGTGTTCCCTGCTTAGAAGTTTTATCAATATTAGATAAATAATCTTCCTAAATAAAAGACTTACTTCAAGTTCATTTTGAAAACAACTAACAAGCACCTATTTGAAAAAAAAAGTCCTTTTTACAAATTCTAATTAATCTAGCCAAAACAGAAATATAAAAACATGTTGATATTGTGAAATAAAGTAAGCATCAACCTAATGACCTAATCAATATATGTATATATATTTTTTTTCTTTTTTCATTTTTTGCTCAATAAGGGGAATGATGGCCATGCATTCTTACAGGGAAACTATTATTATTCTATCAGACATAATATTGTTTACTATGGTTACCTCTAAATATGTTCCATAATATGGAGCTAAATTGACACTCCTGAAGGGATTATTGATGAAATTTAAAAGGTCAAACACATTCTTAACTGAAAGTCAAGGTTAACACAAACACAAAAAGAGATATTTTAATAATACATGTTGAAAGAAATTCTACCCTTTATTTGATGAAATTTGGGTTGAAATTAACAGTTTCTTTTTATATACATTTAGTCTATTGTAAGATAAAAAATTGGCACTTCTTACTAACCACATATAAGGTTAAACAGTGGGTTTTAATGTCTCTTTTGATGATCAAATTTTATAGAGTGAACCATTACCGTCGTAAGTGAAGATTGAATTAAAATAATATTTGGGAATAATTTATCATTTGACATGGAGGCCTTCTAAAATAGATCTGTTGGGACAATGTGTGTTCTTGGTAAATGTCATTCCCAATTAGTCTAATTAAATCAGTACATAAATTAAAATGGAACAAAACAACAAAATTAATGAAAACTATCCCTAGTTAAACTAGTTAAGAGGGAGAATTTTACTAGTTTTGAGTATGTCTCTGCTAAATTAGTTTATGCTGATACAAGTTTACTTTCTTAGCATCATGATGTCAAAAGAATAATGCATCTCCTCTTATCTCTGCAGAAGTGTATCTCGAGAGTATAGTTAAAAAATCAATGTCACCTGACAAGAGATTAGCAATAAGGTATTTCATTGTTCCTGATATTTATATCACTCCACCAAAAAAAAAAAAAAAACATGAATTTGAACTTAATCAACCTGGCTGGACTTTCCTGGCACTGGCTGTAAGTCAGAATTATAATGGCATTAACACAGATAGGGGCAACATCCTAAAACATCCCTGCTTGTCTTGTAAATTCATGTCTGTGACATCATGGACGTGCTCTAGACCGGTTTTTAGGCATAGCTCTATTAGTCCTTTAATAGCACTGACTCCTATTCTTGCTATATACCTTTGAGATTGACAGACAATTTTGTTTCAATAACTGCCTTGTGGATTTACTTTATATTACATAACTACTTTAAGCCTGATAATTCAATTCGTTTCAGTGAACAACTGCTCATTGAGCATGTTACTGAAATTCGTTGCCTGAAGAAGTAGAACAGGTATAATTGTTTTCTGAAACAAAAATCTCTAATGAGGGTGCCTTAACAATATAGCATATCCTGTGGCAAATGCTGGAGGTATTGGCACTTCATATTACATTACAGGACTATAAATGCGCTGGAGATTACAGAAAGGTTTCTGCAATCAGGTTATAGATGTATATTTAGAAGACATACAATATAAGACTAAATAGTACAAATTACAAATTAACTAGTATAAATTACTAGTACAAAGATATGACTCAACAATAACTTTTAAAACTTAATTTACCTAAAATGCTTTTCTATAAGTGGTGTTATTCTTATATTGTAAGTCCTTGATGTTTCAATGCTATGTAACATACAAGCCCATAGTGATGGACGATAAAGTATCAGTTGTAGGAAACCAAGATTTGTATTCATATAATGTACCAATACAGATACAGAATTCAGAATTCTGCAGAGCTTTCTGACAGATATGCTATGCCATTTGATGTCATCATTATGGTACGGCTTTTCTCAGTGGGTGATTATTTTTTATTGGCTCTCATTTGTGGATGCAATCCTGGTAGAAATTCAACACCTCAGGATAACTTGAAGTACTCACTTTGCTTTTAGATTCTTCCTCATAAAATGAGATTACTAGCAACACTGATGCTGTAGCCTAAGAGTAGCATTAGGTATCTATAATGGGTACTTTCTATTTCTTGTCACAAAGAAAATTAATAAGGCTAACCCAACTGGATTAATTTAAAGATTTATTTATTTAACTCTCTGAACAGCTAAATGATTAAGGAGTCAGATAAACTTTCATTTGGGGTTTGAGTTTCTGAATAGAAGTGGTTTGTAACCCTCCATTCCTTGCTTTCATTTCCTTGGTGTCACCCCCATTCTTAGATATTTTCTCCCACATAGTTTCAAGAGCCTTGCCTGGGCTACACATGTCCAGATTTATTTTCAATGGGAAATAGTAAATCTATGACCTTGATAGTTCAAAGACAAGCCCCAAATGGAGCTTATTCGCTCAACTTATTTATGTGACCATTACTGAATGAATTACATACCAAGCATTACAGAAAGTAATGAGTGGGGTCCCATTAG
Source organism: Rhinolophus hipposideros (assembly GCF_964194185.1). Taxonomy (NCBI): domain Eukaryota; kingdom Metazoa; phylum Chordata; class Mammalia; order Chiroptera; family Rhinolophidae; genus Rhinolophus; species Rhinolophus hipposideros. The sequence goes on from NC_138059.1 coordinate 21,027,768, forward strand.
CAGGTCCACATCTGGATTTTGAGGATGAGAGTGGGATGCAGTCAGCTTCACCTGAATACCATGAGCAAACTAATAGCAGGTGGTTCTCCCATATCAGCATCAGAATGTAATTGTGTGCACGCGCATACAGAAACACCACAAAATCACACAAAGTGAGCTAATAATGCTAGGGGGATTAAAAAAAAACACAAATATCCATTCCACTATTCATCGCAATATCCTTTGAATGATCAAACTTTGTTATACCCCTGAAAACTGCATAATTAAATACATGTTACAAATCTAGACGAAGGTGACCCGTACTACAACTCTAATATTTTATTTCATTCGTTACTCACTTCCAACCATTTTTTACGCATCACACCATCTTGGCCTTATAAAAAATGATATTCTTTATCATCACTAATAATTCAATTTCCTGTGGCATTTCTGCTACAAAGTCCCCAACAACCTTATTTCCCTTCTAACTTTCTAGCTTTATAACTTCACAAGAAGCTTATTCCAATTTATTGAGAAATTTATTTCCCGTTACTTGTTTTACTGTTCATCAGCCCCTTATGCTTTGTTTACAGTTTAGATACAAGTTTAGTTCTGTGTTATAACCAGTCTTGCAAAAACCATAAAATTGCCTTGTTACTTCTCCCTATTTCTGCAGTACCATACTCATTTAGAAACTCTCCAATCATGGTGGAAGCAAGTATCTTATTTCTCCACAGCCTGACCCAAGTAATTTACTGTAGATTCATAAGTAAGAATCTCAAATGCTACTTTAATATTATAGGATAATACATTTCATTATGTATTTGTTTCTTGAGGACATTAGTTTCCTACTGTAACAAATTACCACAAACTTGATGGCTTAAAATGACAGAAATTCATTCTTTCAGTTCCGGAGGTAAGGAGTCTAAAATCTGGTAGAGCTATATATGTTCCCTTCCAGGGCTTTAGAAGAGGAGAATCTGTTCCTTGTCTCTTCCAGCTTTTGTAGTCTTCCTCACCATTTCTAAACTTACAATCATATCACTCCACTCTCTGTCATCTTCACATTCCCTTCTCCCTGTGTCTGTGATACCTCCCTTTGCTTCTTTCTTATAAAAACATTGATGATAGCATATCATCAAGGTAATTATCAAGGACCTAACAAGGTAATTTAAGGTAATCTTCTCATCTCAAATTATTTAACTTAATTATATCTGCAAAGACCCCCCCCCCCAATAGGTAATATTTGCATATTGCACAGATTGGGATATATTTTGGGGGCCATTTCTTGGTTTACCACATCTAATTTTTTTTTTATTTCTCACCCTCTAAGATCATCATTTCATACCTCTAAAGCCTAAAAATTCTCACATGCATTCTTCCTTCTCCACTAAACACCAGCTGATAATCTTCTCCCATACTCTATTATGAAATAGCAGCAATCAGTGAGGAGTATCTCAGCTTCCTACCACTGAATCTATAGGACTCTTGGTATTACTATCCTTCTTATCTCTCCTTCTTTCTGTAAAATGAAAGAATGACACCTGCTTCTTGCCCTTGTTCAAAGACAGACAGCTTTTTCTGTGCCCTGGATCTCATGCCCTTCCACCTTTCCAGTCCTGCTCTCTGATTCACTGTTGGAGGACAAATAACTTGACAAAAAATTTTTTGAATATACTTTGACAATACATCAAAACGAACAAAAAACACTGATAACTTTTAACCCAGAATTTTACTTCTAGGAATCTGTAGCACAGAAATATTCAGATTTTCAATAATAAAATATAAGCATTATTTGTAACATATAAAAAATATTATCTTTCATACCATTATTTGTAATATAAAAAACAAATAAACACACAAAAATAACTTTTAAATTTGCTCAGTTTGGAAATATTTAGTATATAGTGAAAATGAAAAGAGAATAAGCATGAAAGAGTATTCATAATTGTTGAAAGAATCAAACAAGCGGCAAAAGTAGAACTTCATTGATGGTATGATACTATTTGTGTTCAGAACAAAAGGAAAAAAATGTATATATATATATATATATATATATATATATATATACTCATCTGACAAGATCTAAAAGAAAAAAACAGTGTTAACAGTACCCATTCATACTGAAAAGAAATATAGGAGGGGTTTGACCTTATATATCTGTTTTTGTTTGCTTTTAACAAACTCCATTGATTGATTCTGTTTTATATATGTATATATACATATATATACATATGTATACGCATGTGTATATATACGTATATATGTATATATGTGTATATAAAACAGAATCAATATATACATATATACATGATACATGTATACATATATACACATATGTGTACATATATGTATATGTGTATATATAAAACAGAACATATACACATATATACACACATATACACATATATGTGTGTATATATGTATATATATGCACATATGTAATTTATTTTCATTTTTGTTATTTTTAGTAAAGTTCTTATAAATAGGTAATATATATCTAACTCATATATTCTTTGTTCAGTATTGTTTTTATTGTTCCCAAGTGTGTTTTTATTGTTTTTATTGTTGTTTTATTATTTCCCAAGCCATTCATATAATAAATTTACTTGTGCTGTAAGGTTGTCATAATTAGTTTGTCTTAAGAAAACTGTATCTACCGTGTTTCCTTGAAAATAAGACCTAGCCAGATAATCAGTTCTAATGCGTCTTTTGTAGCAAAAATTAATAATAAGACCCAATATTATTTTACTCTGATACAAGACCGGGACTTATGTAATATAATATAAGCCTGGGTATAATATAATATAATATAATATAATATAATATAATACAATTTAATATAATGTAATACAATACCGAGTCTTATATTAATTTTTGCTCTGAAAGACTCATTAGAGCTAATTGTCCAGCTAGGTCTTATTTTCTGGGAAACACTATAATCGTAATGAAGGGGAATTAGGGTTCCAGCTGACAAAGCTTAATGCTTCCAAATTTTCTATCACAGAACTACCTTCTTAACCGTAGTGTTAACACCTTTTGTTGTTTTATGATAATCAACAAGAAAATGCTTTTAAAAAAGGAAATTAATACAAAACCAGATAATTCCAAGTTGATGCCAACACAACACAGTGTTTACATTCTGGAAAATATGATAAGTCAAATCTCACTACTAAGATTAAATTATCTGACTTTTTCAGATCACTTTTTTGGTTAATGAAATGATTTCACATGTAGTGAATCTATACTTTAAATGATTTAAAAATACCATTTAGAATCCAACAGTATTTCACTTTTGCATTTCATTTTAAATAAGATTTGAGTGAAATGTACTTATTTCTGAAAAGTCATATAAAATACATTAATGTTATATAATCAATCCTAGATTTCAAAAATCATATGTTGTAAAATATTATAACATGGCATTTAATGTAAAATGGACCAGTTAAGTTCTGATTCTACCCTTTTTAATTATATATAATGGGTGATAGCAAGTATTTCTTTAAAAGCCAATTTTCAAACTGTGAAGGAAAATTATGCTATGTATACTGAAGTCATTAAGAATCTTGAAGCATTATGTAACAACCTCCAAGAATAATCCTTGGAGTTTAAATGCTCAATCAGCTCCTTTGTTAGTTTAATTCAACAGAAAATATCTTGTTCACATGCTAAACAGAGTTGGAAAGAAGCCACTGAAGATGATGATTACTCAATAAAAGAGATCCTTTATGTTTATGTTGCTTTGCTCAAAATCTCATATCTGTAGCACTACAGCCAATTAATTATATTCAGTTAGTTCGTGGAAAATCAGATGCAGTCCACAATTTATCTCTTTGACAAATTGTCGCTGAGGATTTCATATATGGCCTTAAAACCGTGTATGAAAATCTCACTGTGAATAAAATGATTATTGAAAGTAATTATACATTTTTATAGTTTTGGCTTGGATTCAATATATATTTTGAACTAAGAAAAGAGCATATTTCACAGCATCAGAGACTTCTTAATACTACCCATATTTTGGGGGATTTAGAAATACCTGAAGAAGGATGCTAAACATATTAACTTAAGCAGCACATTATGCCTTTAATTCTTTGTTTCTTTACTTGCTCATAACCTAAACTAGGGTATAAAGTGAGCTTTACTCAGACATTTTCTCTTGAATTTTATCCTCATTGGTCCTATGTGAAGTTGTATCATTTTGGTGCCCAGTGTTAATAATTAAGCATTAAATTTAATACCAGACCTCAATTATCAAATCACTCTTTTCTCCACATCCATTGCTTTAATTTAAAGAGGGATCTATAGTATTTGGATTATTCAGTCACTTTTTTGCCTTAACTATGTAAATAGAGGTATGAGATAAAGAGCAATTTCAATATGGTAAAAACTAAAATTCTGTTGGTTGAATGAGCAAAGCTTCCTCTTCCAAAATACAACCTGAAAGTAAATTCCACATGTAATCAGCAAACACTGATGTCAGTCTACTACAAGTATGCACCAGGAACTCTACTCAGTATTAGGCTTAAAAAGATATGTGACCCTGTCTTTAATACTTGCACCTTCCCCAACTACCTCCCTGTCTTAGTCCATTCTGGTCTGTTATAACAAAAATTCCATAGAATGGAGAGTTTATAATTGCAAGTAATTTATTTATTCTCATAGTTCTGGATGTTGGGAAGTCCAAGGTCAAAGTGCTGGTAGATTTGATATCTGGTTAGAGTCCCCCAGGTTCTCAGTGTCCTCACATGGCATAAGGAGCAAAGTTGTGCTGTGGGGTATCTTATAATATCTTCCCATTCATGAAGATTGCATCTTCATGACCTAATGACCTCCCAAAAGCTCCTCCTTCCAAATACCATCACTTAAGGGATTAGAATTTCAGCCTATGAATTTGGGGGAGGGGCACAAACTTGCCGACTATAATACTTCTCCCTGCTTTGCTATTCCTTCCCCTGCTCTTCACAAAATCATCTTGATTATTGGCCCAAATCACAATCATTGGCTAAATACTAAGAATGTATTTTAAGCCTAGGAGTAAGTAGGGGTGCTACTCTAGTTAATATCATTGGCCTAGTCCACCTAAACAATAATTATATAAATACTATTAATGTCTCTTAACAGGAAGAAGTAGCCTTCGTGCTCAGAACAATAATAAACAGGTTGCAATTTCATATTTCATCTCCTTTCATACAAAGTCTCATTTCACTAGTTAAAACTTAATAAGAAACAAACATTTTGTGAAATGAAATCCAAAGTAACTTGAATTTTATAACTCATAAAGCAGTTAATTGGAAAGAAATGCTCTGGATCTTTTTAGTCTTTGTTCTAAATTAGGTAAGAAATTTTGAGGTACCATATCTTGATGTTACAAAAACAAATAAAAGCAGTTGCTGGTCAATTGTCCTTTTAATATATACAAAAGAAAAAAAATATGTTTCAGTTGTGTGAGAAACTAATTTGTATAAATATTTTGTGCGAAAATGGTTTCCATTCCATGGATTAGGATTTAATCAGCTTCCATTTGAACTACTGGGGGATGAGTTAAGGAACTAGTTAGCATTCTCATGTTTCCCATTGATCTTATTTCAGTTGCTATTAATTCTAGGCTGTATCTACCATCAGATCTATTCAGACAGCAAAAGCTTTACCTATTTATAGTGCCTTCCTGATGGTCACTATAAATGAAGCAGCGATGCTGTTATCTTCCACTCAATCCTTCCAGTCCTTCCACTAAAACATTCAATCCCAGGGCCTCCCGCTTGCTGCAAAACACTATTCCAGCCAGTCTTCCATCTTTCTCCTGTACTATCAGATTTTTGACTTCTATAGATTTATTCCTTAATTGTACAATAGAGATTTATTTTCCTTTCATTAAAAATATACATATATATATATATATATATATATATATATATATATATATATATATGTATATTTGACTCTGATTCCCCTGCTAACCATTACCTTATCTCTGCCTTTGTTTGCTACACAGTTTCTCAGCAGAGCTGGTTACTCTTGCCTATCTCTGACTTGCCTTTCCCATAGTCTCTTAAATCCATTGTTTCAAACAGGTCTTTACTGCCTCTGTGATACTAAAACTTCTCTTGTAAAAGTCAGAAATAACCCCTCCATGGCTAAATCTGGGGGATAGTTGATGTTTCTGTACACATCTTACTTGAAGAATCAGCCGTGATTAACTCAGCATTCACTGCTCAGTTTTCCTTTTTCCTTTTATTCACCTGTGTTCCAGAACTTTACATTCTCTGGGTTTTCCTCCTACCACACTTTCTGCTCCTCTGCCCAGTCACTTAATGTTTATGGTCTTTCATCCTCTTCTCTTCTCTGTGATTTCATCTGGTTGTATGTTTTAAATAACTTCCAATCATCAATTTCCATTCATCACATTTACATTGTCATCTCCTGCTGGAGCTCTGGACATTTAACTGGTTTTGTTTGGGTTTGGCTTTTGGTTTTTTGTTTGTTTTTTTTCATTTATTTTCACTTGGATTCCTAAAAGACTTCCCAAAATCAAATGAATTGATTTCCTAACAAACTGCTTTACCTACCTACAGTCTTCTCCATCTCAGTTGATGGAAATTTCATTCTTCCGGTTACTAATACCAAAATTATTGGAGACATTTTTGACTGACCTCTTTCTGTCATCTCCCTACCTCATCTCATGTGTCAGCAAATCCTATTAGCTCCACTTTGAAAAATATATTCAGAATACAATCACTTATCACCACCTTCACTGCTAATACCATAGTAAACCCACTATCACCAATCACCTAGATTACTGCAATAATTTTTTAAATGATTTATCTGTTTCCACCCTTTTTACGCCTCAACACAGCAGCTAAAAGGATCCTTTCAAAACTTAAGTCACGTCTTGGCCTCTTTGCTATTTTCAAACAGTCAGTCACACTCCTTCCCTAGGGCCTTCCTCCTGATAGATGTGTGATAACTGCCTCATCTTTTTCAATCTCTGCTGAAATGTCATTTTTCAAAGAGACCTGCCTTAACCACTTTATGAAAAATTATAGACTATTCTCCACAATTTCCCTATTCTCCATTTTTTTTTTTTCACACAAAGCACTTACCCCTTCTGATATGTGATAAATTGTTATCTTGTTTATATATTTTTTTGTCTTTCTCCCTCCAATAGAATATAAACTCCACAAGGACTGGTATTTTTCTTTTTCTGTCTTTTTTCTCTTTTTTGGGGGAAAGGAAGGGTGGAGGTTCTCTTTTATTCACTGCAATTTCCCAACTCAATACCTGGCACAGAGTGGGTGTTAAATACATATTTACTGAATACCAGAATTTGTGTGCTTAGTATGTGCCAGGTAATGTGCTATGTTAATCACTTGATTTAATCATATCAATCATTCTAAAAGGTGGTCATTATTGTGTTCCTTCTGTTAGGGAAGACACAACTGAGTCTTTGTGACTTTAGGAATATATTCAAAGTTACCCAGTCAGCAGTAGCAAAGATTAGATTTAAACCCAGATAGCTTGGATTCAAAGTCTGGGCTTTTAATCTCTATATTCTCCCATGTTAATATCAGCTCATTATTGCATCTAAAACCTGTATAGCAAAGTGGGTTGAACTCTGATGATACTCATGGAGAATAATAGTTGTATTTCTTGACAAGAATAAAAAGTCATTGTTGTTGACGTTTGATGTTTAGGATTTATCTTACACTTTAATGAATTATATCAGCTAAGCCATTTGCTGCCTTCATGAGTGTGAGATGTGACATGTCAAATCTAATGTACTCACCGCAAGAACTGGCAAATGTAGATTGCAATGCTTCCGAGCAATGTACTGAACTGTTTTGACCCATTGGAATAATGGTGGCAGAATAGTTTCTTTCTTAGGAATTGAGGATAGCACATATTCTGTCACTATTGACAAGAAAATTTATGAGAATATAAGTGCTTGTCATTTTTAATTAGGAAATTTGTAATATCAGAATTCCCTTTTCTTTCACTCTGTGTTAATATTTCTTTCAAGCTGCACAAGAGGTTCTACTAATGATTATTACATTTCTAGATTTTCAGATTTTTGAACTGATTATTTAACTCTACATTTTATAGATGCATTAACAGATAGGTTATTTTTTGTTACCCATCAGCAAATGGTTGTTACTCCCTTGTTACTCACAAAAATATGTCATCTGGATATTTTTAATCACTAACATGGGTCTCAGTTTTAGTCTATTATATTTTATATGTTCAGGAAAATACAAAAGAAAACTCTACATATTCTATGATTTTTTTATGTTCATTTAGAAAGGAATCATTTTAATAGTCTCATTTAAGTTATGATACAGTCTGTTTTATTGTTCTTGCTATTATTATTTTTGCTGATCATATTAGTTTTGTAGCTGATGAATAATGACTTATTTTAAGTGAGTGGTTTGTTCTTTGTTTCTATTTTGAAAATTTTAAAGCTGAAAGAAAATTAGATGAAAGGACACTGATATACTGTTCACCTAGAATCATTAATTTTTAAGATTTTGTCATATTGATGCACATCCTCTCTCTCTCTCTCACTCTGCACACACACATACAGACTTTATTTATTTGCTTATTTGTTTCTTTATTCTGCTGAACTATAGAAAAGCTAGATACAGATATGATGTTATTTCACTCGAAATACTTGAGCATCTTCTAATGATAAGAACCTTCCCCTATATAGCCACAATATTTTTATCACTCTAGAAAATTAACATTCATTAACTAATACCATCTATTTGATCTATTTTCAATGTCCCGAGTTAGATCAAAAAGGTCTTTTATAGATTTTTTAAATCTAAGATTTAGTTGTTTCAAACATTGCATTTGGTTGTTGTCTCTTTGGTCTCTTTTACTCCGGAACAATCCCCTTGCCTTTCTTTTTTTTTCATTATTCTGAAGTTCTTGCAGGTCAAGGCAAATTACCTCATAGGTCATCCCAATAATAACTTGTACTGAAAAATTGTTATTATATGAATTATCTGATATAATGCCCAACACAGGCCTATGTGATATTTTCCTTTTTTTCCTATAATGAAATAGAGTCTCAAAAAGATGAATTTCCAAATTTATACATTTAGGAAGTCTTAAAGTAGATTTCAAAGTATATTCATATAAACAATGCAAGAGCCCTGCTTCTTGAACAAGTGATACTCCTGTATTTTGTTTACAAAAATTATTTCTGACACTTGCTGAAGACAGTAAGGCAGACTTTATACAGGGGGAAAGGGGAGCCATGGTGATGAGTATAGGGACCCCTGCAATAGGGTTTTGAGTTGGGGAGAGAGATAGGATTCAACTCTGAATACAGCATGGGCAAGTAGGAATTTATAGCCAAGGAACAGAAAGGGGTGAGTAGATGGCAAAACACTAGGAGGAAACTTCAGCGGCAAAGGGGATTCTAGCTGAAGGCAGGCCCGGGTGATCAGACATCACCTGGGGAGAGGTGGAGGATGAGAAATCCAGTCAGATGTTAAAGGTGGTCAGATATTGAGGATGGAGAGTTTCTTGCTAAACTGACTTATCAGGATTCTTTCTAAAACTGGATTTTACAAGGAAGTGCACAGACGGGCCAAGGAGAAGTTTCGGGAACCTGACCAAAGAACCTTCATCAATTTTTTAGTTTTAATTTATTTGTTAATGAATACTGAGACATTTCCATGTGTATCCTAACTTATATGATATATGCAGGGATAGCATCTCTTCAGAAATACTGGAGGTACTTAGAAGGCTAATAACTGGCAGTCAAGGGGCAAGAACTATTAAAACAAAAATAGTTCTAGGGCTTCACTACATGTTTCTTTTCTTTATTATTGAATAGTGTCAAACCCTGGCAAAGCAAGAATGATCAAGGAAACAAACATTAGTAAAAGCCTATACAAGGTTGTTTTGCAATATCAAGGGTAGAGTTTGTGAAATTATTATCATTGATAATTATTTGTTCTTCTTTCATTAATTCTTCCTACACAGCCCAACTCCACAGTATCTATTCTACCATATATATGGCAGATTATATTTTCGATTTTATTATCTTTAAGGTCAGAAAAGCCACACTGATTTTGATTTTCCTGGTGACTTTTTCCAGTTTTTCATATATCAGAGCTTTCAGAATATCTCAAAATAACTAACAAACCTTTTGTAATTAGTGTTGGCATTTAACCATGCACAGAGACTGGCCTTCTGGCTGGCCCTCTTCTGAGGTGGAAGCTCTATAGGATCAAGGTTGAGCTGGGACTTGAAATTGATTTGTAGAAAGTGACAATAGAAACAGTGAAAGTGAGAGATGAGGACATATCCCAAAGTGATCATATCAGAATAGGAATGTCATCTAAACTTCCCTTAAAGTCTCTCTCTGTTTCTATATTACTTCATATAATATGGATAAACTGAAATATGTTTAAATTTACATTAGAATATTACTGATATTTAAAAATATTTGTCTGATATCTCGACTAGGAGCTCTTCAACCACCAGCATTTTTTTTTCCTGGTAAGACTCTATGTGCTTGGCACATAGAGTGATTTAGAGAACGCTTATGGAATAAATGACCCACATTCTGGAGAGGGCCTCAGCTGCATAGTGAACTACCAGCATCTCCGGTCAGAACTTGTTCTATGTGTAGATGGATATGATTCTTTTGGGAAAAGATCATTTTATAGGTGAACTGAGTAATACTTGGCTTCTATTGTAGCTGATGTTAATGTTTTATAAGGCATAGTTTGAATAATACCATACAATACCTACGTTTGTGCAAAATAATTTGTTAATGTCACATCTCTCTAACTTATTGTCAGTCAGGGTTCAGATGAAAGAAAAAAACAAACAAAAACTCTCTCTAGCCATTTTAAACAGAAAGGGATATTATATTTTGTATGAAATTGTTGGAATGGCCAAAAGAGCAGGTTCTAGATCTGGTTTCCATGCGAGACTACCAGAATGATGGCAAGAAGCAAATTGACAAATGAGTGCTACCTCTGCCACAGGTGGGAGGATAGAAAGATGTGTGCATCAACAAAGGCTTCCATTCAAGGATCAGTTCTTTCAACATCATGACTAAACAATGGTGTTTGATTCCTGAGACATCCAATGATCACACTTGCCCTCATGAACAAAAGCACAGGGAAGGTGAGAAAGATGGTTTCTGTGTCTCTCCTACATTTCAAATCTCACCTGACTTCACCTAATTGACTACATTTAAACCACATCTACGATGCTACCTGCAAAAAAGTTTTTCTTATTATTAATTACTTTTACTCCTTTACTCTTCCTTTTTAACCTACTCTTGTTGTTACCTTACATTCTCTGGGACCTTGTTATATTACTGACCTTTCTACCTTAAATTGTAATTTCTGGAAAATGTACATAACTTTTACATCATGGTCTAATTATACTTCCAATTCTCTTCCAGATGGGGTGTGTGTGTTTGTGTGTTTGTGTATTTGAAATCCTTTATTTATGTTGTACCTAAATAACTTACTTTTCTACACAAGAAATTTGATATAATTAGTATGGTTATAAATCTGATTATTTGATTTGTTTCTTTTATTTTGATATATGAGTAATGTCTTCATCTAATTTAGAGAGACTTTAGACAAATGATTTCTGCTCCATTAAAAGGTATCCAGTTATAAATCTTCCTTAAACAGAAAACAGCACTAGTGCTAATCTTATAAATAGATTTACATTTGCCTTAAGAAGTTCTTAAATAGCCTACTGTGTCTCAGGCACTTTGTTAGTTGATGGGCTGAAGAGATGAAATAGACAAGGTTCGTATATATCTACAAGCTTTCAAAAAAGTGAGGACAGGTACATATAAATAGGTCATTTCAATATGTGCTCTTACCTTTTAGAGCAAACAGAAATGATTTGCTAAAAATGGGAGTACAATAATGGCTGCCTGAGGAAACGACACCTTAGATAAGTCTTAAAGAATGAATAGGATTTTTCAAGGTGAAGTAATAAAAAGTGTGAATTACATATATGTAAAATGAAATAAAGTTTTGTTGTTTAATACTTTTCTCTATTACATTGCTGTGTATATAATGGTGTATATATAACTGTATAATTTGATGACGCTAGGTCATCAAATCCATATGCCTAAAGAGCATTGGAAAAGGAATTATTAAGGGAGCAATGCAAAGAGAAGGAAATAGTTCAGCTTTGGACTACCCAAGTTTGATTTTGAGTTGAGTTGAGAAAATCATCTTGAAAGCCAAGCTTTGTCAGAGAGGAAAACAAATTTTATAAATGCTTTACTTCCTATGAATCATCTTATCACAGACTTCCCTCCATAGTGTATAGAGGAGACATCCTTCTAAACATGTGCAAGTTAGTCTTCAGGCTCATTACAGTAGCATCAGAGAGGAATATGAAGTAGAGGAAATAAAAAGCCTAGAGCCAGCACCACCATCACTTGAGCAATTATGGAAAAAAGTAAGACACTAGAGGATATCCCTCAAGGACAGGACAGACTAATAACTAGCTTTCCAAGTGTTGAGTTGGGTGGACAGTATGGTATGGGCAAAACTTCAGGCCCTTTTTTGGTTCCACACAGTCTGAACATGTGTGAGAATGCAGTAACTCCTACCTGCCCTAGTGAATATGTCTAAAGTTCCTTATACTTCTAGTGGACCCACAGAGGCTCAAGTTAAAAATCTACAAAGCACAGATACCTTGAGCAAATGGCCAGATCTCTTGAATGCCCAAGTTACTCCAAAAATCCAGATCAAAATATTTTACCTGAAGATGCATCAGTCCACTAAGATATTAAGCCAGCTACACTACATCAGGAATGAGGGGAAAAAATCAGAGGATATATGAGAGTTACTGGGCTCCTTTGTCCTGTTAGTCTTTTTAATGCCATTTAAGTCCACTCTTTTGTACAACCATTTTAAAGAACAGTAGAAGGTGAAGTATTTAAACAAATTAACCACTTAAGCTACATATAGGGTGATCTGTTTCATGGAAAGCAGCTGAGTTTCCCAAAGAAGTTACTTAAAATATTGGGTTAGACTACAATTATCAAATTGAACTATAATTGGTTTTCCCCCAGCTACTTGACAAGGAATTTTCACTCTTGTTCATTTTTTTTTAAATCAAAATAATATCTCACTGAGAATCCTGCTTTTATTATAAAGATGCCTTTCATTGTTGATCACCTTCAGTTTAAACCCTGTGTCTATGCTGTCAGAGGTGCGTGTCACAGCCTCTTCGTATTTTTTTTCTCAGTTTTTCATCTGAAGCCTATAGCATTACTGACTTGTACCCAGGATCACAAATTTTCCTACTAACCCCAACTTCATTCTCTGTCTCCAATCAAAATCTCTCCTACAGGCCAGCAAAAGTTCAAGAACCAAAGTTTCTCAATAGTTGTTGTCTCTCCTCTAACTCCCCTCAGGCCTCTACACACAATTTTTCTCTCCTTCATCCCTGTTCCCTTATATATGAAGTCCACAGAGATCACCAGTCACGAAATATTGAGATATAAGTATGAAATTGGGTTTTTCTAGAATACCTTGATGTAACTATTAAAAAATATATATACTGTGATGATATATAATTCATACTGTTGCTTAGAACGGTTCTCTGTAAATCAAATATAGCAACAATTTATAAATCCAGAGCACTGTGTTTGGGACTAGTTTAGTTAGTGTAGACTAGGATTTCTAATGAGATCCAGCTTTGACTTCCAGTTTTTCTACCTTTGATTTCCCTTATGATTCACGAAAATTGAGAAGAGAAAATAACATATTGGATGTTTCCCATTTACTGGGTACCAGTCATATAAAGATAATTTAGAAATGTTTAAACTGCTGAAGGAGTCCGCAATCCGTTAAACTAATTCAACTGTTCCTGCTTCGTCCTTTCATTTTATTTTTTCAGTTTCTTTTTCTTTCCCAAGCCTTGATTTTGTATAAATCTTTTGATATGTACTATATGCTCAGTGGTGACTTGGTCTCCACTTAGGGCCTTCTGGCCTATTTTAGGGAATTTCAAGGAAAATCTCTTCATGAGGGCTAAAATTCCCCTGGTAAAATTTTTTTTTCCATTTTTTTTATGTCCTTTTTTAACTTTTAAAAAGTTTTTAAATTGCAGTTGACATACAATATTATATTAGTTTCAGATGTACAACATAGTGATTACACATCTATATGCCTTATGAAGTGATCACCACAATAATTCTAGTACCCATCTAATACCACACATAGTTATTACAATATTATTGGCTGCATTCCCTATGCTGTACCGTGTATCCCTGTGACTGTTTTTATAACTTGTGATTTGTACTTAATCTGTAAAATATCTTCTATATCTTATTCAGCTTTTTAAACATTTTACAGCCCAAAATATCATGTCTTGCAAATACTGTGTTTCCTAAAAAATAAGACCTAGCTGGACCATCAGCTCTAATGAGTCTTCTGGAGCAAAAATCAATATAAGACCCAGTCTTATTTTAATATAAGACTGAGTATAATATAATATAATATAATATAATATAATATAATATAATATAATACAATACAATATAATGCTGGTATAATATAGTATAGTATAATGTAATATAATATAATATAATATAATATAATATAATATAATACCAGGTCTTATATAATATAACATAAGACCCAGTCTTATATTAATTTTGGCTCCAAAAGATTCATTAGAGCTGATGGTATGGCTAGGTCTTATTTTGGGGGACACACGGTAGTATCCACACAAACCTCATTTATATGAGGAAAACCAGATCCAAAGACCCAATGGTATAATTATCTGTGGTTTCTATGTCTGTCACCAGTTCTCCAAAATGCCTGAATAAATACTGTTTCTCTCCTTAAGCAAAGACCTAGTACAAATCATCTAGGATAAGCCCCCTCCCCACTAACTCAGCACACATGGAAGCTCAATACCTGTTTCTTAGATTGTAAAAAAGTCATGTGAATAGTGCCAGGACTTAGTGCCATGAAGCGCTAATACTGTAGCAATGCTATTACATTTAAGACAGAAGTCATATTCTGCTCATTTGTTGCAGTCTGGTTTTTCTCAATATAGTCTTTTATAATAATAAGAGTTCTTACTTGCTTTATAGATATACCTTCAAATAATTATAAGTGCTTTCACTCCGTGGTAGATATAGTAAGAGCAATAACACTTAGAAGTTTTTGATGGCTGCTGTTAGGCTGCGAGCAGTTAACGGTTCTTTCGAAAGAAAAATCCATTTACTTTGATTGCTATTATAGTTCAAAAAATATTGATCTATCCCTTCTTGCAAACTCTTTTAAACAGGTAGCTACAGAGATTTAGACAAAAATCTATATTTCACTTTGTTCTTTCATTCAAAGTACTTCAAAGGAAAATGTTTGAAGAATAGACAGGTTAAGTGCGGTTGCAAGTGAACAATGGTATGTTGAGTCTTCTTGTAAAATAGAATGCTTCCTGATACTTTCATTTTACTGCTCCATTATTAGACTATTAGTTCATAAGGGAGTAAGGACATGCTTCTTAATTGACTCTATCATGTTTAGTTTATTTCACGCGAGACTAGTATGATTGCTGTGTGTGTGGAGTACTTGGGTACGCATCCTTAGAATGATTTATCAGTGCTTAACTCTGCTTAAAAATAAAGTCAAAGGTCCTCCATAGAGCACACCGGGTATCCCACATCTCCCCAACCTCATATCTGAACTCACCCTCCTTGCACTGAAACTCAAGCAATACAGAGCTACTTGAATTTCTCCAAATGTCCTGTTTTACATTATCATCCCTTTGGTCCAACAGTTCCCGGAAACTACCACAAACCCTATGCCGCCCCTCACCCCAACCACACGTGTCCTGAAAAATCTTCCTGAACTTAGTCTGTGTTTCAGTTTATAGAAGTTTTTGCCTTTTCACTCTTAAACAAATTTGTTCATTTTATTCTCATGTCTACCAAGTCTTCTAAAATGACATTACTTAATCATACTTTGTGTATGTACATACTTGTCTTTTCGTAGTAAGCAGTAATAGAGTCTTACACCTACTATTCCAACATTTAGGATATAGTACAATTTCAAGAAATTTTCTTGAATGAAAATGCTAATAGATAATTGAACAAATGTATGAATGAGAGGTCACTGTAAAATTGATAAGGAAGCTATCAATAGTTAGCTGGCTATGGCAATCTGGTTGATGGCATCAACTGATTTGAGATTTTTACATTGAAAATGCCCTTGAGCAGATATTCCTGCGTAGCCAAATCTCAAATACATATTGTGCTTTTGCCACAGACACTGTGCCCTAGTCCCAAACTAAAGACGAATGCTAGCCAGGTCATTTGAATGACCTTAGGTATGTAAACAATGGATCAAGATTTAAGAATACTACCTTAGGGCAAGTCAGGGAGGAAGAGTCACTTGTCACTTGATTTTTCATCTTTAAGATATCCTTTAAATCAGATTACATAAGAAAAGCATTTAACTTCTCAAATCATCTTAGATTTGAGATTTGTTTTAAAACATTTACATTTTGTGGCATAGGTGTTGACTAGAGCATAGTCTGTTCTTTTTCTCTTAAAAATGTGTGCCAGGGAATTTAAAAAAATAAATAGATAGATAGATATACATATATACTACATATTATATAATATATAGTATATACTTATATACACTATATATTATATACACACTGATATAATAATAAGAGTTCTTACATTAAGAAGAATTACATAATGTAAGAATTAAGTTCTTACATTAAGAACTTAATGTAAGAGTTCTTACATTAAGAATATAATAATAAGAGTTCTTACATTAAGGATATATATATATCCTTAATGCATCTATGTGGCAGCTCTTATTGAATGTGTTTTTTAATGGCCAGAATTATGACATACACTCTTTTGTGGTCATGTTACCTAGAACAGTTCTTGGTACACAGTGTATGTACACAGTTCTTGGTACACAGTATCCTTAGTAAATAATGAACTGAAATTAATTGATTACATACTTTTTTTAAAGTAATTTATTCCACCCTGCTGCATGCTTTTTCTTTTGTTTGTTTCTTTTTTTTCTTTCTTTTTTTTTTTTTTTTTTAGTTTCAGGTGTATGAAATAATGCAATAGTTAGACATTTCACCCCTCACAAAGTAATAACACTCTCCCCCAATCTATTGCCCCTCTGACATCATATATATCTATTACAATTCCATTGACTCTATTCCCTAAGCTATATACTCCATATCCCGTGCCTGTGTGTGTATATATAGTTGACATACAATACTATTCAACTTCAGCTTCAGGTGCACAGTGCAGTGGTCAGGCATCTGCACTGTCCTTAAAGTCGTCTTCCTAATGAGATATGTTCCTCTGAAACCCTACAAAATCTTAACATTATTGATTTTATTCCCCAAACTGTCTGTCATATTCCCATGACAATATTGTAATTACCAATTTATGCTGTCTAATTCTTTACCCTTCTTCCTCATCCCCACCCCCTCTCTTCTAGCAACCATCAGTTTTTCCTCTATATCTCTGAGACTATTTCTGTTTACTTTGCTCATTTATTCAGATCTTTAGATCCCACATATAAGTGAGATCATATGGAATTTGTCTTTCTCAGACTGACTTATTTCACTCAGCATAATGTTCTGTAGGTCTATCCATATCGTTGCAAATGGTAAGATTTTGTTCTTCTTTATAGCCAAGTAATACTCCATTGTATAAATGTACCACAGTTTCTTAATCCAGTCATCTACCAATGGGCATTTTGGTTGTTTCCAAGTTTTGGCTATTGTAAATAGTGCTGCACTAAACATAGGGGTGCATGTATTTTTTTTTGAATTAGTGTCTTGGATTTCTCTGGATAGATACCTAAAAGTGGAATTGCTGGGGTCGTAAGGCAGTTCCCTTTCCAGTTTTTTGAGATACCTCCATACTGATTTCCATAGATACCTCCATACTGATTCCCTTCAACAGTGCACCAGGGTTCCCTTTTTTCCACATCCTAACCAGCACTTGTTGTTTGTTGATTTCTTGATGATAGCCATTCTGACTGGAGTGAGGCGATATCTCATTGTGGTTTTTATTTGCATTTCTCTACTGATTAGTGATTGATCATATACTTTTAAGTTAGTAAGAATAACCTTTAGATTCCCTGATAAAGTATCCCTAAGATACTTTATCATCATCAGAAAGCATTTTGTTGTTGTTTTTATTTTTGTTTTTTAACTTATTCTCACCTGGTCCCATTAAATTGTTTTGGACAATGAAACAATTGTATATACTAGAGAACTACTAAGT